>NC_142985.1:5022500-5647500 GCF_061535395.1 Colias eurytheme
ACACATTTAAAATTCTATGTTTATTCAAATAATCTCGCTCATAATCTAAGCTCTGTACATTCATAAAGCTGATCACGCCGGGTTCTAAAGAGGGAGTAATCGCGTTAGACTTTAGAAATTGTATGTTAATATGTGGACACCTGCTGAATATATTTGTGTATTTGTTAGCCTACAGCGTGTTTGTGAACGCCTTAGGAAAGCGCTTTACTGTATGCACACTGCTCCGCACTATGTCAACTTATAAGATGGTGTTATGCAAATGACTGTAGAGTGGGCTGTGTAAAGAATCTATTAATTTGTAAATGGATTTATGCTTCATACGTTTGAATTGTAATCGGCTTGTTACTTCATAATATTTTATACTTCGAGGCGTATTTAAAATGTAAATGTGTTTAGAATTATCAAATTAGCGTCTATTACATTCAAAATTACATTATAAGATACGTTAGACATAATTCTTCAACAATATATTACAAACAGATAATTTCTTAGAGCCAAGTTGGTAACATGGGAATGAAATACACAGAGCTCATTTTAACTCACATCTAAATTGAATAATTTCAGCGTCAAAGCTTTGCTTGACAAAATAAGTAACAAGAATGTTCGTGTTCAACACTCATAATGTAATAAAATACATTCATTATCTCATATAGTCCATTGAATGAATCCCTCCAAGGGGGGTCTAGAGTGCGTGAGTTAGTAACGTAAGATGTTTCTTCGGAAACATGTCAAGAGTCCCTAGGTAATAAACATACTAAAACCCCGGGACACTAGGAGGAGCCCCGGAGTGGGGGGAGGGGGGAAATGGGTCCATTTTTTCATTTTTCGCTTAAATCTCAAAAACGGTACATGTTAGAGAAAAACTTTCAAGGAAAAGTTGAAAGGCCATAAAATTATCTACAAGTTTTACCTAAATCATTTTTTCCTATATCCTACCGTTTCTGAGTTATACGCAGTAAAAAATGATTTTCGCTCAAACAAATTCCCCATACTACACATCAATCGATCTAAAAATATTTCTTTCTTACAAAAAACTCAAATGTGCAACTTGTGACCGGTACTGATAGATTGCTCTTAATTAGGTCTATAATTGGTAAAATAAACACATTCCTCCATGGAAGCCTTTAGGAGGAATCGATTGTCAAAATATTATATTAGGATAGTTTGAGTTACTGAACTTGATCTTTTTATTTTTTTCTTCCAAAAAACTCAAAAGTGCAACTTGTGACCGGTACAGATAAATTGCTCATAATTAGGTGTATCATTGATAAAAATACTAGATTCCACCACGGAGGCGTTTACGGGGAATTGAATTTTATTAGGGTAGTTACGATACTTGAACTTTTTATTTTTTTTTCTTCGAAAAAACTCAAAAGTGCAACTTGTGACCGACACCGATAGATTGCTCATAATTAGGTCTATCATTGATAAAAAAACCAGATTCCACCATGGAGGCGTTTAGGAGGTATTGAATTTTATTAGGGTAGTTACGATACTTGAACTTTTTAACTAACTACACTAATAAAATTCAATTCCCCGTAAACGCCTCCATGGTGGAATCTGGTTTTTTTATCAATGATAGACCTAATTATGAGCAATCTATCGGTACCGGTCACAAGTTGCACTTTTGAGTTTTTTGGAAGAAAAAAAATAAAAAGTTCAAGTATCGTAACTACCCTAATAAAATTCAATTCCCCGTAAACGCCTCCGTGGTGGAATCTAGTATTTTTATCAATGATAGACCTAATTATGAGCAATCTATCTGTAACGGTCACAAGTTGCACTTTTGAGTTTTTTGGAAGAAAAAAATAAAAAGATCAAGTTCAGTAACTCAAACTGCCCTAATATAATATTTTGACAATCGATTCCTCCTAAAGGCTTCCATGGAGGAATGTGTTTATTTTACCAATTATAGACCTAATTAAGAGCAATCTATCAGTACCGGTCACAAGTTGCACTTTTGAGTTTTTTGGAAGAAAAAAATAAAAAGATCAAGTTCAGTAACTCAAACTACCTTAATATAATATTTTGACAATCGATTCCTCCTAAAGGCTTCCATGGAGGAATGTGTTTATTTTACCAATTATAGGCCTAATTAAGAGCAATCTATCAGTACCGGTCACAAGTTGCACATTTGAGTTTTTTGGAAGAAAGAAATATTTTTTGATGTGTAGTATGGGGAAATTGTTTGAGCGAAAATCATTTTTTACTGCGTATAACTCAGAAACGGTAGGATATAGGAAAAAATGATTTAGGTACAACTTGTAGATAATTTTATGGCCTTTCAACTTTTCCTTGAAAGTTTTTCTCTAACATGTACCGTTTTTGAGATTTAAGCGAAAAATGAAAAAATGGACCCATTTCCCCCCTCCCCCCACTCCGGGGCTCCTCCTAGTGTCCCGGGGTTTTAGTATGTTTATTACCTAGGGACTCTTGACATGTTTCCGAAAAAACATCTTACGTTACTAACTCACGCACTCTAGAACTTTTTATTCAATGGACTAATATGAAACCTACAATCTCGTTAAGTAAGAGTAAGACGGGTTGATACAGCTTTAATGATATTGACAAGGTTTTTATCATTCATTTCTATCTACGGGTTTTTAAAGTACCCACACGATACGGCGATTATGGAATCTGAGAAAAAAAAATAAGTTATCGTCACTGTCAGTAATACTAATCTCGCATCTCGACAAACGTCCGGACAGCGACGTTTCGTAATCGTCACTGGTCGAATTATTTAGCCGTTAATGCAGTGTCGTAATGTTTTAGTGGTTTACAACCGGCTATCAATGCTCGGATCGTTTCGGAATGGTATGTGAATTAAATTTAGTATAAAAGTATATTGAGCCTATATTGAACTTCTATTCATGTGTAAATTTGAAGATTTAGTTTAGAACTGTCTTCACGTCAGATGATAGGTAGATAGTATGTAATGATAATTAGTATTTCTGCAAATTAGTAATCGATGCTCATTCAACACTCGCTTATATTCAAACGCTTTGAGCCATTTAATTTAATTAAAAGTTATTTAAGTGATCTTAGAATTAATCTAGATAGAACAGTTCTCTAGTATTTGCGAATTAATTATAGTGAGCTCGGCGAGTCATTATTGGAAAACAATTAAGCTGATTCTAAAGCGATTCTTTTGCCCTAATAGTTTCTCTAAAAGATCACGGGGTCACATGTTTCGATTTGAATTAAAATACGCTTCCCGGAAATCAGCTAAAATTGGTAACATTCCATATAAAGTTGATAATTACAGACGCCATTAAAAGAAAGTGTGCTCAGAGATGATAGCCGCTGCTGACTGGTCATATTAAACAAAGTCCGATTGCTTCAATTACAACGGCACTTTACATATGTAGCGCAATGAACCCTACAATTTGTCGGTAGTGATACCTTACAATAAATTTGACTTACCGTTAAGAACTGCAGTTGACTAGATATAAATCTATTATTAATATTCGGTCAGTGCCGACGGACAGATCTATAAATGATGAGTTTCATTTCAGATAAGATCGTATCCTATATCAGTGATTGATGGGTCCCGCTCGTTATTAAGTAATTCTATTACGACGCCTTATTGTTTTCTTCTCCATTATATTCTTATTAGCATATCGTGCTCGGATAATGTAACAGATGAACTTTTAATTATCATGTAGCCATATTTGAATTTTAAGCAGATCCCGCACCGCTTATATTATGTTCAATAGGTATGTAGCGACAAGGCGGTTTAATTATGTACTTGGTTGCCATGTGAGATGTATTTTTAATGTTGTATTAGATTTCAGTACATGTTGTTTCCATGTTGTGTCAACATTCCATGATTATATACTAATTTGATTGAATTCGTTGAATATATACGAACCTAAAGTAAATACCATTTATTTATATAGACATCGATATTTTATAAGACTTTGCTATTATAGTTTTTCTTCGAATTTCACAGAAGCACAAGTAAAACTATTTTTATTTTAATACTTTGTAATATTATTGAATATAACAATAAAGAAATGAATAAACAATGCATATCCCAATCACGCGAGAGTCCGTCGATCGTGCCGAGTCATGCGCTGATGTATCGGCCATTGTTCTTCTTATGAAATAAATATAAGTCGAATAACTCTTATAAACTAAATATACTCCATAAATATTAAAGATTGTGCCCTTTCAAACGATATTTATAATATTAGGTACACATTTATTATTCATAAATGTATAACGCTTTAATGGTCAACGGAATGCGTAACCTAGATTATCCACCAAAATTAATTGCAAATGGAATTCTAAAATGTGATTTTGGTTAGGGTTATGGGTCCCTTGAGTATAATTTTGATACAATTTAAAATAAATTTAAATGTCTCTGTAATTCTAATATAATGTGTGTTAGTCAATGCAGGTTTTGGTGTTTCAGTGGCAATCATTCTTTTATCGTAATATTCCAAGAATTTTATGACTAATCCAACTTTGAAGTCTACATCAAAATATATAGCCCTGTAATTGGCGGCTATTAATCATGGCGCACCTTTCCTATAGCTGAAAGAATCTTAATAGATACAACTACCTCAGCTTGTAGAGTATAAATTACAAATAAAAATGAATAAAGTGAAGCGAGCTACTATAGAACTTAGTTCCGTACGTTATTCAATATTTTCATTTTAGTTATCAGTACATAGAACACAAAATCGCTTTATCTGTCCCTATATCCTTATGTTTGCTTAAGTCTTTAAAACTAGGTACGCAACGGATTTTGATGCGGTTTTTTTAAAGATTGAGTGATGCAAGAGGAAGGTTTTAGTACATATATAATTTATTAGGTTTTGACAAAGCGGGCGAAGCCGCGGGCGCATAGCTAGTTTTATTATAAACGTGAGCGTTGACATGAAAGTAACAGATTTTTACTATATCTTAATTTTAGTCTCCAAAGATATGATTTGCTCTCGAATTTTACAAATCAACAGACATTTGCATAATGTAGAGCTAATGAATGCACGTATAAAAAATGGTTTATATATATTTGTGAAATATTTCCGTCCCATTAATATTCGTTAAATGCGTCCATGTCAAAATAAATTACCAGAAAAATTGAGCGCTTCGGCGTGGCTCCGTTAATTTATCGTCTATCCCTAGAGCTAGTGAAACAAAAAAACACAAGCTGAATATCGGAATAGGACCACACGCCTCACCTCTTGTTAAGTGTAATGATATGCACATTTATACGACGCCGAATGTTTATATATGTGCATATAGAATGTTATGTTTCTATTATTCTAACGTTTGCCACACAGATAGAAGCTAGCGGGTTATCGAGTTCCAATGTAGACATCTGCTAAGTAAGTTCATAAATGTTCCTATTGCGTATGCGTACAAAAATATTTCCACAGAAACTTTTGGAGATAATACAGCAACCAATTGAACGTCGCAGTATACTGTTTAACCATAAGAATTATTCAAAACGCGTATTAGTTCAGTAATTGTTAGCCACAAAACAAATTTAGCATAATTTCGTAGTTTAGCTCACAAGAAACAAAGACATTATCTCTCAGTACTAGTTTAATACATTTGCATGCAAAGTACGTGTCATAGAAATACATTACTATGTATCAGTATGTATTCGAAACTTTCTTTGAGGATACGCCAAATTATTGTGTAAACTGGCAGTTTGCCCGCAAAGGAAATGTTCTCAGTATAATAGTATCATAATGCCGTCATTTTTCATAAAACTCTGAATAATAATATACGCGACGTCTTTTGTTAGCTTAGGCTTTGAAACTTCTACTTTCTTTTCAAACTTAACAGCAAAAGTAAGACGGGTACAGAATATAAAAGTGAATTAAAATATTCTAATGTACGGACTCCGGCCCGTACAGCCGCATCCTGTTTTTCGTAAGCATTTGTTGATAATTGAAGCATCATTCACATTTAATTATTCAAGCTCAAGTCAGAGATGTTAAACAATTTACAATGTTAATTTCTTTGCCAAACCACATGTGTACATTCAGTGAAATGTAAAGTGGGCGGCTGGAGGACTGTCGAGTATCCTTTCCTAATCTGCAATTTAGACTAACAACCACCTTGAATTGTAATGAATTAACAAGCGAATGAAGACAGTATTCACCAGATAATAAGATTGAATACGACATACATTTCAAGCATGAACAATTGTTTATAGATAGAGACGAGTCTCGCTTTTATAAGTACTTATTTTCGTAGAATTTTCAATTTTAAATTACACAATAGACTATTTATGAAGCCATAAAATCATCTGCCGTAGGCAATTATATTATTAATATGTTTGCAAATAGTGATATCAAACCTTAGTGGCCATTTATAAAAAGATATTAAAATGTATTGTTCTGGTTAGGGAGCGTGATGGATGGTTTACCCAGGTAGCAGCTTATTATATTTTTGATTTAGAGTTGAAAAAATTTCACCCAAACACAAACACTTCTTTTATAACGTCTAACGAGCACAATAGAAGTTTAGAACTAGCGAGTCGAATTCGGATCGGCTACGGCAGTTTAACATTTAATGGGTATTTTTATATTTTCGTTCAATAGTTCCTAATAACAATTTCATCTCATTAATAACCAGCGATGCGAGGAACGCTCCACTACAAAGGGAATATATTGAAATATTTTGGATTAAAGCGTACATTAATTATACTAAATGTTGTCATGCCGTTACAGTACCGTGTCGCACAAAATAGGGTCCTAATTATTGTCAATATTGGACAAAACAATTTAGAGACAAATGTTATTATGTATATTGTCGGATACACTATACAAACGAGCTTCAATTAGACTGTAATTATAAGGTTTATTTCGAAAGAAGTATTTCCTGTTTGGATGTCACTTCTTTTATTCAAGTCGTTTCTATTACATTAGTATGATTTGTTTGATTTTGCGTAAGTATATTAATTAAGAATTGAGATGCACGTGCGAGGTCTTTGTTATCATTATTATTTTAATGCAAACAAACGGGTGCCGCTAATTTATTTCGATATTTGCGCTCCCTTGGTTCGCTTGAGCGTGGAAAAATTAAGTAATTCATTCGGCATGGAAGGGTAGAGTGTATTTGACGTAAAAAACGGGGTATATAGCCATCAGATGAAATAGCCTCGCATGGCTGCGTCCCAACGGACCTGCCTCGTTCAACCGTCCCTACCATTCTTATTCAGATGTTTAGATAAACATTCATAGATACGCTTTCTGTAGGTACTGACTAAAATAATGGCCGCTAGTTTAAATTATTTCCGGACAACGATTTATATGTACAAACTAGATTTGATTAAAATGTTAATTCAATTAATTAAGTCCCTTATACGCATTTTAAGATTTTATCAATTTGATGTGCATGTTTGCATAATGCAACACGTTAAGCTCGTCGTATTTTATTACTGCGTACATAATTACGTGGTTACTTTATTTGTTTACTATTTAAAGTACGGCTTGGAAGTTAAGTAAAAATTAGGGCGCAGTATTGCCTTATTCGTCATTAGAGGAAGACAGGGAATGGAATAGCGCTGCAGCGGAAATAAAGGATTTGTGTCAAGTACTTAGTTCTAGACGGCTCGCTCTCACCCCGTTGTTCGGAATGCCCACACGAGTGCTGAGCAAGCAACAGAAGTCGGCTCGGTATGACGGCTAATGAAGATATGCGAGTGCACTCGACCGTGCAAACAAGCGCCGCCCGAGGCTCTGTTTCTGTTTACTCCCGCGGGATTAGTAATTTAAAAGTCAATGCGGACACTCAAAAGGGTCAATCGCATCGCGCGTACGTATTGAAAACAGATACCCTTTTCTGTATTCCGGCGGTGGCTCATGAAAGTTATAAGGGCTGAGTTGTTGAACTATGTAATTGACTTGGTTGTGCGGTCGCAGGCTTTGTTCTCGAGGGCGGATAATCGAAACGCCTCTGGTCAGTCCGATGATGAGAGAGAAACAATACGATGTTGATATGTGGATCCAGACGACCCCTTGTTTGATTTGCAAAGAGCTATTTGTCGAAAGACTGCGGCGAAAGCAGGAAATTGGACCCGGTTGCCGGTTTCTCTAACACTCGTCCAATTACATCCTTTTCAACAGTTTAACAAGCTTTAGCGACAATCGTTTTAATAAGCGGCCGACCCTTAATTTAGCCTATTGTTCGAAACAATTTTAGTGACCGTCGCAAAACTAATATGAAACGAAAATGTAAAGAGCGAGGAGACATGACACCAGTTATAAAATAGACAAAAGCGTTTAGCTCGAACACGAATACCGCGCTATTTAAGTCTGAAGCGGTCCCTGTGCCATCAATTTTATTTTCTCGCACAAAACATGTCGGCTGTCGCAACGCATTATGCCAGGAGCGCCACACGCAACATTCAATGTTTTATTTTGGGCAAATGTGGACGTGGACGTGGACGTTTCCAATGATTGACTTATCCGGGGGTAATTTGAGAGGCACTCTTGACGCGAGCGGTCGCGCGCGGCACGTCATGTCGCGGCCGACCACCGACCGACTCCCGAGGGTAACACTATACTCTGTGCTCTTAGCTACCAGTGACAGGTATTAAAATAAAGGCTCTTTAATGTTGCCGTTGCATATCTTGTTCTTAAAGTGCCGGAAGCGTGTGTCGTGAAAGCAGAGTACGACCGGAGATTTATTTATGTCTATGTCAAAACTTGTGTCGTTAATGATGTATATTGGTAATCATCTTTATCAGATCTAAACAAAAATGATAATAAAAACTGTTAAATAATTTCAAGATAGATAAGAATATCTAAAATCAATCCATTTCTTATGTATTTAAAGTAAATACAAACACATTTATTCTCTGTTAGATTTTCTCCAGCGCTGCATCAATTCATCTTACTTTACTCGTATATCGAATTGAATACACCTATGTGTACCGAAGGAATATTGACAGTCTCGGGTGGTTTAAAAGTGCACTGTTTTAAGAGAAAACCAATACGAACGAACCATCTGCGTGTTGTCTTTTTCAAATGGCTGGGAGTACAACGTAACCCGATATAAGACTGCGAGCAGGAAGAACGCAAGATAAAAAGAAACAATATACGAGCGAGTTTAAGCAACAGCAGATCTTCTCTTGGAGGATAAGCAAGGATACAAATGCAACGAGTGCAGGCTTAGCGAAATGAAAAGAAAATAAAAACGGATTCCAACCGCGTTAGCTGGCTTAACGCATCACCATAATTCAATCGTACTTTGCTACCAAAAGAGCATCGAATTTATTACAAAACTCGCATAGCACGACCCCTACCTATTATTTATGGCACTCGGTTGGTCTGTCACAAAAAACGGGCGGGTGCTTCGAATGTCTCAGCGGGTAACTTCGGGATATAAGCTGCAATAACACGCACTTCCTCCACTTAAAAAGAATTTACCATTAGTCTAAACCAGTGAATTATGAACCCACCGTTCGTGGACCGTAAAACTATTTTGGAAATTCTATTTTTCTGTCGGTGTAAATATATCAGTGACAAGTAATCCGGATTTATTGAATACACTGTATCGGAGATGTTTTAATGCAAGCCATGTGGTGGCAAATGTGGGAACCCCGCCAAGACATTGCCCCACTAAATGACTTTGTTACTCCATTGTTACGTGGCTACTATTTACATTGAATTCCGCTGTTCAGTACTTTATTCAACTATTTTTAAATTTGTGTTCCTCTGTAATGCTTCTCAGGATTTACATATTTCTATTAATTTAACATAACTACTTTCTTCTTTTTTATACATGGACGGTTCCTGCGTGTACCTATTTCAAATTCAAGTTCTGATTGTAACACTATTATGTAATGATTCAATCCTCATAAAACATCACAACTTTAAGAAGCCAAGCCAATAAGTAGACATCGATTTACCGTTCCATTGTACATTTTACAAAGTGTTTTAAGATTTTTTTCCGTATTTTATTAAATGCCACTTCTGTGTTCGTTGTACTCTGATTGCTTTCCCGTTTCAATACACACTTGTGACTATTGAATGTTTTAATTTACCGGATGTATGAAAAAATACCTGCTGCCAAATGCAAGCGTAAGTGGTGTCATTGAAATCTCTTTAGAAATAAACGGAGATCCCTTTTGCACTTCGGCGGCGGGTCGCTCCTTTGTTATTGAAGAACACTCAAGAGCTATTTTAAATCCTCACTAATTATTCTAAGACGTTAAATCTTACAAAGCGAACTCATAAACCATCTGCGTTATTTACAAAAGACATATTCGACAAACAGAAGACATTGTCGTTCGGCAGCGATCAATTTTAATCCCGAAAACGAGACAAATATCACGAATCGGGTCAACAGCTATCTTCTCACGTTTGTTGACTACTTAAAGTGTGATAATATTTATTAAACGGTTCATTCGAAACGAGCTACGCTAATAAATAAGCCGGTAAGACCATTACGCGTCACGGAAGATTTACAATTTATGGTATACACGTTTTTTTATAGGACACAGTTCATTGCGGCTTCATAATCCTAAGAATTTGGATCGCGATGCTATCTTTATGTTTTACTTGTAATTAGTATTTATTTATAGCATAAGTTTAAAGCCGACGAACATACACAGCGATCTTTTGTGTATAAAGCGATTAAGAACTAACTAATGTGGTCAAGGGACGGATTAGTTAAGCAATTAAGAGGGTTTTTGTGAGACTAACTCCCAAATTCTAAGATGCGGCACGCGATTGTATAATTTATGCGTTTAGAATAGTGTTACACACTATCCGTTTGAGACAATCTGCTTAATGGGATGAGAAAATGCTCTTGCAACATATTTATGCATAAATTATGAGTTTAGGATACCGCACATGCACAAAGGATACCTTTTGCTTTTGTTATATTTGTGCTACGTTAAATTTAATAAAGTTTGAACGAAGAATAAACTGCGAGCGTAATTAACTAGTATGCAGATTTTAAAAGCTGAATTTGAATTTTAAGCGAGTTAATATTTCTGCATATAAGGACTTGAATGTATAATTATTTAAAAAAAACCTACGTCAGGAATGATTAATTCAGTGTCACACGAAATGACCCTGCATGCGTGCATCATGATTTTTTATGATATCATATTGATGAGAACCCGCAGATTTAAACCCTTTTTTATATATATTTGCCCGCACAACTCGGTAGCATGTTTAAAATTCCAAAAAGCAGCTACCTACTGTGAGAATTGGCTCGCCATCTGTCAGCAACGCGATACTTTGAAATAACGGGCCAGTTAACGCTTAAATAAGCCGAGTTTACCCCCGCGTCCTACTCAAAGCTCCGTATAAATCATATGATAATTGAATCATATGCTGCGTGTCAAAAGTAATTAACGATCGCTGCGATACGCATCTCGGGCCACATGTGCTTTTTTAATAATGCTCATCTCAGTTCCTCACACGCGACTCACGCTCGAGATAACATCGAAAGCATTTCTTTAATTCTCGTATAATGAAAATTATAACTCCAGCCGACTATGTGATGACTTTATTATATTATACTCATTGTAAAAGTAATTGAACGGTGGTAGGGACGCTGCGGGCGTCGATGTGATCGCATCACCAGATGAAGACACATTTTTTCACAGTGACTTTACTTTTTATTTGATGGATGACCTAATTGACTCCTTGACTCATATAAATGTTAAATTAATGATCATCCTATTTTGTAGAGTTTTAAAAACATGTATGTAAATGTCATGACTTATAAACAACATGTCAGAATACAAATAACGGTGTCGGTTTGCTCTATTAATTTTGGGAACCAATTTAGCGTCCACATTGTAAAATTTGTTCCATAAATATTTTAACTTTTAAAATTCACAATAATTGGTTCAATTTAACGTAAACGATCACATTAATTGCCTATAAAATCTTTCACAGTCGTATTCCGATTATTTTGATGTAACACAAATATTTAGCGCGAAGTTTTAAGTCTTTTCCCACGGACTGTATGGAGAATTAAATGGAATGCTTGTAAGTGCATTCTGTGTTATTTAAAAACAAAGACATAATAAAGACGTAAGAACAATTTGTTGAGTGCTATTTTCTTAGTCGGTTTTCGTGAAGGTTAACCTTTCAGCGGTCGCACCCTTGCGCCGAACACAAGCAGTCGCGCGCGGTCTGTGATTCCGCAAATTTAAGTGTCTCGTTTGGCTAAACAAATGAATATTTCGACTTATTGTATAGCACATGATTAAAAAGAGGTCTTAAACATGTGAAATAAAATAAAAACAACTTAATTACTCATTACTTCTTTTATTTGTACTTAATAGAACAAAGGTCTATAAAAACTCAAAATTTTTGACTTTGGGTGAAAATCACCGTAATAAATCAACATTAAACAAAACAAAATGGAATTTTCTTTTTTACAATTTACAACTTATAAACTTGACTATAATTATCTTAGAAATACATCACATTCATCATCAATTGGCACTGTGTAATAGGAACTCTAAAATGACATCTATTTTTTGAGATCATATTTTTACGTAAAGTTCTAGAATAATCTAAATTATAATAAAATGAAATAAAGAAAACATACCTAAAAACTACTAATTTTTGTTTAGAATAAATATAATAAACTATTCGTCATTAGTGTCCATAATATCTACTGGAAATGAACATTCTCGGCATATAACAATCACATGTTCTAGACACATGTGTTTTCCACATTTGAAACAACTATACTTTGTTTTGCGGTTCTTTTTCCTATGGCAATAGTAACAACGACCTGCGACACGTAAAACTTGGTTTCCTTGGTCATTTTCAGAAATATTTATATCGGCTTCGGTTTAATTGCACTGGATTGTTGTGGAACACAAACGGTCGCGCGCGGAATCTGAGACCGCAAACACAAATAAGAAAGCACGTGTACATGCGACAAATGTCACAGGGCTACTGAGAGGTGCTACCTCACCCCCTCGAAGGTATCACGGAAGCGCAAGCGTCTATTGTTTACAGTTTCAGTATATTGACTAAAACAAGTTCGTTGCGGACTCAGAGACCGCGCGCGACCGCTGGAAGGTTAAGGATGAAATATTAGAGGTATCGTGTGCCCACTCCGGCTCGTAATGAGGCCCTCAGGAATACGTAGCAATATCTTAATACCCGCCTCGGCCCGGGGTGACAAATACTCGACGTTCGCGCGGAATTGTAAATAATTTATAACCACTCGTTTTACCTTCCAACTCGGTGCGATGACAAGTCGGGTCGCGTGCTAAGATATTGCACGCCGAAATGAACGACGTGAAACACCTGACAAAATGTGTTTTCTACTTATTGTAACGAAAAATAGCTCTTAAAATTACCCACATAAAACACAAGTTACTCTGAGGATATGAGATAGTAAATTATAATGTTCTATTTCACCTCAGTGTATCAGTGTTAAGTAGAATTATTGCTGACGAGTTTGCGAGGTCGCTTAAATTTCGCTGGCTTTAGTAATTTCGCTCCGTTTGTATATCAAAGCTATGCATCGCTATGGCATCGCTTGATAATGTATTGAGTCATTTAATATCAATAACATAAATTTGAGATTAATTACATATATACAGATTTAGCGTCCCATAAAACAATTAATGTTGCAGATTTTCATATGTTACATGTAAAAGCGCTCGTAGCCAACTCTATTAATTTGAAATGGTTTGCTGCGTGTCTGAACTCTGAAAGTGGTGTATGGACGAGCTCATAAAATGGTCATAAAGACGTGACGAAGAGCGTGCTACGCGAGTTCAGTGATAGGTTCTTTGATTTGTGTAAAGCAGCTGTTTGAAGAGATAATAACTTATTCGTCAGAGTTGACGGCGCGGAAGAGGGTGTCTAAACGTCCATACGTTACGACGAAATATAGAAGAAACTAACCGATCATCCGATATTTAAATTCTAACGTCGCGGCTGCTATCTTAGGCGACGCCTTGATGCATTTATGTGTTCGTAAATGCGTTTGTCTTCAGTGTTTTTAAACTAATAGTTTATCAAGTCATCGAGGCGTCCGTTAGTGTGGTCGTGGTTTTAGAGGGGCAATTTAATTTTATTATGCTTCTTTGGATATTAAGAGAATTAAGATGGAAGCTATTTTCGAGTAAGCTTTAATGGATATATCTGCTACGCACCTTTTAATGTTACTTTTATATCATAATGTTTGTTAGTTTAATACCCTTAAATAAAACGTTTTAAAATAGTTTATTGTTTGTGAGATACTACGATATAAGTGAAATATCTTGTTTGTGAACATAAATGTCTTAATAAAATATTAATGAACATCATGCTAGCTCAAAACTACTCTTATAAAACTTAATGCAAAGTCACATACTAAAGTTGACATGTACTTCAAAATGATTCCCTTTGGAAATGTCGTAATTGTATTTATTTGTACACTCGCTGGACACTCGAGAGCTGAGCGATGTCAAAACGTTATTTCAAGTTTAGATACACTCATAATTCATACAAATGCGACGACGTGGAAGCCACTCTATGAGTGCTAAGCGTCTTTCGAAGTCACATAGGAAATATTTTTATAAGGCAACTATGAGTGGCATAGACAAATATTTTTAATTGAAAACTAAGGCGTATATTTGTAAAGAAAAATCCAATTAGTTTTAAAACGTAAACATGAATAAGGATTTCAAGATGAATTTAGTATATTTAAAAGACCCTTTTAATATGATTTACCTCGAAATAATTACACATCGTATGTATGTGATGAAATTTTAAACCGTTAGCTCTGTTGGTTCTATAAAATTGTTCGCAGTAATATAATTCGATAAGCCGCTATATGTTTGAGTCGGCAAATACGGCGGTTATTATCAATTAATATATCTGGGTTAAATTTTAAACTCGGCTGCTTATTGAATACTAATAGATAACTCGTAGCAGAAATTGTAGTTGTTTATTCCGCGGCAGTAAAGTCTAATTGGAGACACATCGACGGTTTAGTTGAATCGATAGTTCTTGTTTGATTAAACGGCACGGGAATACTGAGCCAGTCCGTATTTTATTCTGTGTTCATTCACCACAGTCCACAGCACCCATACCCTTAATTAGCGGAGCTTGAACTATCATTCCGGTTTCTTTCCTTGTCATTAGTGGAGTGGTTATTTGTAATACAATTGCTCGTGGCTTGTAATTTTGCAAATCACACAATGTGAATTGTAGGTGGCTACTTATGTTAGGAAGTATGCTTGGCTTATTTTTTATTTAGTTAGGTACTTGATGAGGATGCATGAGCTATATATGTAGAACGTAGAGTGTCTACAGAATTTGGTGTCTTAACTATAATCAACGTTATTGTTGAACGTAGAGTGTCTACAGAAGTTGAATGAACGTAATCATATGTTGAAGTAAACGACATTTTGGTCTTTTTTTTTAATTTGACCAAAATATAGATAGTTAATTTATTATCTACTAGATTTGCGCCCGCGGCTTCGCCCGCGTTTGCAAAGGAAAACCCGCATAGTTCTCGTTCCCGTGGGATTTCCGGGATAAAAACTATCCTATGTGTTAATCCAAGTTACCCTCTATATGTGTGCTAAATTTCATTGTAATCGGTTCAGTAGTTTTTACGTGAAAGAGTAACAAACATCCATACATCCATACATCCTTAGAAACTTTCGCCTTTATAATATATATTAGATATATTAGATTAGATATTAGATATTAGATATTAGATTAATATAAATTGCAAATTTACTGTTAATTAAAATAAACATAGAGGAGAGGCTGTAGCGGTATTCGCTGGAGCATAAGTAGATAGTTAAAAGCGTTTGCAAAGCTGTTACTTTGTATGAACATGGCGCACGTTGCTTCCTGTTTTATGTGGGAACTTTTGTCGCTCAGCAATCCCAGTAATATCGGTTTTGTAGCAGATGTGATTGGACCGTTTTGTTTTCAACCTGTATTCACTGTTGCCAAGTTTTGTTTTAAACGTTTATGTCAACTTCGTTCAGCTTTCAGTTTTGAATCGACTCGTTTCAAACTTTTTACTTTTGTACCCTTCTGTTCTTTAATGTTTCTGAAATAAATGGAAATGTACAGAGTAGTTTGCTGTTTATACTTCAATTGCACTTGTAATTGGTTAGTCTGTTTTGTGTTTGTTGTTCGTCGTTCTGAAATTGTTATGATGTCACTTTAAAACATACTGCTATTGGAAAGAGAAACAGCAAATTGATCTAACATAGAAGTATCAAAATCAAACAACAAGCAAACAAAAATAAAAAGCTTTTGATATGAACGGAAAAGGCCAAAGAGGTTCTATTTATTTACGTCGAATCTTCAAGGTCTAATAATTGTAACTCCATTAAAAGTTACGTCTTTGTAAAAGTAAACATGGCGCCTGTCGTCAAAGGAAGTCCTTAAAAAATAATGGCCATTTCCTGATATGCTGCTTCACAAACTTTAAATGAATCGTTAAAGTTAATTCCGTGCGTTTGTTTCTGTATTATTCTATTACCGTTAGTTTATATTTCAAACATTATGAAAAATTGCGGACTATGTTAAATATTTTTGCAATATTTTGATCATGGTAACCAGAATTATTATATCCTTATATAAATGTTATAAATAAATGTTATCTCCATAAATAAATGTTATCTAAAGACGACTAAGATTAAGTCTAAAGACATGTGAATTATTGTGAACTCAATCTATTCTTTTCAGTAATCAAAATAACGCAGAGTTCTTGGTATCTGGCGCTTAATCCAGCTACATATTATAAATACTGTGGCTTGACAGCGAATAAAGAACTGGATAAAGAACGCGCACGCTAGTAATATTGTGACTGTCGCCGCCATTGTGAACTTAATATCTGAATTCAACAAAGAGCAGTGTAGTGATTCCAAAAAACGAATGAAAGCGTTGCGAGCGAGGCGCGCGTCAGATTATAGGCATAAATTATTAGACACTTTTGTTCAAATCGAAGAGACGGCCGTACCCCATTCAATTACTCGCGTCGCCCAACAAGGAGTGCCGAGTCTTTTTCAGATGTTTGTGTAAGGGATTAGTTCTGGATATCTGTGTCGGTATCTCCGTGAGATAAGTACGAATATACGTCAACGTCGGACGACTAAGCCGATTATTTTAAATGTATTCACTTCCTTAATGGAGGTCGTTTTTCATTCGCCGTGACTCCTCTCTGACTTACCGAAGATGTTTGGTTATGATCCGGCCAATGACTGCCTCGGATTATTGCTCATTTATCTGACATTTATTAAATGTCTTGATACTACCAGTTATAAGGTTATAAGCGGGAAGACTTTCAAATAAGCTTTGATATAAAATTCATTTCAAAGCCAGACTTGAAAATATTAATTCATTAAATACAAAGCCAAGATGATTTGAAAAGATAACAATATTGTATATAATATGTGTACAATAATTTTCTATAGATTCTCTTTGTTAAATTTACATATCAATTGTATGAGACAACGCATCTCTTTATTCGAATCTGAAACTGCTCAGAATGGTATAATAATTCAAAACGTTAAATGTTCGACCACACAATAGTTTGAAAAGAGATATCGTTACATGATTCCAAAATTTTTGAGTAGCGATTTATTGAAATGAATGTAAAAATAGAGTCCGTAGCGATACGTAGCCGCCACCCACCGGCAAGCTTGACAAATGCTCCCAAAGGTATAATTGAAACAGGCTCATGAGTGCTTATGATATACCGTTTTAAAAAGCATTTACTCCATTTTTAAATCATTATCATAATTTATCTATTCTCTCGGATAAGTATATAACCGATAAATTGTCTTACACTTATTACTTGTCAACAGATATTTAATGAATCTAAAATTTAAGCCCATAAGTAATCAATATGTAAATTGTAAGTGTACTTGTATGTTAGATATACTGTGTATGTTTTATGTCAAATTGTTTATACCGTACGTAAACAGCAGCAATAATATTCTTAATTTATGTGAATGCGCATTAAACAAACATTATATTAACCACAATTATGTAATGACTCGTGCCCTCAACCCCAAAATATTTCACACAAACACACAGTTATTGTAAACGGCTTTGCGTTAAAACTGTTCGCGACAGCTGACTGTTAATTAAAATGTAAAATAAATATTTAAAACACGCTCTTATCAAATTCGTGACACGTAATTAACTATTTGGAAAAATATTTTCACTGACGAACTTAGCCACGTAGTATGTTTTATAGCAGGTGGGTATCTAATTAATTAGAGAGGGCGCCAATTCCCCTCGTCTAGCTGAAATTAAATGTGTTTTTTTTGCATTTTTATTCGTTATAACCAAGCGTACAGCGTATGATGATTAATAATAATTCAAAAACTCTACGTCCGACTCGGTACAGTTGCAAGGAAAAGAGTTAAACTTTAATTACGCTCAGCGATGTAACGGGTTACGGGTTTCTGTTAAATAATTTGCATGCTTGATCGAGACGCTATAGTTCAATAACATTGCGGAGTTCACAAAAAAGGTTATGCTTCATTTTACAGCTGTTGTTGATCAACAGCAACAGCTTGACACCTGTCATCAATCAACTTAAACTGTCAGTTTGTCAAGCTGTATGTTATTAGCATTTGCGCGTGAAAGTTTAGCATCTAACCATCCTTCGAGTATAATGTATGGAATTAATTATTATGATTACAAACACAATTTAAACGTACACAGTTCTGCTCGAGTGTACCGTACAGTAAGTCACCCTATCGCGTGAGACGCGCAAGGTGGGGTCGCCGTTATATCACTTGTCTACATAACATTACACTATTACAGCTAACCGCAGGCTATGTCGCTGTGAAAACGCAAGGCTACAAATGTGTATATTTTATATTGAAAATTGTATTGAAAAGAATGTAAAGTAATAGTGTTAATAACATAATATGGGGGAAGTGTTTATACAAATTGTATTATGACCATTCGTGATAGTAACATAATTACGCATTTTACGGGTTATTTCTCTAATTCAATAAAGTTGATGAAACAAAGTCAGTTCTAAAGTAGTATATTTAAAATTAGATTCATATAAAAATTAAACATCATTTTTGTTCCCACATATCGTTGAACACGTCTGGATTTACTGTATTCATAAAAATAATAAACCACCTCGAATTAACGTTTACAACGTGAACTGGAATCCAAATAGATTAGACACTATTTGCTCTGAGCTTCAACGTGACTATCTCGTGTTTGAAGACGCTCTCAGTACATGCTCGTACATACATTAGTTTGAGATGTAATTAAATGTTTATTTAATTACTGACACGCACCTGCATGTTCCGTCACAACGTTTTGATTTGACGTCCGTTTGGTTCGAGAGCAATATTGGGTTCCATTTGATAGGAATTGTGAGCTTCAAGATTGTTTGAGTGGATTTGTATAACTCTCGAGTTTTGGTTCTCATCGCTTGTCTGTTTGTACCTTGAAGTTGTTCTTTATGATAAAAAGATTATGAGGAGCTATTGACGTTCTATAACCGAAGTATAATAATATCATACTTCGGTCTGTACTGCTTATATTGTCAATATTGTTATGCTACAGTTATAAAAGATTCAATAATGTTGGGAGCTAATACGAAAATTAGTGGCCTTACAAAATGTTTTTCATGGTTGATAGCTACTTTGCAACATGATATTCGTTCATAATTGTTTAAAAAAAGATTTGAATCTTTATTAAAATGATAACATGTTCCCAGTAATTTAATTACTATGACTCACCAGTGAGCATTCAACATAAACGCGGGGTACTAAATATAGTTTACATTAAATTGTGTAAACCCGATGCATAATTAAGTTCAAGTTACATGAGTGGTTATTAAGATGGCAGTCGAGCGTTCTCAGAACATCGTCAAGTTTTGTTTTCTTGGAATGAAATCTGATGTTTTGACGTTTTGAATCGTTCTTAATGTGCCATTGCGTGTTTGTTCGTTTTATTTCGAATGGAATGTGTTTATTACTGAACTGGTTTAATAGATTTGTGAGATAACAGTTTTTGACCCTTTGGGAAATACTGTTAATATTGAAGGCGTTATTGTTAGGTGCTGCGTAATTATGAAATCAATGTAAGAGCTTTTGTAATATCATTCAATTAATATACCGTTCATTCCATTTAAATAATATCTAGTTTAGAAAAGATAAGGGAATTATTTATAACCGAACCGTGTCTATCTAATCCAAGAAAGGTACAACAGGTCTTCTATAAATCGTTGAAACATTAAATGACAGCCTCGACCAGTTTCTTACAAATGTTCTGCAGGTTCCTAAATAAACAGCCGCCCACGTTTGTTTATGTCTTACAAGGAGATAATACGACTAGACAAACCTTTAGAAATGCAATAAAAAGATTTATTTCAAAAGATAGGACAATAAGTCTTAAATGATATCAATTATTCACTGCCTCGATGGGATTTATAATAAGACTTAATCAAAGCCGTAAAATGAAAGTAGTATCACTTTAATCACTTGGTGCATCCATATAGAAAATGTAATGTAGCAATGCATTACCCACTCTCTTTACCTTGCAGCTTTCGAAATATAAATGCGCCCCTGAAAAGGTTCACGTTAAAATTTAAAAGCAATAACTGACTATAAACTTCAATCCAGTTCGGCTCCGAGCGCAATAGCTGAATTACTTAGGAATTTGCATAGTAGCTACATAATTTCTTACAGCAAAGCGTTTTCGAGCGAATCTTAAAAGCGATGGAAATTTTAAAGAGTTTGAAAAGAAAATTAAGCAGGACGCTGCAGTCTGAAAGCGGCACGACCAAAGTCGCTACATCGCGCAACTTAGTTACGTACGCTCGGAGTTACCTCGTTAACGCGTTGAAAAAATTACAGGAGCAAAGTCGAATTAATCTACGCGATTTTTTCTCTAGCTGAGCAAAGGAAATACTGTGCTAATGAGCTAGATTGTTAACTGGAGCCTAACGCTCACCTTTGTGGCAGGTGCTCTTGTTTAGCTTTGCGCTGCAAACTTTATATTAAGGGCGTAATTGCAAATAGACAGTTATTTGGAGCAAGCGCTGGAAAGGAACGATCATGATATATCGTTGGAGAAAGGCTTCCTTTCAATGATATAACTAAAATTTCAATAAAGGTATTTTCACTTCAAACTTGCATTTTGAGACGTTCAACTAAATACTTAATTTTACCGCTCTATAATTAATGAGTTTATAATGCTGCATTCAATCCTTTTACAAATTTATTATCTTTCAAAATAATTAATACATTTCATGGGTTTACGAAATATGATGCATGCGCTGTCCATTTTTCGCTTTCATACATTTATTTTCAATTCTCAGTATAATAGCGCTGCATTAAAAAAGATCCCCGTCAGCCGCTCGCCACGATACACGCTTCAGATAAATTCCCTTCATTTTTCTCTCTCTCACGAGCCGTCAACGAATAAATGCTTCCACTGTCTTTTTTGTACGTGCAACCGAAGGAATTACAACATTAATCAGCCGAAATGAACCCTTTAGCGAAATGTCAAAAGGTTTACTCGGCTCTACACATAACGAGTTGCGCTTATCCATAATGGAAACAAAAGAATGCTCGCTTGTTCACTCGCTATCCGTCCATCGCTGCGTATTTTGCTCAGACGGGTTCATGCAATACAATTCTCTGAGATAAGCTCAAGTTTTGTTTGACCAGCATTTATTCAAGCCCGTCTACTAACTGAGAGGTATTAAGCCGAATGGCTATAATTCACTCTTGCTTATTTAGGACTGTGTTTTAGGAGTATCTTTTGTCCGTTTCAGCGAAATTGATAAAGGTATCTCAAAGGACTTTCGCAAAAGTTGGAGCTGAGATTTTTGTTTGATATTGGGCGCATGTGAATTGAATTCCATTAGGTCGCGTGTGGCATTCATGTGAATGAGCGGCTCGTCCTGTGTAGGCCCGTCCGTCCGTCCGAGCAAACATTTCCACTTGATTAGAGTATGAAGCACTCGGGACACCTGTGCCGGCCGACTTTTCTGCGCGCTTTGTTTTAAAGTTCGTTTCGCCCGGAAAAGTTATATCGCGGATCTAATGCGGGCGACGTCTGACTTCTGCGCGATGAAAGCGTAAGCTATCTGATCCGAATTTAAAACTTTCTCTCCGTAATTGAATGTAGTATATAAGGAACCAATTGTATTTTAACCGTGTTCTTGAAAATTGGTGCGGCAGCCGTAAACTTTTATGCTTCGCTCTTAATGTTTACAGACAAGAAATACTCGCGTAGTTAGTAGTAAGAAAGATCATGAATTACGAGGGTCCATAAACTCTCATTTATGAAGGTCTGTTTTATAGGGTCTTAAACGTGAATATCCTTTATCGAAGCATTATAATGCTTGTAATAGTGCTTTTAGAAGATAGTAAATATTATGAGTGATGATTATATTGAGAAAGTGGTACGAATTGTTGATGACATTTAAATAATAATATATCCATTATAGAACAGTATTTAATAAATTATATTTTCATTGTTTCAGATTTTAGTTGCAGTCCTAAACAAAACTAAAAGCTAATGAATTGGACTTCTGCAACGTTATAACATCAAGCCACTGCCTATAATTAGGTAGGTAAGTTAACAAACCCACAATTATTTATATTTTCTATTATTACAAAAGCTTTGGTTTTCTAAAAAAGGAAATAATTTAAATGTTGTTCCCTAACTTGATCTCCTCTAGTGTTTCATACAAACTAAATATGTATAACATAAAACAGGCTTGCAAGGTACTAACAGCATACCGTCCACATTCACCAATTTGCCATGAAAATCAAAAGAAAGGGGTGATTTGTATCTTTTTTCAATAGAACAACACCTGCGGACCATTT
The DNA here is from genome assembly GCF_061535395.1 of Colias eurytheme. Classification (NCBI taxonomy): domain Eukaryota; kingdom Metazoa; phylum Arthropoda; class Insecta; order Lepidoptera; family Pieridae; genus Colias; species Colias eurytheme. Next base: position 5,045,290 of record NC_142985.1, read on the forward strand.
GTGCGGTGTTCCCTCTAAGCTTTGTAAATGTTCCACCATTTGTACCGAGATTGAAAAACTGTTTCGTTTCACAATTGTAGCGTTTCGGTTCCGGTTTCGTATGGCTATTGCAAAAAATTGTTCTTTTATGCAACCTTTATGAGTATACTTTTTTGCATGCTAGATACCGAACGTGCAACTTCGCAAAAGATTATCTTGGATGCATTAAAACGATTGAGTTTGTGAGAACCAGTTGGAAATCGGAAATCGGACCTGATTAAAGTTCTTCCTATTTGTCCTATTGTACGCTTTCATTTTGCCCCAAAATTACATAGAGAGTAGAGTATGGTATAAATGTTGTATGAAATTACATAATTTGTATTTGAAATTAGTAAATCAAGCTTCAGTCTCCCCTTGATAAGAGTCGAAGAATATGCACAGAAGTAAGATCGTACGAAAAATAATAAATTACATAAGTAAATGTTAAAAAAGCCATTACTAAAATTACTCTGAATAACATTTATCTTGGAAAAAATTTCGTGGAAAAATGTTTAAAATAATTTCGTGAAGTTGAACGTTACATAGCCCGTGCTCTTATTTGATATAAGACTATGTAAATATTTTTCCACGTGAAACTAAAATGGCATAATATTTTAAAATATTGCTTTTACGTTACATTTCATCAGTTTAAGTGATCTTGTTCTTATTCATAAGTAAAAATGGAAAACTAAAGTAATATATAAATATGAATATAAATTATATTTTCTATGTGTTGATATTTTCTTGCTAAACTTTTCAATACAGTTTTTGGCTCAGACATGTACCTAGCTATGTATTCCAACGCGTGTTCAATCGGTCAATCTCACGTCTCAATTCAAATGACCACAAGCGACAGCCGGGCCCAAGCGATGGATACCGATACTGATTAAATTTTACAAATAAAATGATAGGTTTTATTCTTTGATTAAAATGTAACAAAAATGGTCGTAATTAGATGCTATTTATAACGAAGATCTAATAAACATTAAACACGCCCGCAGGTGGAAGTTTAAAGTTATCATTTTTAAGCCCGCAGGCAAAGTTTTTATTCGTTAGTAATCATTTTGGGTTACGCATCGAATGAGAATTCAAGCAGCAATTATAGTGATATACTTAACACAGCCATTCAAATGATATAACTCAACTGAAATAAATTACTCTACCTTAATATTATCGATAGGTAAATTCAAACAGGGTACGTTCGTGTAACAATTCCGCTATTTCATTATCATACAAACTTTGGTACAGCTCGGTTACTTAGCAATTTCCCTGATTAAGGGTATAGTAGGTACGTGCAGTGGCGACACTGTGGCAAATAGCTCGTTCGTGAGCTTCAATGAATATTTATGCTTTAAGCTAACTTAATATTTGGATACGGTATATTTGACTGTAGACAGCTGGCAATTCTATGAACATATAAACTGTTATCAAAATATGTTTTATTCACAACGTGTTACAAAGTTCTGTTGAATTTACAACGGATCGAGTTGTATCGCTTTGTTCATTTTTGTCAAAAATAGTTCGGAACTTTTGAAAATTACATTGTCTGCCTTTGATTAAATTTCGTTATAAGTAATATTGATTTTTAATTGAAACTGTGGGTGGTATTTTGTACCTCGGAGGAATTATTTAAAGGCCATAAAATTTAGTTTGGGATTACCGTGCGTAGTTTCGTTTGAAATTTGCTTCGTAATCGAGTGGTGTCATTTCTCATACGGGTTCTAAATTGATGTTAGATGGCTGCTCAGAATGATGTTCCTGCATTGACGTGCTTTTGTCTGACCAATTCAAAGGTATAAGTGGGTCAATGGAAATTTCGGGACAGTTCTGGAGAGGTTTATGTGTGCACACGCTTTTGTGTTCAATTGTACCTATGTAATGTTTAGTTTATGTCAATATATTCCCGACTATGAGCTCTCTGTTGAAGGCTTTTACATTATAAAACAACGTTATGAAACACGCTTATCTAGTGTAACACAATCGTGACTTGCCTTTCAAAAACTGTTATTCATCGGCGTTCATATTTATAAAAGCTCGTAATCAGAAAATGGAATCGCAAAAAAGCTTACCGAATATCAAACAATAAAGCATTTTAGCAATGAATATCGTCATGTTTAAGGAGCGTGCCGTCAAAACAAATGACGGTTAAAAATTCAGCGTAATATAAACAAAGGCTTGTTTGGTCGTAGGCTGTAGCGGTGCGGGAGGTGAGTCTCATTTCGACAGGCGGATAAGTGCTGGCGTAATCTGTGCTTGGGCTCGTGTAAATGCAAATTGTCCCATAAAGCCATCGCCGTCCCCTCCCCTCCCCTCCGCGGGTCGCTCCTCCCTGCCTTAATGAAGAGTATCTCCTCGGTTCCAGCTAGTTCGTCATCTCGACGACGGTTTACTGGCTTTACGAAATTAGAGATCCCTTGGAATTGCTACACCTATGTATCGACTTTAGGTCTCTGAAATGGCCATTCCACAAAATCGATCTAATCTAAGTTTACAGTTCTCGGCTTCTGTTACGTGGTTTTAACGTTATTGGGCCGCACCTTAACATAATTATTGCTTTATATTTATGAGCTTTCCGTTAATACCGCACCTGTTTCAATCGTTGTAGTCAACTTTGAAGACTTGTTTACGAATTCATGAATATATTTTTCAGTAATATATGGCGTTGGGATTGAAAGGAAATAAAAGTTGGTTGATTATTCATGAGTTTTGAATTAATTTCAATATAAATTATTTTTTGGTCGAAATCCTCATGTTAGATATTTTTGTTTCAATGGTTGTGAATTGTGATGCGTATTGTTTATTTTAAGTTTTCTTTATACGTAAAAATCATTTCACCTTTATTTTGCCTTAAGGCGGAGTTGCTATTTTTTCAACTTGATCCATTTTTTACATTTTAAACAAAAGGACCAAGTAAATAAGATTTAAACAGGAGAAAACGGATGTCGACTAAGCACCAAATTGTCATTGTGGTTACATTTCCGTATTTGCGGATCGCAATATTGTTCAAGTCAAGGGCACCGCGTCGCCCTACTTGCTTAATTTGAACAGCCTCAAGCCAAATTCATTAACGATTCGCGACTAATAAATGTTTTATGAACAAAGAGCTTCCCCTTTAGCGGTCGTAGGTGAAACAATACATACGCGGGGACTCAGTGTTGAATTACAAATACGACGACTTGACGTGAATTCGAATAGGGCGGGCTATTTGTACCTCAGTCTCGCACGGGATATAGTTTCATTGTTATATTGTTATGTCTCATGTAGGTACGAGAGAACGTTTTACTCATGAACTGTATTCGGAGGTCTCACGAACGTCGACTGAAACTTGGTAGACGGCGATGCTTGTACTACACGTAAGTTTTTTATGAAGCGTAGGAGCGTGTAAGCTCGCAACGACGCTTAGATCCAACATGCAAATATTCCCTTTTTACTTGGATAAAATTATGTGACGGTATATTGAAAGTTTTGGCGCGGCGCTAGAATATAGTCTTTTGAACATTATTAAATGTACGACGCAATTTTAAATTTTATTTTATTGGATAACTTTCAAAACAAGTGTATAACGAAATATTCGAAACTGTAATACGAAATGTGATCTATTGTACATGCTAAGAAGTAAAGTGAATTACGCAGCATTCCCAATGCTTTTTATAACGATTCATTATATAGTCTCAAATCATTCTGAGATCGTGACGAATGCTATAATTGTTGTATTGGTTCACGAGAAAAATAATTATGGAAGTTTGAAATGTTATATTCATGGGCGGTGAAGCGAAACGGTGGGAACATTTTGAATTTGGCTTACTCTACATTTGATACGAACGGAACACTTAGTGGTTTGAAGACCACAAGGGTTTATTCTTTGAGAGTTTGTATTCAAGAAACGTTTTCTAACTTTTACCGAGAGTATTGTTTTCACTCGAAACTCTGTTTATTATATCTCTATATCATTTATAAAAAATTTAACCATATTTCTTTATATATGTATTTAAATGCTTTTAGTATCTAATTACGAAGTCGTCTCATAAATAGTGATAAACATTGATGTTTTGTTTATTTCACTATTTTCCCATCACACATTGACTTACTATTAAACTTATTTTTTATGGTCCATTTACCAATTTTGATTTATACACGCCGGCCGCGATTAGTAACCGATATCTCTTGCCTTAAAATCTTACGACTCTAGATATAATTGATACACGAATATAGTTCTTATTCCTTAAGTGTATTGGCTAGATTGGTGTTCGTAGATGTAATCGATACGTCCTCTACCGTAGATAGATCATCGGATAACATATGCGGTTGTGGTAGGCGATCTCGTGGGAGATGTCTCATAAACACTACGCATTTTGAAGGTAAATGGGAGTTTCATAGATATGAGTTTCGATTTCATGAAATTTGAACTACTCGGATTTGTGTTGATACGTTCCTATTAGGATTTGAGGGGTTTTTATCGTCGTTGAAATTATTAATGTGTTGTTACTTATATTGTCAATTGTATGTTTGTTAATTACTAATTACTCTCAATAATGTATCCACAACTTTGAGGTAAATGAACACCCACGTAAACTTAGTTTAGAATTTTGATGTTAATAATTAGCACCTTATAAAGATATGTTTCGCAAAATATAACAAACTTTTAACAGACAAGGACGACCCAAGTTAGCATTTAGATATTTTAATGAATCTTGTTGTAGAAATCTGTTGTCTAGGAACTTATAGCGATGGAAACTGCAAACGCTACTCTTCCAAAGGAGTTTATAGAAACTTGTCCAACAACTTCGCACGTCTTTGTGTAATATTGTCATGCTTGAAAAGCTTGCAATGCTTTGCTGCAGTGTGTTTTATATTGAAAATCATGAATAAAAATACATTGTTTGTTGAATAAAAAACGTCAGTTTCACAAGCAATTTGTATTTTAATTTTTAACTAACATTATGCTCATATTTCTGTTAAATGTAACGTTTACTTGTTATTTGAATTTTTATTAAATATCAAAATTAATTTTAAGAATATACACGACGTTGTTTTTAGCAAGATTTAATGATTTATTATGTTCAAAATGAGAACTTTGATCAATCATCTGATATCTTTGATACCATTTTTGTAGCCGTATCCATCAATGGCTTTTAAATCTATTCCGAATACAATGTATCGACAATGTATCCAATATCCATAGAGACATATCGTCCGCAATAAATCACGCTATCTCGTGGTCAGGACACTGACCTCCGGAAGCGACTGATAAGATGGAGCTAGTCTGTCTTGCGGTACATACATGCCTGCTTTTTACTCACATTATTGCATAGCCCAGGATGTGATCCCGCTAGGCATTCTAAGCCTTGTTAACCGTTTTTACAATAAAACGGTCGTAACAGAGTACTGAGTACTTCAATGAACTACTTTTATAATTGAAGCCCGTTGTAATGCAATTTAACTCAAATCATTGATCGCTGTTTACATTTATGGGTCATGTTCTACTATCTTCTATGTTTATTTTGTATTGTAGCTACAAGCATGATTGTATTTAGTTTCTTTTTAACTATTTTCCACTCGAGGGAATGATAATCAAATTACGTTTTAACGAGACTCGTTTTCTAGACGAGTTAACAGTTTTCGTCGTTTTGGTCTTCTAGTAATGCAATCAATGTCCAAAGGGCAAATCATGGGCAAATCGTATTAATCAACTCAATATAGCCTTTGAGCGTCGCAAACCATTTGCAGAACACTGATTAATAAATACCTCTTGATTCTGATCAAATAGGAACAGGGCTATGGACGATTCAACTCGCGTATTACGAAATTCATTGGTTTTACATCACATCATCACATTGCATTGATACACTGATGACATCGTATAGAGCTATTAACAAATACAACTAGTTTCATCACAAATCTAGACTCTATCGTGTAGGGATAAGGCTGTAATTTAATCTGGTTTAAAAGCTTAATTTAAAAGGATAATATCGGGTTCCTTGTAATTTTTTCTTTCACGGTTTAAACAGCGGGCATAATGAAGTCCTTGTCTTGTACTTTTGAATGCTTCAAAACTTCGTATTCACAGGCTACTTTTTTGGTTTAAAAGTACGTGATCAATCTGTCGTTGTAACTGGCCGGTTCTTCATTTTTTATATTTCCCGGAGGGTGATTCTTAGACCACCCGGATAAAATACACCGTAATAAGAAGCTTTTTAGTGTTCTTCTAAATTTCTTAAAGAAGAAAATGAATCTTTCTTTCGAGTTTTAGCTATACTTAAAATAAAAATAAAAACCGTTGTAATTGTTCATTAAAATTCATATTAGATCAGTGAACGATGGAAGTAAATTCAATGCAAAAGAAATGCTCATAATACGAAACGGCTCAGTGCAAAAACTGGCACATTGCACGTATCGCTGCGCTTGTCTCAGGCCAACGGTTACTTGAAGTGAAATCCTCCCATTCATCGTTCATTCATTCATAAAACGCATTACGTTCTAACCCCGTAGCCTCGGCTGCAAACTTTGAATACGTTACTGGAAATCCCCCGTATGTTGCAATAGGGAATAGGGAAACTGAAACGTGGGATTTTGTTGCACGTTACTCTTTTAGAGACGCGACTGAGCTAAGCGCGGTACAGACGTACAGCTACAGATATATAGCTTTACGCTCGCGTCGGGTTAAAACCTCCGCATTTCGCATTCAGCTTTCATAAATACCAGTTAAAACTATATCTAACTATACGGTTTCAATTATCTGCACTTGGCTGTAAGGCTTAATGCACACGCATTGATGGTTTCAAATTTGAATATAAACGTACGTGTTTCGGTGAGTACGCAGCTTCGAAGCACAATAATTACATTTAATTTTATTGTTACTTTTTGTGGCGTTCTGAGAATGAGTACGCTTCCGCTAACTAGACTATTTCCATTTTCCCGTATTGGCAATTTGCCATAAGTGTCTACCAATTTTTATTCACATAAAAGGCTTCGCTTTCTGAATGAAGACAAAGTGCGGGGCTAATTTATTTCATGGCCGGTCTTTATTTATCGAAAACACGGATTTTTCAACGTAAGGAGAAGGAGATGTATTCGACTCATTTGCCTAAAACCCACTCCATTAAATAACCCTAAAAGAGCCGCCAGATATCTCACACGGAATCCTTGGGATTTTCGCTCGGGCTCGGTCGGCGCGATCGCGTTCCGATGGCTTCTGAGTGACGATAGCGCTTCAATGAGCTATTTCATTATTCAGCCTCGACGATTCCGTTCAAGATGCGCATATCGGTTAAGGGTATTGACTAATTTTCCAGTCTTTCATACAACTTCATTAGGGCTGACGCTACCATTTATAAAGATTTATGATCTTGGACTAAAATTTCCATTACATATTATTTAATGAAAATCAATTGCAGTTTTGTATGAAAATGTAATTTATTAGACAATTAAATAATTTAAATTCTAATTAATATTTACTTGTTTACTTTGAAGATTATTTACGACTATTTACCCATTTTGTAACTAGGTCTTTGGAACATTGAACACTGAAAATGCGACTTGAAACAACTCGCTCATTTATCAGTGGGTCGAAACAACGTCCAAATGAAGCATTCAACGCCTGAGCATTTTGAATCGAGTTAGGCGAGAACAAACATGGTTTTAATCTGCGCCGTCCGTTCTGGCCTAAATTCATTCATTGACTATTCATCCGTGCCCGTATCGGATGGAGGCTAGTGACGAAAGTCAAAGCTAAAGCAAACGGGTGCTAAAAGCCCTTTGGCTAGCTCATGTGTGCGACTTGGCGCGGCGGTGTGCGGCTGAGTGCCGCAGCAGCTCGATTAACCCGCGAGAAGCAAGTTTTGTCCCGCCTCATGGACGATTCATTGACGGCCCTCGTTATGGCTCACAGCTGAATGCCGCCTTAGCACTTCTCATTATTGCGTTTATAAAAGCGCCCATAGAGAAGACTGATTCACTAAGTTCGCTCCGTTACGATGAAAGAGAAAATGGAATTGTGTAGGTGTTTTGTTCGTGAACTTCCTTTTTTGTTACTTTGTTGATGCCAAGATATTATGGAGATGGGTACTTTCTTGTTTTTTGCAACATCAATATTAAGTATTAGCATTTTGTTTGTTTAGAAATAAACATAAATAACTTTTTATATTGTTTCATCTTTACGTATATAAAAACTTATCCTAGTTGGATTATAATCAGAACGAATAACTGATTTATATTCTATTCATAACATTATCTCGTATTTCCTAAAGGAATTTCTCTAATCGATCTTTGATTACAAAATCAATAGTAAGGACAACTTATAGCAGGTGTGGTTCCCTCACAATATTGAAATCTGTTAGTGAGGGGTGTGGAAAGTTTATCATCGTTATGTTGGTTATTATTTAATTAATATTGCCCGAGAGACTAATTAGAAATTGGAACACCAATAGAAATTCAATTAATATCACCCATTATTAATATGATTAACTTATTGTAACTGTAATTTTCGTCTTCATGATGGATATTCTTTAACGTTCCATGTAAACAATACAACATAAGTGCATTTCTTTGAACGTTACAAAATCTACTTCTGTTAATGTAGAGCCGTCTATTTGTTTAAAGTTGCAGATTCTACAAACTCCATTTACAACATTTCTTCGTAAGAAGAGGAATGCCGTCATTTATTTTCGTAGAACTCAACGTGAAGTTGCACTTGCATTTAGAACGCTTGTCATTCGCCAGCTTTTTGTGTTTTACCGGAGTCTCGAAGCGTTGGACTCGGGAGCTGACCAAGTTTTCTCATTATACCAGTCCTTAGCTTAAAACCAACGCAAACATGTGTATTTTGTGCCACAAACAGAACTGAGTCAAAACAATTTCCAAACACTGCTTCGAAAACGTAATCAACTACTGGGTAATTTTTTAGCTTTGGGTATTATTAAAACATTGCACGACTTAAGCTAGTCGAAGTGGAGAGGGTTCGGATATTTTCTGGGGAGTGGTTAGCCGACTTTTACACTGGTTTTATTGTCTCGGCGCCCCTTGTAAACCGTCCTTTGTGTTAGTAATGTCTCAAGTTGTATTAACATCTGCATCGTGATAACTTTAGTGGGAACCGTTCGCTACCTCCGTTGATTACTAAAACCACAATGAGATACAACTAAGTGGATAGTTTTGATAATAATTTAAATATCCCGGCGCTGTTGACATTTATTAATTGTGGTGAGACCATTGCCTTTAACATTGAATTTACCGTTTACCAATGCTTAGTAAATTACTGGCATCTTCGATAGTTAGCGGTTAGCTTTGTAATAGATATAACAGAGTTATTGGTCTCCGGGAATTCCACATTTAATTAAATCTTCAGAACAAGGGAACTTACTTCTTACTTAGGGCTATAAAAGCTATGCTATTGTAAGTAATCATAAGAATAAAAATAAATTAAAAAGTTTCCAAGAATAAAATATATAACTTTAATTTCACTCAATCTTTGATCATGTCAAAAGAACAAAGTTCAAAAGTCATTTGCGTTACATAAAAGCGAAATTAAGACGTTAAAATCGTTGCTCATTCGCTTTTTGGGGCAGCAATTCTTAAATTTTCCAATGAATTTAGCGGTTTCAATCGATGTGACGTAATAGAAAAGTTCAGTACCTAACAACAAAGGGCGAAACAAGTTAACGAAGCTCACGAAAGCGAAATTCAGGATCTCAACGCGCACTGGCGGACAGGAAATTAAAAGACAAAAGAGTCCCGGCCGGAGCAGTTTAGGCTCGGAAATAGAGGGCGTGCCCTCCCTTTTGGCCCTTTTATAGGAGCCGCTTAACCACGACCACCTTTGAGTAATCCCAAAAGGGAACAATAAATACAGTTTACCTATTTTATGTATTATTTACATATAAATGTCGATATCATGAAAATTTTAAATCCAAGTTTGAGCTTCTAATAAAAAAGGTACAGAATTAATCCATCTTAATACCGGGTCTGATATGTATCGAATGTGCGTATACGTATGGTTTCTGTAATTCAGGCGCGATGGGGTAATCCATTCGTACAGGATGATATCAAATTGCGAAGGGAGGCTAAAGAGGTCGACTTCTCACGTCCTCCCAAAGACGAATTCTCACAACGTTAACTGCTCATAAAATTGTATTTAATCCGCGGAGGGTAAATTTTATCTTTCGAACATTGTACTTATCGGTTAAGATAAATGAATTAACATTTAGCAAGTCAACAATAACTGACGAAGTGCTGAGCCGAGTTCCAGCCCTGCTTCGTTTTCTAATTCAATTTGCATCGGGAATCAAAAACTTTTCGTGACACTGTTTTGCATTATTAATACTTTAGCATGGCGTGATCTCCCTGGAGGTACACTAGAAGCCATAAATTGAATTCCAACCTTCGCGATTAGTTATTCCCGCGCGTGAAAACTTTTGAGATCGTTCGCTTTCGTTAACAGATGTTACGGTGCTATTCATTATACATTCCGTCGAATTGTAAAGCCGAACATTTAATTTAAAGTACCAAACGCTCCTTTGTTAATAGCCGAGCGTTTTGGTAGGTATTGTGAAGGAATTGTTCGGGCGGCAAAGGATTAGTGAAACGGGTTCAAGCTACAAGTTTCTCGTAAGACGTACGATAGTCTAGGAAGAAACATGTATAGTGTGTTAACGTGGGTAAACAATAATACCTATTTTAGTGGTGCCGAAAGCATTATATGGTTACTGTTTATTGTTAAACAAAATAACAATGATATTATTAAGTACCCTGATTGGCTAATCACTGTAAAACATAACAACCAAAACTTATAATTAAATTAGAACGATATGAACATGGTATTATAATAATGTATTCGGCTAAAATGTAAATGGACAAACTTTGTTATCGAGAATGCGTATAAATCTAATATAATATTAATCCAACAATCCTACTCTTTCACAAACAAAATAATTGCGGTGGAGGGATACATTTGTTAAGCGCAGTTCGGACCAGAAATTTGATTAAGATTTTATCATAATGATAAGGTTTTTGTGTTCAACTCTCCCCTCTCGTTTAAAGAAGTATTTAATTAGTTATGGTAATGCAAATGTTAAATCTCAAAAATGTTAAAAGAAAATCAAATTAGGCGTTTGCTAAATTACTTTTGTTATCATATTTAATATTTGTATTTTCTTTTATTCCAGGTACTAGGTGGCTCATATATGAAATGTTATGGGCTCACGCGGCGTAGCACACTGGAGCTGGGTGGTAGTGGTGGCGTGGGCATGGACGGCAGCGGCTCGTACCTTGTGTCCCCCGCGATGCGCCTGCGACGATGCGCTCAGAGCGGCGTCTTGCGCCAACGCAGGCCTCGAAATTGTGCCTATACAACTGAACCCAGAAGCGACCCACATAAACCTTACCCACAATGCTATCGACAACCTTCTCTACACCTTCGGTTTCTACACGCAACTAACCATCCTCGATATCTCGTACAACAGAGTACAAGACTTAGGTAGTAAAAATTTTGATACCAATATTGAGATGACCCATCTTAATGTAAGTCACAATGCACTAAGAAAATTAGATAAGGACACATTTGTTGGACTGAAGAGACTTATTGATTTGGATTTATCGAATAATGAGATATCCATTATACAAATGCAAACATTCAAAGATCTCTCAGTTTTAGAAAGACTGGATTTGTCAAATAATAAATTGGTGACATTCGAAGCAGACACATTTGAACCTTTATCTTCGCTGAGAATTCTTTCGTTAAAGAATAATTCTATACTGGAAATACCGTCAGTTAATTTGCTGACTGTTATTCGTATGGAATATCTGGATCTTTCTGAAAATTTGATTCAGAAAATAGCTAAGCATGGTATTCCGTACTTAAAGGAATTAAGACATTTAGATTTGAATAACAATATAATCGAAGAAATCGATCCACTAGGATTACATAATTTGCCATCCTTGCGGCATCTAGACTTAAGTGATAATAATATGACAACAATTCCCACATCTGCACTATCAAAATTATCTAATTTATCGCACTTGTACTTAAGTGGTAATTTCTTCTATAATATAACATCATTGTCTTTCCAAAGTCTCTTTCATTTAAAACATTTACATCTAAGTAGAATATTCAATTTAGAGAGAATAGACGCTAGAGCATTTGTTGATAATATTAATCTACAAAAGATTTGGATGAATGAAAATTTAAGAGTGAGAGAAGTGCCTCCGAGATTATTTCATGGAAATCCTAAATTGACTCACATTTATATGAAAAATAATGCATTAGAAACACTCGAAGCATCTCATTTCCCAATCGACACATTACAAGAGCTAGAAATCTCTGGCAATCCATTTGTATGTAATTGTTCGCTCCTATGGCTTTGGAAGCTTGGAAGAGAATGTGAAATACGTAGTAAAAAGTCTGAAAATACAAGTACTATATTGAAAATTGATTATGAAGATATCAAGTGTGCTGCACCTATTCACTTAAAGGGCATTCATTTTGTACAAATCCCAGAATCAGAATTCGGGTGCTCCAGCGGTTGGGTGGTTGTTGCTATCGTGGTGATGACAATTAGCATCATTACTAGTATAGTTGGTGGAGTTTTATACTTCATGGGACCGTTGAAAAAGTGTAAAGGAAATAAATCGAAACAAGTCATGACCAGCGTCATGTTAAATGGTGACGTTTCGAAACTAGGCAATGGGTTGGTCTATACGACGCGTGGGAGAGAAGCTGACAACAAAAGAGAAGTAGACAGATATCTAATGATTGGTTCGTCAGTGACCAATAACTTCCATTCATTAAATCCTCCTTGGCAGAGCATGGACAAGAATCCTTATTACCAAGAAGACAGTGAAGAACACATTTATCAACAGTTTGCGTATGAAACTATTACTCCACACCGGACCCCTGAAAAACCACATATAGTGTATGTGTAACATAAGGCTATAGTGATAAACGTTGTGAATAACATTATAACATTATTCAAACGTTTCACGAAAAAAGACAATTAACACGGACGTGACTACGAGTACTAAAACTTGCAATAATGTAAATAGTGATATGAATTTGTAAGATGTGATAGCTTTGTATATAAAGATGTATATAAGTTAATTAATGTTTTCGATTTTGTACTTAACTTGTTTAGATATTATTATTGTGAATATATTTTTCGCTCGATCCTTAATGTACAGTTAGTCTGTTAGCTGTTATTGCGCTCTTACGTTGATATTTTGTCCGTTCCTCACCTCATCATTTAAGTGATGTTGTATATTTTTTCTCCTAGACCTTTATTCCTCGTTTATTTACTATGTAGTTCCTCAAACAGTATCTATAGCCATTTAATGTATTGTAATTAAATATTTAAAGCATGTAATTAAATTGTAGTTATACATTAATTATATTTTCTGAAATAAAACACCAATACTTTATGAAAACTTTGTACAAAAATGAGCAATATAGAATACTTACTTCATACTATAATATAATGCGTTAACTTTTATTATTGAGAATATTGTTAAAGTATACTAATTGTATTTAGGAATGAAATATAAAGTAATAATTCGCTTAGAACAATCATAGCATTGACAGAATCGTATCGGGGTTAGACTGGGAGTCAGATGTTGTACTCACAAAAAAATGCGTTACTGAAATTTATAATGATCAATTTATTTTCACGCTAGAGTTTTAAATAATCTAACTTGAACAACAAACTCGAATAACTAACGAGTTGAATAATTAACCGTCAGCCAGCTAACTGTGCTGTAACTTTTCAGTTGTTTTGCGTTTACGCTTGCTGGTAATTTGCTTTTTTGGAAATCGTCGAAACAATAGATTATGAGTAAACGAAATATTTTACTGTTCATGCTATTTTAAATGATTTATCATAGTTGATATAACATACCTTAAAGTTAGTTTCCCTGCATTCAGTGTCACATAACCCATATTAGATACATAAAAATTACTTACAAAAGAATGAGGACTCAATAAAATTACTTTCAACGATATATCAAACTATCTGACTCTTAGTTTATGCCCAATTGATATAATATTTATGTATAATACGCAATAAACCAGTTGCTCTGATGGTAAGGGGTACAAAATGAAGTTATTACGTTATTTATTGGCTATTTTTGTAGATTCATTTCATGAGACCTTAACCATTGTGTTAATAAGATGTTCTGGAATTAATATTTTTATACTTATTAATATTATACGGCCAATTTAAATGTTTATTAACGCAAACGAGATTAAAAATTGTGATTATTATTGGAAGGAATCTCTAAGGTGGCTAGGAATAAAGAAATACTGTTATGATTTCGTGAAAATTAAGAAGCATATATGATGGCTTAAATACGTTATCTACCCTTGCAATAATTTTATACGTGATTTATATCATATACCTGTATAAGTCCTATATTGCCTATCATAACCCAGATTATAACTCGAATTAGCGCATACAGTCATATGATAGAATAAGAATATTTATACCTACCATAAACTTTTGTTATGAAACTTATTTAAATATATAACGCATTGAAACAAACGACAAATAAACCATTTAAAATTTATTGCTGTTGTATTATTTTTATTTCCCTGTTTTTTGTTTGAGGGCAAAAGCTGCGATTAAGAACTCTATCTACAATAATAGGTATATCACAAAACACGTTCTAGAGAAACAGAATAACTACTTAATTAAAAAATAGAGTTTCAATTTAATAGTCTTAATAATATTGCTCTTTCAAAATGATATTCAATAGAAATGACATGTATCAGCGAAAAATATGAAAGCATCCACAGTCCCTCAGAGTTACGACTTAGAGCTAGCGCGTACGAGCAACTTTGTCTCCGCAACTATTTTGTCTCTCCCATCAATTGTATGGGGAGTTGCGTCGCTACGTGCGCGCACTTTCATACTAGCCCATGGGTGGAGAGACAAAATAGTTGCGGAGACAAAGTTGCTCGTGCGCGCTAGCTCTAAGTCGTAACTCTGAGTGACAGTGGATGCTTTCATATTTTTCGCTGAGACAAAGTTGCTCGTGTGCGCTAGCTCTTACGCAACGTTAGATACTAAACTACAACGCGGTCACATTAACTTGACGCATGGGCCATGGGCAAAATGACAAAATGACGACATCGAAGCCATGCGGCATGGCTTTGATGACGTTATTTTGTATCGGTAACAGAGATGCTAACCATACTGACGATTGCCGGGCGAGCTAAGGGAATACAGGGGGAAGCAGGCGGGTTTTCGTATTCCAGCGATGCGTCAAGTTAATGTGACCGCGTTGTATAAAGTATTCTAGATGAATAGTATTTTTTTTTACTTTGTATCTGATATAATTAGTGGAATATGACATGGGGCTTCATCAAGTAAAACTTTTTCTATCGATTATATTTAATTCAATAAAGGAAAGATAATTTAAAAGAAAGATAAAATAAAATATATCTATTTCAACTTACACCAACTTAATTCACTGCATGCCATAACAATATTTTGAAATTAATTTACCTTACCTTGTTTACCATAAGGACCAAATTAAAATGTACTGTTTCAAAAGTAAATGAATATACACAACATATATTTAGATTTATTACAAAGAGTGAATGTAGAGCATTAAGCTGGTACCTATATAATACAATGAAACCTACTTGACCGTAAATAACATCAATCCTTGAAACAGATGTAGGTATTATGCTTCTGCTTCCACCACAAGGAGACAGCGCATCACTATTTATTGAAAATAATTATAAATTAATGGCTTTTTATATGTACGAGAGTACATCCTCACTGTTGGTTTTTGAGATTTATAGTAGAGATATTATCCTTTCAGTGAAACAAATTTTAAACTTGAACAAGTTCCCCACACTACATCATAAAACAAGCAAAACGCTTTTTTCAACAACCTAAAAACATTAAATACGAACAAACAGTAATCTCATCAACTGTAATTAAATATAAATCAGTTTTCATTCAATTGTACAATCGAATAGTCGATATTATGTCATTAACAAGCGTGCTAACACATTTACCTAAACCAACACGGTTCAAATCCATTAAACTGTTGAAACGTATCTCTCTGAAATATAATAAAACAATTTCGATACAGAAAACGCGAAAATAAAGAGCAATTAAACATCCACAATTACTCGTTATTCGGTTAAAATTGAAGGTGGGTAGATAAATGAGTTCCCGCTAATGAATTTCGGTTCGGTCAGGAAACAAGTTGATTATGATAACGCTATTTGTCCGATGATACCAGCCGATGACGTTCATTGGACGTCTGTTATGTGTTAATGAAAAATATTCGTCTTAATAGGCTGTTTTGTAGCGAGCGAAATGCAATAATGCAATTGGATTTAATGAGGAGTGAAATTGTGGGCTTTGCATTTTTGATTTTTTTAATTTACATAAATACTGCCTAGTTGCGGTATTCTGTGACTTCACAGTGATTTATGTTAGTATCGCTTAGGTTGTTAAGATATTATGAAAGAAAACGGTTTTTCATGAGTTTTCATTTACCTTTTTCTAACAAACAAATGAGGCCCTACTTGCAACTTAGTAACGTTTTATAATGAAAAATATGTGTGGCCTTTTGTCATCTCCGTTACAAGTAGCCTATATTTGATAATTATATCTATCACAACGTATATTCCCCCTTAATGGTAGATTCAAAATATCATAGTAATAATAATTAATGTTAGAATGCAGCATGTAGAATCTGAAAATCAAATTATAAAATATATTACCACCTTAATTTAAAGGAATTAATTACCTCCCCTGCAGAGTGCATAAACATATCACGTCCACGTTCTAACAGCACGCATTCATTGTAATAAAAGTGTTATGAGCCCAAATGTATGCAGTTGGTGTCTATTCATTGCGTAGGGAACCGGAGTACCGAGGGTCTGAACGCTTGCAGATATGTAATGGAGATAAATGAATGTCAAAGCACTCAAATTACCAACACGTCGGTACTAGTGATGTACAAAATTGCGCGGGTTACTACTTACTCCCATGTAATGGACTAAGCGTGTAAGGCATTTATATAGCAATTACGAATTGTTTTAAACTCGACTGTGTTTGCTTGTTGTTTTGGCTGCGACTCTAATATGTGTTGTAGGAGTAATTACGGTCAGAAACTTCGCTCTTAGGTTCCTACATGCCAATTTGCACGTGGCTCGCCACGTATGTTAAATGAGCATTATCTGTTACTTAATTTTGCTCAATTAGTACGATATAATGGGAACATTAGCGCTGTACCTATTTGCGCTATACAAAACATACGTGAAAAAAAACAAGAGTCACAAATTATCAAAAAAAGTAAATGCATCGTAAAATATAACAGAAAGTAAACCATCACATGCACTAGCACAACACTACACTCCTTATACATAATTTTATAGAAAATCCACATACAATATCATTACAATACATATCTTTTTAAAAATAGATACGCATACAAATATGATCATTAAAATCTCCATGTTTTATGCTCTACATTCATGAACCTAGAGTTAATCTGCTGAAAAAATAAAACACTACCTTACATAAAATTTATAATACTGAGATCAGTATAGGAATCTCTATAATAATGCAAACCCATTTCCAATGTTCTGCGTCTACGCTATTTTCAAATACATTATCGTTAGCTTAGTACTATCAGCCGCTTCAGCGCTGGATTTAATATTAATGAATATAAAATATACAGCGCTTATGCTATGTTTATACATTTATGATCAGTCGAATCGTGAAGCGCTTGAAGCATTAATTAGTATTATTGAAGCTTACAATTAGATTTAATTATTTAGATCGCATAGCGACTTGTAGAGAAGCCATTTCACTATTTAACAGTACATATAATGAATGTCTGTATTTATAAGTAGTTGCAGTCACTAGAGTATATATAGTATTTTTTGAGGTCAAAATCATCTCAATATAAGATTTTAGACAGGGTAATGATATTGAATTACTCTTGAAGTATAATAATTGGATTAAGAAATTTGATCTAGTCTATGGGTCAGATAAAATAAACAATAAACACAACCAATACAAATTTTTTTCTTGTTAAATATACAAATTGTGATACGAGTTAATAATAACAATGTTACGATTTAAACATTTATTTTTTATTCCTTACATAACTAAGACGTTCAGTGTCTAATAAAAAACAACAATTATTATATTACTAAAAACAAACTTTAACATAAAAGAGAATCTCCAATTTTTTTCGAATACTCCCGACTTTTATTGGCTTTTAATTTATTTTGCTGAAAGTTCAGAACCGATTGAGTTCGTTTGATTGTCTGAGGTGGCAATTAAAAATTCGTTTGATGATTATTTTATTTATTAAAATCATTTCGCTATAAATTATATAACCTGTGTATTCTATGCGAAATTAAAGCAATTTTAGGTTATTTATTCAATACCTATTTTGCAATACAATTCGTCAATAATAAGTTTTGATTCGGAATCTGAAATATCATTCTGAAAAGCTTTTTGTCAAAATTATAAGAACTATTGAAAAATAAGAGCGTTGCTGGTTTTTCAATGATCCAGTAATTTAAGGAAGGTTGAGCACAGATCAATGCGATCAAACATATCTAATTGGATCGCTTTTCTTCTGTCATATTAAAAAGTTCGCAATAATCAAGGACGCGTTAAGTCCATCCAATCAAACTACATCAAATAAAAAGGCTTTAACGCGGGACCATAAAGGCCTTTTGTCCCCTGAAAAGAGGCTGTAGCATTTCAGAGGGGTGGTAAGATTTATTTCACGACAGCACTCGTTATGGTACCAAAGGGACCGTCAGAATGCAGCCTGCGAAGCCCTCTTACAGATCAGCAGATTATATATTTCGTGGGATTGTATGTGGGAATTGGGATTGCTTTGTTTCAGACTTAATTGTGTTTTCCTTTACGCGTGCGGTGTTATGATGAGTTATTGTATACTTAATTTGGCTGACGACGGGAAAATGGAGTATGTCCTAAAATATTGGTTGCTTCTTTTGTATAGTAATGGGAACAACAGCTTATATAGCTTTTCGCCCGCAGCTTCGCCCGCGTAGGAAATAGGAAATAGCATAGTTCCCGTTCCCCTGGCATTTTCGGGATAAATCCTATCCTCTGTGTTAATCTTTAATTTAAAAATTATGTAAAAAACGTATTAGTTCAGAGAGCCTATTACAGCATTAAGGAATATATGGAAGATATAAACCCTTGGTTGAGGGTTGTCGCGTAAAAACCAGGACAGTTCTTTGGCATATTATGATAATAATATACAGTAACATATTTTGTAAAATTAAATTGTAATACTGAAATGATTTAAAAGAGCAACTATGGAGTTTCTTGCCGGTTCTTCTCCATAGATACTGCTTTCCGAATCGGTGGTAAATGTTAAAAATATGTATTGACGTTTCAAAAGTGCTTCTCGAAGAAGTTTGAATAAATGTGTGACACGCACTATGCCGGCCAAGCAAAAACCTCTCTGGAACTAACAAACCAGCATCGAAACGAGCTTGTATCGAACATTGAGCATACTCTCGAGGAAATTTCTGCGTGGGGCCAATCCAACCTTGTCGACTTCAACCCAGCGAAGACACAGGTCTGCGCATTTACAACCAAGAAAAGTCCCTTTGTCGTACCACTTACCTTCCAGAACAGTCCCCTGAATATCAATCCAAGCATCAGCATTCTCGGCGTCGAGATTACGTCTGACGTGCAGTTCCGTGGATTTTTGGAGGACAAAGCCAAGATTGCTTCGAAGAAGTTAGGGGTGCTCGCCAGGGCGAGACGGTACTTCACACCCGCTCACCTATTGCAACTTTATAAGGCTCAAGTCCGGCCCCATATGGAGTACTGCTCGCACCCCTGGGCCGGAGCACCCCAATACCAGCTCCTACCACTAGACCGCATACAGCGTCGGGCAATCCGCATCATTGACGACGCCGAGATTGCCAAATCGCTTGATCCTCTGACACTGCGGAGAGACGTCTCCTCTCTCTGTGTTTTTTACAAAATTTATAATGGGGAATGTTCTGAGGAACTCTTCGACCTGATTCCAGCCGCCGATTTCCACAACCGCACTTCGCGTCACAAACTTAAGTATCATCCTCACCATCTGGATGCATGGCGATCTACTACAGTGCGATTCTCCCGGAATTTTTTGCCAAGAACAACATCGTTGTGGAATGAATTACCACCTGAGGTGTTTCCAAACGTCTTTGACAAGGAGACCTTCAAAAAAAGGGCATATAAATTTCTTAAAGGCCGGCAACACATTCGCGGTGCCCCTGACAACGCGAATGCTTATGGGCGGCGGGCATCACTTTCCATCAGGTGACCCGCCTGCTCGTTTGCCCGCTTAACTATAAAAAAAAAAATAAAAAAAAAAAAATGTTTGAGTTTGAATCCAAACACCCTCTATTGCGTGAAGGAGTAACAAACAAACATACTTTTGCATTTATAATATTAGTTGGATAGTATGAATCGAAATAATTATCCTCTGATGATCTTTATTTTGTAAGGCGATAAAATCAGTATGTATACCTAGTACCTAGTAATCATTAAAATTCATAATACAACAAATGATCAGACTAGCTTGTATTTTCTCAATTCAATATAAAATAATGAATTTCAGAAGATCTGATTACATTGTATTGAAATTAATAAAACATTCTGATGAATAAAATGCTTTCAAATAGTTTTGACTATAAGAGCCAAGAGGAGGCTGAAACTAAATGGTTTGATAATTTATAGAAAAACTATACAATTCTCTTTAAATATTGATGATCTGAATCGGTTTTGAAATTTTATATCAAGACTTTCTTATTGAACGTTAGGTATTCACTATTCATAAGTTATTTTCTGCTATTATAATACTCGATCAATGAATAATTATAACCAATGATTATGAAATAATTAAAGGCATTTGTGATATTCATATTTTTAATGATAATTTTATGATAAAATTTATGAGTAATTGTTAATTTTTCGCTAGTAGGTAATCATAATACCTATTAATATTTTACACTCGAAAAAAGCTCCTTTATTTTTAACCAAAGTCTAAACGGGTGGATTAAATTGGTAGCAGATTCTCAACAACTTAATTTCCAAATTCATGACTTACATTAAACAAAATCAGTCATACTGCATACACTTTAAGTACATAGGTAAGTACTATAAATAAACCACAAAATATATCCCACGGAAAACTAAAAGCTTCAGTTTAACGTTTTCACATTACGAAGTACTCTCAATAATGTAGTTGTGAAGTGAAAATAAATTTTATAGTCGAAGATAAATTCCATTACGCAATGAGACTCCCCTAATGATGCGCTGTGAGCCTTGTATTTACCGTATTTTAGATATAGCCACAGATATAGCGTAATCGTTATAGTCATTGCATGTTTAAATGTTTATTTGCTATGTTGATTTTTGGGAAAGTACAGTTTATCGTGATAATTAAGATACAAAATGACATGTTGATATAAACATATTTTAGGGATAAAATGTAAGTAATCATTGCAAAATGCTCTTTTTTAATTTATCAAATAATTTGTTGAAAAATGAGATTGGTTCAAAATTCTAATCATTTGGACTTTTTCGTTTTATTTTAATCTTAATTTTTAAGCTATTGCATAGCTTCTATAGCGGGCCTTGAGCGCGGGGACCGAATCGAGAAATTCCGTAACGAAAAAACCTCACGCTCCCCACTCCGACGGGCTCGGAGGTGTGGCTTGAAGGCATGCTATGCAATAGCTTTACCGCGGCAGTCCCCAAGTGCCACCCTCCTTTTTTATTAATATTTTCTAGAAATAGACTTTACATTCTATAATTCGATCCAGGCATAGTCCTAAAAGCAATGAACCATGAATATACCTAATCAAAGGTCACACGACATCAAAGTTCATTGCCACTACATTAACTATGTAAACGCTCAAGTACATAAAGCAATTTTTATTCCACCAAAAACCGCATAATTTAAACGCTGTAGAAACAAATTTATCTTTTTTACCATCAGCATACTAATGGTCCCGACCCGCGGACGCGTCTATCCTCCAGGGTGGCTTCGCATCAATAAAATTAACATTGTAATCCACTTAAAGTTAAAAAAATACGCTGCATTTATTATAGACATGCAAATATTAAGAGATTTTTCGCAACATATGGGACATACATTCTTATACCAAAATCGTAATCGTGTACAATTCTATGGAAAAAAAGCTCACACATAAGGCAGCAATAACTTTACAAAAAATATAACAAAAATATTGTATACAATATAAATAAACCGGCAGGTAGCATTTTTAAGTTGCAGCTACTGAATTATATTATAATCAGCAAATTGAAATCATAATTTTAGCAGTTTTTAAATTATAGAGCAGACTACATATTATTCCCATATATGGTTTGAAATTTCATACCTATCTGAAACATGAAACACATTGGAATAGAATATATATATATGTTACGGCTAAAGGTAGGTGAGAACATAAACTTAAGATTAGCCGGCTAAACTTAGGTTTATTTTCGACGAGGTGTTAATGTTAGTTTGTTCTATCTTTAGCCGGCTAAACTTAAGTGTAACCGCAGGCCCGTGGCTAAAAATGTCGGGGTGGGTAGATTTGGTTACTATAATACATGTAAGGAACAGGGCGAGTGTTTTCTGGCACTTCGCCGGCTGCTGCCGCAGCACGCTCGCTGCGCTCGCTCGGCTCGTGCGGGTCTTAAGAGTTCTAACCTAACCTAACCTAGCCACCAGCTTTCTGCCCTGAGTCGGGGTGGGTAGATTTGGTTACTATAATACATGTAAGGAACAGGGCGAGTGTTTTATGGCACTGTGCGGGCCCCTCAAGCCCTCCACCGGCCCGGCGCTAACCAAATCTACCCACCCCGACATTTTTAGCCACGGGCCTGCGGTTACACTTAAGTTGAGCCGGCTAAAGATAGAACAAACTAACATTAACACCTCGTCGAAAATAAACCTAAGTTTAGCCGGCTAATCTTAAGTTTATGTTCTCACCTACCTTTAGCCGTGACATATATAATAAATACTTCAAGGAATATAATAAAAAAAGAATTGTCGGAATCGGTTCAGCCGTTCTCGAGTTATGCGCTTACCAACACATTTTGCGATTCATTTTTATATATAAGATTATTATAAAAAAACATAAGCTCTACGTTGGTAAAATTATGTACCCAACTAAATCTACATAATAAGGCACCGAGTTAGTGAAATGGTAGTCATTTCTTAATAAGGCAGGTCGTAGATCCAGCGTCAAATGCAATAATGCATTAGAGCCTTAATGAGTTCCTCGGTTGCACCACAAATTGGATTATCATGTTAAAGACATGATTTCGCACCCGCTCTATAGGGAACGTTTCATTCTAAACGCCC
Organism: Colias eurytheme; assembly: GCF_061535395.1. Lineage (NCBI taxonomy): Eukaryota > Metazoa > Arthropoda > Insecta > Lepidoptera > Pieridae > Colias > Colias eurytheme. Next base: position 5,068,684 of record NC_142985.1, read on the forward strand.
ATTATTCTCTTTCAATAAGAAATAAATTACGATTTCTTATTACGTTTTTCATTTTAGGGGATATTCAAAAAAGCTCCATTTGACGGCGCGTGTTATCACAGATTTTAATGAATAATTTTCACGGTTACATTTTTCATTTCGCGTTATAATTATTGAGGTTCAATTATAATGATCAATGGTTCTTTGAAATTAAATAGATTTATGGGTCTTTTATCAGAATTCTTACCTTATCCACGGATTACTGCATATTGTAAGATCATTAAACTTACGGCTTACGGTATGAATATCTTTGAAAATATGTAGTAAAGACGTATTGTAAGGTTACGCAAATAGTTATATTATCTATAGAATTAGTAAGAGAATCAGTTTAAATGTTGAAAACTTAACATTTAAGTATACACTCCTAATTAAAATGACATATTAATTAAAATTATCGTGAGGATAACTCAATGAAATAATAATATAAATGCGGTTTTCAGTTTATTTAAAAACTAGCAATGCCCTGCGGTTTCACCCGCATAGATAGCGATATCGTTACAGTGAAAAGTCTACTATAGGTCGGACTATAGGTTTAATTTTTAATCACATGAAAATCACCTTTACCCCGTCCCGCACTACGGCCTTTTTTTAAAAGTGAAACTTTTATTACATCGTCTCAAACTTTTTGGTCTGTGTAGCGCATGTCGAGCCATACCTACTCGGCAGCCGACCGTCACGCGACATGCGCTACACAAAGCAGTGTTCGGAACCGTTCGAACAGTTTCACTTTTACCGTGGTTTCATAAAACCACACAACATTTTTTTTGCTGTAGTGGGGAAATCTTTCATAGATACCCTCGGCCTCCGGGGGAGGGGCCGTGGGTTATGTCGGATTCCTACCGACCAAAACCCCACTGTGTTCCGTCAAGACGCATATTGGTAGAATTCCTCCGTGACCCCCGCACTACGGCCTGCTCGAACAGTATACCTACTATTTTCTGTAGATTGACACTTTAAAAAATTCGTTATATCTTTTGAATGGAATATCCAATTCTTTTCATTTAAAAAGTATTTTGCTGGTATTGAAACAGTCTATAGTAAAACATCATTTAATGGGATAAGGATTAATATAATATGTGTATGGATAACATGGTTTGATTACTGTCGGTACTTCTATTTACTTTGAAAACGTAAAAAAGTTGTTGTAGTAACTTAACTACTGAAGATGGACATATGGTATCGCGGACTTTCTTGTAGATATTGATTCATTCTATAATACCGTAGAACATTTTTTTGTTCTATCTTCAATAGATTCCGCAGCGCACGCGATGACAGAAGTTTTATTGAGGATTTTTTTACACCTTGGGTTACATTATTGCATTTTTGGTAAGGATCTCTAATTTTTTTGAAAATGCAATATAGCCTATGTTGCTCAGTAAAGATGCAGCTTTCTAATGGTGAAAGAATTTTTGAAATCGGTCCAGTAGTTTATGCGTGAAAACCATACATACATACATACTTACAAACTTTTCCTCTTTATAATATTAGTATAGATGTAATAGACCGGGAGATACTGACACAAAATTTCGAGTCATTTGTAACAGGATGGCGGTTCTACAGGGGTCTTAGTACGCAATGACAAAAAGAAAAACGATGGTGTGAACGCTGGTACCGGCGGCTTAGTCGCGTGGGCGTTAGTCGAACTCGTCGGAAAAATAGCGAAGTCAAACGATTTGTAACACAAAAATTTTAGAATTTACCGATAGCCCATAAAAAAGAAGTAGGCGGTAGTGTCATGCCATACTTTTCCGGTGTGACTTACAGCCCGCCATACCGACGCGAATGTGTTGATTTAAAAAAAACAATTCAACCATTTGTACCAGGCTAACTTTTGCACAGGTAACCATCGTCGTGCAGCCATTTACGAAAATCGCCATGCCATACTTTTCGGACGATTCCAAATGGTCGCCATACCGCCGAAAATCTGCAAAGTTTTTTTTTCGCCGTACCATTTGTAACACTCTAAATTTTTTTTTCAACAACTCCTGAATGATTATAAATAGAAGTGTGATAATGCCATACCTGTGGGAGGTGGCGAATGTGTATAAGATTTTTTTTTATTGTATGATTTTATTCGTATTTTGAAAGATTTGTAACAGTATGGCATTAATCTTTCCTATAAGTTTGAGGTTCAACAAATATAAATACAAAATTTCAAAGATCTAGGTGGTAGAAATCTTCACTTCTATAAATTAATAATAAATTTATTTATGAAGTATGGCAGCACTTTTTCCCCCTACTAGAAGTATGGCAAATATAATAATGGTCACATTTTATCAAATACTCTCCAAAAATCCAAATGCAATACTGGTACAAAAAGTTTGGCGAAAAAAAAAATTTTGCAGATTTTCGGCGGTATGGCGACCATTTGGAATCGTCCGAAAAGTATGGTATGGTGATTTTCGTAAATGGCTACACGACGATGGTTACCTGTGCAAAAGTTAGCCTGGTACAAATGGTTGAATTGTTTTTTTTTAAATCAACACATTTGCGTCGGTATGGCGGGCTGTAAGTCACACCGGAAAAGTATGGCATGACACTACCGCCTACTTCTTTTTATGGGCTATCGGTAAATTCTAAAATTTTTGTGTTACAAATCGTTTGACTTTCGCTATTTTTACGACGAGTTCGACTAACGCCCACGCGACTAAGCCGCCGGTACCAGTGTTCACACCATCGTTTTTCTTTTTGTCATTGCGTACTAAGACCCCTGTAGAACCGCCATCCTGTTACAAATGACTCGAAATTTTGTGTCAGTATCTCCCGGTCTATAAACTGACAATCGTCTTTCAAAGTACCCAAAACAAAAAGCTATAATTAGCTTTTATGAATTATTTATAACAATGACAATGCAATAACGGTTAGATACAGAAATCCTTTTAAAGTAACATTGTGGAAATGGGGTTTCTTGGCACAGGCATGCAGAGCGGAAAGGAGGACAGATGAAAAATTATAATTTGTATTTAATGTGCAAAAGTGCATTAATGTGAATTTAGAATTTTAGAGTTGAAATTCTGTTCTGCGCAAAAATGTGCTTGCAGTTTATAGGGTACACTACTATAAAACATTTATTAATACTGGATTAAAATATATTTCAAATGATTTTATTTTTTGAAGTGAAACTTGTTTAGCGTTGAGAGTAAAATTTCAAAATCGCGTCATGGCAATGGTATGAATATGAATCTTGCCAAAGAAGTTTCACTTCTGACACGTGTGCTGAGCACATCAAGTTAGTTTAGTATTTTTATAAGATTTTGTAAAAGAAGCTTTGGGCAGAAGTCTCATAATATAAAAAGTCAACTTATGCAAATATCGTTAAACTACGATGGAGTTCTGATTTTTGTTAAATACTTAAAAGCTACTGAAATATTCATGATTTTAAAAGGTAGGAAATTAATGTAGTAACTTCAAATTTTATCAAGTTTACGAAAAAATCACAAAATATAATTGAATCACTGTCGAAACCCTTTTTACTCTCGACAAAGTAAATACTTAAGTAAATTATCTCTTTTTAGTTTTAAATATTAAGATTTTTTAAATGGAATAGGGAAAATACATAGTTGATTATTGTACATCATAGTTTATAGATTAACTTACTGAAACCTACTGTTATAAATTACTGATATAATTATACTAAAAATAACTACATAAAGTAATAAGTTTTCTTTCAAATATCAGTCAATTGAATTTGAAAAATTTTATTAGAAAAAGCATAAATATGTTTTCTTCTTCTTTTCGTGTCACTCTTTAGTCTTGACAGAGTGGTCGTGGCCATCATGCGGTACCAGGGGCATATGTAATCCGCTTCAAGATCTTCTACCATTGTTCCCTGTTCTCCGTCATTCTGCTATATTCACGCAGAGCCTCGCCAACAGCAGTTTTTATCTGATCGGTCCATCGCATTTTCACTTACAAATTTCGAAATTGAAATATTAACCCTTATTAATTGTACGCAAGTTATTTTTGTTCATGCTGACCCTTCAACTGACCTACCAATCAACTGACACATAATTTATTTTAGAATATTTGAGGTAGCTTTTTTATTCGCGCTATAGATTAAAATTCATACAGCGTTTTCCGTTGCGTGTTACATTTCAAATAGTTTCCTGTTATCTTTACGCAGAAACAGTTCGATGTTACTGATTCTGTCATTCAGGCGCTATTTTTATTCATTTCATTCATAGTGCATAAAAATATTCATTTGAAATGAACGACGGGGCAAGAGATAAGCACTCACGCCGAGTGTGGAGCGAATGGACGGAAAACCAACGTCACTAAAAAAATTGTTTTCAATGAACACAATTTTTTACATGTTTTTTATGGAATATATGTAAAAATAAACAAATGCATTGTCCAGAAACGAGTACATGTATTCACTAATCTGATAAAAAAGCTTCACTTAAAGCTTTGTAGGTACGACTGAAAAAAAAACGACTATTTCATCTGACTCGTTTTGTACTATTTGACGAAGCTTCCATCTTTTATTCAAGTCAATATTACCCTAAAATAGAGCTGCAGCTAATTAAAAAACAAATAATAAATAGGTTTCCCTACTCTAATTTACCACTTAAATCTGTACCGTGTATTTATATTGGCCTTAATAGCGCAAGCAATATATCAAATAACTAGGTACAGATAATAATTTAACCGAACTACGTGTTTCTCATAATTTAAACGTGTTCTTGCCACGGGCGATGTCTTTATAATAACAAGATACATTCAAAGCTAAGCAAAATACATTATTCTTACTTTAAGATGAATATAGTGTAATTATTATCCTAATATACGAAAATATATCGCTTATAATAGAAACCGATGAGGGTTAAATGTTTCCACGTGATATGATAATCTGATACTAAAATAACCACGATGTTACAAAGGCATTTAGTGGTACATGCTTAACTAATTTTGGCCTCATTTGATAAGGTCTAATGAACTATATGAGTGATCTTGCTTATGATAAAATGCTTAATAACGTAATGTAAGGTACGTTTATTTGCTAGGATTATGTATGTCTAAATTCAGTCTAATTAACTTATTTATAATGCTTTCTTACTTTAATAAATAATGTAGAACTTAACATTGTGAACGAAGCTGGTTATATAATAATAAATAATAATAATATATAGTTAAAATAATAAATTAACATTAAGTTAAAGAACATGTATGTTATATGACGAAATTATTGTTAAAATGAAATACCGTAGTAATAAGAGTGGAGTAAGAGTAAGAGTTAAAACCTTTTAATATCTAACAAATATCTTTAAAACAAATGAATAATATAAGGAATCAACGTATATTAAAGTCAGCGCCTAGCAAAAGGCAATGGAATATTTAAAATGGACAGATCAAACAACCGTATTTGACCATAGCGTAGAGTTTTCATTCGGAGCCCTCGACTTTGCGACATCAAGGGGTATCAATTTGCATGCCCTCAACTCAAGTACTCCGAGTGTTGTCCCTTTGTAACAATCGTTTTGCCTTTTCGCTTTATTCCCTTGTATTTCATAAATTTAAAGCTGCGTCTCGGTCTACCGTTTGGTTTTTATTCTTTATAGCTTCGAACTTGTTGTGAATGGTGATCTATAAGAGTGCACTCTTATCAATACATTAGGTATTTGAAAAAGATGTATTATTCAAGTTCATTAGAAGTTTGTATTAATTATATTATCTAGTAATAATATTGATGATAGTTATATATTAATAAAAATGAAAATCATATTTACTATAAACCTTATTTTTAATAAATATAATACATATAGTACCTATAAGATACAAACTCTTGAGAGATACCTTATAATAAAATTTTAAAATACAAAACTTTCTTGGCTCTTATAGACTAGAAATAATGTTTTAGAAGCTGACTTTGATGTGAATTTAATTATTTTATAAATATTTTTAACATAAAACAACTTAATTTATGCGAGCTGAATTTGGATTTAAACTTTGTAAACAATACCAAAGTTGAATGTTAAATTAAATTTCTATTTGTATTCATGATGTTTTATTCGGATGTACTTTCAGAGTTTTTGTTTCTAAATCAGTTTACATGCTACATTGTACATTAATTGTAAAACTTTTCATAAATCTATAGGTACATACTTAATATTATAAAGCTGAAGAGTTTGTTTGTTTGTTTGAACGCGCTAATCTCGGGAACTACTGGTCCGATTTGAAAAATTCTTTCAGTGTTAGATAGCCCATTTGTGGAGGTAGGCTATATTATAATGTAAGAAATAACAAGGGAGGCCGGTTTAAATATTAGTTTGAATGCAACAAAAATGTACTGCGATTCTACACAGCTACCTAATTGATTAACAAATCGCAGCTAGTCAACGACTATTAGCAAAGTGAAGGTAGTTGGGTCAAACGTCGTATAAACAACGTCCGAGCCCCTAGGCACGATCCGTACGATTGCGCCACGAGACAAAGGAACGCGGCAATTTATAGTATGCGACAGCTAAGCATGTTCTGACAGGTGACAGTGACAGCTATATTGAAAACTATTCATCCACAAAAATATTAAATCAAATGTTACGTCTAACACGGCCATACTGACAAACGTACGTCCTCGTACGCCTTTTCTCGTATTACAATACAACGGTAGTTCATCTCGGGATTTCAAAAACACACTGCCTCGGCCACACTGACCATACTTTTCTACGCACTCGTTAGTAAAACAGCGACTAGACAATACCTCAACGCTCAACTCCGACTAGCGAGTCAACTCACTACGGACATACAGACGGCGACTTGACGGTATATCTACGCTCGTACGACTAGTGAAATACATCACTACGATACGTCAGCGACTAGACAATACCTCAACGCTTAAATCCGACTAGCGAGACAACTCACTACGGACATGCAGACGGCGACTTGACGGTATATCTACGCTCGTACGACTAGTGAAATACATCACTACGATACGTCAGCGACTAGACAATACCTCAACGCCAGGGTTCGACTAGCGATTTGAATCACTACGAGCCAATAACATTCATCGTCAAAAAAAAACTCGGCACATGCTTCAGGACACCACTCGCCACGCCAGGGCACCATATTATGCTGTGCCGCGGCTTGAGTCTTCCTTCCGTAGTCACCACAACAAGTTTCAACTCGTATCGATCACTAGGCAGGATGTTCACTACTTCGTAGGGCCCTCGCATCCCTCAATCTAATTTACCTGTGAACTGAGAGGTTTTTATTACAAACACTGGACCGCAGCCCAGATAGCACACACAATTTCTTCGATGGACTACATTCCCGTTACAATAATCCACGTAACAAACTTTTACTTTACACAACGCACGAAATAAAAAAACACAAATGCCAGTTACAAAACTACGTAAACTTAAACACATTTAAAAATAGTGGGCTTGAATTCTATCCCAATTCTGATGTAAGAAATAACAAGGGAGGCCGGTTTAAATATTAGTTTGAATGCAACAAAAATGTACTGCGATTCTACACAGCTACCTAATTGATTAACAAATCGCAGCTAGTCAACGACTATTAGCAAAGTGAAGGTAGTTGGGTCAAACGTCGTATAAACAACGTCCGAGCCCCTAGGCACGATCCGTACGATTGCGCCACGAGACAAAGGAACGCGGCAATTTATAGTATGCGACAGCTAAGCATGTTCTGACAGGTGACAGTGACAGCTATATTGAAAACTATTCATCCACAAAAATATTAAATCAAATGTTACGTCTAACAATAATATAATTTCGCTAAGACCAACAGTAGCGGAGCACTGCGGGTAAAACCGTGGAGCCCAGCTAGTAATAAATACATTAAAAATGACATGCTTTATAAGAAAAACTTATGAGAGAGAGAGAGAAAGCATTTGCATTGTTACCGATCCGGTTAATGAGGGTCAAAATCGAGTCTATAAGAATCGGTTACATACAAATTACAAACGTACAAACAAACAGGTGAAGCTAATTGAAGCGTGATAAAAACGAAAAGGAACAGAAATATACCAGATTAATATAAAATGGAAATTCACACAAATCTAGTAATACTCCCAAAAAACATTTGTATAATGATGTCCAGAAGTAATTTAGGAAAAGCATAGTTTGCATCCGCGTCAAGTTGCGCGGTAGGAATGCAATCTGTGGTGGAATGTTATACGGCTGAATTAAATTTCGCCCATCAGACTGCTGTGGCGTAACAGCTGAGATCCCTCACAACAATGCCGGTTAAATTATAAACATCACAAATGACAATGCAATTATTTCGAGAATCAAATGCTGGTATCGTAATGGTGTTTCAGGTATAATGTTTTAGTGATAGATGTTTTTGTTGTTATGAAACTACGTACCTACTCTTATTAAGGGTGTTTTTTACGCAATTGTCTTAAACTTTATTAAATTTCAAAACCTATTTGATATTCAATACGCCAATAATATATAGCGAATAGTTATTAAAGTGTGATTATATGACAAGTTTTCGGTATATTAATTCAAATAGAAATAGATAATCCTTACGTGAGTTTAATTTTCTTCAAGTAAGCTCCTTGCTTTGATCGCTACATAAATTCATTAAAGCACTCCCATGTTATTAAGGATGATTATAACTCAGAAACGGGGGTGGTTGCGACCAAGGCAGTTTCATTTCCCCTATTTGCAATTCAAAAATTCACTCTACTCTATACCTCATCCGTCTGCCTTCCGAGATTTCTCCTTCGTTCTTATTACTTCCCATATAGCTGTCCCATTCCCACACTATTACTTTTTGTTACAAACATTTTGCAACCACGCCAGACACTTTCTTACAAAGGCAGCGTAGAAATTCAAATGGACACCACTTCGAACAGTTTATTCCGAAAGGATTAGCCATAAATAGTTCTTTCTCATTACATTTTCATGAAAGTACCCTCTTGTAGATTTATGTCGTGAAAAGTTTGAGTTTACTGAATAAAAGATATCTATTTGGCAGTAATACTGGCTGCTGGCCAAACGGCCATTCACGCCTGTAGATTCCCGCACGTTGTTGAATATTTCTCTAAATTTTTAATTTTTAACATGTACGAAAATTTTGTTTTGATGTCCTGTAACATCAGATCAAAAGATACCAGCAGATATTCCGTACATGTATTTAAATTTTCGTTATATCCTTTTTATTTAAATTGCGTTCATTATTGTTTCGAAAGCTGCTGAAATAAGCTCTTTTTCTCTACAGTAATACTTAAATGAGTGTTTGTCAGTAAAGTGCCTACTTATTAAAAGTAAAAGATTCTACACAGTATTGTTAATTATTGTTAGAACACGGTAAACAATTGAAAATTTCCCGTGATGATAACATAAATTCATATCCATCCAAAGTAATTTTCATGAGAGGAAAGTTTACAACAAAATTTATGGGAACGGTCTCTATGATCTGGAATAACTTTCATATTGCATTTGAGGGGTTAATATTAAATTATTGTAAGCCTCGAAACCACACGCGTCTTTCGTAATAAGTTAAATAAAACAATGAGTGAAGGGTGAAATTAAAGAGGCACTTAAGTAGGTAGGTACTCTTAGGGTTTTAGGTGGGGAGGTCAAGTATGGCTTTAGCCAAGCATAAGCATGACTTTTATGCCATGTTTTATGTTCTCGTGTATAAAAGTTGAAAGTAATTCGTTCAGTTAATTATTTGGAAACGCGAAACTCGGTATTTACCTTGCGAAGTTAATTGCTTGTCTTTTATTTATCTATACTAATATTATAAAGAGGAAAAGTTTGTAAGTATGTATGTATGTATGTATGTATGGTTTTCACGCCTAAACTACTGGACCGATTTCAAAAATTCTTTCACCATTAGAAAGCTGCATCTTTACTGAGCAACATAGGCTATATTGCATTTTGAAAAAAATTAGAGATCCTTACCAAAAATGCAATAATGTAACCCAAGGTGTAAAAAAATCCTCAATAAAACTTCTGTCGACGCGTGCGCTGCGGAATCTATTGAAGATAGAACAAAAAAATGTTCTACGGTATTATAGAATGGATCAATATCTACAAGAAAGTCCGCGATACCATATGTCCATCTTCAGTAGTTATGTTACTACAACAACTTTTTTACGTTTTCAAAGTAAATAGAAGTGCCGACAGTAATCAAACCATGTTATCCATACACATATATTAATCATTATCCCATTAAATGATGTTTTGTTATAGACTGTTTCAATACCAGCAAAATACTTTTTAAATGAAAAGAATTGGATATTCCATTCAAAAGATATAACGAATTTTTAAAAGTGTCAATCTACAGAAAATAGTAGGTATACTGTTCGAGCAGGCCGTAGTGCGGAGGAATTCTACCAATATGCGTCTTGACGGAACACAGTGGGGTTTTGGTCGGTAGGAATCCGACATAACCCACGGCCCCTCCGTGGGTATCTATGAAAGATTTCCCCACTAAAACAAAAAAAAAAGGCCGTAGTGCGGGACGGGGTAAAGGTGATTTTCATGTGATTAAAAATTAAACCTATAGTCCGACCTATAGTAGACTTTTCACTGTAACGATATCGCTATCTATGCGGGTGAAACCGCAGGGCATTGCTAGTTTGTCTATAGAAAGCCAGGTTACGAATAGCATGTTATACGAAATATTCGATGCTATTGTAATTTCCAGTTCAAGTGCATGATTTTGAATACACATTTAATTAACTTCCCGCTTTAATTAGCTGATAATAATATTTTATTAGTTTATTCTTACCCTTTGAAAATTATCCCATACAATTTTTAATTAAGTTGATTGAGAGACAATTTTCCAAGTTTTTATATAAAAGTAAGGTACAAACTTTATTCATAATTTTAATTACCTCCCCTTTTCCTCTCCAATTATAAATATACAAAGCTGGGCATCTATATTGATTTAATCAAGGTAATATCCATATTATTATTAGCAAAACAATTGATGTCCCTAGGCCTATAATCGAGCCAATTTAATAGGCAACATTTGACGTCTATCAATTTTATCTTCATAGGGTGGTAACATGCTTAAAAACATCGATTAAAGTTAATTAATCGATACGGGCTTGAAACATTTGTCAATCGAACTTGAAACACATGTCAATAATTTATGATGATTTTTATTCCCAAGTAATCAATGCATTCGATTCTAGTTGTCAGATTTCGATTTTTAAAGTAACGTCTCTGGTATTTAAAAAGAAAAAAGGTTTATTGACACAAAATTGTAGCGACGTCAGTTTTTTAAATCAGAAATTGTTTACTATGTTTAGAATGGTTTATTAGTAAAATCAAATCCTAAAATTACTTGTATCGGTCATTATTATTATAAATATGTAATCGTAATTGAAAAAATTTAAGCAAATGTGCAGTTCTAACAAAACGAAATATCATGTTATTCTATGTCGTCGTTACTAGGTTACGTTGTTGAAATTTGTTGAACTGTCAAATGTTGCCTATTAAAATGGCTCTGCTATAATATTCTTTATTTTTATAAAAAACCCAAATAATAAACAAATCGGAAAAACAGTCCTGTACGTAAGCAAGAGATTCTGTCATAAGTACCTATCAATTTTGTTAATTTATTCAGCCTTTTTCTAGCTATTTTTAAAACACAATCCTAAAAATAAAACATTTAACTGACAGTCTATGCTTAAATAAACAACCTTTCTCCATACTTCGTTAATTATTATAAAAATCTGTTTTCAAATAACGCAAAAAAACACTCTTTTATTTCGAAAGGGGTTGTTAGCAAAAGCACTTTCAATAACCGAGGAAATCGGACCCCGAGCCTATTTTCGGTTATAAAAACACTTCAAAATCTTTTCACATTATGAGTAGATTACTTATTCGCCGTATTTTCAATGAACTTAATTAATTTATTAAAACTTCTGCTTGTAAAAGATTTATTTTTAATATAGGGATGTTACATATTTTGTAACAGAGAGCTCGGTATGATAATTATACATTTTATGATGGAAGTGTTATGGAAGTTCTATAGTAAATATTTAAGAAGTATGGTAACAGCGTATATGGTACTTCGAAAAAGGACAAATGGTATATTTTGTTATGCTTTATGTTTTGTAAGAATACTATGGATAATTAATAAAAAAATAATAACAAAAATCCTAAAAACACGATTATTATCACGCTTTTTCATATATAAGTGTACAAGTTTTGAATAAAATAAGTATGTCCGTTTAAAGTGGATCAAATTCGAGTCTAAAGGCGTCGGTAACATACAAACATGTCGGTTACATATTATGAATATACAGGTGAAGGTAATAAAAGCGTGTTAAAATTATATCACTCTGGAAAAAATTCGACAAGTGCTTACTTGTTTTTCCGTAAAGAGAATCAATTAATAAAACATCATTTCACAAAATATGCATCTGTCCTATGACCTGTAGGTTGTAATGTTTATTAACTAATATTATAAAGAGGAAAGGTTTGTATGTATGTAAGTATGTATGTATGTATGGTTTTCACGCATAAACTACTGGACCGATTTTGATGAAATTTGGCACAGAAAATCTTTAGACCCTGAGAAAGAACATAGGCTACCTTTTATTGTGAAATATGTACCACGGGCGAAGCCGGGGCGGACCGCTAGTGTTTATTAATTGCGATTAATTCCATAGATATTAATTTATGTAGTTGGTTACGAAATTTAAAGACATTAGAAATGAATATAAGTACATAAATGATGTAATATAAATTATATGAGTATCTACATTCTACACATCGACGATCTTATTTCTTTATAATAATTTGAGAAGACCTAATCAAATAATTCAATGCTACACGATATTAAAATTCCAAATTTTGTTTTGTGTTTGAACAATAATAATTGAAGTCTATAACAATTTAATATGGTTGGAAAATTGATTATCGATCTTTTAGAATTTTAGATTATATCGCAAATTTTCAATTTCAAATTCAATTTCTTTTATTAAAAATATTTAACCTTAGAGCAAAATTGTACTTAGGCAACAGTATTTTAATGAGTATTTTAACTGTTCAAGATCGATTTATTTTCTGGGATACAGAATGTTAAAGATATCGCAATCAAATAGTTTGAGTTTATTTCAATAATAAAACATACAAGTAAATTATTTATACATCGTTTAGTGAAATATATGGCCATTAGCGAACCACACGTAGAAAGTTCATCAAGAGCCTGGTGAATTGACGGAACCTCACGGCCGGGCCTATTAAGGTGTTTTATATCGCTCTTTAATTAAATTACGTTGCGTGTCTCAAAAGCCGCAAGCAGCTATAACTAACGATTTATTTATACTACTGTAATCAGTAATGGAAATATTCCCTAATGCGGTCTTAGATTGTTATCGCCTCCTAACTACTTCTTTGTATTTTTAAAAATTAAGTTAGTATTTAAATTTGCCCGAATACCTTCCACCTTTATGGCCTGAATACGTCAAAACGAACAACTTAATGGCATAAAATATTGCAGAGTAAAAAGTGTTGAAACTTCGTCACGTAACGCGGAAAACGGGTGGCGTTAATAAAGAAATTGGACGCCTAATTTTAGTTTAAACCTTTGAACTTTCCGAATAACAGGCAACAATTGTATAGGGAGTGTGACAAATCTGTTCATGCGATGACCGAGCGAAAACGACCCTCCTGCAACTTGACCTAAATCACGATATAATGGACATCGCGGCTTACGATGCCCGGGAATAACTCTAAACACAATCGAATTAATTAATCACGAGAATCGAGTTCTGGACGAGTTAAAAAACTTGATGTCGAAGTTGCGGGCAAAGTTTTAAGGAGAAGCTAACGAGGAATGGGACCGTAGATGAGAGATGAAAGTTCAAGCCGAGTCCGAGGAACGAGCGCAGCAGATAAGAATAGCTGCAATTTAAAACTCGATTAGAATTTGAAAATCGAGACGACGTCGAGCCGATAGTTATTAAAAATCTTTGTGAATGTTAAGATGTCTGGAGCGAAAATGCAGCCATGATAATAATACCTGAATTGTATCCCAGAATTTTAATAGCGGTTGGTTGCTAAAACATTTTCAAGAAAAAAAGCTCTTAGATATATTTTTGTAACATAATAGTGTAAAAGTTTAAAAACTTTTACAAAAATCCTAAACATTTATATGATTTTAAAAATGAATAATGATTAGGATTTTTGAGATATTCTTATAATATAATATAATAGAAATTTTCGAAATGCAATATGAATGATAATATTATATTAAATATTGCTCTCTCATATTATAAAGAACATATTTTGTTGAATTTTACATACTTGCAGCTTAGAAATCTATAGTGTGTTTGACCACAGTTTAAAAGTATCATGCTCAAGCGGTTGTCGCTTCAATCAAAATATTCCATTATTCAAAATATATTTCAAATGAGTTGAAACAAGACACTTATATTATTTGCATTTAAAGTGATAATGTATAAGGAATGTAAGTGTTGGCGACCAAAAACACCGTTACCGTAAAATGTTATTTACCATAAAACCCTAAAACGAGACTGACAGAGTTACAGGCTTTGTTTACGAGCTATAAAATAAATCGAATAATCTGAATACATTGACCACAGAGGTATTCAAAACTACGGAGTTATAAACATTTCAATGGAGGGATGTTATATATTGATGTAATTGTAGTGACGTTTAAAATACTAGCAGTATAAAAATACTAAACATGTTTTATTTTAAGTATACAATTATATCGTTGTATCGTCAGAAATATATAGGAATTCTTTACACGAAATAAATACAATTAAAACATTAATTTAAACAATTAAAATATCATAAATAAGTTGTTGCTTACTTCTTCTCTTCTTACTGCCACTAACTGACTCATATTTGACAGGCAGCAAATAAAATCATTCTATTAATATTATTCAACCATAAACCCTTTTAACAACTTAATATTGCGGAGCGCTTCGTTTACGTCGGCATTTATAATGAATAATGATCAATAAAATCAAGTTATATGCGAGTGATGGTTTAATGCTGCGCTATAAAATGGCGGATAATGCATCATATTTAGTTTTGTTCTTGTGATTATTATTCATACCACTCATAAATGCGTTTGATCTTCCCGACTTGAAATAATATTTAGCGGAATGGGCTTTTGCGGTAGGGGGACGTAATTAATTGAATTAAGTTCGGAATAGGTTAGAACAAAGTTAGCTGCGGATAGTAGCGTCTAGCGGCTCGTTAGTAGGGTGGGGATGATCCGCAGGGCCGCCGGGTGCGTCGGTCCCTTGGGTTCTGCGAGCCTGCATGCTAATAGCCAATCATATTCTGTTTACATTCCATCACCGAGTATGAATAATTTGTTATTGTGTCTACAAACATGGCGCGGCGCGGCGCGGTGTCACGGTCAGCATTGTCTACTGGATTAATTTGCGTCCGGCCCCACGCGCCATACTTCCGATTCAATGGCAGAGAAATCAAAGAACCAATCCTGTCCCTCTGTTGCTGAAAGATTAATACAAATGGAAAAATTGAATTTTGTTATTATTCGCTCCGCTTTTGGCGATCCCGAAATTGCTTTTCCATTTTAAATGGGGAAATTATCACTTTATATCCACTATTGAGCATTGCGACGTGGCTGTAATATTATAACACTTCAGTTGTGCATAATCAGGCAAATTTAGGTCGTATTGTTTGTTTAACTACGTCTATCGAATCTTAATACAGTACCTAATAGGTATAAAATATGTATATTCTTACTAAAATAAATCTTTAAGATTAAATCATTTCTTGTTATTTAGATACGATTAGCTCCTTTTATATCAAGACCCTTAACCCATCAAAGTTTTTCTCTACTTCTCTAAATGCAAATCAACAGGACGAGTCAATCCAAAGCTGAGAACGTCTCCAAGTTCAATTGTTTTGTTTTCATTAACTACGCAATAAAGTGTTTCCAATATCATTTGTTGAACATGGCTCCTTGTAACAAATAGCAGTTTGTTTAACAAGTGCCCTCCAAGCTTTGTTCCCCGTCGTGAAGGCAGATTAAACCGGTGAGCGTGGTGCTAGTGATCAATTTTGGTTAGACAATATTGGATTTTAATTAACAGTATCGTAGTAGGACAAAGAGGCGAAATTCCAATGTTTTGTTACGAACCGGGTAGACATCGGAATACACATAGTGGAAGGTTTTCTTTGATCTTGTTTTTGCGGAGTAGGGCAAGATAGTGACAGTGAGGTTTGGAATATAAACATTTATAAGTACAGTCATATTCAGTTGAATTTGTTTAAAAAACTGAAAACAAATTAAACACTTTTTGTATTGTAAAATTCGAAATTTACTCAATAAAAAAAAGAAGCTGATATTTCATTTCCCTGTACATATTAT
The DNA here is from genome assembly GCF_061535395.1 of Colias eurytheme. Lineage (NCBI taxonomy): Eukaryota > Metazoa > Arthropoda > Insecta > Lepidoptera > Pieridae > Colias > Colias eurytheme. The sequence continues at coordinate 5,085,034 of NC_142985.1, forward strand.
ACAATTTATTAAAGCATTTTCTTTGGTATAAACCTACAGAGTTCTTAATATTTTAACAAAATTATTCAATTTAAGGCCGTCCATAAACAATAACTATACCATAGATAATACAATACTGTACTTGTACGAAATGTGTCAATATCATATAAATATCTATACAAAGTAATAAAAACTACAAAACCATTGTAGTCTAGCAGCTAACAATAAAATCGCATTCATAAATAAAAATCGATATCTGCATTACCATCGGCTTTAAAAGTCCCCTTTATTTTAAATTTCCGAGCATTTTGGGAAATAAAACGATGACAGTCCATCGAGCACTGGCTATAAAATAAAACTGGTTTATTCGTTTGACGGCTAACTGAAATATTGTTAAACTTGTAAAACGAGAGAGGCACTGTAAAGCGAAACTATCAATTCTGCATCGTCCTTTATTGTATAAACTCTAGTAAAATCTATGAATACACTTTTGTCGCAATTCATTACAAATTAAATAACGTTCAGATGAAAATTTTTAACTAGATTTGACTGAATGGATGTAGTCGCAATAATGTGATAAAACATATAAACGCATTTGCAATTCAAACTTACCAGTTGTAGTAAAAAACAACAGTTGTAACGCTTTTTCTTTTTTATTGTCTGTCTTCCTTCATAATCTAGGTGACTATAAATACTACTACGATAAGGACAACTTTCTTTCAGTATTAGGTACTAATTTAAAAGACTACTTATAAGTCTCTGTCAACAGCTTATTACCACGATATTACGCTTAAATACTTTAATGGAGCTTATATGAATTTAGGGACGACAACGTTGCAAGGACAAACTTCTTCGTCACGTAGAAAATATACTGCGCAGTCGGTCACACCTTACCCAATTTAAAATTCAACTCGTAAAAACAACATTGTGACAAAATCTCATGGGAGTAGTAATGTACGGAGATCGCATAAAATGATTTTATGATTCCATCAGAGCTGTGGATCGAAGACTTGTTTATGAATAAAATACACATAAAAGTGATTGTAAATTTCTGTAGCATGTGCTTTGAAATTATATTCTGTGGAGGAATCATGTGTGACATAATATCAATAACCTTTCGGGTTGAACATTTTAGTATTGTCGTATTTGTATTCGGTAGACTTATATGAGTTTATAAGTACTCTACCCAAACTCTACGTGTTTATAACTCTAGAAAGTTTTAATGAAAAAGTAACTAAAAATCCAGCTCAAACGTAGTTTCGTAAAGCACTGAGCCCTTATCCAAATATTACGCAAATTATGCATTTTTAAAAGCACGTCGTAATGAAGGGGAATCGAAGCAGGTATGAACCCAACGTAGGTACGAGTAGCATAGCAATCGAAATTGCAAATTTGTGCAGGGCCGCCTGGGTTCGTTAGCGACTTGTGTTTACGCATTACAACTAGAGTTGACAACATTGGTTGACAACCGCTAATTGTTTGAGGTTTACTTTTAGTATTGATTTATTCGATAATCGAATTAACGTAAGAGCAATGTAACGTTTGTTTGATGAAATCACAATGAGGCTCGGTTTTGTAGAACGCATACATCTATTTTAAATAATTTGCACGTGTAAATTGTTCGATTTTAGTCTGTTTCAGCGCTCATTAGTGATGAATTGAGTTTGTGTTCGCAAAAATGTTTTGGGATTTGAACGTACTATATTTTTAATTTTTATAGTAGAAATGTTTGTTGTTCGTTTGTTTTATTTACGCTTGGTTTCATGTAGTTTTAATGATATGAAAAAGTTAGTATAATACTAAAAAAACAATAAAATAAATAAATACATTTGGAAAATCCAAAAGTGCACGCCTCATAATTTTTTTTTAATAAATATTTATTAATTATTATTTTTGTTTATTTAATAACAATTAAACCACATCGAATCAGACCCTGAAAAATGAAAGGGTTCTATTCCTGAGCATACTCAAGCGTAAGAGAAAAAAAAAGACTCGATTAGTAAAGTATTTCGGTCGCTATCGTGTTAACAAGAAAAAGGATCCGCACATACAGACACACGGACGTCCAAGACAGAACTTTTTTAAACTGTTTTTTAACTAGTTTTAATAACAAAAATGACATCAAAAATATCATGAACGTTAAAAATAGTGTTTTTTCTTAATATGTGTGTGATGTATGTATTATCTTACAAGTGCAATGTATGATACATAAAGACATTTTAAGTTTGAAAAATCAGATGTTTTGCGCGAAGTGACAGTAGTACCCACCTCAACGCTTCGCTTATGAGGCGTGCAATACATTTTTTTATTAATTAATAGGTACTCAATAGATTCACACCTTTAGGTTCACATAATCATAAAGTAAATCACTGAAAATAAATGAAAATAATCTATAGAGCATATTATCTTAGGAAAAAATATACAAAAAATAATGTTTCCGCCCGGGATCGAACCGGGGGCCTTCTGCGTGTTAGGCAGATGTGATAACCGCTACACCACGGAAACGTTGACGACAGTTTCATATTCAAGAAAGTTTTATCTCGATTTTTTTAAAACAGGTTTTAAATGTGGTCTTAATATTATCAAATTATTATTATCGACTTGACCATAAATACTGACCTTATTTTTATCGATTGCAATAATCGTTAAGATAATAATATAATGTTTATCTTATTTATTCAAAAATATATTTATAAAATCATAAAAATTTATTATAATGTCTATATTAATAATTTAGCATAAAATAGAATTGCTTTAAGGAAATATTAAATGCAGCTTTTATATTTTCTTAAATGTTAGTGCTTTAGACCAATGGTACTTTTTAACTCGAATGATACAAAAAAGGTAAGGAGCAATAATTTTACAACTGAAAAATATAAAAAATACAATTCACATGTTATTTTTAAGTACTGAAAAATCTTAATGTGAATGTTTGGAAATTACTAGTTAATATATTAAATTCTATTAGTAGAAACAGTGTCTTTCAATATTTTCTTCCGAGACATTTTAAAATTAAAATACGATCATGAATTATTACACTCCAATACAGCGGTTATTTTAGTGGCCAAGTCGATCCGAAGAATCTCCGAGCTACCCCCAAAGGATGAGTTTCAAATAAATCCAATCGATGGCCGTTCAAGTATTTTAAATGCGAGTCAGTTCTTGCTTGTACTTACTTTTAAGTGAGTCTAGGGAATAGTGCAGTACAGACAAAGCTCAGAAGCTAAGCGTCCACTGCTGAATAAATTTCCTACTTTACGTATGACTTGAATACAGCTGGAACAACTTTTGAGTTAGTTTTTACGAGAGTCGAGAATGTTCTATGAATTTAGTGGCCAATCTATGTAAATAAAATGATATACTGTACCTACATCTGCTGCGAGTCTGGTAAGGACTGGATTGTGTCTTGTTACATGCATGTATAAACATGGTAGAGCTTTTTGTCTGACGTTAAAGTAAATAATCATTTGGCTCACCCATTTCAGCAAGCTATTAAAAAATATATCTATTACTGTAGCCGAGCCATAATAGTTGCGTAGGTATACGTTAAAATTATTAAATACATCGCATTCGAAAATCGCATTAACTTTAACCGCAACGCGTATTAGTATTCAATCAATTATAAATTTGATTTAACTAATATATAACCTTATTTAACTGACAATTAATTAAACGCAACAGAATTTCAACATCGCAATATCCTTAACAATGTCGATCAAAATTAGTCTGACATAGCAATAATACTATTCAGTAGCAAGCTAGAGAGTGATTCGGAACGTAAATTACTATATTGTGCGACACATATATATTAAGTCGTCCCTAGACGATCATGCAGCATGACATGCGTTACGTGGTGTCATGCACGAATGTTGGTCAAGACTTAATATCGATGACTGTATCGATCACTGAATTGAATAACATGCAAACTACGTTCTAACAGCTCATTATTGAAGCTTTACATCGTCCTTACTGCAAGTTAGACTGGCATGCTGATCGTTAAGATCGGCTGCTGTCATGCCAAAACTAAGAGCGTTTCATGCACTATGCTTAGGCTGGACGCGAACTGTATACAAATGCATGATTTGATATTTTTAGACGCTCATGCATCATGACAATTCATGTAAACACAGGTAATGTTTGCATTACTGTCTGTACTGCTTGTATTTGTAGGGACTGCTTTATAATGTACCTAGTAGTTGTGTAATATTAACTGCAAGTTATTTGCAGGCGCCAAGGGGCACCCGTCTCATAACAAACACAAATAAGTTGACGTGATCCGCTTACTTTCGAAGATTAGAGACCTACATAGCAGAAAATATTGCTTTGCAAGTGTCGGTTGGAATTATTCATGGCTGAGAATTATCTTATCGGAATGAGAAATAGTTTACATGTAGGTGCTGTTACGGAGGCAAGGCGAGATGTCGGAAACTGAGCTGGGTAAATGATTGAGTGGGTAAATCTCATACCTACTATGATACTCATTGGAGATAAAATTAAAATCAAAACGAAAACGACTAGAAGTGTCGAAATTGATTTGTGTATTATTGAACTTATTATAAAAAATGTTCGACTAATGTCGAGTTACAAAGTATGTATTAAGAGGTGAATTCAAGATCGACATGTATGATCGACATGGTGATAAAAGTCTGTGTCAATGTAAACGAATTATCTATTTTAAATGTCACTGAAGATATGGTTATGGCATTTAAATAAAGAGTCCCAAGGCTTCCAAGTTTGATAAAAACTTAAAAAAGACCGGCTAAAAGAAACTCAACAAAACAGAACTTCATAAAGATATATCTCGCTCAATATCATTAAATCAAAACCAATGGTAATTATTGCAAAGTCATCAAACTCTACCCGAAAAAACTAATCTTGACATAACACCCTAATTTGCTCTCGTCCAATTTTAATAAGTATAGTTGATAATACTCTTTTGAATAGCGATTTATCAAGAAGCTTATGTTAGTATAACTATAATGACAGTCATTATTTTTTGCTGCAGGATCCTTTTATCGCGTCAGATTTAAATCTCCAGACACGCTTAACCAGGTTGCAAATACGAGATCATTGATTTAAACTTGTTCTGGAATTGCAGAGGTGTGACATTGTGACTTGTGAGTGGCATCTGAGATAATGCTTAGTAAATAAGTAAGAAGGGCTATCATCTATAAATCAAAACATTTGCATGATTTTTCGCTATAGTTTTTATGTATAGTATACGAGGTCTGCAATCGATTGAATATTATCAATTCGATACTCGTACAAAAACTATGGATTTGGTCCAGTTATTAAGACTAATTTATTTCTAGGATCGTTTAAAAAATAAACAAATTTATGTATAAATCTTCTCATTTATTTATCTAAGTCTTTTTGATATAATTTTATGCATTAATTTACTCAATAAAGACATTGCAAACTAAAAATCTTAAATAAATTATGAAAAATGCCATCTTGCTATATATTAGATGGAATTTTTCATAAAATTAAGTAGATAACGAAATTAAACGAAATTGAAAACTTTATACATCACTCGTACAGAGTATTACAAAACGTAAATCTACACTTAATTACAATACCACAATACAATGTGTGAAAAGGATGAGATTATCGGAAATTTATTAAAACAAATTAAATGTGAACCGCAACTGGACGCGGTTGTGACACTTTATTACTTTATTACGTCGACAAAAAACTGATAGTAAAGCATACATTAAATTCCACGTGGTTCAGATATTTTGTTTTTCAGTGTCATGCGCGCAGACCAATTTTAATTGTAGATTAATTAAAATATACACTATAGGTACAAATACAGTTAATTTTAACGTGGGAAATGCAAAACATTTTTTTGGAGACTAGGTCACAATATAGATGTTTAAGTTTCTTGAATGTGTTTTATTCTATGAAACAGGATTAGGGAAATAATGTCATTCTTACTACTACAATTTTCATCGATCTACATATTAATATATCGAAAGTTCACTTTTAAGTTTTAACCATTATAGAGCCAAATTCAATCAAAAACACAAGATAGAATTAAAGACACAAAAATAAATACCTACTCTTTATTTAAATGATAAAGTTCAAAATATTACCAAATACAACCGAAGATTCAGCATTCAGTAATCAAGAAACTGCGGCCTACGAGTCGTGACAACACAGACGAAGGAAATGTTTCCGTTGACATAATAGTCCTTATAAATGCCATTATTCCAATGTGCTAAAGTTCAAAATTGGTTGTTTTGTGTGACAGAGTTGTTTAAGTAAAGGTAACCTGAATAAACCGAGGACACGCGATCCGCATACGGTAAAAAGGCTAGTTTAAACAGCGGTCAGGTGAATTTGTTAGGCCTACATATCTAATGCCTGCGGGATTCGGATAGATTCTATTAAAGCCAAGTCCTGACAATTTTCCTAATTCGAGCTGCTAGTGCCTTATTTCAAATACGTCTTTGAATTATAAATTTCAAGGATTGAATACTGACTTACCTATATATGAACGATAAGGAATGTTGTGTTGACGTAATTGATGTGTATTATGTGTTTGGTTTTGATCAAGTTTTGTATGTAATTATTCGTTTTCTCTAAAAAGCTCCTGACCAACATAAAAAATGTTCCTGGTAGCATATGGTTAGAATCGACGCATTACAAATCTATGTGTGAGTAAATAGTTACTAACCCTTAAATTGTCACCCCTAGATAACTTATGTGTATAATGTCCAAATTTGGAGGATGTGTTGGAATTAGGATAGAAAAGAGGAAAATGAAAAAAAAAATTAAAAATTTTAATTTTTTCTATTGTTTTCACTATGTCACATAAAACGGACATTGCCAATTATATGTACATGTTCGAACCGTCACATATAACGGACATTGCACATTTTTCCTGCAACCGTGGTACATGAATACAATGCACATTTTAAACTCTGTAATTCAAAATTATTATCAAATTATAATTATGGACGATCTAGTATAAGCTTTTCAAACATCTGTCTTAAAATATTGGTTAAAACTTTAACGATATCTTTAAAAATAATGGATTTTAAAAAACGACACTACCTAAAATCACAGCCAAAGAATATGCTAAGAATTGGAATAGAAATAGTATTACATAGCCTGAGAACTTATCTAATACACCAAGAAAGTCCTCTTCTCATTCACTAAATTGTACAGATTGAAATGTGTTTGCTTCATCGTATGCAAAGAAGACGTATACCATTCCTGAAGTACCAAAACAAACAGGAAATTTAAATCGATTTTTTTTATTCTTTGGCTTATACATAATATATCCATTTGCTGCCAGTTTTTTATTTGTAAGGTATTATTATTTAAATTTTCAAACATTGGGTGGTATTTCTGGTAAGTAACATGATGCTGTAGCTGAAGAACTACTGAAAAGTAGGGAAGATTCATCTCGCACCGCATGTAATGGCTGTAATTCTGCAGCAATAATAGGTAAAAATTCTGACTTTTTGGGTCTTCATTGTGTCGCAAATCAATATGTCGTATAATTCCGGAGGTATGGTGCTGGGGGTAAATAATTGACACTGATATCATAGTGAAATTACTCTCGTAGGTCTACATTTCCTTCGAAATCGTCATCTCAACTCAACGCCAGACTCTTCAGCTTCCACCAGAGGTAGTGAGGGAATTTTTTATTGATTGCCAAGTTATGCTCCTGTAAAACACAATAAAAATAGAGAAAAATATATCAAAATGATGACGTTGAAAATTAAGGGCCTTATTGGCAACGTCCGTTACATAGGACATGTGAAGAATACCCTAGTGTATACTCCAAGTTGTCAACGTCCGTTTTATGGGACATCATAAATAAACTAAGATTTTTATTTCAAATATTGTAAAATATGTAAAAATTATGTCAAAATACTATACTTACAATCGTATTCTAACTAATAATATAACATTATAAGCAAAATAGCCAAAATACTTACAGTTATAACCAATTTTATCAGGAGAGTCAAAAGATCCGTTTTTTGCAAATTTCAAATGGTCACCATTCGCGACTGTACTTCGCTTCGTTAACGAAACCTGCATGTACGCGAAGGACATAGCTAGTACCTTCCCAATATACCGATTGGCAATGCCTAGGTCTACTGTAACAGCGCCAGCATGTGTGTAAATACTATGTCCTTTAAAACGGACGAAATCAATTTAAGGGCTAAAAAGGTTACTGTTAATTTTTTATATAGAATTTCATAGATAACAAAACTTACTATAGGATTTAACTTTTTTACTATTGAAGTGACGTACCTTCAATTTTGTCTGCATTTTAATTAAAGCTACCTCCGGTAGTGCATAGATACTCGTGTATGCTATCCTAAACTCACACAGATTGGAGACCCAGTTCCTATTCGTTTTTGGCTTACATATAAATAGTTATCAGAACTCTATTTTCTGATTTGAAATAAATTCTTTTTTCTAAGGCTCCTTTGATAGATCATATTAATCTTCCTTGTCTCGTTTCCTGATGAGTAACAAGTTATTAATTAATACTTTTCACTCCATTTGCAGCCTGCAAATGTTTTATATATGTAATTTAATAATGAATTATAGAAATAATATCATTATGATTGTGAAATGAAACACAACAATAATTAGTCATAATATTTACGGAAATATTAATCTAAGTTAAGTGTAACAATCGGGAGGTTGTGCAAAACTCATTTATCAATTCAACATTGGAAATTGAACTTTCGTTATAAGCAATTTATCAACTGGCTTTATAATAAACAATTTATATTTGTGTTCGAATAATATTACGATTTGATAGACAAAATAGACGGTGAAATAAAATAGATAATGGAAGGTCGTCGCCTTGGGCCACAAGCAAAATCAATTTCAGCACAATTCTCATTTTCTCGATACTTTCATTTCTCCGCAGCTAGCAATCCGGAAGATAAAATTCAGAAAACGCTTTTGCCTCGATGTACACGAAATTCTATTTGCAACTTCATACACATGCTTCGTAAGAACTGAATGCAGTACCATTGAACAATCAATTGGCTCATATTTCCTTAGCGAATGATATCGGAATTTATGTGCATTTCTAAATGGCGAACAGTTGCTAGTAATTTTTAACAGAAGAGGATGTTATTTTTAAATATATTCGGATATGATTTTATCTATGGACTATGGCATGTGTCTGTTTTCCTTCCGGGAATTAATAAAGAGTAGATAGTTTTAGGAAACCCAACAATATATTTGATATTGTAAAAATATTTTTATAACAGACATTAGAATCATGGCATGCCCTGTCAATGATTGCTTTCAAGCTACTGCCTACTGTGGGTAAATAAATGAACAATGGTAGTTTAATTTATACATGCGTTTATTCTATGCATCTACATTTTAAACATTATGCATTATATAGCAAAATAGGAATATAGGGATATTTACTTCCTATTCTTAAACATGCTTTATGTTAAATTATTTCAAAGAGCATTGCAATCTTTACGAAGAAGATGTCATAACGCGAACAATAGATATATTCTACGCAAAGAAAGCCTAAAAGCCACAAAGATAAAAATGAATTGTCAGAAAAAACACTAAAAGCAATAAGCCGCGCAATGAAGTTTAAAACACCAACACAAGATGAAAAGCTGAGATTTCCTCAAGCGAATTACAAAGATAAGAATAACACAAAATGTGACTCGTGATAAAAACGTAATTTCCTTAAGTATTAAAAACACAAGCTTTAGCGAATTTGCTTCGACCTGGGCCTGTTTCCATTGTACAAGTGTCACGGGATCCGGTTACTCTAAGGGCATATTCAAATGATAATCCCGACATACGCTTTGTGAATTATGCGGAGTAATAGACGGGTGTCGGACCCCAGAAATGTCACATTAGCTTGATTTAAGATTTACCTGACAACCTTGTTACAAAAATATGTTTGCATTGATAGAATGGAGTGGAAAGCTACGTGCGGGCATTAGGTTTTGTCGTCTTCTCTATTTAGTCTAATATTTTATTAGAACAGTAGAATATATGGATGGATTTTCCACCTAATTTATTCTAATGCAGAAAAGTGTAGTCAATCTTTTATGAATTGTTAGAAAGGTATACAAGAAGAATCAGTAAAGCAATGTTTAATAATATTAACAATATATAAATGAAAATAAAATAAAAATAGACCAGCCAAACGATCAAGTGGGGTCTGAAAATCATCGGCATCAATGAAAAACACGAAAAAGGGAGAGAAAATGAGTATAGAAAGATGAAAGTCGTAAACAAGAAGAGCCATAATCGACAAGCCATGCCATACTCATCAATTATTTTACCGATAGAGCGCTGTCTGTGCCACTTAAAGGTTTTTCTGAAAAATAATTTGCGTTGTCGATGGTAGATATGGGTGCGAATCCCCATTAGAGTGTCTGTAGGTACCATTAAATAAACATCTCTTCCCCGCTAGTTATTAGCCGAGCCTCCCCTACCACTCGACTCTGCCTGATACGGCACGGATGCGGATGCGAGGCCAAAATCAATTTCATTTTTCGACACGTGCATTAATGTTATGGCGGGGCAAACCGACGATTTTCGATGCTGTTTATCAAAATTGTTTTATGGAATGTGATTATATAAAGTGTCCTATTAGTCGACTTGTTTGGCTGCAGTCTTCACTGAGTGGAAGTGATTCTGGCTGTTTGATCACTAGAGACAGTCAAGTCTATGATGTATCAATGTCTATGGTAAATGTACTGCATTTACTGAAACAAAGAAATAACATGAGCTCAACAACATAAGCATAAGCGATAATGGATATGAGATTTTCAATTATTTATAATTCATCAACAACTTTATTTATCAACTATTTTCTATTCTCGTTTAACGTCCACTCCAACACAACAATACGAGCCAGTTAAACGTGCTTGAAAACATTCTAATTCAATAAGTAAATGAAACTTTATTCGAACGCTTTAAAGTTCAATTTAAGATGCTATATTTTCTCAGTGAATGCACTAGTTTGTAGCATGTTTTACTGCGATTGATTCCATCCGCAAGATGGGAAGAACGGGAGCGGAGTAGCCAGCACTTATCTAATTTTATTGTCACTCGTCGACCGACTCTCTGCCGCTTAGGACGTACGAAGGAAACTGGAAAATTCCCTCTTCCCTATTTTTATCCAGTAACGATATCTTTATACGTTAGCAGTTAAACTCAATTTAAGATCGGGAGATAAACGCGAGTTCTTGCTGAAATATAAGGAAATATTGTCCTGAAAAATTTTGGTCACGTTATCATTATATTAGATTGGGATATAAAATAAATTCTTGTCGTCGTGCGAAGGTTATTATACCGACTTTCCAGAGATACAAAAATAATTTGGAAAATCCAAAAGTGCACGCCTCATAATTTTTTTTTAATAAATATTTATTAATTATTATTTTTGTTTATTTAATAACAATTAAACCACATCGAATCAGACCCTGAAAAATGAAAGGGTTCTATTCCTGAGCATACTCAAGCGTAAGAGAAAAAAAAAGACTCGATTAGTAAAGTATTTTGGTCGCTATCGTGTTAACAAGAAAAAGGATCCGCACATACAGACACACGGACGTCCAAGACAGAACTTTTTTAAACTGTTTTTTAACTAGTTTAAATAACAAAAAACCGGCCAAGTGCGAGTCGGGCTCGCGCACAAAGGGTTCCGTAGCAGCAAATATAATAAATTACAGTTAAATCAACCTATCTCAAAAACTATAAGAGATACTTTGATCAAACCAAAAATCGTTGAAAGAGTTAATTAGCATGCATCACCTCTATTTTTTTTAGAATTTTATACCCCGTAGTTATAAAAATAGAGGGGGGGGGACATACTTTTTACGACTTTGAGAGCTGATATCTCAAAAACCGTTCACTTTAAGAAAAATGTTTTTTAGAAAACTTTATATCATTTTAAAAGACCTTTCCATTGATACCCCACACGGGTATGTACATCGAAAAAAAAAATTTCATCCCTCAGTTACATGTATGGGGGGCCCCACCCCCAATTCTTTTTTTTACTATTTAGTGTCATATTTTTGTAGCGGTTCATACAACACATATTCCCATCAAATTTCATCACTGTAGTACTTATAGTTTCCGAGTAAATCGGCTGTGACAGACGGACAGACGGACAGACGGACAGACGGACATGACGAAACTATAAGGGTTCCGTTTTTGCCATTTTGGCTACGGAACCCTAAAAATGACATCAAAAATATCATGAACGTTAAAAATAGTGTTTTTTCTTAATATGTGTGTGTATGTATTATCTTACAAGTGCAATGTATGATACATAATAGACCGGGAGATACTGACACAAAATTTCGAGTCTTTTGTAACAGGATGGCGGTTCTACAGGGTTCTTAGTACGCAATGACAAAAAGAAAAATGATGGTGTGAACGCTGGTACCGGCGGCTTAGTCGCGTGGGCGTTAGTCGAACTCGTCGGAAAATAGCGAAAGTCAAACGATTTGTAACAGTATGGCACTTATTTTTCCTGTAAGTTTGAGGATCAACGAATATAAATACAAAATTTCAAAGATCTAGGTGTTGGAAATCTTCACTTATATAAATTAATACTAAATTAATTTTTCAAGTATGACAGCACTTTTTCCCCCTACTAGAAGTATGGCAAATATAATAATGGTCACATTTTATCAAATACTCTCCAAAAATCCAAATGCAATACTGGTACAAAAAGTTTGGCGAAATAAAAAATTTTTGCAGATTTTCGGCGGTATGGCGACCATTTGGAATCGTCCGAAAAGTATGGCATGGCGATTTTCGTAAATGGCTGCACGACGATGGTTACCTGTGCAAAAGTTAGCCTGATACAAATGGTTGAATAATAGTTTTATTTAAATCAACACATTCGCGTCGGTATGGCGGGCTGTAAGTCACACCGGAAAAGTATGGCATGACACTACCGCCTACTTCTTTTTTATGGGCTATCGGTAAATTCTAAAATTTTTGTGTTACAAATCGTTTGACTTTCGCTATTTTTCCGACGAGTTCGACTAACGCCCACGCGACTAAGCCGCCGGTACCAGCGTTCACACCATCGTTTTTCTTTTTGTCATTGCGTACTAAGAACCCTGTAGAACTGCCATCCTGTTACAAATGACTCGAAATTTTGTGTCAGTATCTCCCGGTCTATAAAGACATTTTAAGTTTGAAAAATCAGATGTTTTGCGCGAAGTGACAGTAGTACCCACCTCAACGCTTCGCTTATGAGGCGTGCAATTCAGGTTAACTTTATTTATACCTTTACTGCGAAGGCAAAACATAGAGCTTAAATTACTGAAATATGTACTGAGTATTTTGCTTTGTAAATCATAATTCACATTAAATATGTATTCGTGTTTTCATAGAAGAACGAATGTAATAAATACTAAATATAATATAACTTATTTTGGTAACGATAGATATAAATAAAAGTACGAAATTTAAACAAGCTTTATTTTTATCTCAGTTGTTCAGGTATGAATGAAGGCGGCTTATAATACACCTTAATAAATTAATTCGTGTACTATCAAAGTTGAATATCGTTGAAGAGTTAGAATTCTAAATAAGAAATGTATTTGTTTTAATATAGCTTTTAGTATGCGATGTGTCTTAGTTGCATGTTAAATTGATCATTATATTTTTCCAGAGAGTTTAACGGCAGCGTTTACAGCAAAAGACAGAAAATTCTATAAACGTCAAAAAAATCTTACTTATAGTCTGAGAAAATACCCACAATCAAAGCTCAAATGCACACATTAGGTTTTACATTATGCAGATAGTTAACATATTTCAGCGTTCCAAAATTTTATGTGAAGACCACACCCCCAGCTCATCCCGCCACATTAGCTATGATAATTGGAACATTTGCTTTGCGAATGAAACGACGGAACACTCGATTATAATATGCCAGAAACCGAACTTCTTCGTGCCTACGTGCTTATATTAATGTTAAATTGTTAACTTTGTAGACATGATGTACTGGTTGGTGTGTGTTAGGGTTTTGTGTTTATACATTGAAATACTAAGCTGTCCTTTTATATTATAATCGTAACATCTGTTTATTTATTACACAATTGAAAAGAAACTGTTATACGTTATGGTTAGGTTAGGTCTGGTAATCTAAAAGCTACAAAATATTCTCTTTTTCTTTATAACTTTTGCTGTGTTTATGTGAATAAAACAACAGCCTATTTTAATATCAGATCACATTATTTAAATTAATTAAAACTTGGGCGTGTTGTTTAATTAATTAAAGAACTTTTTGTCAAACAATTGACGTCATACATTTTAATTAATAACAATATAGAAATAGATGGAACTTGATATCATTAAAAGTATAAGTAAAATATAATAGGATAAAAGGTAGGAATGTTCTAGAATATATTTATAAAGCTTATCAGAAGCCGCCAGCGAGTAATGAATTTCACCATCCATTTCTTAGGTCGCCACTACAGCTGACTGATGACCTTTGCGCTCTGCTAGACAATCCTATCTACTCCCGTGAAATACGTAGATGATTTATATTTTACGTATTTTTATAAAGATATTTTATATAATTAACTTTGTTCATGAACCTTTTTGTTTTGGAATCTATAAGTAATTATTATGCGGTAGTTTTTTGGAGAATTTCTTGGTATGAAAAGATTCTCCTATAGATGTTATTGTTTTTGGTGTAGTTGTATCATGTATGTTACAGTGTTTAATTACAAAGTAGTTCAAATTCTTAAGAAAGAGGAAATTCGAGTATTTATTATTTAATGTTTCCAATAATGTTTTACATAGATAGAATTAGTTGTTACCAAAAGAACAACTAATTATATCTATGTAAAACATTATGCGAGCCATGCAAAAATAATGCAGTAAAAAGAACCTACAATTTTCTTAACTAACAATATCATCTAAAGTCTCTAGCTAGAGCTTTACAATTCTTATGTTGTTATCTTTTTTATTCTGATAGAAGTGTATATTTGTTATTTTAATTTCCTCTCCTTCTCCTATATCGTGTGCTAACGTATCGTCGCTTCACATTCAGCATTCAGGGCTGGCTCCACAGCAAAATAATGCGGAATTTAAATCGAAATTCAAATCTCTCAGCATTGTGACACCAGCATGACAAATGAGGGTGGAGATAGAAACGTGGTGAACTATAAATTCATAAAGTAAAAGTGCATTGAGAGCCACAATCCCCTTGTGTGTGGTCGAGTGGCATCCACTCCGTTTGACTGATGACCTCACGAGGAAAGCCGCTGGAAAAACTTCGTGTTTCAAGTTTTTTTTTTATATAAATGAATCCAATTTTTATAGGGAAGTACAGGTTTCGCCAATATAATAAGTAATAGCATTTATATTCGAACAATGATGTTTATAAAATTTTTGTCCAGCCATTTTTGAGTTATGCGCTTACCAACATTAATAGACGTTGTTCTGCTCCTTTGCCCCATTTTCGTATTTTCTCTACATTTGGACCTTCCTTATAAAAAAACAACATTGCAGAATTGGTAGAGCCGTTCTCGAGTTCACGCTTACCAACACATTTCGCGAATTTCTCTAATTAATACAATATATGACAATAATTAGTTAGTATGTTTTAAAATAAGGACGAAAACATTAATCAAATCACATGTCTGGTTTTAATAGATTGTGAACGAATTAGTGAAAAATATCAATGAAAAGGTCATCGACAATTTATCAGCAATTAGTGTATATTAATAACTATTATTAGTAAGTTTATAAATGAAGGGTATAAAATATATAGGCATAATATTCTGTAAAGCTTAAGCGGCCTCATAAAATAAGCATTCCATCAAGCAATCATACTTTCCTACAGTTAAATGAATAGATTAAAAATATAGATATTAAACTATCAATGAAGTTTATTTACCCAACCTGGCTCAGGTCACAATAATTAATTAATATAAATACGTCTTTACGAAAACCACTTATTTCCAAAAAACAAAAAGTCAATAGGTGGGGTGAGCCAGATCAGCCTCGCGAAGGAATTTCTGCGCGAAGCAAGCAGCCGAGGAAAATGACAGCATATTCATTTTATCGTCCGAACCGCGTCCACACTGACCGGGCTACATCGTGCAACGATTGCTTCAACTATCAACATTTTATATAGAAAAGTAACAACAGGCCCCCTGAAAAACAGTGGTGAAAGGCTTTGGTCATTGTTTTCACCAAATGAGTCCGTATGGACTCGCCTTGGCCTTTTCGCGGTAAACAGTTTTTTTAATATGTGTGTTCTTTTCAATTATATTCTCTTCTATTCATTATGTTCTCAAATTAATATAATATTATAATAAAAAGCTACATCGAATCTAATTTCGATTCCAATGTTTCAATTAAAAATACATCTAAAAGAACATCGGGTGAACGTTACTCAAACAATTCGTTACGACATATTTTACTGCAGTGAAACTTTGCAATTGGCTGAAGTTACGTGTGCGAGTCTGATCAAATTATTACCATGTTGCGGTTCCAGACCGCGCCGTCTGTTACTTTTTGTTTTTAAATACACAAAAATGTGCACGAATACCAAATTGAATTATAATAAGTTAGAGAAAAATAAAGACCCTTATGAATGAGGAATTCCTTCCTAAGATTAGATATTTGGTTGACTATGACTAATGCGGAATATTTTATACCGATACATAAGACATATATATATATCTCTTTATATTTCTACAAGGAATCAAGAAATAAAAAATGATTAATTATTATAAAATGTATCTATCAATGTAGCTATCAAATGTTTAAATGGTTGAATACATATTTCACTGTAGAAAACTAATCAACCTCTGAATAAACAAAACTAAACAAACAAAATTATTTGGAAGTTTTCATCAAATCATTGAACACAAATTGCAGTCGTACCGAATAACAAACAGTAAAAGTATAACAAAAGTTTTATTTACTTTAATTAAATTAATTTACACATTCGCGTTTCAACACTGTTTGCGCTGCTTTTACAGTTTAATAGTGGCTTGAATTCCATTCCACGCGGTCCGAGAATTTGTCACCAGCAGGACTTAACAAAAGCGGCGATATAAATAATATTCTATGAATAATAAAAGCCGAAACAAAGCCCGCGTAATCACAATTGAGAATATCATAAACGCAGCCCCGATCGTTATAACTTGGTTTAACTGTTATGTTCGAAGATCCGAATTGCAGTTACCATTCACTGCAGACTGCTTTTGAAACCGGAATACAATACTCGTCAACTTTAGTATTGTACGGCCAATTCAGATGCTAGGCATCCAATGAATGTTCTGCATAATACAATCACGCTCTCGATATAGTGCTGGGTGTGAAAGTTGCTAAGTAAAGGGAATTGCCTTAACTTCGCCGGGAGAGCCCTTCCAGGTTGTTACCTAACAAGATTATTTCTCGCAACTAGACTTGTTTGAACTATTAACAGCTTTGAAATTCAAAGGCTACGGTTTTATTGTTTTGCCGGCGCCTTCCGTTGTCTTATTAAAGTGCTTTATGAAGAATTCTTTCTCTTATTTTTTATTTGTTTTATCGCTCACGGCCGATGAAGCTGTCGGTTGTGTATTAAGTTTATTTACCGTGGACCAATGGGAGAGAGAATAATTCTGTGTATAATACAGTTCATAATTTATTCATCGTTTTATATAATCTTGCGTCACAGCATCGCAAACAATAAATATCAAGTTTAGTATCTGAAACAAGCGACAAGCAACCGACGCTAATGATCAAAATTCTGATGAGTAGAGTTAGTCTACAGTATTAATTTGATCAGAGCAATGCTATCAAAGTTCGCGGGAACTCAGCAAGTTTCAGAACTGTTGACTTACCTCGCTTTAAACTAGAGTTAACAAGTCGCTATGTTTCCACAAAAATTAAAATTATAAATTAACGTCTAGTTTAAATATAAAATACCTTTCATTGTCGTACTCAAGTCGTACTAGTAGCCGTGCTATTTGGTTACTATTTGTCATATTTACGAGTATATGCACAGTTCATAATCATAATACTAATCGTACAGATAGTTTTATTATTATAAATAGTTGTCATTACCTACCGAACAATCTCATCTTCACCCAGATGTTTATACGTTTACATCACAAACAAAATATTACATGTTTGGTTTAATATTTTATTCAATTATTGCAATGTAGAATTTTTATCAAAATAATTATATAACTTGTTCGACATCTATGTAAACATAAAATACAATTGTGATTTTTCTATCTAGTGTTTATAAATATAATAATAATGAAACGAAAGTTCAAAATTAGAAATGTGAATATTGCTAGTACCTAAGCAAATAAATCCTAAACAAACTGAATTTGTAATCCATATTTTATCACTATGAGATTTATATAAGTATTAATGATTTCTATATTTCTTAATAAAGTCAATAATATAAGGTACAAAATAACATACATTAAACACAATTACAATATAAAAATTCTTAGTTTCAGTCATATTTGACTAAAGCTTTTTACGTCGTCCGAGCAGTAGTTTCAATGATAGCTAATTTACTATGATAAAACATCGTTCCTTATATTCAGCATTAAAAAGAAAAATGTATGATAAATATTTAGGTATTGTTAATAAAATAATAAAAAAGAGCGTGTGTGCCGAGTACATGTCTCAGAAGTGAAACTTCTTTGGCAAGGTTCAAAGATACCAAAATCGTCACCTTACTACATGACGTGGCGGTATTGCTATGACGCGATCTTGAAATTTTTCCAACAACACGTCTAAAGAAGTCATTCCATTCACTACAAAATGAAAGCTAGAATATTAAAAATCTAACGCACCATTTAATACTTAAACCACTACCAAAACAAAGAAAAGTTAATTCATAAGTATTAGCTGGTCTTATACCAGATGCACCATGCAAGGGTCGAATCAGTCGGTATCTAGGGACGGGGTGACGGGGATGACGTGTGTCATGACCACTTACAAGCGTCGAACACCGTCAGAATGCTTCTGACAGATCTTCGTAGCATGCTAATAGAATTATGCACTAGTCGGTTACATAATTACTGGGAAGATCATATTATTGTAAACTTGTAAATGTTGACTGGTAGTTGAAAGCAGTTTGACTTTATAAAAGCTCTGTTTGTAACTACATTAATTCAATTGTTATTGAAGTGAAACTTCTTTATCGGGGTTGGAAAAAAATTTAGTGTAACATTTTTTCGTTACGCGTGACATTTTTCCGTTACGCGATCTTTTTCTTATCCCTACCACGCGTGATTCGACGTATTTCTGTAAAGTTGCATTTAGTAAATTATTTTTTGAAAAATAAGGTCATGAAGAAGTTTCACTTCTTACGTGTGTACACTAGACTTACACGCACACATTTTTTTATTAATTAATCTATGTATATAGGGTGTCCCATTTTCGGTGTATCATGCTCGATGGAACTTAAAGTTTTTTTTATGCTGATAACGTAAAATTCACTCAGACAATCCCCGTCATAATGTTTTAGTAAACGGATAAATTTATCATCTTTATAAAAAAAGTACCTATAAATTTAGACAGAAAAGCTATATAATTGTGAAATTTGCCAGAGAAAAGTTCTGAATTTTATTTTTCAGTATTGTCTTATGTATAGTAATGATAAAATATACATCAGAGCTAAACTCAGTATTCTGTTACAGTTTCGTGTGGACAGTTAATTATGTTGATATTTTATTAGCACCAGTTCCCCTCAGCATCCATTAACAGTGCTAGGAAATTGGCTTTCCCCACCAAATATCAAATTTCACGTTAATCTACCTAACATAGATCAATTCTGACCGGCGACAATCGAGTTACTGTC
Source organism: Colias eurytheme (assembly GCF_061535395.1). Taxonomy (NCBI): domain Eukaryota; kingdom Metazoa; phylum Arthropoda; class Insecta; order Lepidoptera; family Pieridae; genus Colias; species Colias eurytheme. The sequence goes on from NC_142985.1 coordinate 5,104,829, forward strand.
GTCTGGTTTCTATGCGATTTTTGTCATATTTTCGATCCATTGTTTCCAACCCTAGTAAGGGAATTATAGCCAGAGATAGGTTTAATTGGTTTGGCGTTGCGGTTGCCTGACATTTTCAGTGCATTGCCTTTGTCATCGCTCTATTTCAGAAAAATATTTGTGAATTAAATTACAATAAAGTATCGCTAAAATCGCCCCGTGAATGCCGGGTTTATAGTCGACTGTTTTAACGCCGTAAATCATTTCACCCAGAACGAATCGATGCTATTAAATTATTTATTGTATTTATATTAAATGTATTGTTCGTGACTTCGGCTGTGTGTTTAAACTTTTTAAATGTATTGAAAAAAATATCACCCATAAAACGAAAGCAAATGAATCATTGAATTCAATTTGTTATGTAAAGTGTTATATGCCTATTTTATGACCTTAAAGTTCAAAATCTATACAACATTCAACACACTTTTACCACAATAGTGTTTAAAACACACTTCGAATTTCACGAGCCTATCATTATAAGCACGAAAGAATTCTAACCACACTATATAAAACCGCGGCACGCTATAAAAATTCCTCTGCCATAACTCCTAACGCAGCAGTAAGCCAGTTACATCATAATAAACATCCCTGCAAGAACAAACATTAAACACAGGCGTAAAATAAAATGCGCTCGCATTTCGCACGCGACGCTGCAAGTCAAAGTACACGGTATTGTACCGCAATGAATATTAACACACGAATAACCAGGATCGCAATAGTCGCTAGAAGATAAATTTATCCGAGCGTCGGGAAGCACCATTTTTCACGGCACCTAACGTTAGGTGTCACATGCGAGGAACGAAGACGGCGTTACTTACGGTATACGTGAGACGACTACAACACGTGCCCGAATTAGCTGGCCATTCTTTCACCGACGATATTACTGCCTGTTTCATTATATTACTTTTATGTGGTATCGCTTTCTGTAGGTGCATGTCGTGTGCCAATCAATTAAGTAATTGGCTGATTGAATGAGTCAGAATTGGCTTAAGATTTTCGTGTTTCAGAACGTTATCATTCGTTTAACACTAGTTCATATTACAAAAGAGTTACGTAGGCTTTGGACATAAAGAAATGCATTGACAAATCCACCTATAAATATTTTTTTGCAAAAAAAAAATTAATACAATTTCGCATTAAAATTTTTAATAGCAAAATGTTATGGTAAAAGTTAATGCTAAACGTCTCAAAACGGATGGAATAAATCAAACAACTAATATTATTTGGTCAGCATACAATACGCAAACCGTCTCAATTTCAACGTACCGTTTTAACCGGTTTAAACACACACGATTAATACTTAAAGCATAATAATTCTATTACGGCCTGAATTAATTTTGTTCTATAAATCTCATAATTTCTGAACCGCGAAGGTTCACGAACTCTTCTATTTATTTACGTTAATTACTTTCCCGAATGTGTTTTATATGTTAATACGTGTTTCCACAAACAATAGCAATGTTTGTTACAGCTCTATCTGTTATTTTATTTGTTTTGTAACAAAGACGTTAAAGTTGCGATGGCAAGGCTGATTTACACTGATAAAATTTCATGATTACAGATTTTGTGTGAAAATAATATATTTTACACGTAAATTCTTAGCTAATCCTAATTCCAATGTTGCAAATAGTGAAAGAAAAATAAAACACATTTTATACAAATACATAAATATATTTAAATAAAAATCTCTAGAGAATTATAAAGAAAAAATAATATTTAAAACGTTGATGAAATAAACTACTCTGCCTCTCTATAAATTTCAATTATAATGTACATTAGTAAATGACATCAGATTAGGTAAATTCCGCTAGAAAATCCAAGCCAAAGTCGCTTATATTCCCATTTTTATTTAAGACTAGCGGTCCGCCCCGGCTTCGCCCGTGGTACATATTTATGTTTTCGGAACCATCCTGGTACTTCAAGGAATATAATAAAAAAAGAATTATCGGAATCGGTCCACCCGTTCTCGAGTTATGCGCTTACCAACACATTTTGCGATTCATTTTTATATTTAACTAGCGGTCCGCCCCGGCTTCGCCCGTGGTACATGTTTACGTTTTCTCTACATAAGAACCATCCTCGTACTTCAAGGAATATAATAAAAAAAGAATTAACGAAATCGGTTCAGCCGTTCCCAAGTTATGCGCTTACCAACACATTTTGGGATTCATTTTTATATTATAGAAGAAGATAGCTGAAAACACAATTTTATTTTGACGATGCACTCATTACGCTAATGGAAAAATGTCTACTTCATACAAGAAAACCCAAGTGATCACGTGGCTGTAAGTAGCCAACGCTGAGTTATGTTCTTGTATGTACGTAGATCACATACGGATAACAATAAATCAAAAAATTAGCACGCGAATGTAACCTTTATCCCGCTAAACAAAGCCGTAAAATGGTATGTACGTGTATTCTCTTGTTTTCCCGTGGTCAACCATACAATAATTATTTCGTCCCACGCTTTCACCGTATGTTATTACGGGATATTACAAAGAGACACAAAACGGGTGAATCGCGGCAGATATCAGCTAGACTGTGGTTTCAGCCACCATGTGAAATAATAAGGTGGTATAATTAAGCTGCGCGAAATAATTTTCCACGTTTCACTTTACGTTAGATGTTGTAATAACATTTTGTGATATTCAGCACTGAATTATGGTATTTATTATTCATTTATACTATAAACGAGGGTGGATAAATGCATTATAGATATTAATATTCATGCTTTTACAATTCATGTGGATTTAAATGAGTAAATACTTTTTATCTGTCAATCAATTTTGTTTATCCTACTAATATTATAAATGTGAAAGTTGTGAGGATGGTTGTGAATCTGTTGTTAGTGGAGTGATCTTTGTTACTCTTTCGCGCAAATACTACTGAACCGATTGAAATGAAATTTAGCACACATATAGAAGGTAACTTGAATTAACACATAGGATAGGTTTTATCCCGAAAATCCCACGGGAACGGGATATATGCGGGTTTTTTCTTTGAAAACGCGGGCGAAGCCGCGGCCGGAAAGCTAGTTCATTAATAAACAAACAAAGGAGATAATGATTACATATTTATAACATCAAGAAAAAAGCTCTACATGGATCTACATCTCTTTATTTACGAGAAGACGAAAACATTTTATTCAGTTATCTAGTGGTCCGCCCCGGCTTCGCCCGTGGTACCTTAAGTACCATAAGTTTAAACTATCCTATCTATCAAGTTGGATCGAACTGCACATGGTGTGCGAATTTTATTGCAATCGGTTAAGTGGTTTAGGAGTCCATTGAGGACAAACATTGTGACACGAGATTTATATATATTAAGATATAATGTAATCAATTGAATAATATTTATTAATTTACATACGAATACAAAACAGCCAAAAACAGTGTATTTACATTGGCTGTATCTAATTTAATTTTTATAGTACGGTATAAAAACGAAATAAAAGTTTATCATCGTATTTAACATCAGACCTCCATACAATTTCCATTTGAGAAAAAAGGTAGCCGACTATAATAATAAAGAATGAAAAATATAACAGAGTGAAAGGCGCAAACAGCTGCAAAAGGATTATGGTTTTATTTAGGATTTTTTCGTGACCATCAACCAAATTAGGTCGACGAGAAAATGAAATACCTTTAATAAATTGGACGCTAGGTATCTTAATATTATGCGTACAATTAAAATTTTATTTGTTCATTGTTTACGCTACAAAAATTATATCCACTTCCGTTACTTTTTATTTATATTTTATGTAATTTGAAAATGACTACATTCCTGTTTAAAATGCAAGAGTACCCGTATGTTACCGGATAGTCTTTATCTCTGTGTAATATGTTTCAGTAAAATGTTTGAATTTAAAGTGTACCAGGCTGAAAGATAAATTCTTATTTAGTTTAAAAAAATGGAGCAAAATATAACCATGCAGCGGCAACATAGGAATATCTAGGTTTTGCATACTCAAATTCTCATTACAAGTCATTTTATAACATTATTATTACAAGAACTGCTAAATATCTTGACTCTCCCGAACTATTACCGCGTTAATTATTGCCACAGTACACAAAATAACAAGTATCTTAAACAAAACGTCAAGAACATGTCTCCAGAGGAAAAGTTTGCAGGAACAAGGCTTCGAGCGTAATTCGCTATGCTTCATTTCAATGATAAGGAACTTGACATTTCGAAAAGCAACGCCCGCATGTTGTTTGTCTTAGCGCCCTCTGGCGGCGTGTTCAGACTCTTTTCATTGAGAACATTTTGATATATGGAGTGACATTGAATTTAAGCTAAAATAATCGTATGGAAATGTTTGTGCTGATATTTATTTAAGAAATATGAATAGTACACGCACAATGCAATCTTATTTTACTGCATATGTATCTAACAATTACAATTGTTAAAATTGACTGTGGCTATAATAATTAATTATGATATAATATATGCTTAAAGATAATATACACATACATTGTCAAGTAATTGATATGTCCCAAAGAGTAAAGCGTTGATGACGTTGATTTTTTTAACGTTCATTTTAGGCCGTACCATCTATTTAAAATAATAAAATTTACAATTTGCAAAATAATCTCTATATTTTACAGTAGGTATGAATATTTCATCCCGATATTACTATTATGTAAGTATGTTTTAAAAGCCAAAAGACAAACTATTATTATATTTTACTAGCGGTCCGCCCCGGCTTCGCCCGTGGTACATATTTACGTTTTCTCTACATAAAAACCATCCTCGTACTTCAAGGAATATAATAAAAAAAGAATTATCAAAATCGGTTCAGCCGTTCTCGAGTTATGCGCTTACCAACACATTTTGCGATTCATTTTTATATATAAGAAAGAAGATAATTCACTGGTTACAATTATAAGCTCCAATCGCAGCTGTGTCACGCTGATAATGCGTGACATGTATCCGTCATTTATTATAACCTACCTATGTATGTGTGTATGTGCACACATACATTGTGAGGGGTCACCAATTATTTCTACTTTTATTATTCACTTAATATAATATATCTTATCTTATATATAAAATTCTCGTGTCACAATGTTAGTCTGCATACTCCTCCGAAACGGGTGGACCGATTCTCATGAAATTTTCTGTGCATATCGGGTAAGTCTGAGAATCGGCCAACATCTATTTTTCATATGTACCACGGGCGAAGCCGGGGCGGGCCGCTAGTTTTATCATAATATCTTAGACTGAAGTTTTACTTTTAATACCCTCTTCTCACACAAATTTGTTAAAATTTGAGAATTTTAATCAATTTATATGAGGAAAATTTGCATACTTCTATGTTATAATAAAGTTCTAATGAAGAACAACTACAAGAAATATTCTTTGCATTACCTTATGTTTATTAAGGACCGGATCGGGGACGCGTTTCACCATTTGAGGACCCGTACTTTACATATTATTTCATATCATATTTGTGATTCTGCTCCAGCGGATCATATATATTTATTAAAACTACATTTATTTCGAAATATATTTTTTACTATAATAACACAACTAAACGTAGCACTTACACTACATTGGATACATTCAACAATAACTTTACCATATTATCTCAAAAAGTTCGTCAATCAATTCACAAAATCATAACCGCGGAACGTTTTCGCGCGATCGCAGCTGCGTCACGCCGATAACGTGACACCTGCACGTCATTTGTCACGCGCACTTTCACTGCCAGTTGGCACTGTTTGCTTTGTCCCGCTGTAGACCTGACTTCCCTCACTTTCCCGGCGTTTTCACGGCAAATTGGTTTGCGATTCTACCGGATTGACGAAGGGTTTAAAGTGTTCAATATGCGGCGGAGTAATCACCATGATTGATGCCAAGGGACGGCATAAAATTTCAGGCGAGATTTGCTTTGAAAGCGCCGGATTAAGAGCCAACTTGAGAAAGTTGTCGATTTAATCCTGATGTTTTATTGGTGCTACTACGTTTGTTTTGTTTGGCCAATGGTACCCAGATCGACCCTGATGTTTTATTTCCATTCGTTAACTTTTAATGCCAAACTACTTAAATATGAACTACTTCTATTTATTTTTGAAATAAGCTTTATACCTATTAGGAACTTTGTGCAATAGCAAACTATACTCGTAGGTATTTTCTTATATTTTTATGTACCACGCTTTCGCATAAATGTACCATTGGACAACGGAAAATTAATTTCCTATATATTCTTAGGTACCTAATAGCTAAATATTTCTATCGTTATAATAATTAAATAAAGCTGGCATACTGGCCCGCGGCAATGTTTACCATCATAATGTTCTCGACGTTTCCCTTGTCAACTCCGCTGTAAGCTGTAAGCGACAGCCAATACGCGCATCTGAACTTTAAAATTATTTGACTGACGCTGATATTATTATGCTGAAATGCTGAAATAAACGGAGTTTTCGAATGAAATGATAACTTGTATTTATTTATTTATTAGAAATACCAACGTTTGTTTACATTGTTTCATTAATTATTAATTACAGTCTTATTATATTCTTCTAAATGTAGGTAACAAACAATTATAGGTATTCACAACATGCAAATATAAATTACACAAACTGACAATTTTAATGTCTCTACAGCGAGAAGAGAAAAAACAACATTACATTATAAAGAGAACAAAGGCAAAAATAAATGTATATAATAAAAAAAATAATTTTTAATAACGAGGACTACATACTATCCATTAAGCTTACATACAAACAATTTACGAACAGTTCGGAGAGATGTATCTATTATTAATATCGATCATATTACCATATTTATTTACCATCTTGCAGTCTTGGAATTGGAGAGTTGGCTCCGAACTTACACCTACGGACTGGTGGAACAAGTGGATCAATTTGCTTTCGGGGATACCTTCTAGGGACACGAAAATTTACTTTATTAAAAAGTTGAGGGCAGTCAATTTTATTATTTAACAATTTCAATGCAAAAATAAGATCGATTAAAATTTGCCGTTCCTCTAAAGAAGTCATATTGAAAAATGCCAGTCTAATAGTATAGGAACGCAAACTATTTCTTGATAGTCCGTTTGAATAAATTAAATGCCAAATAAATCTTTTTTGAATTCGCTCTATTCTTAACATGTGTGTCGCATAGTGAGGTCTCCAAACCACCGATCCGTATTCCAAAATGCTTCGTACTAATGAGTTGTATAGCGAAATTTTTAAGTTATTATCCCGAAATACTTTTATATTTCTAATTAAAAATCCTAGCATTTTATATGCCCGGGAGGTAATGTACCTACTCTATATGAGGAACGATTATTGTAATAAAACAAGTGGCTAATGTATAAAAAATGAATGACGAAAATAAACCAAATATCCACAACAACAACAAACACTATACCGTATTGTCACATTAATATCTTATCCCAACCTGCATTCGTGAATTGCAATAATCCATCAAAACTTTGCCCTAACTCGATTGTTGAACATAAACTTGGCGACATATTGTAAAACTTCAGCAAAGTTGGTGGTAACTGGGCTATCGAGAGCTGCTTCCTAGACTACAAAGCGTCTTAACTTCTCTAATGAGATGAATAATAATTAAACTGCCAATAAGTATTGCGCTCGAATTTCGCTAATGCATTTTGAACTTATAAACTTTCGTTGTGCAATATTAATCACTTCCTTTATAATATGATTAAATACTTGAATAACGAGTAAAGATCTTGCTGATCTTTATTCGTTATGCATCGTTGTTTTACTCGCGCAAAAAAAAAAAAGATTTTGTAGAAAAAGTTATAGTATAAATAAATAGTGTTATTGTAAGTGACAAAATATTTTAATATTTTACAGGTATTTTATTACTGAAAAAAGCTTATTTAATTATATTACCTTTTTATAGATGTGTAAAAAACTGTCTTACCTAACAACTAGTCACTTGGGTCATGGGTGACTTGGGTTTTCTTACGAGTAATGACTGATTTAAGAGAGGTACTTCCGTAGTGCCTTAAAACATATCAAATACGAATTATTCTCCATCATGTTCAAACCAATATTTGCTAAGTATTGACCTCAATCTGGACACCGCAAAACAAAGCCCTAGAGTAACACAAGAAAGATAAGTAACCACGACAATGTAGTATATTTAAGGCAATAGAGAAGTAATAAGATAAATCTCGAAGAGAGTCCTCTAAGCTCCTATGTGAAGTCTATAAACCTTCATTTTTCTCGCTTAAGATAAAGCGGTGCCGCAACGACTTACTTCCTACCTACATTATGAATTTTCCTCCAATACTTTAAAAAAATATTGCATAATATTACATGTTATTATTCTTGTTCAAGTATATTTTTATTATGGGAAGTTACCAAAAACGTCGGGGATTTCAAATGGGAAGAGTATGTTTTATGCTTGTGTATACTTTGCTTTTGAACAGTTCGAAAGGATGTTTTTATTTTACTGTATATTTAAGAAATACACCATATGCATTGCATGATATTACGTATTCACTAGAACATAGCAGATTTTGCAGCAGAAGAAGTTCAGCAGAAGAATCATGGTGTTATATTAAATTAAATTTTGTTCAAAAGTCAATTTGACATGTTTTAGGGCCGATTTTTCAATGCTTGGATAAAACTTATCCGTCCAATAAAGTATTACACGATAATATTAAAATGTCATATAAACTGTCAAATACGGGCAATTAGAATACGTTTTTAAAGTGGTAGTTTTATACATTATTCGACGAATAAGTTTTATCCAAGCATTGAAAAATCGGCCCTTAGTTAAGTAGGTACGATTGAAAAGGGAATGAAGCAAGGGGAAATGTGAATAGATTTCCAATGTCTTCGTGATTCTACCTACCAGTTGCATTTTTTTTCATTTGTAACTTTTATTTCACCATTTTGGTTCTTTAATCTTGACTAAACTGCAACTGCTTGATAAATATACTCGTATATTTCTGTGCCAGCTTATTTAAGAGGCATTTTAATAATGCGTTAAGCATTTTAATATCTTAAAATGCTTAACGCTCACGAAGAGGTAATGGGCAAAAATAAAAATCTCAAATGAAGCTGGATTCAGCTTTGTTTATAAAACATTTCCGGCTTATATAATGCTTAATTAGCCAGGATTTTGCAGCCTCGAAGCGCATAACTCACGCTCTTATAACAATTAGCTCGGATTATTCCCTACCTTTTTATTCACTTATTTACTCATTTTACTTGAGAGAATTTCATGTTTAGTCTAATTTATTTTAAGGGTTTATGTAAATTGTACAATGGCTACATTATATTACCTTTCGTGATTTTTACATAGTATTTTATGTTTTACAGATGCTGATCTCGACACCGCCAGATGACACGACAACATAAAAGACATTCCGAGAAGTGATTTACGAATACAGCATATAATAAAATTTGCAATTAAAATACTTTTGAGTGATTATACCTACAGTTTTACAATAGAGAAATATTCTTGATATAATACTTACATTACAATAAAAAATAAATAATAAACATTACAACCGTAATTACTTTCAAGAAGTCCAATTCCTCTAATGCTCGCGGAACAGTGTTTTGTTAGACGCACATTTCCTATTCCACGGTATTAAATATTCATGAATGCAAGAAGCTAAAATAGCACATACTTCAGAGAGTTGGTAGGGTGAAAAACTAATGCATCCACTTCCATCTGTCCACAGACAAACAACAAGCTTTCTATAGTGAAGTGATTCAATTTGTTCTCCTCCTTTCCTCTGGATTGAGACGAATTTATTGCAAAGGAAATACAATATTTTGTCTTTATTTTACAATAACTTTAAAACACTTACGTTGCGATTTGAGGGTCGTTTTAGTTGTTTGATGTTAAATTTGTCTCTTTGAGATGTTACAGCTACATGTTTGCATACAAAACTAAAAAAAATAATGAACTTATCACTAGAGAGAGTGAGTGAGTGATACCTATAAAAAGTTATGGAGGACTGTGATTGTAAATACGTTTGTTCAATGCTCGATTACCATGGAACCTTATCGAGCGATATGACTTATAAATGTATCTATTCAAAGTTAAATTATTCGCTAGCAATCAATCATCTATCGTCAACTTCTGTTTAAACTAGCTGAAACAACATTGAATCAGGCTTTCAATAAACAATATTAGGGCCCAAACTATTAAAATGATATTCATACAGCCTCAATAATTCAAGTACAAGCCCGTTGCGATTATGGCACAAGCGACACAAACTAAGTCGGGGCTTACCGCGGATTGCCGCATCTGCTTTGCACGGATCCCGGTCATTAAAACGATTTCGCTTGTCCGATCTATCTATGAGTTGAATTATATTTAATTAACGTACTTATGACATTTGGTAAGTATACTTTTCGAAAAGTCAAAGAAATAGGTGCAGGTGCTTTGGGAAAATCGGCAAGATTATGTGTATCAATTTTGTTTAGTAAACGCGCGAATGTCGAGATTAGTCCATTAACATAATCTATACATATAATAAATCTGTAGAAGGGTCAATTCTGTACATTGAAAATATTGAAAAAATAAATAGCAGGGGGTGTTACTGGATCGATACCAAACCCAAATATGTGATTAAAAAAATTTTTGTCTGTCTGTCTGTATGTGAAGGCATCACGTAAAAACTAACGGTTCGATTTCGATGAAACTTGGTATAATTATACCTTATTATCCTGGGCATAAAATAGGATACTTTTTATCCCGGAAAAATACGTAAAAATAAATAAATCTTAATTTTTCCGCGCGGACGGAGTCGCGGGCGGAAGCTAGTAAATAATAACAGAACCTATCCGTATTTTTACTATTTTATAGAATTAAATGTAATTTATAAAATATATCTACTGTACATTTATAAAAGAAGAAAATGTAAATGTAACTAGTATCTAAATATATCCATAGGCAATAAAGCTTACTGCCAAAATTATACATAGAAAACAAAATATCTTGGGAAATCACGTAATTTTAAAGTGTCCTAACTTCTTCGTATAAAAATTGAGCTTTTATCATATATATGAACATCAGCATTAAATTAATGCTATCGCATTAAAGTTAAAACTAATAGCTCTACATAAACCACAAATACAGTTTGCTAGTACAAATATCGCTACTACAAAATATATTGTAGGTACCGTACATACATAGATTGCGTGTTTTGATTACCCAACCGATTGGTGTGAAAATGAAGCGCATGTGACATTCATTTCGTCAAAATCTGGATTTTAGCGCGAAATGGCTGCAAACAGATAATAAATTCCGGATTACCGGCAATGCAGCGGCGACATCTGTAGCCACATAGATGCGTGAAACCTACTGAAAAGTGTTGTTTCTGCCACAGATTAAATAGGAATGTACTCTAGACCTAAAAAAAACTGGAATCTATTACTTTAATATTATAAAGCTGAAGTTTGTTTGTTTGTTTGAACACGCTAATCTCAGGAACTACAGAAAAATTCTTTCGATGTTAGATAGCCCATTTATCGAGGAAGGCTGGCTACACATATTATATCATCACGCTAAGACCGCGGATCACAGCTAGTAATTTTGTAAAGGTAAAATAAAATATATTAATTGCTTTACTTATGTATATAACTGTAATTAACAGCATTTTCACTCTTTACAATATCAATCTAACATTAGTTACATTCAACGTTTTTAATACGAGAATAATTCCATGCAAAATATTTTTCGTACCCAATTAACACAAAATAAGTCTGCGTTAAACTAAATTAAAGCACATTACATTTTACACAGAGAAAGGTATACTAAAAAATGTAGAATTTGGGTTAACATTTGCTAGTCCTTTTTTCATTCATTAGTTTTTACATTACACGCTAATTTAAGCAATTTAGGTTGATGAGATATCCAAGGAATCCTTTTGAATTGGAATGTAGGACGTTTTAAGAGTGTCACTTGGGGATTAGCATTCTCATTTTGTTAAGTAGGTTATCGACATGCATTTATAATGTACATAGTTGCATTATATCAAAGGTTTATATGTTTTTTTTTTTATTATAATAGCAACATCCGTGAGGAAATGAATAGAAAACTGCATGGCAACGGAAAACAGCAATATCTTATAAGCTTAGTAATTATAATAGAGAAAATAAATTCATAATTGATGTATTCATTAACATAATATGGGATGTTACAGTGTATTTATGCAATAAAAATGTAGTAACTGCTATAATAACGCCATTATTTGCCATAATATCCACTGAGATATACAGGGTGTAATCGTTAAGTGTAAATCGTTAAGTTATATTTTTTAAAAGTTATTATTGTCATTTTACTCATTAGGTAAAGGCCTTTCGATATCAGTTTAAAGTTTTTTGATATCTGCAATATTTACAAAATAATCGCCTGTGCACACTTAACGATTACACCCTGTATAAAAAGTAATTATTCTATCTAGTAAAATGGTACTTGTTTTCATATGAAAATCCATTAATAATGGCAGTTCTCGGATTCAATTATTTCGATATCGTCAGTAAATAATAAGCACAAAAAATCTCTATCAGTGGAGTAAGGAAACATAAGAACAACGAGTAAAGAAATATAAACAGCGTACGTTTATTCCTTTATAAAATACTAGAGGTCCGCCCCGGCTTCGCCCGTGGTACATATTTCGCAATAAAAGGTAGCCTATGTCCTTTCTCGGGTATCAAAATATCTCCGTACCAAATTTCATGCAAATTGATTCAGTAGTTTAGGCGTGATTGAGTAACAGACAGACAGACAGAGTTACTTTCGCATTTATAATATTAGTATGGATTATATTTTGTGGTGCTGTCACAGAATACTTAATAGTAGCTAACGCTGTGCTGTTTCAAATTAGTTCACCTTGTTCATTTATAAAAAGAACCTTAAACAAATTATACCCAACCGTATTATATTCCATACGTATATTAAGCAAGAAAATATTCAACATACATAAACGCGTTAAAAATGATAATACAAACTGTTATTTGTAAATATCTTCCTATTGAAAGCAGTTCATTTGAAACCGAACGTCACCTCGCGTGATGATCGCAGACAATATAGCACTTTATGCAATGAGAGCTTTTAATGTGATTACTATTGAATTAACACGTTCCATAGTTTCTTGTATGAAATGCAATTTTATCGATACACGTTCTAAATATTTAAGTCTACCGAAGATAATATCTTTAATCTTTACTAATATTATTAAGCTGAAGAGTTTGTTTGTTTCAACGCGCCAATCTCAGGAACTGGTCCGATTTGAAAAATTATTTCGGTGTTAGATAGCCTATTTATCGAGGAAGGCTATATTATATCATCACGCTATGCTAAGACCAACAGGAGCGCAGCACTGCGGGTAAAAGCTAGTCTTTTTTATTATGAAAACAACTTTTCTTACATTTTCTTGCTTGTAGGTTAAAGTAAGGTAGGTATGCCTATTCACATTTTTCACTCGTATTTAATTTCACCTAATCTTTATTAATATATTAGTAGCATATTATAACAAATCTTGTCAGAATAAGTCTGCTCTAGCGAAAAGTGTGAATCGATAAAAATCAGAATACATTAAAATGCATGGATATTATACGTCGAGGTGGAATAATATCCTTATTCCAGAGCATGTAGATCGCAGGGGATCGAACGTGGTGCATAATGTCAGTAAGCTATGCGAGGGTTCTAGTGCCCCAATTTTCTTGATGACCTGAATAGCGGGAATAATGACTTATAAGATGTGGTTCGATCTTGAGCTGAAATATTGGAAAAATAAAGACTATGGCTTGACACGTTATTAATTTTAAAGTCTTCTAAAGTACAGGATGTTGATACTTGATTTTTAAAATAAGATCAAACAAATCAACAAACAAATTAACAAGACAAATCTTGTTATGAGTATTGTTTGTCACACAATAACAACAATAACTTCTAGATTGTACAAAAAATAGTTCTCAAAAATAAAGTCAATTCTTTTAAAGTACTTCACAATATCTTACATCGAAATTCATGTATTCGATTGAATGCTACACGTACTAGTCCTATCATGTTTTACGTCCTCTGCGCTGAAAATTATTTATGATAATAAATACTATATAACTGTATTCCCTCGTGTGATGTCTTCCTCGTTCACGGTCGCAAACATCAAATAAAGTTGTTTCACTTATCTGAATGTGATAGACCGGGAGATACTGACACAAAATTTCGAGTCATTTGTAACAAGGATGGCGGTTCTATAGGGGTCTTAGTACGCAATGACAAAAAGAAAAATGATGGTGTGAACGCTGGTACCGGTGTCTTAGTCGCGTGGGCGTTTGTCGAACTCGTCGGAAAAATAGCGAAAGTCAAACGATTTGTAACACAAAAATTTTAGAATTTACCGATAGCCCATAAAAAAGTAGTAGGCGGTAGTGTCATGCCATACTTTTCCGGTGTGACTTACAGCCCGCCATACCGACGCGAATGTGTTGATTTAAATAAAACAATCATTCAACCATTTGTACCAGGCTAACTTTTGCACAGGTAACTATCGTCGTGCAGCCATTTACGAAAATCGCCATGCCATACTTTTCGGACGATTCCAAATGGTCGCCATACCGCCGAAAATCTGCAAAAAATTTTTATTTCGCCAAACTTTTTGTACCAGTATTGCATTTGGATTTTTGGAGAGTATTTGATAAAATGTGACCATTATTATATTTACCATACTTCTAGCAGGGGGAAAAAGTGCTGTTATACTTGAAAACTTAATTTATTATTAATTTATATAAGTGAGGATTTCCAACACTTAGATCTTTGAAATTTTGTATTTATATTTGTTGATCCTCAAACTTACAGGAAAAATAAGTGCCATACTGTTACAAATCGTTTGACTTTCGCTATTTTCCGACGAGTTCGACTAACGCCCACGCGACTAAGCCGCCGGTACCAGCGTTCACGCCATCGTTTTTCTTTTTGTCATTGCGTACTAAGACCCCTGTAGAACCGCCATCCTGTTACAAATGACTCGAAATTTTGTGTCAGTATCTCCCGGTCTATGAGGGTTGGAGAGGGGTGCATTAATGACCTACCTACCTTCTCGACCGTTGCAAGCACTCTTACTTTCTTTGAGGTGTTTTTTTTATTTTTTTTTTGTGGGCTCTTAACAAGTTTTTCTGTAATGTATTTGGAAAGAAAGCATACTTTGCGACTTTTCTGAAGTTGATTTTATTAGGGGCTACGTGTTGATTCCTAATTGAATGTTTGGCTTGAAATAAGTTTGTTTTAGTGAAGTTGTGTATTGTCTTAAGAATTATATACTTAATTTTTTTGAACATGATTTTACGCTTAGTTTAAATAAAAAAATTGAACTTTTATTTTACAGAAATATACGCAGGGGCGTAAAATTGCATTCCAATGAACTTACTGAAGTGGAGGTACACAGAAATTGAAAGTTATGCTTACACTATAGATTTTTTAACATTTCTAAATCATTAAATTAAAGTACAAAATATTACACATAAAACACATATTTACACATTCAACAAACATGCAATTCTTCAATGGAACCTATTCGTAGATAGAACTAGAACTTTCCATTGTTATTAAAACGCATGTCCAATATCACCAGCATCCTATCAAATTCATAACCCGAGTAATTGAGGTCTCTGCCCACACATTAATTAGGAGCTTGCAGGATTGCATTCTGAGGATAATACCGTAATAACCCTCTGTAAAACGGCTGTGGGGCTGACAACAACCGCAGCTCGAGACGACCTCCTTAGTTATGCGAATGGCATGACTTTGGGTCTACCGCTGTGACATCCTAGCGTTATGATAAATATGTGCTGAATGCTCTTGAAAAGCGTGAGAATTCCGTGTTGTAACCTAGTTTTTAGGGATTTCTTAAGGTAACAGATTTTTTTATATGGATTCATTTCTTTTGATAGGTAAATTATATTTTTTTAACGGTAGAAAATAGAGTACAAGGATTATTTATAATACAAGATATAACGTAATAGAGCCAATTGGCAATATAAAAAGTTATAATAATGCACAATAATTATAAATTAAAATTTTAATGAATTTTATTTTTTTTTAATTTTATTGGAATTGCACTACTTACCATGCATTATGGAACTGGCATTAATATCATGAGGGTACTAAACGTTTTTTATTAAAAAATCAAGCAAACTCCACACATAGGTACCTACTCCACGTGAAAGAATTGTAGGTTCATTATAAAGAAATCGTATGAACCCCAACATCCCTCGTACATTCAAGCATATTTCAATACGGGATACTAATGAACCTCTTTCATACACACGTCATTTCAGAGTCAAGTATTTTTATTTATTTATTCGCGGTTTTAGAAACCCATTAGGTGAAGGAACAAATCTATAATGCAAATACGATTACACGTCGAATGGGAGCTAATGCACTGAATGCTATGAATTGCAAACTGCTCCGAATTCCCTCCAACAGATAAATAAAATATGCCATTGAGTCTTTGTCGGCATTGGAAATACAGTTATGAGATACGAAATATATTTGTAAATTGTGTTCTAGTGTAGCGGCGCTTGTAAATTTGGTGGAGTTCGGAAACTATAATATTTAAAAGGTGTTTGGAAACTATAATATTTAAAAAATATAGAAGTAGCCCTAAAGCGAAGCTTTTAAAAATTATTAATATTTTTGAATGGATAATGGTAATAAACATAATGTGTCCTAAAACCGTATCGCATTGTTTTACGATTAAAGTTCATAATTTTGTTATAAACACATTCTTTTATAACCGGCCCCCTTGGTTATTCGTAGTTAATCGATTCACGTTCAAAAACTAAATTCACATATCGTCTAAAAGGTGATTTCGGTTAAAACTCATTTTTATTAAAAGGCGTAAGCTCGTAACATTCTCAGGTTTACACAAGAAATGGATTTCTTTGAAGGTAACAGTGAAAATTTAATACTACCGTGTACGTACCGGGAAAAAGCTTACCTAAATTCTATATAGCTTTTTAGCCAGTAACAAACAACATAACGTCATCGTAAGATTAAACTGTATTTAACACGTCGTACAATTATTAATATTATGGTATTTTTAGGGGTATAGGGTATAAAGCTTTCCGCCCGCGGCTTCGCCCGCGCAGTCAAAGAAAAACCCGCATAGTTCCCGTTCCCGTGGTATTTCTGGGATAAAACCTATCCTATGTCCCGGGGTAAAAAGTAGCCTATGTCCTTTCTCGGGTATCAAAATATCTCCATACAAAATTTCATGCAAATTCGTTCAGCAGTTAAGGCGTGATTGAGTAACAGACAGACAGACAGAGTTACTTTCGCATTTATAATATTAGTATGGATTTCTATAAAGTAATTTTGTTTATATAAATGTATGTTGGAGCTGTGTACTTAACTGGAAAAAATAAATCAAACTAAAATAAATCTATTTAATATTAAGTGTAGTATTATAATAAATAGATTATAATATTATCTGTTATGTTACTTATTTACTAAACGTAAATAATTAATTAATTTCTAAGTAATCTTTTAGAGTGATAGGTTCGAATATACAAAAGTTTTTTTTTTACTATATTATCTATGGTGAATCTAATTATAATTGTACTACAAAAATTACTTCACGTTACAGCTAAATAGGCTTTGTAAGCACGAGCCGTCAACGAAATCCATTAGGCAGATTAACAAAACGCCAATCACATGGAAAACGTCTACCTATATTTATTATGAAAACGCGATGTACAAGAAAAATCCGTCACAATAGTCTAATTTGAATGTTTTCGAGTTCCGTTTGCCCGGCGAGCCATGAATGGGCTCTGATCGTAGCAACAATGCTCTGTCACTCGCTTGAATACGAACCAAAAGGGTGGTTTTTTTCATGAAAAATATAAACTGAAATGTTTGGGTTTCCCTTTCTATTGTTTTCTGACGAATGGACGTAGGAACGTTGAGGTACGTAAATGGCAGGCTGAGGATGAGTCGGATGCGAGCTGTGGATAATCATATAGAAATGAGAATATAATGGACATGAATTTTTGTTAGAATAGAAGAATAGAATAGAATAAGAATTTATTCGCAATAAAAATCAAACACATAAACAAAAAAAATACACAAGAAAAAATAACAGTTTACTACGAAAAGGCTATGGACTCAGCATATGGTGGAAGCAATGACTAAAAGGCCAGTGCTTTCACCGCTGTTTTTCAGCCATAGCCTGTTGTAGCCACAAATGTCACACGAGTTGATACAACAAAAATTTTGTTATTAAAATAAAAGTATACAAACTAACAGCATTTCTTATAAAACAAACATGCAATACATTAGGAAAACAGGTAAAACAATAAAAAATAAACAACAAAAATTAATCAACCACACAATTATATCTAATAGCCAGTTCATTCATACCCGGGTGAAATAATTACTATTGAAGTATTTAAATATGTAAAAACACAATATAAAAAATATATATATAAAAATTACCCATTCATCAACTATTTCACTGGGCACTGCTCTTTTTGTTTTATTAATAAATAGCTTTTTAGTTTAGCTTTGAAAGTACCAAGACACCTTGATTCGCGTATAGGAGGAGGCAGGTCGTTCCAGCATTTACTAGCCCGATATTTAAAACTACCTCTAAATGCAGCTGTTTTATACTTAGGTATTCGAAAAACACAAGAGAAAGGCCTTGATTTGCAGAGCTTTTGGCTTCGTGACCAAGTTAATGTGTGTTAATGTGTTATCAATAAACAATTTGTTTCTATTAACAAAATGTATAACACACACAGACATAGACAACACAAAGGCGCGTAAAAGTAAGAACCGCATAAAATAGTCATGAAGTCTTAATAAATGATTGATTAAGCAGTGTATTATTTGTTATGCAAATATTTAAATGTGCAATTATACAAAGTATTGTATAGGTAGTAACCACAAGTAACCTATTTTCATATATTTCGTAAAAAACATACAATTTAGATCTCATTTTCCAGGCAATTAAGCACACCGCTGTCGTTACGGAGCAATTTCTTTTTACAGGAACAAACGTTTATATGCCTCTCTATAATTACGCCTTGTTACTCGTAAATAAATTAGGTTCAACTTCACTTATTAATTTGACCAATTTTGCAACTTAATTTACAAAAATTGTAACGTCTATAGAAAATTTATTTTGCTACATATACAAAGCGAACTTTGAGCTTATAGGTACCTAATTGCATAATGTTAGGAACAATTTGAAAGAATTTTGTTTCTTACAATAAAGAAAATTCTTGATGTAGATAAATCAATTTGATACAAAATATACAGACTACAAACTTCATTATCTTTAAATCCATACTAATATTATAAATGCGAAAGTAACTCTGTCTGTCTGTCTGTTACTCAATCACGCCTGAACTACTGAACCAATTTGCATGAAATTTGGTATAGAGATATTTTGATACCCGAGAAAGGACATAGGATAGGTTTTATCCCGGAAATCCTACGGGAACGGGTTTTTCTCTGAAAACGCGGGCGAAGCCGCGGGCGGAAAGCTAGTCTTTTATATAAATTTTGAATATTCGGCACAAAAGCTCTTGCGATTGTGATGTACATAATAAACGAAATACATCTTGCCAAACCTAAAATAAATAAATAACAAATTTACGCTTCGAGCAAAGAGTTTGCGCCCTGTTTGTTCCAACCTGACATTCAGTCCAAATTTTAATAATAAAATAGGAGGAGTTCCGTAGAAAATGCATCTTCATTGAATATGTTAAAATAGAGGCGCACGTGCGGAAGGTAAATGTAAGAAATAAAGTGTCTCGTGCTTACATTGTACGTATTTGTTGGGAGCACGAAGTAAATAGAGACATTTCTTCCAGCGCTTAGGAGAAATATTTTACATTCAACCGTATGTACAATTATCGTGTTGGCATCGGGAATAAAGCGAGAAAAGATGCTCAGTTCAAATGGCTGTATCTGCTTAAATGACAGCCATTTCTGCGATGTGATGCGGGGAATGTTGTTATTGCGTATTACGGCACAAAGTTTCCTTTTTATAGAGGGAAAGGAGGAAATTATGTAACAAACGTTGCACTACTTAAATACGTCCGTAATCCTTAGTCGTTATTTGAGGAAACTGTCCAGGGCCGAGTTAGTTTGCCATGTGGTATTTAGTGAACTTTCGAAGAGGCAGTATTTGAAATTTTTACTACTTTGGATGCATTTGCATACGTCTCATTATCTGTTTATTGTATCAAAATTTGTTTCAAAAGTTTATGCTGTGTTCCGAATAATGCTCGGTGTGGCGATCAACATTTTAAATCAATAATGTTTTTTCAATATAAGATCAGTGAAGCGACTGAATCAATGCATTTCGTGAAAAAGAGATTCAATCGCTTATCGATTTGAGCACCCTTCCATATTGCCCAATCGAAGCCATTCACAAAAGAAAATTGGTCAAGCGTTAGTCCTACTATCCTGTTCGGAATCATTGTTCACGTGAAGCTTACGTGGCATACCAAGTAATGTTACATTTCATATGGCATGGTGATGAATGTTATATTGTGATAACTGGACATTGATATCCAATTGTTTTAGAACTTTCAATGATATGACTCGAATAAAAATAAATTCAGATATACAAAAAAGGCTGCTGAGATATTGCCGCAAATAGTCGATGTCGTAAGATATATCTTAATATATCTCACGGCATCTACTACTTACTCTACTAATATACAATTTTTTGTATGTACCAACAATACCGCGACTCACTTTCTGGAAAAAAGTCGCCTCTTAGGAGCGTTCGAATTGTCGGAGATTCTACTCAAACGTTTTGCTGGCTACTAAGAGAATTGATAGAAAAAAATACCTATATCCACTTTATATAAACTAACTTATTCCGTGGGTATAAAAAGCTGTTGTTTATTTCCTACAGACAAACAACGATGATCTCCGCAATAAAACAGTTATTAAAATACCTAGCTTGTAAAACTTTATCGCGTGGTCGGTTTAAAAATTACTAATTAATATTTAGGTGACGAAAATAGAATTGATGCACGTCAGAATTCATTAAATATACTAAACAGAATATTTAATTATGATCATAAAGTTAATTAATATTTATGTGTCATAGGTCTGGTTTAATGTCGTTTTCAGATTTATTTTTAATAAACGAGTTTCCCGCGTTCGTGATCAGAATAACACCCTAAAATAAGCTAAGAGTGAACGAATACAAGAACATCGAAAATTGTTTGGTTATTGGAATGACGGGTTTTGATACTTTCAGGGCAAATAGCTTTAGATCAACTTAACTCATTAATGTAAGTATAATAATGATTGTTCGCTGAATTGAAATTAATGTTAGAAAATAAAATATTAAATAGTACTTTTATACTAGTGAGAGTTTACAATATTTTAACCTCTATACCTACAACTGAAATATTACATAATTATTACACTTTAATAATTATTCTGAAATAGTTCGTAGTTACTAACATGAATAACCGAGGTACAAACAGAGACTTATGTATTATGATTTGAAAGAATCATAGCTGTGTTCTCATATTTAATTGCAATAAAAATGTCTCTTTCCATTCAAACAAATATAATGTAATGAACATTTACATAATAATAGAATTTTGTCTATCAGCCAGGTCTTTATATTGTGAAAATATTTTTAAACTCTCATAAAAATAAAAATTTAGAGCAAAATTTTCAACAAATATCAAGAAAGTATGTCGCGCTACAATATGGTGCAAGGATATCCTGACAGGGGATTTCATTAGATGCAGCTTAACCACGGAGAGTAAACATCGGGGACGGAATCCGTGATATTTCCTCCCTAAGACTTTTTTCAACATGTGCGATGAATTTTTACTACTTAACGTGTATTTGCTGTTATATGAATGAGTCTGAGAATGTATTAAGGTGACATTGCATGTCTATGTGTATTTTTTTATCGAAATTCAATGTTATGACGGTATTTTTTTGTTTTTTACTGCAGATATTTTAGTTAATCTTAAATTATAATATATTTGTTTATATCTTATCAATCACAAACTTCACCTAGATTTAAATCATTATAAATGAATAATGATTGAATATAATATCAAAGGGAAGAAAAGCTATTGCTATTGTACGCTACAATGGGTGCGATTTACAATGAAAAGTTCACAGTTAACGATAAATGGTATTATGCTGAATTATCATATCCTTATGATCTTTGAAAACAAGATTGATGGTTACTGGAAAAACACTTACGGTCACCCCATTCACAGTAAGTGCTCCCGTTTGTAAGATATATGACATTGAATAATGACGTGTGGCCTTAAAACAAGAACTATCGGTGGCAAAGAGTAAAACCAATCTCGCGAGCGCAAAGGGGACCAAACAATACAGAGATTTGGAACTTTGCTAACAAAATTGAAGGGACAAAACAACCGCGCAGTAATAAAGGAATGGAAAGTTCGCTACGTTGATTGCATTGGTGAATACAGCTTTTATCGTTGTTTAGATGACCCAATCCAATTAGAAATACATTTACGGTATAAACAGTGGTAAGAAAAACAAGGGAGTATCATCGGAGCGTCTGCCAAAAGCGACGGGTTGGCGCCCTCAGTCCCAGTGAAACAATCATTGCGAGGGGAAACAAAACGAGGAAACGGATGCATACAGCGCCTCTCATATTGTCTTACTGAATTTGCTGATGTCATTTATTAGCCACTAACATAAAACATTTTTATGGCGTCTGATATAAGTCAGATACTCCGAGTCTCTGGAATGAGAACAAACGATTTATTGCTCGTATAAATGTATTGCAAATTCCTATTCCTTGCTTTGTTTTAGTACAAAGCGTATATTAGCTGATTGACATTATAGATAAAAGTAAATTGTTCCAGAATAGAAGTAAAATGTAATAAGAAATGTCTGAATTAAATGTGATTGCTTTTCTCTATTTATTCATTTGCTTATTCTACGAATAAATCACATATTGTTATTATTAATAATCGTTATTAAATAACAGGTGTACTATACATTAATTACTTATTATAAAATCAACCTATCAAGCGTTATAGAGCTCAACCATGTGATTGAAAAGGTTAAAACTTTAAATTTATGATGCACGATTCAATAAATCACGTCTTAATAATTTATAAAATGTTCAGAGCGATACTGAATTATTAATGCGAGTCCGTACTATTATTTTGATATTTAAGATTTTGTTTAACGCAATCAGGAGTCTTAGTTCTTATATCAATCATTTATATTTCTTAATCTGTACCTATTAATACGATCTGTACCTGCGTAATAAATAGTCATTAAATAAACAATAGTTCAATACAAAACTATAGACTACTTACATTCAAATTCTATTTCTACTTTGAGATTTAGTTGCCTTTTTTGCGTAAGTATAATATATTATAAGATTAACAAGACAACAAACAAATCCGCGTCAAAATGTTCCACGAAATTCTGTCGATTCATAGGCTTCAATTTCATTACGAGGATTTTTTAATATAATTGGGGAAGTGTATGGATTTATCTAAGGGCAACTGTGGGAGTCGACGTCGCGTGTGACAAGTGACGAGACAAACACACATAAGAGAAATGTGACTCATTCTAATCGAGCGAAATGTTTTTGATACTTGATATTATATTTTATCACCTTATTATTCCATATTAAATTTATTATTAGGATGGAATAAATGAAAGGATAATTTTATCAATTGAAATCATTTGCCGAGTCTTTTATGTCCCGATAGCTTGAGGCATTTTTTTTTGTTTGTCGAACCGGGAATCGAACCCATGATACCTCGGTTCTATACAATCTAATTAGCACCGCATAATCATTATAACTAATTGGTGATTAGCAATTGAAAATTCGGTCCTTAGAGCTTAGGCTTTGAGATTGGCATAATCCACCCCTCATAAATTTATTATTAAAAACTATTTCCAATAGAACCTAACTAAGAATGTGTATTAAATTTTAAGTATAATAATCTTTATTTGGCATCACATAAGCTGATATGTGAATATATAAAGGAGTGGTTGGTGGGTGATGATATTATTACAAACAACAAAATTTTATAATTAGAAATGTAATTCAACTTTTTTCCATTAAGTTGGTCTATTATAAATTTTGTAGGTTTAATTGTTTTACTAATTAAAACACACCGACTGTAGTAAGAGAAATTTAATTATCTAAGAGTTGTTATTAAATTTAAAATCTGTTTCTTCTTAATATTTTATTACATACTTATGAATGTTATACAAGAATTCACAAAATTATGAACTGTACCTAACTTCGCTGTATAATATGCGTTTAGGTTCGTAAAAGAAATAGTTCTTTTACGACCCTAAACGCTGCGCAAAATTTTCGTGCATTAGTGTCAATTTTAATATTCATAATATAATATTATTATTACGCCTGTATTAGCTGAACACTGTTTGTTAAACTCGATAACTTAGTAACGAGCGTATGCAGTTTACACATTTCATTACTTAAAACAATTAACGTCCGTGCCGTGTTTGTGTTTATCATGAAATTACTAATCAAGTTGCCTAGTTAAATAACACATTTGCATGTCTAAGAGAAATTATGCATTTAACATAATTATAATGCATGTTACATAGGGTAGTGCGAATGAGTTTACATTATTTTTACACAGCAGTTATACTTAGTTTAGTGTAGCGCAAAATTGAAAGGACTTCATTTGGTTCTAAGATGCGACTGTTCCTTTTATACGTATGGTCTTAGGATTTAGTAAATCTGATAATAGACAATAAAGACTTTTCTTTAATTGTTCATAATAATTAAAAAATACCTTACTTTTTCCGCTTCCTTTAAAACCTTACAGTAAAAGGCTCAATTTAATTTAAAAATTAAATCATTTAATTTACATTATGTTACGAATACTTTGTTATGTTTTCATTAACAAAATTATATCATTTACTCAAAGAGTACTTGTAGGCCATTGCCAAAACTAATTATGAATAAGTCATTTCAATTTAAATTAAATGTTCAGATAGTAATCCTGTAAAACTGTATGCTTTCAGAAATAAAAAGATCTATATATCAATATATAATATAAGATATAAAAATAAGATTATTCGTAAACCTAATAAAACAAATTTAATACTATCAAGGCAGTCCCGTCCACATTTTCTTTTTACTCGGGAGTCCCGTGACGTGTGACGTGAGACGACAGTGCGTTTTCATTATATGCAGCTTAGCGAGTAAATAAAGCAACCCATATTGCCAACTCTTACGAATTCTATTCGCCACCAACCCACTGACTATAATCCGCTTTTTACGATTCTCAACGGAGAATATGAAATCCTTATGACTCACTCTTGGCCGAGTCCGAGAAATGAGTTTATTTTCAACGCTGTTAAAGTCAAGCTTTGCTACGCATAGCGTAAATAAAAGTGAAATTTAGGTTCTAAATAAAAACGTTAAATTCATGAACACGTTGTTTTATCCTTAATTCATAAAAATGATTAAATCTTAAATAAAATAAAAAATAAAATTTGTCTTGCATAGCCTGATCTATTCAAAACAATATCTTTTTATATTCAGATACGAACATTAAAGCTAAGCAGTTTGGAATAATAGTACTCGTCTGAGGCAATAACCTTTGCCTTTTAATGATATGAACCTTGTTTAAGTAAATACAGATATTGTTTTCTTTCACAAAATATTGTTTAATTGCGAAGTTTTACAGTTTGTTAGCGTCTTATTTGATCGCTTTGAAGTCATTTGAAGCTTTTGTGAAGATAAATATTGTATGAAATATTTAAACAACGATTTTCATGCATGAAATTTAAGTTTAAGTTATGATATTGATCGATAAAAGATTTAGAAAATGGGAATTTGTCCGATCAAATTTAGTAATTCTTTTACTGAGATAAGTTTTACTAAAGGTGGAGTATTGTAATCGATTAAGATTACAAATATGTGATTATGTTTAATGTATACATTACCTTTATTTCTTTTAGCTATGAATTAGTACAATAATTAAAAAAAATAATGCCTTAATCAAAAGAAACACAATACAGTTATTTATATCACTTGCTCCGATTAAACATTAAATTATTGAAGTCTACCGTAGAAATATATAAACATACGAATTAACCAAAAGTCTCACTGAATCGTGTTAAATGAATAAACCAAACACACCACTTTACTCGCAACGAAGGCGAAGAAAAAGTTACGTAAAACGTAAGTTAATACCCAATGGTGCAAGTCTGGAGTCGCAAAGGGATTCTCGCTCAAGAAAACATAATATGAAAACAATAAAACTCGATGTAAGCTGGCAAGTCTTCAACCAAACATGCCTGAAAAGCCCACGGGAGGTGTAGCCTTATTTTTGTTATTTCCTAGGGGACGAACCGTTATGCCGTCGCGAACGCACCTATAACAAAACCTGAAATTTAATAAACAGAATGATTTTATCTTGATCCCAAGGATTCCCCTTTCAACATCGTGTAAAATATGTTCCTTATTATCAACACTGGAAATAAAAACAATGTAAGGGATTCCAGCGAATCCTATTTTCTCAGAAAATGAAAATTTACAATCATAAAAGAGAAAATACGATCTTATCTTTTGGGTGTTTGAACAACTTTTAATTAAAACTTGATGTATATTTTGAAATTGAACTTTTTATGATCAAATCAAAACACTTTTTATACAGGCACGAGATTTTGGAAACAATGCTTCATATTTTTTTTTTGTCATTTAAGACTATAAACATTTTTACTAATGGAATTATCTTTTGCTATTTTAAGCAGACCGCTAATTAAGTCCGCTACTAATTAAGTACAATTCTTCGTTTATGCTTTTCTATATTTCGTTTTTGATCATCAATCAACCCAAATTGTGGAGTTACGTGGCTTTTAAAAAATACGAAAATATTCAACAGCCGTAGCGAAAAGTAGCTCCTGAATTACGCAAACTAGGTTGAGGCGATCCTTCGCTAATACAATTTTATGGAAAATTTCGCCTATAAAAGTCTGACGGCCTTGAATTATTCTTTAGGATCATTCTGTTAAGGTATAGAAAATATGTGACAGTTTTACTTGTGAATAAATGCACTTCACATATTTAAAAAATAAAATGTTAGTGTTTTTAATATTTGTTTCAATGTGTTATAAATCATTTCGATAAGAAAGTGCAGTTATAACTTTTTAAATTTGAGTCATAAGAAATTGCCATAAGTTTTAGCACAGCATGTGGTGGAAAATATAACGATATACTTGCGATATAACAATTAAAACTTATAAAGTACGAGCTCTTATAAACAACGATTTTATAATTATATCTAGATTGAAATTATTTTCCTTTCATAGAGGAATTTTCCATCAGATTCTTTGAAAACTTTGCGTAACAAATAAAGTCTTTGTTACACAATAGAAGTTTGGAATCAAATCAAAGTTTATCCCCACAATAATGGAACGGATATCAATATAATATTGTGTGAAAGGTATTGCTTGAAAATGTGAACAGCCAAGAGAAACATTTTTAAAATATTGTATGTTATCGAAGTATCTAAACCTATTTATAAACTGGTGAAAGCTGTTAAGGTTTAGACGTTCTATCTAAAATATAACGCAGATTATTAAAAATTTAGTTTCCCTTCGAATTGTTCTTTATAAAAAAATTGGTTGTCTGTAAAGTCGGTTTACTGACGATAGTTGAACGTGACAACGTCTTAAGGCCGATTGTGCTTCTTTGTCGGTCGTTCCGCGCTCTCGCTTGCACTATGGAACGCCTCAGAGCGAGGTAACGCCGCATGAATGAGTGCGTGCAGCCGGCTTTATCAAATTATAAGACGTTGTCACGTCAAAAGTTATGTTCTTTCAGATAAATCTACAAAGTAAACTAACGACGATACGGCTAGTTTCAACACTATCAAAACAACATTGTATCCTATAAAATGTGTCACAATTCACGTTATCGCATGTGACCTAGCAGAGTAGCCAATCATAAAAGTCCATTAATATTTTTATCGTTGAATAACTATATCAGATACGAATGCTCTTACGTTTCCCAGTGGGTAGTGAGCCGCGAAGTTTCGTATCCTTTCATCTGACGCGGTGACTGTAACAAATGGCCGAGGGGCTGTACTGGTGTTTAGTATTGGACGGACCAAGCTGAGCACTTAATCTTTCGGCCACAAATCAATTTGATTTCTCTAGCTCAGATATTATAAGTGGTCAAGAGTCCATCGAATCCTGCGAAACTAAAGCGCTCGTGGAAGTTATTAGCTTTTTATGTACTGTGGAATTCTCCGTTATTAAGCCAACTGTCCCAGAAATGTATAAATTCTGACCCTTATCAAAATAAGTAATAAATAACATGCATAGGCGTATGTATAATTATATTTTATATGAAGACGGTTAAAAAATAATTACAGCGTTCTTCATGATGAAATTGTGAATACCTCAAGTATAAAAAAATAAGTTCCGCAAAGTTTTGTTTGATGGTGTTTCAACAATTTCCTCATGAGCTGTCATGGTGATCATGTTTAGGTGAATTTCGGTCCGTTCGCCGCTTTAATAAAAAAACCCTCTAAATAGAATATTGACTAGATCCAGCTCGTACATAAATATATTTATTATGTGATACTGCGTTTAATGGGTCAACAGCATCACTAGCACGGCTGGTTAATTGCGGTCACTTGGTTTATATCTATTTTAATTGACAAACGAGGAATCATTATAATTTTCATTGTATGCTAAACTAGCTGATCAACGCAAAGCTTTTTGTGTTCTCATAAAGACTTTCCCATTTTATATATATTTCATTGTTCCGATAGGAGAACTATAGGCCGTAAAAATATGGCTTTTCTCGATTAATTTCCAATAGGTATATAAATAAATTATCAGAGAAATAGGACAAATAGTACCTACCCGTAATGATCTCGTTGAAAAAAATTAAACAAACTCTTAGGCAATATTTTGTATAGATATTGTCTGATGTCCTATTATATAGAATATTAGCCTAACATTTCCCATGTCCGTAGTGGCCAACAGTTCCGATCAGTCGTTTTATTTGCTTATCTTAACTTAACAGTGAGATATGTTCTTTCCGATACTTTGGTATGGGGCTGTTTTATGGAGTTTACGCCTTACCAAGATTCAATTTAGATCCACCAATAAGATAAGTTCCCTGCAGACTATTATGGGGGTGGTTTCATGAAACATTGAAGATGCATAGGAAAATTATCAAGGCACCATATTTGTATCCACTTCACGAAACATGCATATATTTTTTCCAGCTATTAGTTAAATATTATATTGGTGTTGATACTGATTTTTGAAACAAGGCCGCAGTGTCGTATAAAATATATAACACGTATAACACTTTTCAATAATCCAATTATTATTGACTCGATTTTATAATACCCATTTAATGATGTATCGACAATGTACGTAATTCAGTTATAATGTATTTATATTTAATACGACGAAAATGTGGGGCTAGTGCACAACAAGTTATGTTTTTGCTTTTATCAACTTTCGTTATATAATTTCTGTTATGATTCCTCTGGTCACATCAAAGTAAATCCATACCTTTATAGTGAAAACAATGAATGATCTAACTGTTCGCATTCCTTCACAAAACATTTCCACAAATAGTACATCGCAATAGAGGCAGCTATTGCCCTAAAGCTATGATATTACGTTTACCCAAAAATCTTTATTACAAACAGGACCGTTACGAGGCAGTCTAATCAACCAACGCTTCGGTTAAATCCTTAGATACCGTGTTTATACTACTAGTAAAGTATATTATCTGTCTTTATACGGCCAATTTATTATGATATTGTTATATTTACTTCGGTGTAATTAAGACGATACACGCTATCGCGAACGCGAGTGTGCGCGAAGTCATTCTTGCATACTCGCCGCGCTGCCGCTGGCCGACTCGGGATAAACATGTATGGAGTCGTCATACAGTTATAATATTGTTATACATATATTTAATTGTTGATTTATTGGTTTTATTTTCTTGCTTATAAACACAAAATTATCTTCTTTTTAACAACTACTTAGACATTATTAATAATTATTAATTATTATTATTTCGTAATGTTTACTTTATTACAAAATAATACAGGTTATAAATAATCTTTAAAATAACAAAAAATATTGTTACTCTGAAAAAATGAAATGGTACCTAATTACGCGGACTACTGAATTGATTTAGATAGAATTTGATGCTGACGTAGATATTACATCATGCCCAGAAATGAAAGGTACTATTTATGAAAGAAGTTATAAACCCTAATTCTTCTCAGTCAAAGTCAAGAGTGGAAGATATCGCTAATACAGTAAAACTGATGCGAAACTTTGGATGTTAATTTGTATATTTTTTTGTTAGTTGTTACTTAATCACGTCAAGACTACATTACCAATTTTGATAAAATATAGCTAATTGCCTGGATTTACACATAGGATACTTTTTATCCGAACTGAACACTTCTGTGGGATAAAACAGGATTCACGATATAACCTAATTCCACGCGGGCAAAGCCGCGGTCGGAATGATATTTTTTTAAATAAAAAAATTGTTTAAAAAAAACACAAAATATATTGACGCATGTATTTATTTTTTGCACTCTATTATAATTGTAATTATTCATTACAAATAATCAAAATAAAATAGCCAGAACAAAGTTAGGCCCTGGTAGGATAGGTAGGCAGGTACAGCAATGTGAGACGAACACTGGCTTATTTATACCAATAATAATCTAATATCTATCTAATATCTAATATATATTATAAAGGCGAAAGTTTGTAAGGATGTATGGATGTATGGATGTATGGATGTATGGATGTTTGTTACTCTTTCACGCAAATACTACTGAACCGATTACAATGAAATTTAGCACACATATAGAGGGTAACTTGGATTAACACATAGGATAGTTTTTATCCCGGAAATCCCACGGGAACGGGAACTATGCGGGTTTTCCTTTGCAAACGCGGGCGAAGTCGCGGGCGGAAATCTAGTGTATTATAAACATTAAATTAAGTTTACTTTCTAACAACAAAAATACATAATATTAGCTAATGTGAAAACGAATCAACCAATCATCCCACAACAATGAAATGTGCACACAAATATTCATCCAAATCGGTTCATGTGATTAGGAGGAGTGACTGCAGCGCCATCCTCCGGGCCCAATTGTGTTTCCAGATCACCCAGGAACTCAATTTAATATACTTACACAAAATTTTTCGAAATGAAAACTCACATTACTATGTAAATATGAATATAAACCGGTTTTAGTACTAAGCAATTTCCCGCACAGGTGTAGTAAGTATAAATGAAATAAATATCAACATCAAATTCTTTATACAACATACTTATCTACCACCTACTAAGAAATTCTTGAAATTTTTTCGTATTTTTTAAAAATATAATACTACTCCAACGAGCTCCTGTTCCATAATTCCATATTACGTCCACCATACTTCCACTAAGTTCACCATGATTTTTTATTTCTTTGCACTTTGTTGCTTTTTGCTAAAAATGGAATCATGCGATAAAACCAGTAGAGCGTTGATAACATACATTTTTGACTGAATAAAGGTACTTACGAAGGAGTGGGTTCACATTGTGAACAATCAGTGGGTTTATTTTCCTTCTGGATTCCGGATTTCTGAAAAGATTATTTATGCTATAAATGAAAAAATCTTACACATTCGTTATGTACTTAAAACAGGGGTACATATCAAACATCGTCTATAATACAATTATCATCAAATTTAAAATAAAACCAACTTACTTCATTAATTTGTTCCAATTGTAAGCATTCTTTTTCCTCCAACCTTTATGTTTCTTCTTCTTATTTTCTTTATTGTCCCCATTTGTCTCATTTTGTCTTATCGTGTTGTCACCCTTTTTTACGATTGCGCAAGCGACACAAGTTCCCCGTGTGACGGCCGTAGCGGGAATGACTCGTGCAGCGATCGGGGTAGGAAGGTACAGGGCGGCTCTCGATATATTGGCTGGTCAGGCGCTAATTTCAAGTATTTCTTGTTTATTTCAAAACCATCGCATATTTCAAAATTCTAACACGGTAGACGTATAGGTTGTATATTTTATAGTTAATATCCAAAAAGTCGTAACTTTACGTTTGTTATTTTGAAGATGCCAGAGATTAAAAAAAAATAACAATGAGAACTTTGAATTTTTTTTCTATCGAGAAAATATCATGGAATCATGTTTCTAAAACGGTAGACGTATTGTGTTACTATTGAACTTTCTTGTCAAGAATTTTCATCCCGACAACTTTAATAATATAAAAATTACGAAGGTTTAAAAAGGGCCGTAAATGTTAGAAAAATTAATTCATCACCTTAAGTTGACTCGCTTTAGTTGGTAAGTGCATTATGTGTCGTGAATTCTATCCTCTTGTGGTATGGAATTAGTGCGGTGTAAATTAGATATATTGAATCTATTGGAATACTGTTATTAGAACCCATTTTGTTAGCACTTTTACTGTTAAAGTATTTTTGACATATTTATGCAAATTAATAAATAAGTTTAAATTTCAATTATATTCATAAAAAAGTATATCTACAAGAAAATTAATGTAGATATACTTATATTATACTTATATACTTATATCATATCGAAAACGTAATTCTCAGCATTAAGTGTTAAATAAACCACCCTTTAAACTCTCAAACATCCAATTTGAAACTGCCACTGAAGTAGCAGCGTATTAGGCCCAATTCGATCGCATTATGTGAATATTCATTCAACCGAATCCATCTTGGCGAAACGAACACAATTCGCAGTATAGTTAGGGATTGGCGCAAAGAAACCTCGAAAATTGGTGAAAAGGGATGGCTAAGAGGGGACGGGTGATCGAAAAACGCCAGCAAGGCTTTTATACGCAATTTCGTCACACATTTTACTGAACAAATGTTCTCTTAAGACGTGGCTTATGCGGAACACGTATTATTTAAGGTTAAATTCCTTGTATCGATTTGTCCTACAGGTGCGTAATTGTGTATACAGTAAACAATGGTTTCATGCAATTATGTCGCCTAAATACTAACAAATGGTCCGTATATATTATATAATACGTGTACATTACTTAATTAAAATTATATAATAACTGAAATAATGTTATGAAAATATGACTCTATGATTAGTATCTATGAATAAAATATAATTTGATACAATAACTAAATAATGTGTATGCGTGGAAAACGCTAATTGTTCATTAATATAATTTATGAAAATATATTTATCAAAAATATAACCGTACGCGTGGATTTTTTTTTTAATTGTCCATATACTGAATAAAATAATGTACTAGATTATAATAATAAATTATTTCTGCATTGGCTAATCTCCTAAACCATTTCGTATTTTTTATTTGCACAGTTTTAACGTACTCAGTGCAGAAATGCTACTTCTAAGGATTAACTCAGACTGTAGTAGCCAGTTATTGTTTCGCAAAAAGATTTATGCTCCTTACAAAGAACTCGCAAAGAGGACAAAATCGCGGGCGTCAGCTAAAATTCATATAAAACAACGAAGAAAGGAAGTTTTACTTTATAGTTTTTATTGAGTTTTATAAACTTGATATTGTATCTTTTCTCAGTTGGAGCTGTACTTTATAATATAATGTACTTTACGGAAGGGAAAGAAATACAAAGTAAAAGATATAAAAGCGTATCTCCTTTCGATGAAATATAGACATTAGATATCTGCTATAGTCCTATCGTAAAAAAATGTTATAAAACGTGACACGCGTAAAAAACAAAACGCTTATCTCTTGAAAACTTAGCCGTTATTTCATAGTTTTCCAATATACGATCGATTGGCCATAGCGTGTTTAACGAATGTTATGAATTTCCATATAAAATAATATATTTCTACAGAATTTGCATGTATTATAACCTGGATAACTTATAATGAGCATTCGTTAGTGCTGTATGCTATTCAAATTTCAGCTGTTTTAACTTCCTAATAAAATAATATTTTGTTATTTCATTATTTAATGTTATTAATTACTTAGAAAAACAAGTTTTTCCGATTTATTTTAAAATACATGAAATATAATATGATAGCGATATAATGGACGATGTAATGGAGCTTTATTTCGGGTGATCGTTTCATTTCAAAGAATGAGAACACAAAACCTATATTTATATAACCTTTACATTTTTTAAACTATTGCATAGCTTCTATCGCGGGCCTTGAGCGCGGGGACCGAATCGAGAAATTCCGTAACGAAAAAACCTCACGCTCCCCACTCCGACGGGCTCGGTGGTGTGGCTTGAAGGCATGCTATGCAATAGCTTTACCGCGGCAGTCCCCGAGTGCCACACATCTTTTTTTATTTCTTTAAAAAATTAAATTTTCGTCTCTTAAGTTATCTCTAACTTAAATTTTTATATTGTTGTATCCAATTACCTAATTGAAATAAATAAAAACAGATAACGTCCAGAAATTATAATCGCCATAAAGAATCGAATAAGCGACAATTACCTACGGCCATTGACGGACGCAGCGAGAACATCAATCGAATAGATGCTTTAGTTGCACTTTCATTATTCCCTCACTCTTATTGAATCCCACGATAAGGTACCTCGGTAATTTCCTGCCATTTACGATCATTTCTCTTCCCAATGATCACCTAACTGTAGTTAGGGTAAACGGGCGTGTTGACAAAAAGACGCCCAAAATAGTGGACGAAAATGCTTCCGGTGGTCTGGTTATGTGAAATGCGTGACAGATTAAACTAATTTATGGGGATATGCTATTTTGCAAGGGCAAAAATAAAATAATAATTTTATGAAAAATAATATTTCAAAGATATTTAGCTACATACAATAAAAATATTATAACGAAATCAAATATGTAATGACTAGCTATTTACATTAACTTATATAAACAATAGACTACTGTTTTTTTTTTTGAAACTATAGACAACCAGGTTTCAAAGGGCAATATACTTTCATTACAATTAATAGAAGGTATTGCAATTTGCGATAACATAGGTCATATTCGATATATATATACTGTATAGGTATACTAACTTGATAAACGGTCAGATTAATTATGGAGTAACAATCTGTTAAAGAATAACGAGTTTTAAAACAAACGCATGGGACAATCTATCAGCATCACATGCAAGATCGATAAATGGCTAATTACGCAGTTTCTGGTAATCTCTAATTGCGGTGCGGGTACAGTATATTCTGCGTGACGCTGGGTTATTTCCCTCGAGGGCTGTAAAGATAGCGTCCAGCTTATTGTGGCAAAAATCAACTTTACTGTATGAGACACATTTGTTTTGACGACGAAAGTTTGCCGCGTGAGAAGAATTTAATATGGTATTGTCCACACTAAATTTATGTGGTAAGGAATTACGAAACAATGTCAAGAAGTTAACGATAGAAGTTAGAAGAAGATAGCTTAATGACAGAAGTTACTAAAATGCATTGTTTTGATCATAAGGTGAAACAGAAATTAAAATAGATTATTTGTTTTTGATACTTGTTGAATTCAGTAAACATATCGCATACCTTTTACCAAAATATCAAGCATCATTCTACTTAAATTCCTGTACCGAAATTCCGTCGTTTCTAAATCGGCGGCTAAAGGAATTTAAATGAACAACATAAAACAAAAAGTGCCTAATAGACAAGTCGACAGACAGCTTTTATATTCGAAAGAAAGCTGGAGCCCCAAATTCCGTTTAAAGTACTCTCGCATTCTAAACAGAATTGCGTTCATATCGCTTCCTCAATTAATTTACTTCTCTGTGGAGTATATGAGGCGACGCGACGATGGTATGCCAAGCTAAAATTATTCTGTGACTCGACTCGCGGGCTATTGTTCACTGATACTTTATTTGTTTTGGACACTATACTGTCGCGGCTTGCTCGTATTTCTTGGTTCAACGAGTGTCGCTAATTCTTTTAACTCCTTTTCTAATTTGCAATGTGAAATATAAGTTTATTTTTTAAAGATATTACGCTGCGTAATAATGGTGCAACGCTCCCGTTGCAATTCTTTACACTTAATGTGTAGTTAATTTTGCGATGTGACTCATAAATTACGTAAATGTTGGTATGGAACTGAAAACTGTTTATTTACTTTAAATAATACGCTGGAATATTCATACAACACGTTGAACGTTTTGTTCGTGAAAAATAGGGGTCATTTTTAAATCATCCATTTATTTAGTGTATGCTAAAAATATTAACCTTATCGGCTAGTTATTTTTCAATGTACGATATATATTTCTAAATAAATAGTTTATATTCAGTTTATTATTTTTTATATTTGACTTACGTAAGTATTCCTATAACAGTAGGTAATATCAATATTGCATGTACCACTTAAAATGGTATAAAATAAATGTCATATCGTAAAAGCGAAACTTCGTTGGCCGTATAAGTTTATACACGAAACTTTACGAGTGAAACTTAAACATAATGTATGTATTGTAAATGTAATGTATAGAAATATTGTTTGATCAGGAGACATGTCGCTCATACTTATATTAAAAATGCGAAAGTTTGTGAGTATGTATAGATGTTTGTTACCCTTTCACCAAAATACTGCTGAACCGATTTTCATGAAATTTAGCACAACACAAACATAAAAGGTAATTTGGATTAACACATTGGATAGTTTTTATTCCTGAAATCCCACAGAAACGGGAACTATGCGGGTTTTTCTTTGAAAATGCATGCGAAGCCGCGGGCGTGAGCTAGTAGTATGTTGCTAGTTATTATAAGCTAGTAGACGCGTGGCATCACGTCGATTTATTAGCTCCCACCGCATTGTGTACTCTACAAAGCAAACAGTGCGAATTTTGATTTAATTATTTCGACCCTCTTCCATTCTTTGCGCCGAAAATAGACTTATTCTGTATATTTTCATTTTGATTTGGTCGGGTCTGATTTTTGGGATCTAAAATTGAAAATTAAATCAAACGTGCGTAAAATTGAAACGTTTAAAAAAATACATTTTGAAATAATAGAAATTGAATGCTATAAAACAAAAATATCAATATATTTTAAAAATATATCACTAAGTATCACTGTTATTAGATTTACATTATCACAATTTTTAGATTTTCTTTAAGAAATTCAAGTTCTGTAAATAAAACTTTCCATAGGTATTTTCTTCGGACTCTGAATATGGTTAAGAATCTATCAAAAGTATAAAAAGATTGTCCCTACCTAGCAAACAATATATAAGTTCGAATCAAAGAATGTCGAGCGCGCACAACTTATAGCTTCTTTCATTCGGGTAGCGCGATAGTGGAAGCGCCTATCCTCAAGTAGGTATTATCCTTTATCTCTTCCCGCGTAAATTCTCGGATCCTGTGGGATAGCAATAAATAGCTGAAATCCTGAACTTCGACCACTGACACAGACAGCCTTGATACGACTTAGCCAGGACTTTACCACTTTTCTTTATTTCTGAACAACTTGTTTAACTAGGTATTGAACGAAAAACGGAGCGAGCGAACTTTGAAATTAAGTTTTACTCGGAAATGGACGGTTTTGTTGCTGCTCCTTAATTATTTATATAAAATAAATTTACCAATTTTTTCCAATTGGTAAGATTATCTTAAATTGTCACAACATTTAAAAATATATCTCAAAATTGAACTCAATAAGTTTTATCTACTAAAGGAAAATTGCCATCATTGTACTCTTAAAATCCATTTTATAGCATAAAGGTCAAATAAAGTCGACCAATAAACTTTATTGTATCTATAAACAACGGATAAAATTGAAAGTTCTTAAGTAGATGTTCGTGTTAGTTCAAGATTTCGTTCGTTTTATAAGATAGCTGTTGAGCATCTCCAATAAAAATGAAATAAAAGTTTTATGAAATAAAATAGTAACTTTAAATAATAGGAATCCCTAATGTATAGCGTTATTTATAGTATGTATCAAAGGAATAAAATTATGGCAGATATAAACTATGCATGTATTAAAATTGCACTCACATTAAAAGCAATGAAAATGCTATTAATCTTAACTGTAATGCTCGGATATATAAAATAATGCATCACTAAGAGCATCACTTAACCGTCATGAAAAATTAAAAGAACAATTTAAACAAAACTACATAATATTATGTGTTATGCTCACCAATTAATAATGTTTCATTAAGGGTAAGAAACCGATATTTCTTCACCCTAATTTTAAGGCTCTTTAAAGTGAGAAACAACAAAAGGTGAACAAAGTAGACATTTGCATGTATGCAATTCAAGCACGTTTGCAAATGATAATGTTCACAATTTTTTCCACAACTATAATGGGAGTTAAAGTGGAAAATTATTCTAATGTCGCATTAAATGAAATTGTTATAACAAATTTGCGATATAACGAGCAAAAATCACGATGCACTCGACATACCGACTCTATTGCTGTACCTACCTGCTGGAAAATCGTTATTGCTTATATTGTAAAGCTGCGATCACATTGACGTAAATAAATTTTACCTTTTTTGTGAATTGCTATCCTACAGTTTTATGTTTAACTGATGGAAAATAGCACTGTAACCAAAGGATCTTAAAAAGTTCAAGCCTTGACTAGCGTGCATAAATTAAATAGATGTAATATCATTATCCACACATCGACGATGGAAAACATGTCTTAAAACCAAAAAGATACATGACATTTGCCAGCCCACATGTGCCCGCGTTGTAGGTAGATTATGTAGTAAAAACTTAATTAAACACCTTTTTACCGGCTTTAGAAAATAAATTATGTGGGCAGATGATAATGATAAATAATGCGATTAAAACCGTTTAGCCAAACATTTTGATAATAAAACTATACTTATATTCAGAAGCTGTCTTCGAACATTACTTTACTAAATATTTTTAAACTATGAAACTTTTCACAAAATATACTTTGTCAAATTTATTGAGACGCATTTAAAAAATGTTCTTTTTAAAGTCTAAAAATACGCTTTGTAATTGCTTTTTCTAAGCTAATAAATCAAGCACTTAGGTCGAGACTGCAATTTAATTTGTTCTTTGTTGTTTCTAAAAATGAGATAATTCTATTGATATCTCAGACTAGATTGAGATTTAAAGGTATTTTGACAAGATGCTTGACTAAAGAAATTATTGAACTCAGTACTTAGGAATAGAAAAGGTATCTATGTCTTGTCCTATATATTGTCCTTAGTCGCTTATAATATAATATACAGATTGTATAAATCATGATTTATACACTATTGATACATGTATCAACTTATGTTTCCTTCTATAATCTATAATACGTATACTTAATATTTACTTTTCTATGTTTACTCTTTCTTCTTTCCTTGTCTTACTCTACTCTTTAATTCTTGCTCACTATATCTGTCTACATAGAGTTGCTTGGAAGAAATCGCTCACGAGCGATACAGCAGCTCTTTGTGCATCTCTATTAAAAGCTTTCTTAATTTTGTAACAAACTTTATATCTATGTATGTACAATAAAGAGTATTTCTTTCATTCCTTCAGTCTTGAATAATTTTTCTTGTCCCAAAAAAAATATGCACTTTGTTTAGTGTTAAAGAATTTATAATTCTTTTTGCAACAATGTAAACATAACCTTACATTTCAAGTGCACGATTGCTGACCGAGTACCTTCTATTGAAGGTGGAAGTGGTTAGTATAAACAAGAGTTTACACAGCATTTTATTTATATTTGTACATGTTTTACCTGCGGTTCAAAGAGTCAATGTACACTTAAACTTCTTATCGATACGTATATTATAAAACGTGGTATAAAACGTGGTTAATTGTATGATTAAAATTGTTTTTAATTTGAAGCTATTTTATTCGTATTGTTTATGATGGTAGGTATTTGTAATTCAAGTTACCAAATTTTATTTAGTGAAAAAAGTGTGTGCCGAGCACACGTGTCAGAAGTGAAATTTCTTTGGCAAGATGCAAAGATACTTAAATCGTCGCCTTACTCCATGACGCCTAATAGTATTGCCACGACATGAATGCGCCTAACCAAGTTTCACGAAAAAAAAAATTAAACAACGAATTATTAGAGTAGCATTGCAATGTATTTTGGATTCAACTGTCAGTGTTAGCGCCTTCAAGTGTGATCGGTTATCCACTGAGCTATTAACAGTTTTGCTGCGATAACACAAAGAGGAAATTGTTCCAGCCAATTGGAAAATATTAGCATTGATCACTTTGAATCCATAATAGCATTGCCGATTAGATAATCTAAACGGATTGACGTAAATCGGTCAGTACGGTTTCTACCGTAAATCCTGTCTATTCAGCTATTTGATATATCTTGACATTGTATCTTTTGGACAAGGTAACTTTCCTTGAATGCAATTTATGTGTCGAACCGCTTTTCCGTACAGAAAGTATCGAATTAGATTTACTTTAACAGTAGGATGATGACATAGAGTGTAAAACAAATAACTTTATTTGTGTAATGCTATGATTGGGTGTTATTAGAAAGCGTGTATTTATTATTTAATACAATTTTCTGATACCAAATGTCCAACCATTTTTGGTTGTGATAGTGGTAAACGTGATGCTATTTTATTATTATGCTATTTTAAGATTTTTTGCCGATACTCATAATATTATAAATGAATTCTCTGCATCAGAATTTGTATCTGGTCGAACATTGCGCAAAAATCAATCCAGAGAACTGTTCCCGTATGCAATAAAATGCAATTTTAAGGAAATATTTCGCGTCTGTCAATTGTATTTATTAAATAACAGTTTCAACGGATGATTTTATTTTCCAAAACGCAAGCTGCAACTGTACTTGTATATATTCTATCCGCGAATGACTGCAGGCAACAGGGATTTAACGAACCCTGAAATGTAATCATGTTATACACTGGGAGTTTATTCTATTATGGGTAAGGTCGCGTTTTCTCTACCGTGTAGCGTAAAGTTGAACTTATAGAGCGCAAAAACTGTTTGTAGTTCATGATAAGTTATGTCAGATGTGTGTCACGAGTTGTGTTTGTTATGTGGTTTTGATTTGAACTCTTTGGTTATGAAGGAAGGATTGGTGAGTGGTCAGTAATTAGGCATTCGCATGTTGAACACGACTTTAGAAAATTAAGGTTTCAGTCTATAATATAGGCACAATTAATATTGAGGTTTATTATTTCATATAAATTTTTAAGTAATACTATTACTGCTACTACTGCCTTATTGCAATAATCACACTCTTAAAATTTTATTTTTCCTTTGGGTTAGAAAGTTTGTCATCTAAAAAAGACGTGTGGCACTCAGGGACTGCCGCGGTAAAGCTATTGCATAGCGAGCGTGAGGTTTTTTCGTTACGGAAT
Source organism: Colias eurytheme (assembly GCF_061535395.1). Taxonomy (NCBI): domain Eukaryota; kingdom Metazoa; phylum Arthropoda; class Insecta; order Lepidoptera; family Pieridae; genus Colias; species Colias eurytheme. The sequence goes on from NC_142985.1 coordinate 5,146,152, forward strand.
TTCTCGATTCGGTCCCCGCGCTCAAGGCCCGCGATAGAAGCTATGCAATAGCTTAAAAAAAAAAACAATTTTCCTTTAAAATGTATGTCAAGCATAATATATTGAATGCTCTTAAATTTTCCCTGTGTTTATACCCCAACCCACGTAGAGTCGTTAGTCAACGATCGTAATTGTTAAGACATAAATACTACTTAAATAAACAATTGTGATATTTAAACAGCTTAGGTCAGGCTTATTATTTAGGACCCAATTTCTACTAGAAACCTAAGTTTGGAGATAGAATATGTCCATAAATGGGACGTGTATTTATAACTAGCTGTGCCCCGCGGTTTAACCCGCATTGCTTCGCTCCTGTTGGTCTTAGCGTGATGATACGCGCCTACAGCATTCCTCAATAAATGGGTTATCTAACACCGAAATAATTTTTCAAATCGGACCAGTAGTTCCTGAGATTAGCTCAAACAAACAAACTCTTCAGCTTTATAATATTAGTATATGCAAGACAATAATGCCTTTTTGTTTATATTTAAAACTTCCTAATAGCTGATACCAATCACGTACGGACGCCAAATTTTAAAGTGAGTTTTCATGTATTTTCAAATAGAGATTGTTAGAAACTTGTGATCTTTCCAGAGACAGTTTAGATGTGACAAAATCAGGCCCACTTCAGCTCACACGTTTAAAATAACATATAGTTTTAAATACCGACTGACAGATGACACATTTCGACATATTTCAACTTGTCTTTGTGAGATACACGCGTTCCCTTCTCACAAGTCACAGTTATTTATTTTTGGTCCACTATTTAGAAACTGATTCATCTCTAGACGCTATTTTAAACATTAGGATAATACATTTAAGCGTTATTATCGTATCGATTAATATTCTAAACTAATTACTCAAATAACGACAGCGGAATTTTATGAAGTCGGACGAAATTTTGTTTTTCGAGTAAAGGCTAATTCGTGTCTTCCGGGTTAATGCAATTTGTTAGCATTACCCTACTTTGTAAAATATAAATGTGTAATTTCTTATCGTTCAAATATTTATTATAATAAATCAATTTACATTCAGTTGTAGGTTACAAATAATGTTAAATGGACATATGATTTATGCACATCATTAATCCAGACATTCAAAAGCCATTAATATATTCACACTTTATTAATATCCTTGTCATATTTCACACTAATAGTTTGGTAGTCATATGTTTAACATGTGCTTCATTTCGCTTTAATTACGTACTTACACATTTCTTACTTTGGAACGATTAAGCTTCATATAATGAGCGTAATACCTCTTAAATACGGTATGTAAATAACTCATTTGAATCGAGCGTTTAAATTCTACTGAGTGGATGGATTCGAACTGAGTCTGCAAAATAATTGAGCCATTCATAAGGCTCGTGATAGCGGCCGGGTCTCATCGCTGCACAATGACTAATAAGAAGTTAATCCGCAAATAAAAGTGGAATTGAAACAGAAGTGGAACGCCTTCGCGCCGTGTGGGTAGGCTAATGTCGATTTGTCTTTGTCGGCGTCACTAAACTCGTCAGAAATAGATTAAGCGCTCGCACTCCATCTAATGGTTCCTCATTTGTTTGGCTTTAAGAGAAAAATTGCTCTTAAACTCTGCGAGATAGAATCTTGTCGATGAGTTTCGTTTGTTTGACTCAATTTGAGGAACAGATTCTCTTGACGTTTCGAATTCACTTAACACTTCCAAGTGTTCCCGAAAAAATGTTTTAAATTATGCTCCAGTGTGCTTTATCTTCGACAAGTTATTTACGTTTTCCACTCTTCTTATTAACTCGAAGCATCGTTACCTCCGAATGGTTATTGCTTTTACTAAAATCCGTATTGTATTCGAACCTTTATTTCTTACAGTTAATCGAGTTTTCTCCGCAGATGTTTACGTTTAATTAGTTTTACTTTACTGAAGCTAACAACGAACTTTTCATAGTGGTATTAAACCGGCTTTTATGTTTATTTCGTTGTTTTAACAAAGTATATTGTAACAAGCCGTTTCGAAACATTGTTCTCTTCATGTAAAGTTTTAATAGGTAGGTTTATGAAAGTTCTTGGCTCGTTCCGATGTGTATTGAAAATAATATGATTAAAATGGTCCACATTTATATTTACATAGCATTAAGTATTCAGTGAGCACTGAATTTTTAACACTGACAAAGAAAGAAAGAAATTAAAAATCTCGGCCCGAATGAAACAGAATCTCGCTTACGGCAGATGAGCGCCAACCAGATGAAAGCGCGAAAAAGTACGAAAAGTTAAAACTGCGCTGATTCTTTTCTTCTTGAATTTTAAAGAATTCGCGCAACGGTATATTAAGCTACGTATAGTTTTTATTCAGTGACTGTTTAAGAATTTGTCGTCTGTAAACTTTTGTTCCAACTCTTTGCTTTCAGTGCTACGAGAGCGTTTGGATGGTACTTAAAAAAGCAACGGATAAGGTTTTAATTTAAGTTGTGAGTTTTATAGTTTTATGCTGAATGTTCAACGATATTATACAATGTAATTTCGCTTAATAAGCCCGCTTTAGATTTTAGAAATAAAACATGACCACAAAGTTGAATTTCAAATTATACTACGAAATGAAATTTTCAGTATAAACAGCTTCAGGTATCTTAGGTGTATAATATAGTTAGGTAATTTATAAAGGTAATATATTATTATTAAAAAAATGGTTGTCTGTAAAGTCAGTTTACTGACGATAGTTGAACGTGACAACGTCCGATTGTGCTTCTTTGTCGCACGTTCCGCGCTCTCGCTTGCACTTCAAGCCTTACATGGAACGCCTCAGAGCGAGGTAACGCCGCATGAGTCATGTTTTTTCGTGCGTGCAGCCGGCGCTATCGAATTATAAGACGTTGTCACGTCAAAACTAGTTTTCCTGAATAATAAACATTAGAAAAAGAAAGGTGCTGCCCAGTACCGTACATAAATATGGCTATCTTCTGAGCAGCAAAAAATAACTAAAACAAATTTAATATGCAAGACTACGACTGACACTAACAAATTAATATTTCCATATAGCACTAAACTTTAATAATAAACCTGTTTATTGCCGTTTATATCTCTTAAGTTAGATATCGTAAAGTTTATATTAAACTTTGTAGGTATATCATCTTAGCGAACTAGCAATTTTCTCATTATAAGTTTCGACGTTAACTAAATTAATTCTTGCTAATTTTTCTCGGGGCATCGCTCTATATGTACTTATTAGCGCGTATTACGCGTGTTTTAATTAGTAATAAATATTATATTTCGGGACAATTTTCACACTCGGCATGATCTGATCCCATATTAAGATTTCACTTGTGTTATGGAACCCAGATGGCTGAAAAACATACATATATAATTTGAAATAAATTCTTCTATCGATAATTAACACCATAGAGCAAACATCTATGTTCATGACACAAATATTTGCCCCGGGTGGGAATCGAACCCACGACCAGAGGAGCCTTTGAAGGCAGGGTCACTACCAACCAAGCTAACCGGCCAGTCATTTAATAACCACTCGACATTAGATCTCACTTTGAAGTTGAACGCTTTTTTGTAACGTGAGTAAGTACAAAATTGGTTCAAATAAAAAACAGCTTTGATTTCAATTCACTGTTCCAATTAACTTCGTATTAATTAGAGCGGGGCCTATGGATTGTTATTTTATCCGTATTTGTTATTATTTTGTTTTATTGTTCGATATTTTTTATTTTCACAACAGAGATGCGATAAATTAAGCTTGTAAAGGTGCATAGTTACGATTGGATTCATGATAATTCAAATATTTCATTTCTGTGGACTGCATAATATTGCATTGTAGCTGTTAAAAAGAAGCTTAAAATATGCTATTCCAGCTTAAATGCTCCATAATCCAAAACAATTTGAGCTGTTAAGCACGTCACACACGGTGAAGATACTATAATATTTTATCTTAAGATACTGTTATATTTTATATTACAGTATCTTAACGCATCCAGTATCAGCGTTCGGACCATCATTTTTCTTTTTGTCATTGCGTACTAAGACTCCTGTAGAACCGCCATCCTGTTACAAATGACCCACAAAATTTCGCGTCATTTGTAACAGGATGGCGGTTCTACAGGAGTAGTTTCTACAGGAGAAGATACTGTACTTAATATAAAATATAACAGTATCTTAAGATAAAATATTATAGTATCTTCACCGTGTGTGACGCGCTTTAGGCTGATATTATTTAGATATATAGGTACTTGTATGAGTTTTTATTTTATTACATCCTGATAAATGCACTCCTGACATAATTTATACACAAATATTTTAGGTTATAATCCTTAATACTATTATAAAGGCGAAAGTTTGTATGTATGGATGTTTGTTACTCTTTCACGCAAATACTACTGAACCGAATACAATGAAATTAAGCACACATATAGAGGGTAACTTGGATTAACACATAGGATAGGTTTTATCCCGGAAATCCCACGGGAACGGGTTTTTCTTTGAAAACGCGGGCGAAGCCGCGGGCGGAAAGCTAGTATTTAATATTAAATAGCTTTATTCAAATCCTCCATAGTATAAAGGTAAGGTAGTTATGTAGACAAAAAGTTATATAATATCTATTCCCACCATCGTAAATAAGGACTTTATATACTGTAAATATATTGCACCACTCTACCATCAATCTTTTGTATGTTAGGGATAAGTCAATTTAGGACAGCAGGAGCGAAAAGCGCCTGAAGATTAAGTGCCCTTTGCTGCATCTAGAAAACGAAATACATTAAATTAAAGATAACAATCTCATAGAACTTCACTTGCTTTGATAGAGACAAAGTATTGTTTTGTTATATTATATAAAGACTAAAGAAAAGATCATGAGGCTTGTTTGAGAAGGCTAAGCTTACCGCCAACTGACCTCATCAATTTAAATTCTTCTACTCTTACGACTTCAAAATGACGTCTATAATTGTCACAAACTCCTTCTTCAAGCGTAAGGCGTCTATTGAGACACGGTACATAATCATTATATTATTCTTTACTTAATTCATACCGTGTTATGAGAACTTCGACTTAGTACGCCAAATTTCATTCCGGATCAACAGGTAAAACGCGAAAGGGGAACAAATCACTCCCATACAAACATAGAATTACAATTTATAAAACAGTACGTGACATTATTACCGTAACGCATTAAAATTTCTTACTAAAGAAAAATTAATTAACTCCATAAATCCTTACTTGGTACTATTTCCGTGTTACCCCTTTGATATTATTTTGTATGCGTGAAATGAGCGTAGAAGCGTCTGGCGACCACCCATCGGGATGGTGACTGCTTAACGCGTTAGCCGTCATTTCTCTAGATTTATTGAAATGTGAACGCCGACGGCAATGTCTTGTACACTGTTGAACAGAGTCATTGGGATTTTTTATTGCATTAACATTTCAGTAAGTTATGTTATTATTTGAGGGCGTATACATGTTTGATTCAATGATTTTATAAAATAGGTAAGTATGTATCTATAGATGTTCCAGAAACACACGTCGTGTCAGAAGTGAAACTTCTTTGGCTAGCTTCAAAGATACTAAAATCTTCGCCATTCTCCATGACGTTACGGTATTGCCACGATGCGACCTTGAAATTTTACTCTCAACGAGCCTAAAGAAGTTTAACTTCAAAACTTATAAGTTGTTTTGTAAAAAGCTCATTACATTTTCATGTACAACATTTATATCTAAATTGAAAAATTAATTAACATTAGAAAGTGTAATTTATTAAGAAATTCAACACTGTTATTGAAATGTTTTGATACCTTTTTTTACCAGCAAGTGTACAAGATATTATTGATACAACTTAAATTTCATAATTATCTTTCTCACGCGACAAGAGTAATGATATTAATCTTTTGAGTAAATGTTTTAATATCCGTTTAATAAAGTAACTGTTCTTTATTTATAATCAAATCATATTAGTTTGTTGTGTTCGTTGCGTTTTTAATATCAGCTTTTGCTGCTTGTTACGGTAAAATCTTGGGGGAACTTGGACTTATATTTAAAATTCGTCAAATTGATTTAGATCTTTAGATTATTCATTACTAGATTTCCGCCCGCGGCTTCGCCCGCGTTTTCAAAGGAAAACCCGCATAGTTCCCGTTCCCGTGGGATTTCCGGGATAAAACCTACCCTATGTGTTAATCCAAGTTACCCTCTATATGTGTCCTAAATTTCATTGTAATCGGTGCAGTAGTTTTTACGTGAAAGAGTAACAAACATCCATACATCCATACATCCATACATCCTTACAAACTTTCGCCTTTATAATAGTATTAAGATATTAGATAAAGATACATATTAGATATTAATATTTTTTTTCTGCACGGCGTGAAGCCAAATTTGAAAAACAATTTTTTTCCGTTGGTGACTTACAGTTTATAGAAAATTATTTGGACATTTTTTAAGACAGAAAATATTATAAATTATGCTTTATTTATTCATAACTTCACGAATTCAGATAACTTAGCATACCTATCCTTTGTCATTTTTATTTACTTCTTTCTCAATAATCATACCCAGTAGTGGAAGTCCCGAGGCTGAAACTTGGGTTTCAGTCTCTGGAAAAACATAATTTATCTCATAAATACCTACATTTTATAAAGGTGATAAAGATTTTGATTTTAGTACGCCTTCTATTTTATTATGGCAAAGTTTCCTAACGTGAAAATATACACGACGAATTGTATGTTCCTACTTGGAAATTAGATTTTGTGAATTGCTGCGAAGCGTGCGACGAAATACTGAAGATGTTTTGAAGACTGAAAAACAATATACTTCTGATGTATTCTTCCTTATTAAACTAATAGTTAAAATAATCGATTATTTAATTAATACCTAAGCAGAGTCTGGATATTTTTTTGTTTTTAATGTATTTTATTAGATTTGTTCATTTATTTCATTGAGCGTTGTATTTTTGGACTCCTCGTTAGAAATCATGCAAACATAACGATTCAATAAATATTGTCATGCTTTTCGATAAGGCGCATTAATTAACAATAAATTATTTAACTGTATTTAATAAAATATATCTGATAAACCCAACATAGGTAGGTAAGTATTATTCCATTTTTTTTATTCTTATTAACAAAACGTATGAGATGAAAGTAAATTATTTTTATGTCACAGTGAAATTATAAAAATAAACGAAACAAAATTTTCATATATTGCGTTCTTATTTTCCAGGCAAGGCACGAAATTTAGTACCTACATAAATTGTATCTGGAAACAGAAAAATACGATGATAATATTTATTGTAACAATAATTTATCCAAAGCTAGCTGAAAGTACAGCGGAACGAATTCATTTCGTTGCAAGTGAAGCCCCCGTGGTGACGAAGTGTGACATTGGGTCCAGCCTCTAGTACAGATTATCGCCTACAGTTTTCCTCGCTTCCACACTGTCGTTTGTCATTTCTTACCCTCGCATATAAATACAAATAGGCAAAGCGGAAGCCGTGAAATTTAGAAATTCCTTTGTGTCGACGCGTCGGCGCCACTTTGCCTTCATGCCTTTAGATCTACAAATTTTCAGATTTATTCTTTGAATAAATTTTGTGGTAGACGCTTGTCAGCTTTGAAATTCAATTGGCTCGGGGTCGACACATTGCTGACGAGTTCGTTTCGCTTTGTAATTTTATTCGTTTTTTTCTAGTTTTCTTTGTTTCAAGCGGCTTTGTGTTCTGTCGGAAAAGTTTAAACTTAATTACTTTCTGTTTCTTGTATTTTAATCGCTTTAAATTCAATTAGATTGCACTGTAAACCACGCTATGCTTTTCAATTTTTTTAACGATAAACTTTTAGACCAGTTGCATAATATAATATTTTATAATGATTATTCAATTAGAGGACGATTTAAAGAAAGGGTCGATATGCACCACTGAGGCATAATTTGTGTGTATGTAAGTATGGTGCGTTTCCTTTCACTGATCTAACCATTATTAGTAGGTAATTGAGCTGTATTGCAAAATATAAATGCCTGTCCATGTAATTCTTTGCCCTTTATCCATTCCCAATGTGCAAATACATGACAATGCATTATGTAATAGGTATATATAACTTTTGCATCTAAGAATATTATACGATGGAATTGAATCCCAACTGATTCATTGAGCTCGTCAATCCTCAAATATAAAACGTCATATGTCTACAGGAATTCAGCGTGAAAATCGAAACCCACGAATGTGCAAAAACATTTAATAGTTCAGGCCTTAAACTGGATTTTATGTATTTTATGGTAATGTGATTAAACTTAGGTCACGACTAGGTGTTAAATTTCCACAAATTTACATTTATCGATAGTTTATTATAATCTATACTATTTTTTATAATATTATAAAGCTGAAGAGTTTGTTTGTTTGTTTGAACGCGCTAATCTCGGGACGTACGTTTTTCAATATGTTTAATGTTTATGGATGTTTTTCAATGTTAGATAGCCCATTTATCTAGGAAGGCTTATAGGCTATATATCATCTCGCTAAGACCAACAGGAACGGAGCACTGCGGGTAAAACCGAGGAACACTAGTTTAGAATACAATGAAATTAAAAAAAGCTCCGCGCCCATTTTTAGCATTCTTATTAGTATTGTTAATACTTCGATAAGGTAGTATTACAAATAGATGAGATATATATGTTGTTTTGACACAAGTATTTTTTAATACTATTGTCTTGTGTATGGGTGAAAGTTGTTTAACGGTTACAATGTTTGTTGGTTTTTTAATGGATATCTTTTTGTTTGTTCTACTTAATTTAATAATAAATGTTTTTTCTAGGACGTCTTCATTCGTTCGCGTGAAATCAATAGCCGAATAACATTTGGCTAAGTGGTCGAAAATGGGTAAAAACTTGAGATTTGAATATTTGTTGGACTGCTATATTTTTAACACTTTTTCATGTCTTTGATATACGTATAGTTTATACTTAATTAAATTGCATATTTGTTCGATGTCCTTATGACAATAATAATGTTAATTATTCAAAAATATTAAATAAGGAAACCGACGAATGTAGACAGTAGTTTAAAGAAATCTGACATCATCATGTATAACTATTAACATGGTTAATCCCAGGATTCTAGGTCATCTTCAGATTTTTACTTAATGTTAGTATGCTAATAAATCACTTATACCAGTAGCTAAAATTAGTGCTACCTTGGCTTTAATTAAGTGCCCATAAAAATGTCAAATAATTCAAAAAATAATTTAAAGTTTCAATACAAAATCCCGTGAACATGCAACATTAAAAATTTTACTACCAGAACTTTTTATTTTTCTATTATAATTATAACATGGTGAAATTCTTAAGTTAAATATATTGACACTAAACGTTTTTGGGATAAAATAAATTGATATCATTTAATTAGTTTTTTGCCTGAATCGTTAAAGAAACATTAATAAAAGGCAACCATGAAATGTTATTATAAACATCAGGACGAACCTTTTAAAGTGGTGTACCTTTATTGAGTATTTATATTTCATATTAAAATAATTATACTGTAGTGCTTTTTCGTGAGGTCCCATTATACTGCAGTAATTCTTTTTGAGAGTAAAATTTCAAGGTCGCGTCATGGCAATTCCGTCACGTTATGGAGTAAGGCGACGATATTGGTATGTTTGGATCTTGCCAAAAAAGTTTCAATTTATTTTTTATAGCCAGGCCTCGTGAATTTTTTCTATTTTAAATTTCTTATTTATAAAAAAAAAAGCTTTTTCGAGTCTCATCTTTGTTAAAAAAATATTTTATATTATTATTTTCAGTTTCTACTTTTCCAGGTTTTGTAAAACTTACAAAAATTATAACAAAGTCATTAAGAATAACATAAACGTAAAAAACTATAATATTTATAGTGTTTACTATCCAAGTATAAAGCAGTAAAATATAAATGATTCACAAAGGCATGAAGGAAAAGGGGCATAATTCAATCAGCGAAGCCAATTCGGCCTTTTGTATGTAAAGACCGCATCCGTAGAGGGAGCCAAGATTACCCTAACTCTTTACGAGAATTGTGTTGTTCAATGTCTTTAACCGAACACTTTCATTTTATTTTATTTTTGGAGTGTTGGTAAAATGCTTTTTAGTGCTTATATTATAGTTATTATTACTATATATAACTAAGCTTGTATTATACGATTCAGTGATTAAATACATTGCTCTATCTATATGTTTATCATGCAATTATTGAAACCCACTGAATTGTTTACTAAAGTTTTTACTTAATAATTTGAATTGAAAAGGAGAATCAACAAACACAATACAAAATTAATCAAAGGATATTTTCTGGGTATATTTGCTCAACCTTTTTATTACTACTGACAATTGTTTTGCTAATGAAGTGGTTGGTCTAGAAACATTCAATTTTCCATTAATCAATTTAATAACAAATAAAACAACGCTAAAAGCACTTAATCGAACACAAAACACAAATGAGTGATTGCATCAACGCATTTAACATTTTTATTATCTACCTACATTCCCAAAATGGCGCGCCAAATATCAAGATGGCGATCAAATTACGCTGCTCTGTATGGCAGCTTGTTTTCAATAATTCACAGAACGGAACAACCTCATCAAGGATGTAATTAGCTAGACAACAAACGGGCCAACGACTTGGCGAATACTCGAGATCTTGTTAGAGCAACTGTAATTCGTCAGTTCCTTCGTTTTCTTTTTAATTAATTTTGACAAATTACCCTACCTTCTCAGTTACTTTTTCACTTTCATTTAATTAAATACTGAAGTGACACTCGGGCGTGTCCGAGCTAAGTGGCTCCTTAAGCGCATCTTGTTTTCTGTTTATTATTTTCAAGTGTAGTAATTTTACTCGTAGTTAATGTAAATTCTTGTCTTGAAACTTTTAACGCTTTTTCCTGCTAATGAATTATTTCAATTTCCATTTACATTTATAAAACGTGTGAAACATTCGAGGTGCAAGTTTATTTCCGTTTTGCGCTCACTTTTTAAGTATTTAAAATATTGTTAACACCAAAATATTTTATGCAGTGTTTTCCTACGTGATATATTTTTTGAGCAAACTTAATTTGTAATTACATTTTTCCTCGAATAAACATTTATGCAGCGTTATTAACTAGGCTACTTACAGTCTATAATTAGAGTTTTCGACCACAATTTGAAATGCTACATCTAACGAAAATGATCGCTTAATTATTTCAAAGAATAAAATAAAATTATTCGTCGCGCAACTGCTATTTTATGTTCGTTTTTAGTTCGGCCATACACCCATTTACAACAGAAAATCCAATACGCTGCCGTTGTTCATATTTCGTAGCATTCTGATTTATTATTCTATTATAATATTTACGCAGTATACAAATTTGCTTTCATAGCTTATATTGCTCTTATCTCCCGACATCCGTTTTTGCCAACCCCAATATAAACAGTATGAAACGCAATTTCCATGTTCTACTCAATGGCCTAGAATAATAAGTGATAGTAAGTAATATTTAAAGCAACATTCATAATATCAGACCCCTTTTAATGGGTTTATATATCGTTGAAATTTGTTTAGCATAAGCACATGGATATTTGCATACTTTACAGTGAAGTGAACAGATTGTATTTATTGAGATGCCTAATATAATTTCAGCAGACGTATGTTGTTTTTAATTGTTTAACCAAAATATATTAAGGTGCCAATTTTATTAACTACATTTATGATAATAATTTGCAATAATTTTGAGTGCTAGTGAGAATTAAAAAAATAACGTATCAAAAAGCTCATTATTTAAAGCCACGCAAATGAAGTGTAGAAAAGTATAAGATAAAAATTTTAGTGATCTTATTATTTTTCGTATTACGTGAGTGTTAAATTATGGGATTTACTGTGTTTTTTTTATAAATCTGTTCATAAAATAAATCTGTGCCATCGACCTTATATGGCTTTATTCTTCATCACCTAGAGCGAAGTTGATGAAGGTTTTCATTGCGAAAATAAAACGTAGACATGTTATATAAATATATACCATCTTATAAATTTGATCTTGTAAATTTGTCACTACACCCAAGTTATTTTCTTTTTATATGAATGGGTCTGGCCGGCATAACCAAATCTATTTTGTATGCGGCAAGCAACTACCCTCAATAATTCAAAGATCTAGGAAAATGGTACCGTGTTAGTGTTGCTCAAATGTTGGCCTCCATCCAGAAGTATTATAGCTGAGATCATTTATTTCTAACGTTAAACTTCGGCCTTTCTATTGAACAGTACTGCCAACAGCCATACATTATCTGTTTTCATATACGACGATATATTTCTCCACTATATCTTGTTAAAGTTGGTAGTGCATTTATTTTGTGCGCGGTTGTTTAATGACTATGTAGTTTAATGCAGTAAAGCTCATCTACTAAGAAATCTGTTTTACAAACATCGTGTTATAAAGACAAAAAGCATTATATAAAATGGATATAAAACTAAACTCGTAGAGATACGAGTTAGAGCAAACTAGCCCAGATAAATGGTAATCCGAAACACAATTTCATTACGGTATTTAAAAAAGAGGGAACAGTATAAGGGTATAAAAAGGGACGAATAGTTGCTTCTCTTATTGAAGGCAATCCCGAGGAGCACTCCTATCTGGTTTACTTCACGAACCATTAAATTTCCCTGTTTGCATTTTTTAACATACGTTATTCTCAAGACGAGCTCCGTCTGATGTTTTACGACTGTAGTTTTAGAGGAAACTGTTTCGTTTCGTGACACTGCATTGTGATTATTGCCACAATATACTTTATTCTTTGCGTTTTGTAGTTTGAATATTATATGCATTTTATAACAATGTGATATGATACTAGATATGATTACTTAACGGTTTGTGATTTTAAAAGGATTCTTATTTTAAGTGGCTTTCTGACTTAGGTTAAAATTTTAGAACGTATATATAGAACTTATTCTGTTTATATTTTAAACTATGTATTATAAAATGTATTTCTCACTTCACATATTTTCTTGCTTAGCATACAACAACTACAAGTAATTCAAGGGCTTAAATGTACTGTGCAATCACAAGTTACGGGCCAATAAACTTCATTTATTATATTTTCCAATTTCTTTATCTGTAGTTAGTATATTTTAATACAAAGAAATTGCTAAATGGGAATTTATCTGTAGACAGTATATTTAACACCATAATATTATGTTTATTGTAAATAAAATATATTATTATTTTTATTACAAAAAATAATGTACAAATGTTGTGACACGTTCCAGATTATGTAAATTGAAAGCAATATCTAAATTACTGACCACCCAAAACGCAAAATGGCCACTTACATGTACTTACACGGAAATAAGGTTGTATAAATGTAAAACATGAATTTTATTACATAAATGCTTGTAATAATTAGGAAAATACACTTCACAAAGTGCATTTGGTATAACTAAAGGACACACGCTGAGATTTCAATAAGAAAGTGGTTTTATTGACTGGTAAAGTGTTGTCAATAAGGTGTTATAAATTCAGAACTTTCTTTATAGTGTATTTTAAAATAAAAACAACACTTGGAGTGAAAAAGCTACCTATGTCTTTAAGTAAATATTATTTGTTAAGAAAGGCATTGCCTTTATAAAGACGTCTAGTTTTGAGATTAGATAGGCATCGAATAATTTCAATTGCATTGAATTCTAGTTTTATTTGTTATTAACTTTTTAACAAATTTTAGCTTAAAACATTGAACTGAAATAAACCTTGAGTGAATGCACAAATTAACAAAGGCAAGAAAAATTTATAAACACTAATTCATTACAGAATAATCAGACCTTCATTTCAAGTAAATTTAACATATTTCAAAGCTTAAGATAGTTATCAAAAGTGGACATAAAGACAAAGTAATATCTACATTATGAAGTGATGACGCCCTTGATTGCCTTGGTCTTGCGAGTTTGTATTTAATTCCACGTTGTTTCATATAATTAATATCTGCAATGTTTTCTACAACTCTACTTGTACATTTGTATATATTTTTCTAGTAAAACAATGTTTCGTCGAAATTTATAACACCGTTTGTAATAATCACCTCCGAATTCAATCCACTGGCTATATAAAACTTCGCGAGTAGCCAGCGACTCCGGAAGCGAACAGTTGGTTATAGCTTACACATTTTACCACTCGTGTAACCGTTCTGCACTCTATCCCCTTGTAATAAAGTGCAATAGCTGATTGAACTGTGTTTGCAGAAGTTTTCAGTTGACCCCGGCGGATGTCGGCGACAGTTACCTTATTTGGAATGTGTCCAGAATCACGGACAAACTTTTATGTTATTTCAATGTGGTTAAACTGAAAGAATTGTATTCCAATGGTCCATTTGTTGAACGGTAAATAGATCTGATACTTTGTATGGTTCCACTCAGCAACAGTGTAGCCTTTGCTCGCTTTTCCGCTACTCCTATAATTGATTTGGATTTTCATTACCAAAGAACAGTCTTTAACACAGATGCTTAATTTTAACTTTAGCGTTTGTATTAAACATGTCAAAACTTAATTAAAATTGTTACTGCCTACAGTAATATAATTACAATCGAACGATGAAGGCTATTACAGTATATTGCCAAAGATATTCTGATTAAAAACTGTAAAACCACTAACTGTTTCATAACCTATATTCATAAAACCCTTGCCAGTTAACTTCTTCTGGGCTGAGTTGAAGAAGATTTTTAATTTACACAATAAGAGTCACATATCTTACAAAATAGATTCAACATAATATATATAATTTTTTACCAAGAATATTACATTAACAGTTGTCAGAACAGAACAGACCAGTGCAACTGCAACTTTATAATCCTTACTAATATTATAAATGCGAAAGTAAGTCTGTCTGTCTGTCTGTTACTCAATCACGCCTAAACTGCTGAACCAATTTGCATGAAATTTGGTATGGAGATATTTTGATACCCGAGAAAGGACATAGGCTACCTTTTATTGCGAAATATGTACCACGGGCGAAGCCGGGGCGGACCACTAGTAATTTATAAAGTTTGTTATTCGGGTTGCATGCATTCAAACAACGCTAGAAATATTCGCCATTTATTCGTGCGATACATTTATTTTATTTGCACTTTTTACTGTGAATAATATTTATTAATTTCAACCTTTATCTTCAACTTGTAAAATTCAAAAATCGCAGAAGTCAAACCTAGTACCAGTTACCACACGTTAAACAATATACAACTATTAAGAATCCAAGTATTCACACATTTAGCGAAAACTATTTCATCGCAAATACATAGTGTAATCTTTCCTTTTTCGCTCAACCACATCACGTTTCCGCAGGAGGTTTCTTTTTGGAAACTTGGTCTTCAGCCAATTAAGCCAGCAGGCCCCGACGTCCGCTCTTCTTCCGGCCGTTTCGAACCGCTAAATCGTTCTAAGCTCTGAACTAACAAGATATAACACATTGAAAAATTCCTTTAACTCTTATACACTGTACCAATAAAATGTTTAATTGATTATATATTCTGTAATCCAGTTGATTTTATGGGTTAGGTTAAGTGTCATAATAGAGTAGGAAATGGTTTTGCAAATCAGTTTGGTGACGAAAATCCGTGTTTAAACCAAAGACGTTTAGCGATTTTAAACTAGTTCTATATAATAACATGTTCAAAAATGTTTCTTTTATTTTTATATAGTTAGAAACTGAATTCGATAATCTATATCTGATCAATTTATTCATACTCGGGCATGTTACATTAGTCATGGTAATGTAGTTAAAATATTTCACTATAAATTGGCCAAGGACTGAATTTTAAACTAAAAATTAATTATACCACATAAAAAAGTCTCGTCTTTACCAATCTGTTCAATGCTAATTGTTTAAACAAAATAACACATTTAAATAATAATAAAATGTTTAAACTAGAAATTTATTGTACCTAATAGAATTAACATACCAAAATGTGTCGAAAGATGTTTTTGGAATCCGCGTAACAAAGTAGCAATAACAACTTACTGGTCTGATACGGTAATCGAACTCTGCTCATTTGCATTTGGATACCATTAATGTCTTAAAAATTAACGAATGTACTCACAACCTTTACGCCCGTATGAAAATATTTGGAAAGTCGTTGCACCCGGGCAGTCAACACGACATATCGTCTTGATAGAATGTTAAGGGGTTGAAGGGGTTGGCGGGTTAGTTCTATTTGGCAGTGGCATATGTAGTTGAAGAAATAATCGGAATGCAAGCACTGCGCAGTGCAGCATCCGCGTGTGATCGCACTGCGTCGGTCAAACCGGCGCCGACTACTTGGCAATGGTCTCCACTAACCTAGCGTAGTAAAAGCCTTCATAAGCTGGAGCCAAAACAATTTCAACGAAATTCTTGCCAGTGCCCTAGTACGCATGGTTTTACGATCTTGCGCTGCTCAATGGCTCTCGTTTATTTTCGGCTAAGAGCTTTTAATATTTAAATGCATATTGCATGTTCTGTTATCACGAAATTGGATTGAATCAGCACATACATTTTGTGCGTTAGAATATTCTAGATTCTGGAAAATCATGTGGTTTGTAAAACATTCTTTTCAGGACTGGATCCTAATGGTCAATGTGAATTTTTTTTATAACAATTATCATGTATTGTCTATCTAAACTCTATTCTGTATTGTTTCTGTTATTTTTTTTGTCTCCAAACTTTACTGGCTACAGCCTCGATTAACAAAATTTGATGAGAGACATTAAAAAGTTACGAGGTAAGGTTTATACTGCACAAACTTTTTTATGCATAAACACGTTGTTACTGGTTACACAAAAATGTTTATGGGCCAATATTTTATGTAAATAAAGGGAGAGAATAATATACGATTATCGGCCAATAAAAGTTCAATAACATTTATAGGTTTTTAAAGAAATAAAAACTTTTAGTATGGAAATATAAATTTATTATCACATTTCATAAATAAGTATCTAAATCCGAAACATCTAAGGCCTTACATCTAAAATATAAATTATATTACATCTAACCAGACAAAAAAACTTCCTCCATCGAGGAACATCATAATATCGTGACAGGAATTTGTACTAAATTTAGAAAAACAAAATAATTCATGATTTACAATTTTAAATTATAAATAATGTTCATGAATAATTTGTTCAGAATTGACTTCATAGAAATGTCACATTCGTGAGGTACGTGACATTGCTTTTAATTTCAATTGATGCGTGAAGTTGAGTAAACATGGTCTACTTATTTGAAAATACTGATACATGTAGTGAGGAAAGTATTAGGTTTACGTTTTGGTGCTTAGGTATTGATTTAGTTGACTTTTTCTAGCACCCATTTGCCAGAGTACGGAGTTTCTAGCCTCTTCACTTTGGGACGGAAACCATTCTCGTCGGCAGTGTAGTCAACTCTGTACATGAAACCGTCAGGCCCGATGTATTCGTAGAAACCTTTTGATGCGATTCCTTCGTCGATCGTGTTGGGGTTCTTCAAAATCGCGTTCTCTTTAGCGCGGATTTTGTTCTCAGTTTCGAAACTGTAAAGAGAAGAAGAAAAATAAGCTAACTGATAGACATCTATTAATGCTCGAGACGAAACATAACAGAAATTCCTTTAAACGAGTTCTCGCATACATGGCTACAGCTGTTGATGTAAAGTTCAGTGTTATATCATACGTTACATTGTTAATCAAATATGAATGATACTCTGGCGTGTGAATATCAATAAGTGTGTCGTAAATGAATATAAATGATTTGAACTGTGACCGCCACAGCCGATACGAGCGCCGAATTGTACAGTCGGTCAAGGACACCGGTTGACGTAGCGAGAAAATTATCAAAGCTTTAATATTTACGGAGATAGAGTTGCATTTCCGGGTGCATAATAAAGTAATTAAAATAAATGTGTTTTGTTAATTATCATCATAACTTGCACGGTTAATAACTTATTTGCATATGACTAAGTACATTCCTGGCGAGGAGATTTAATACACTGCCGGATTAATATTTCTGCTACTGTTGTTCATGTCACCTAATGATTTGTATGAGACTGAACAGCGTCTAGACAAATTAACATAACGGAATATTTAGCTATAGTGCCTTATGCAAATATCCAAACCTACAAGATAAGCTCGGCATTCAACCAAGGATGGCATTGTTTAGAAATCTAAAATATATTACACACATTAATGACCTGTAAATGCTTATATAATTTTGCTATAGGAGCATATTATCAATCAACAGAATGCCATCATTTTTATGTTATAAGGAAATCATAAATTAATCCAGTTTTGATGTGTATATTAATATTTAATATTATATTAATGACCTCTTAAGATGAACGAGCTATGCGGAAATATAACTCGCCAGTGGTTGCAATTTTAAGGAAAATATATCACGAGTCGAAATTATCGAAAATTGTGTCAACTTGAACATAGTACGATTTTATAAAACAATACTTCGTAAAATACGTACCGAATGTAACAGCTGTTTCTACGTTATAACAAAAATATTTTTAAAAGCGCGGAAATTTATTAAATTGTATTTTGCACTAAGAACTATTTCCCACTAATTCCATACAAAATGTGTATTTAATGCTTTGTTTCGTATTTTTGTTGTATGTGCTAGTGATATTTTGAATTTTTAACAGTTTTACGAATAGCATTTTCAATAAAGCTAAGTGCTACGAATTTAAGCGAATGTAATGTGTATTTTAGGTAACTTTTAAATGAATGTGAATGGTATGTCGAGTTTATTAAAAATGTTAGGATTATTTTCAAGTCTCTAGTGGTCTATTATTTATGATGAAAATCGAACAAATATTAATTACTTATATTTACTTTTCGTAATTTACGTATAAAATACTTACTCGAAGTCGTATTTATCCTCTTTGTAGTTGTGCTTCTGGCTGATGATCTTGATTCCATTGTTCTTATAGTAGCCGTCCTTATAGAAGGGGATATCCTTAGGCGGCGTTAGAACAAGTCGGTAGGTATCCTGGGTCGCTTCGCTGACATAAGGCTCGTACATATGAGCGTATGGACCATAACCACCGTCGTACGGGTTGTCTATGTGTATGTATGGATTTGGTATGTGGATGTATTTACCTTCGTTGGTAGGTATGTACCTGGGGAGGAAGTTCGAATTATAAATTAAAAAAAAATTAGGTACAATGCTTAAGTTTTTGAATATATATTTCGTGCGTGTAGGTTGGCTTTATTTTTATATATTAAATACGTTGATATGAAAATAAATAACTACATCGAAAAACTTTCAGAAATAATTTTTCTAGGTCGCAAAGCTTTTGTTATTGGATTTCAAAAATTACTAGTAATAGAGTCGAATTATTTACACTAAATAAATAAAAATCACAGCTGCTTGAGTGTGGCCGCTAAATCTCTCTCAGACAAAAATTATTGAAAGTAAAACGTTTGAGCTTTTGAAACCTCTAAATATTTTCTAGCCTCATTAAATTATAAAGATATAACATTAAAACCAAACAATATACTCAGAAAATAATAAAAAATAAATAATCCGAGATATTTGATCGCTTTAGATATGCCCTTTATATCCAAGTGGAAATATCTTTAAGAAATCCAAGGAGAAAAGACAAAAAGATATCAAGACATATTTTTTCGGTAAGCTCCATTCCCTGGCAGCTGCTATCTGATCTTAACACCTATTTCTAGAAATATATTAGATTATACTTTTTACCGTAACCTTTTGTTCACGGAATATTGTTTTAGGAAGAAAATTGTGTCTTTTATTTTTATTAAAACCGATATCAAATTGATCGTAAATTTATACAAAGTGGCACTCGGTATTCTACGTTTGCTTTATAAGTATTAGAGGTATTACATGTAAAATACCAGCATTTACATATAGTATGATGACATTTACTTACTTGCCACTGTCTCCATATTTATAAGGATTCCATCTGCCGTCTTCGATAGGCGAGCCGAAGGCTGCTACGGCGCAGAATGCGAAAACACACTGCAATTATTACAAACAATATATGATTTAAGAGTCAATTAAGTACTTTAATGAATAGTCTTATATTAGCTAAGTGATAAAGTTTAAAATTTGTTTGGAATTTATAACGATAGGCATAGGCGATAGGCATTTTTGAATATATTGTAAAATATTTTAAAAATATAATTATTTTACATTATAGACTTCATTATTATTATAAAATAAAGTAGACCTTAATATAGATATTAAAATATATCTAAAAAATATTCCAAAGATAATTTATTTTATTTATCGAACAATAAAAATATTGAGTTACAAAAATATTTTATAAATATTAAGTATAACTTAAAATAAGTATAGAAAACAAAATAGTTTTCTGTGAATACAAAAAATATATTACCACTAGCGAAATCATCCTGTAGGTACGCACTAAATATTATTTCCAAAAAATCACTAAAACGGTTACAGTTCAAAGGTTCACTCGTGCACTGCAACGGTTGCGATCACTAGCGGAAATCTATCCAACTCGTGTGTACACTCCTTAGAGAATATCAAATCATTGTGTTGATTTCGAAATCGACGCTTCGCTTTTATACATTGGCAACATCAACTCATCTTCGGCGGAAAGCTCGCGCGTGTGACAACGTCACTACAGCTACGTAACGCACACATGTGCACGGCCTACGTATTTTTTATCATCCCGCATACCATTGCCGGTCACTTATTTTATTGGGGTAACTGGGAAATCCGCTGTCGTATCGATAATTCTAGAAATCGAATTCACCAAAATAGGTAGGTAACTTAATTCCTAACTATTTCCGTGAATTCGAGTTATGAATGATTTTCCGTCCTCGCATATATTGTAGAACAATTTTTTTAGGGTACCTGGGTAACCCGTAGTCGTATGTAGCGATTACTTTCAAAATTGCATACTAAAATAAATTACAAATTGACTATTCTGAATTTGAAGAGTAATGTAATAATCTACATTTTTCATGAAGGTGCACATTGGAATGACATCCTCGATTTTATTTTGTTAGGGTATTAGGGAAATCCCTGGTCGTACGGATGTATAGAAATAACAGAATCTGTGAACAGAATCAAAATAAATTTTTAAACGTCTGTCAAATATGACCCTGAAGAATGAACTAGATTTTTCATGCGCTTTCCAATAGTAATTTTTTAAGTATATATTTTTAATCAGCCGCAGTAAATGAATTTTATATATTTCATGTGTGATGTGATGAAAATTTAAGTAAGTAATTAAATAACTTGTTTTTATTTCCATTCCACTGATTTTCTTACTGTTAAGCAAGGAAAATGAAAAAAATCTCTCCATCATAAAAAATTTAATCTAAATAAATAATTTATGTTTTATTTTGAGTTTAAAATGTATTTCTTTTACTTTGGGCTTTACATTATGTGATATTACTTCAATTTTAACAGATTAATTTTTAAAAGTCTATGAAATAACAACGCAATATTTAAAAAACAAATGTCGTACATAGAGAACCTATTTTATTAAATTTTGTATTTTAGTTGAAATGATATTCATTATTAGTAGGTATCTATTGATTCAAAATTATAGAAGAAATTCAATTTTTATTTATAAGTAGGTATTCATTCGATTTAACTATGAAAATAATGTTGTTTATGTTGCTCTCGTAAACTTAATTCTTATATTAACTATCTTAAATAATAAAATAAGATCCAATTTAATGTGTTTACAGATAATATCTATCAAATATTTCTTGTAATTCAAACAAAAGTTCTCTATCAGTATAAAAACAATAACATTTCTACGTAGAGATATCAGCTACATATTCCTGTTAACCGAAATATGTTCCTAAAGACTTTATTTTATAAACATACTAGCTTTCCGCCCGCGGCTTCGCCCGCGTGTTCTGAGAAAAACTCGCACAGTTCCCGTTCCCGTGGGATTTCCGGGATAAAACCTAACCTATGTGTTAATCCAAGTAACCCTCTATATGTGTGCTGAATTTCATTGTAATCGATTCAGTAGTATTTGCGTGAAAGAGTAACAAACACTCACACATATCCTCACAAACTTTCGCATTTATAATATTAGTAGGATAGGATTTAATTCTCGTTCATTTATTTATTTTCAAACAATAACATGTGATATATATTGCCTAGATAGTCTATTAAATCCATATAAAATATAGACAATGAAGAAATTTATATGAGTCATCGAATGATATTATTATAAGGTGAGCCTTATCCGGGATCTCAATTCTCAAATAACATTGACCTACCTTGATTAGAATTTAAACCATTTCTCGTTATGATCTTACTAGCTGCGCCCCGCGGTTTCACCCGCGTGTCTCCGCTTCTGTTGGTCTTAACGTGATGATATATTATAGCATATAGCCTTCCTAGATAAATAGACTATCTAAAACCGAAATTTTTTTTCAAATCGGACCAGTACTTCCTGAGATTACCGCGTTCAAAAAATTAAACAAACAAACTCTTCAGCTTTATATCTATTAGTAGCATAGATAAATCTTATAAATATATATATTGATTAAATCAGTATAATATTTTTAGGCAAATATTTTTTTACAATAATGAAAAGACCATTAGTCTCATAATCTGGTGTAACGTTGTATCAATTTAAGAAATTTTGAAACATATATTACGTTAATTTATTTAGAATCTTAAAAATATTTTAAATATTGAGAACATTATGAGTCATACCTAGATGATAAATAGGTTCACATCTTTTTTCTTAACTGTGTGTTATAGTTGTAAATAAATAAAAAGCTGTGCCCAATTCTTTTATGGACCTTAATAAAACCCAATATATGCTTATCCATAGACGTTCATATGAGAAATAATACCAAATCCATCATGTTAGATTTGCGCTAGTCTGGCGTGGAATAAATCTTTAATTAGATAACATAACTATTGAACATTAATCTTGTGTCACTCGGAAATGCACAGAATTTAGCATGACCTTGTAAAATTTCACATTATTAATTAGTTTTACAAATAACGTGTGAGCCCAATAAATTTCTTAATGCCTGGGATTGCCCGCGAAAGTGGTTCTCGTTTGAAATTGCTAATTTCTTTGTGTATCTCCATTTTTTGTACTACTTGTATTAAAATTGTTTTCACGAACAAAAGATTTCAAAAGCTTAACGTTAACTAGGACGTTCTATATCTAGGACTAGATACTCGCTTTTTCACGAAATCTAGTCTAATGCAACTAGATTTTAAATGGAAAAACTTGCATACAATGAAATGAAAGAAACTAGTTCATTTAACTTGATTTTTTTTTAAAGATTAATAAAATTCCTTTTTAAACTAAGTATATTTTTATTTAGATACGGAACTCCGTCTAACTAAAAAGATACTTAGTACAGTTATAGTACAGTATATTTAAAAAATACAAACATTTGATTGACATGTTAAAAGAATACCTTTTATTAAATACACATGATTAAGACGCGCTTTTCCATAGTGTTTACTTTACCGTGTACATAAATATCAAAAGCGGACGAGACAAATCTTTTTTGAAGGACAATAAAAATATTGTATCATGCGGGCATTCCTTATGGCATTAAAGCAGAGGCGCCTGAATTATTGTATTATATACTTTATAGCCTTTTTTTCAATCAGGTCAAGTCAGCCTTAAAATTTCAACCCGTTATTCCTCTCTCGTCTGATTGCAAATCGTTTTTTGATAATTCGCAATATGAGTGCTTGTTCTTTATAACCTGGATTCTGGACATCGCTTACATCAAGTACTTAGGCAAATGCTTCATTAAATAATTTAGATCCTGTAGTATTATATTATCTATGGTATCAATATTAATTTATTGCTAGGCAATGAGTGATGTGACCCTAGTATTTCTAATTATGGAATTAATTATTGTTATACTTATATGGGTTTTATTGTTTGATTATTGACATGCAGTTATAATTAATGTATGTCACGCATTTTATTCATCATATTTTATTGATGTTCAAGGATGCGCATCTATGTGACATATCTTATTATTTTTTATTAAATTGAACCAAATATATGAAATTGCGCAATTAGTTGAAAGAATGTGTGATTGGATTATATAAATAAAACCATATCGTTCATTATAAAGTGATAAAACAAGACGAAGAATTTAACTCTACCACTTCTTAACGGTTTTATTATTCAGTACAAATACATTAATTTTAATGTGGCATCCGGATACGGTTTTCCGTTGATTATTTGTCACAAAATATTTCTAATAACATGTAAATAAGTTGGAATTTCTTAGAAAATTCTATATTGCGCTTGTTGTGACGCAGCGGCGATGCGCTGGCGCCGACGAGAACTTAGATAATAAACATGCTATGTTACTGTTCTGTGAACTTCAAGTGAAGGCTCAGATGTAATCCGTGTTTGAGCCACCGTGAATGTATTCATTGGAAGCTATTGTATGAGATTATCGCCACATTACGGACGAATGATACGCATTTGTATACGATGTTGTTAAAAAAATGATTTTATTAAGGCACAACGGAAGAAAAGTTCAAATAACAAGAATTTATAAAATACATGATTTTCGAGCAGTAGAATTAAAGTTTTTTAAAATGCTTACTATAATATGTACACTAAGTACAAACGTTTTAAGAATCATAATTTATAGACATATGAATTTTGATTATTCTTTAAATAGAATCGATATGTAAATTGTATTCTTTCGTATGTAGGACTTATTTATATAAATGTAGTAAAAACAATAACAAACAATTCATTATATTTTATCTCTGTATAAATGCTATATAGTGTTTTTTTGGAAATCCCTGCTGCATTTTTGGTATGAACCTTGATAGCCAAGAATGAATATATCTGACCTGCGCGAGGTGCAGGATAAGGTAAATAAATGTCTTTCTTATCGGTTTTATGAGAGTAACATTAATATGACTGTTTTCATAAGAAGTCGGGTATAATTCTTCATGAAAAGGTGGTTGGAACTTAAATTTTAGACGTCAGTCACCCTAAATGGTTGTCCTGAGGGTGTGATTTATTTTCTGTAACATGCAAAATGTATTTACTTTCTAGTGTTTGATTTTACGCGAATATTATACATTTAGAAATTAAAGACTTT
Organism: Colias eurytheme; assembly: GCF_061535395.1. NCBI lineage: Eukaryota > Metazoa > Arthropoda > Insecta > Lepidoptera > Pieridae > Colias > Colias eurytheme. Next base: position 5,171,229 of record NC_142985.1, read on the forward strand.
TAACGGATTTTAAACGCGATTTATTCATTATATTATTTTCCCGACATTTCGAACACTTTACAGCGAGCGTGGTCACGGGGAGACACAATCCGTTAAAAAGTCTTTAATTTCTAAATGTATTTACTTATGTATTGATTTCCATTAACAATTTTATAAGTTTAATCTAATCTCAATGTAAAATATTGTATTATAAACATTTAAAAATTTTTTACTCGCTAATAATAAGTATTATCTTCCTATAAATACCCAGAAATTAAACAGTCTCTATCTCTATAAAATAACAACAACAAGATTACATGCTATTTCTATTATAATAAGGAATATGAATTAGGTATAATAAAGATATTTAGTGTCGGATTAGACTGTTATATTAAAATAACAAAACAAACATGTGTATTCACTTAGTAGAAATATAAACAGTTTATAAAAATTTGTAAACATACGATAACCCTGATCGAGGCAACAAAATAATCTTATCGTTTTAGTTATTAAATTTATAACAATATTATTCGAGGTATTGTTTATTTTCCTGTAAGTTCCAATTTATTTTGGATTTCCTATTGATTAATACTCGGAAGTTATTGTAGACAGTTGTTCAAGTTGACGCACTGTGTTGATTCTTATAATGGGGTCATTTCAGCGAATTTAATTCATTGTTTGGTTGGTAAAATAGATGATTTCATAGTACATTCATTGTATTTCATTGTAATATTGTAATCGTATAGCTGGTTCGTCAATACAGAAGTTTGCTTTTATTTGTCTAGTTCCATTATAGTTATTTTCGGTAAATTTAAATCATTAAAGTTCAGCACACGTTTTTAGTATCTTTATATTAGTATTTATTTACCCATTATTTTGAAATGAATTTACGAGAGTTTTTATTTGAGATATTGGAGAGAAAGAGTTTTATTTAAAAATTAACATATTTTTACTGTTCCAACGAGCTTTAACCCAGTGGTTTTTTCGCACGCAAGCACGTGCTAAATTTTTTCCACACCCATGCAATCCTTTCTTTTCACAAATATCCGCCAACTTAAAAATTTGCTATTAGCCGTCCACACAGAGCCATCAGCCTCGACCGACAAAAAGGACGGCACCCGCGATTACTTGGTATGTATTTTTTTATTTAGTGGGGAAATCTTGCATAAATAGGCTGCTAGGGATGAAGCCGTGGTTATGTCGGATTCCTACTGACTTTAACCCCACGATGCTTTGGGTGGACCTGAGGGAACGGTTACGACTCTACCGCGTGTACCGCCCAGCAGATTTCGTTCACCTAAGCAGCACTGACTGAGCTGCTTCACGCAACATTACTTCGCGAGGCTGCTCTGTGTAAGCCCACCTATAAAAATTGCCTTAATTTTTTCAATATTTTCAAAATTTCCTTGTTTTTGAAGTGAAAACTTCTTTAGCGGCGTTGAGCACTTTTTCTGTAATGGGTATAAAATCTTAAACTCGCTTCAGGACACGTGGCCTGATCGAAAAAGCGTAAGACGGATGGATATCAAACATGCTCAACGTTAATAATCAAGTTTTCATTTCTGCCGGCACTCCCGGAGTGCAACCCGTCTTTTTTTATCATTTTGTCACGTATCCTATAACAACACGATAAAATGATCTTGATACATGAAAACGATGCATATTTTTATCCTTTATATGCAGCTTCTTAGAATTTCAGTTATTAGAAATACTTCCAATCAATAATTTAATATTATTTATGTTTTGATTTTACTCAGTCATGTATGTGGGAAATGCCGATCACTAAGAAGCGTAAAAGGCATTGAACATCCGGTTTGAAGTCATTTTCTTTACGTTTATCTTATGAAGCATGTAACTCACCCTAATAATAATTATATACTTAGACTAGCTGACCCAATTTTTTAAATAGGTAGTTGTAAAGTTTTCTTACTTTTTATTTTTTAAGTTAAGACGAAATCTTCGTTCCTCTTTATAAAATCTGAGGGTAACAACCGGACAAAACAAAACTAAAAAATAATTAACGAAATCGGTCCACTTGTTTACGTGTTTCGCTGCATTCTCAAGAAAAAAATATGAATTCATTTTTATATAATAAATATTATACACATTTTTAGAATTCAATTAACTTTAGCATAGGAATAAACAAAGTAGAATGTACAAGTCACCTTTACATTCTTTAGTAAACTACAAGATATACGATACTCTGATTTACCTTGTAGAGCTTAAAATATAATCAATTTTGTCACGGAACCCTGAAATATGAACGCCTACATTTTACAATAAAAGATATCAAGAAGCTTTAAAAATGCACAACTAAATACCTATATGGATAAAACGTCATAAAGTCTGCCAGCGGTCTTGCGTCCATTTAATATAAGTACTAAAAGTTAAATAATCACATTAAAATCCTTCATATAAGCATTATGCATTGGCACATACAAATCAGAATTACCCCAAATCGGTGATGGTTTTGAGGAAATTCAACACAATCAAATACAGTGACGAATCATTCGGTTTTATCAAATTTAGTTGAACCCGGAACCGAGTTTAACGGGATCTTTCCTTAAGTGACATTTCTAAATTATATTTCAACTTAACCCAAAACAATTTAATCGTTATATCCTTCTCTTATTGAAGCAATAAATATCGTGATTCTTTTTCATCCAAACGACCTTATTAACACGAATGGATTCAAATCCTTGAATTGTTACATTGTAATTCTGTGTAGGCGTTACAATGTATCCTTTTATTATTTTAGAAATTTATATCTCCAGTATTTTTACCAACATTTGTATTTCATTTCACATCTGCTTTGAATTTTATAGGTATTTATGTAGAAAAACTAAGTCAAATTATAAATAACTCAAATTGCTAAAAGGAAATCTCTCTGAAGCACGAAAGCACTTTAAAAATAAATCTTAGGAATTTATTATTAAAAACCAAGCATAATTTTATTGGGAGTTATTTTTGGTTTCGTCGAGCGTAAGTTAAATTGCGGGAAGTTTAACATAATTGAACTTTGATTAAATGACTGTAATACAATGTCTCAAATAAAATAATTGTTCTATTTTACCTTCACAACTTCATACTTAGAAATAAAACAACTATGCTTAGAAATAAATTGTACACAATTGTTGTTTGTTTATCAATTGAAGAATCCAAACGATTGACGGGTAGGTATAATTTCGTGACTTAGCGAAAATCGACCCTTAATTTAAACACTGTCGGTATCTTTAATAAGAATAATAAAAATAATTTTTTTACTTGATGAAAAATATATTTTTTTTGTTACAGCGAGCATCTGAGCTTGTGGTTCGCCTGATGGTAAGCGACCACCACTGGCTGTGAATGTTGGCGGAGGCCGTCTCTGCAAACGCGTTACCCGCTAAAATACGGGATAAAAAAAATACTTGTCTGAGAGAATAAAGGAATGGTTTAGAATCGGAAAGGAAAAGGAACGGGCTTCCAACAGGTACATAGGAAAATTAAAAAGCAATCATATTACGCTACTATTTCACGCCGATCTTCTGTGGGGGTGACCTTCCCCAGTCTGAGGCCCAATTTGTGCTGAAGCGTGCTCTACTCCAAAAAAAAAATATAGTTCATTTTTCGAATCCGCAAATGCCTTACTTTTTTATGTACATTCCACGTATAATTCGCATTACTAACGAAATAATAGGTATGACATTTTCTTCAGATTTTTCAAACATCCACTTACAAAGTTAATATCCTGTATTAAAGGTTATCAATAAATAATCAATAATAAATAGGTCTAGATCTACATTTTGGAGACAATACGTAAAGTTTATACGCCCACAATTTCAATAACAAATATTTTATAGCAATGCCATGTAAAATATGAGGTTATACAGGACATTATTTATTTAAAAAACAATAAACGTATCGTCCTAGAAATTATGTAAATTTTTAGAATAATTGCTCTAGATTTTTGGCTAGAGCTCGAGTTAGCGCGTTTATTTGTTCATTTGAATACGTATTATAGCTTCAACGATAAGGCTAGTATAATTAAGGACATATTTTCAAGACTTTGAATTAATTGCTATTTTGCTTATAAACCTTAAAACGATATTTTCAAGCTACTGACGGTATAAATACATAAAACTAAATAAAACTTTATTGACGGCAATACATTTGCCTTACGATTGATTACATGGAATTAAAAATTATAACAGAAATAAAACTGAATAACGAGTGTAACGTGGATAATGGTCGAGTGAAATAATTTATTGGGACTTAGTATTTAGCGATAAAACACTCAGTGGGCCAATTAAGGCCGAATTATGTTCATACCTTGTTTAATATCTCACCTTTTTATTTCACTTTTCCTACAGTCCAATTCTTTTCATCCTTTGAGGAGAATGTATGAAACTTTGATAGATCTGAATTTGGGACACCTACACTATCTCTAAGTATGTTTTTTTTTTAATAGAGATGATATACACGTATATATTATGTTCTATCATACTAATATTACAAACGCGGAAGTTTGTAAGTATGGAAGTATGGATGTTTGTTACTCCTTCACGTAAAAACTGGGTGCACAGATTTGGATAAAACTTTACAATTTTAATATAGTTTTCAGTTTAAATATAGGTAACATAACTAATATGAATACCCCGACTCTTTAAAATGTATTTCTTCTATACACTTTCATTAAAGACTAGCTGTGCCACGCGGTTTTAGCCGTGGTTCGCCCACGAAATACATTTTAAAGAGTCGGGGTATCCATGCGAATAGCAATAACTTAATGCATGATATTTGAAAATTGTGTATGAAATTTGTTTGTTATGTAGGTAAAGGCAATAAATCCTTTTAGGTTATGTACCGACATTTTAGTAGTCGCATATAAGGTGATTTATTGTAATTAAAATAATGTTTCATGTTATAATCATATTGTTTATTTATCCATAGAAGAACTAAATAATAATATTATTATCTTTCGCTATTATTTTCTTATAATATTACATTATTTACCAAAATTGAAAAAAATACCAATATTGTTCAAGTTACGGTTGAATCAATTAAAAAAAAAATAAACAATCAAACTTATAAAAATAAATATAAAACTATTCTATTAGCATATAATTCAAAGGGTACAATTCAGAGAGTTAGTTTGACCATAAATTTCAACAGCAATTTCTAAGCTACCGGAAATAACCGTCTTATCAATTTTATCAAAACAAATGATTGAAATTTAATTTCCTTGAATAAATTAGAAGTTGTTAACAACCTTCCTTGACCTTCTTTCCTTTAGTTCGCTATTAAGATTTAATTTATTGTGTTCGAGAAAGTATTTTAAAGCTAAAAGAGTTTTAAAGTGAGAAATTATTCAGTTTATATTGTTTTTGGAATTTTATTGTTTTATAACACAATAATCTAGTCGACTGCCGATTTGGATAATGTTCGCCTTTCACTTGTGTTAGTAAAAAGGTGTTATATTCGTATACCATAAAGATGTTGATTGTTGTATCCTATTATATTTATAAAGAAAAAGTTTGTGTGTCAGCAACCCAGAAGGAATAGTTTATGCTTACCGTAAGTTATATTACCGTAAGGTTTTGCCATTCATTTTATAAAAATATTTTTTTCTAGTATTCCTTGTATCGAGAAATCTATACTAATATTATAAAGCTGAAGAGTTTGTTTGTTTGAACGCGCTAATCTCAGGAACTACTGGTCCGATTTGAAAAATTCTTTCGGTGTTAGATAGCCCATTTATTGAGGAATGCTATAGGCTATATTATATGATCACGCTAAGACCAACAGGAGCGGAGCAATGCGGGTGGAATCGCGGAGCACAGCTAGAATTTAATAAGATGCTCTCAAAATCAAAGCTGCACATGCGATCTGACGCTCTGACAATAATTTGTCCTATTACATTTTTGCAACGGTCATTAGTTTATTATATAATTGAAATTCTTTCAAAAGATATCAGGAGTTAATTGTGCAGTAAAAGTTTGTAATAATCTTATCTTCTTAATATATATAAATCTCGTGTCACAATGTTTGTCCTCAATGGACTCCTAAACCACTTAACCGATTATGATAAAATTCGCACACCATGTGCAGTTCGATCCAACTTGAGAGATAGGATAGTTTAAACATGTAGGTACCACGGGCGAAGCCGGGGCGGACCGCTAGTTATCATATAGTTTTGTTTAATATTGATTAATATGCATAATATAATCTATAGTCCTGTTTGTTCAGTGGAAGCACATACATGACAATGTTAATCCTTGATAATAATACTGATAATGTGTATTTAGGTTTAGCTATTACAATGATAGAAATTTATTAAACTAGCTTCACCCGCGGCTTCACGTGCGAATTAAAAGGAGATTACGGATTACCGTGGTATCAGGTATGTATGGTATGTTTTAGCGCTGAAAGTAACCTCACTCTTTACTTACTTATGACGTGAGTGAAAGACATACAAATAAACACGCTCTCTTTCGCTTAGGTATATAAAATTTTAATACATTGATATTTAAAACATTCTGGTATAAAACTATTATATTATAATGAATATTGAAATGTTTTTAATGCAACTTGTCACTTCTTTTGCCCAAAAATTTGAAAATTAATGATTTCACAAAGAATTTTTTAAATCTACGATAAGATGTATTCATAAATCTTTCTAAATATGGATATAATAGGCACTAGATACATTATATTATAGAACAACATATACAAATATGTTAGGGAATTTGACCTTCAGTGAGTCCTTACTCGAGATTTTGGCCCCGCCCGTTGCGCCCACCAACCATGACATTTACTGCATTTTTATGTTTTTTAAAGTATTTATCTATACATGTAATAAAATTGTAGGAAAGTCAAAACTATACTTTTATTTTTTTTTAAGAATACTTGGGGCGTGATCTATTGTCGATATCGCATCCAAGAATATAGTATTTAGAATTTTTGTCTGTTTGTATGTAAGTACAGCATTGATTTGCTTAAAATTTTGCATGAATATTATTAACGGGTCGGGTCAACATATAGGCTTTATATTATCACGCCAAGAACAATAGGAGCTGAACAATGAGGGTAAAACCGCGGGACAAAGCTACTAAACTTTTTTATATAATAAAAGGTTTTTCTTGACTAAGAGCGACAAATACATCCTCAATTAGATGTTTTTAATGATTTGTTATGCTTTGAAATGAGGTTAATGATCATAGAACAGCTAAAACATTTTAAATGGTATACTTCTAGTGAAACTTGATTTTTTATTAGCGCCATATAAGAATATACCGTGACATTGTTTTACTTATAATTTAAGGATTACAAACTACCTTATTTATATTAAATATTAATCATAAATATTTTCTCGAAAGCACAATTAAAAAATAATATGACGATTAAATTTTCCTACAACCATTCTTTCCCTAGCAATTAGTGATATAAATCTATTATTATACATATGAATAGAACACTCAATTAGTTTACGTGAACTTATCCCATAATAATCCGCTCGACAATCGAGGTCATATTTTCAAAGGCCTGTTGACTCTTCCTGCATCGATGTAACGTCAATCTTAACTCTTAAAACATTCCCAATAACTGCCAATTGACTTCTTAAGGACTTATATTTTGGGATCCGTTGATTGATTTCTTTGTATATTTTACCTACCAACAAAAACCTTTTGGATGTTTCTCATCGAAATGACCTAATGAATTTGATTAAATGAGAGAAATACCTTTGATTTTTTGCACATTCATGGCATACAAAAACTATAACTTATTGACAATAGTTGGCTGTAAAATATACTGTATAATAACTATCCAAAAAAGTTAGTCTAATGCTCCAAAATGCTGTTCTAATTTTATGTAACACGTTAACAAAGAATTTTTGTTTTTGACTATAAATTTTTTCACTTTATACACCTACTATTAGTTACTGTTTAAAATATATTATATAGTAATTAACCCTTTGTTACGTTAATACAGAAATAATTAAAATAAAGAACGGTCGCATTTACACAACGAAAGAGCGTCTTTACAAGAAGGTAGAGTAAAATCTATAAATGCATAAAGAAAAAATAATTTATTTACTTAAACAATAAATAAATGTTATACAGAGCATTATAACTTAATAAAATAATATGAATAAATCTTGTATACGACTTGTTATACTGTCATTTTATTGACTCGTTTGACATAGTCGGAAAATTAATTATGTTGGTAATTTATGGTATTTGACATTTTATATTTCATTGGTTTTACATGGTTATATCGAGTTCATATACAAATATTTTTTTTAATTACTAGGCAAACATGCTCCATCCTAGACCACGGCGCTTGTCGCTTTCGATGGTCAAATGCTTGCCTTATTCTAACTTAAAAAAAAATTGCATAGAATTGCAATAAGTGTATGCTGTAAAACCAATCTTTGTGCTTTCGAATGACCTTGAGTTTTTCGTTGAATTAAAAGTTATTTTTATTGACGTGTAAAACTGTATTTCAGTACAATTTACAAATAGGCCATTTATAAACAAATTTCAATAAATAATTACACTAATACATTCTAAACAATTCTTAGTTCCTGTCTCCTTCAAAATAATCAAAGTCCAATAGCGTAACTTTCGTTTCCGTTATAAATAGTAAATAATCTAAGAAAGGAATATGGGTTTATAGTTCTTTGTAAATTATTATATTTAATATTAATTGTATCGATGTTCTATCCAACGTGAATTTGCATCTAAAACTAAAATATTTGTGTTTTTATAACGGAATGCCGAAATAAGCTCATTTATTTTAAAGATGCATATTTATAACTATCGAACTCGTTTATCAGATTATGTTGTTATTAATTAGGCAAAACGGCAGGTAAACAGCTACTTCTAATCAAAATATTTTTGTTTATCGAAAAAGAAAAGAAACATTTATTTCGATACTAGCTTCCGCCCGCGACTCCGTCCGCGCGGATGTCGGCCTTCGCGTGGATGGTTGATTTCTCCATTTTGAGTAACTCTGACATCTTGATGACATCTTATAATTAATATCTATTGGACCCATTTGGGTAACGGCTATGCCTATAATAATACGCAACGTGTGTTCGCGGTTGTACGTCAGAACAACGTCTATGGATAAAACTGAAAAATTAAGATTAATTTTTTTCTACGCATTTTTGCAGGATAAAAAGTATCCTATTTTACGCCCAGGATAATAAGGTATAATTATACCAATTTTCATCGAAATCGAACCGTTAGTTTTCACGTGATGTCTTCACATACAGACAGACAGACAGACAGACAGACAGACAAAAATTTTTTTAATCACATATTTGGGTTTGGTATCGATCCAGTAACACCCCCTGCTATTTATTTTTTCAATATTTTCAATGTACAGAATTGACCCTTCTACAGATTTATTATATGTATAGATTAAAAACAAAGAAAAAATGTTTAAATTAAATGAAATACTTTTTATGGCACTGTAATGTAAAAATAAACTAATAAAAAAGCTAACAATAGTTCTACGCACGACAAACGCATAAAAAATAACCCAAATCCTCAAAAAAGAAAGCCGGAAATCGACAATACTGTGCTCCTTTTATTTAATTAATTCTCCTTGCGGGTTGATTAAAAGCTCGCTTCCAAAGTTGCCTCGAAGCGTTGCGTCCGCGCCGGCGCCTTGTACATGACGCCAGCGCGGACGCCTCCGCGACATCCAAACAAATTTAATGGCTGGCACATTCCAAACATTCCTGCGGATTCAAGTTTTCGCAGTTTTTGGAGCGAATTGGCTCCGGCTCTTAAAATCCAACTTCGCGGAAACATTCACAAACCGTCTTAAGGTTAAACATAATTGAATGTAAGGCGATATCATTCACGCAAATTTGTGAGTCACTAAATTGAAATGACAAATTGACTGACTCATATAAATTTTTCAGCATCTTCAATGTTAACACTATATAAACAGGAATGTTGTTAATTGGGTATTTATTCTGAGGCTAACAAACAGTCTGTATTTGCTAGAACAAATTAAGTTGTACCAGAATTACTATCATGCAACTCTCCAGCGTACAATCCATTTTAACAAGCACCACAACATTAGCATTGTGATATTGAGAATATGAGAAATATTCAACCTCATTTATAATTGATCTATTCAAGAAACGGTACAATTCCTGTTTACGATCAGATTGTTTGGTTTAGCTTACAGACAGCGACAATCGATATGAAATAACGGTTTATACGCGATAGTGAACCACCCTTTCCACTCGAACGATTTAATGCAATCGCTTTGTCATTCAAATCACACCTAATGGAGCGATTTATCTCCTAAAGATTATCTCTTCGGCCATATATTTTAACTTAAAGTTAAATTAAACAGTTATATTTCGCGCGCAGCCCATTCTAATCCGTATATGCATTTATTATGTCTAATTGACAGAAATTATGAATACCTCCGCCTACACAACGGTTTGGCATCATTTGCGGATAGAAACGATACGGTAAGTGCAATAACTTGTGGCGAATATGAAGATATCAATCACTTTTACTGGGTCGAACGTGAGAAAAAAGTAATGGAATTGAACCTAGAAACGACCAGATCATGAGTTCATGACCCTTTTATTTTTGACATCAATACTATGCGCTTACCGGCTTTGCCGTTAGTGTCAATGTACGGTTTTTAAGCATTTCATTAATAATTAAAATAAAAAACGCATGCGTGCTAGAGACACGCTTTTGTGTTAACGTTTGAAACAAATTTAATTAAATTCTCTTTGTGTTTAATTAGATATTTCTAAGGATTTTCCTTAGAAAGATTCAGCGTGTGCTCCAGTTAACAACATGTGTGTTTGTGCGAATTCCACGCCAACACGATGTTGATAAATTGAAATATGCGATCTAAATTGAGCCATATTAGGAGTTAATAGGTTTTATTATAATATTTCGGTATGTGGACTCCGAGACGATGTCTGAAATGTCGCAGGTCGTGTTATTCGACCGCGCAAGGCCGTACAAATCCGATGACCTCAGATCACATGAAGCTACTAAATTCCATGGAGTTGCTATAAATCAATTAATAATATGAAATATGGCTTTTGTGAGCATTGAAAAATATTATGTATCTAGTTTATTACTAATTTACTAGTCCATTAAGATAATGAATGGTTTATATTATAGTACTTTAATAGTCAGTTTATTTAAAAATACTTCGATAGATAAAACGTTATACAACTGAGTATTTTAGTAGCTTTTCTTTGTTTTATTAGTTTAGTTACTTATTATAAGTTTTACACTTACTTCATTACTCATCACATTAAATCTCAATGGAACTGGTTCATACCTTTTACAAGTTATTTCTTGCCAAATAGAGGAACTTTAATATTTCTAAATTTACGTAGGTTTAAATGTCTTAATATTATTTCAATGACTCTCTGTTTGGTTTGTATCCATCACGATCTGTACAGGAACGTCAATCACTAAATTAAGGGTTAAATTAGGTTAGGTTACTCATTCATCTCTATCTAAATGTATTCCGATTTAAATCTTGTACAGAAAATTATCAAATTAAATATTAAACTAAATTCCAAAAATACAGCAAGGACTTAATCGAAAATAAATATCTACTCTAGTAATTCGAACCTGGTGCAAGCCAATTCTGAGCAACGTTTTGATATAAAATAAATTAAACTTTGGTAAATAAATGTCTTAAAAGTAGAGCGAAACACTTCAAAATTTTATGTTTTCGCGTGGGAGTTTTATACAAACACTCAGTAGACGATAATATTTTGTTAAATTAAGTGTGTTTACAAAATGGCGAATCTAGGTCTTAAAACTTTGATGGGCTTGTTTGTTTTAATTTAAGTTTAAGACCTTAGAAATCCTATCCTACTAATATAATAAATGCGAAAGTTTGTGAGGATGTGTGTGTTTGTTACTCTTTCACGCAAATACTACTGAACCGATTACAATGAAATTTAGCACACATATAGAGGGTAACTTGGATTAACACATATGATAGGTTTTATCCCGGAAATCCCACGGGAACGGGAACAATGCGGCTTTCTTTGAAAACGCGGGCGAAGCCGCGGGCTGAAAGTAGTACGTACGTACTAATTTTTAAGTATATTGTTCCCTTATTCTAGTCAGCGTAGTGCGTTATTGTCAGCAATTAAGTAATAAGGGTGGGTTTTGCGGGTCGTGTCGTGGTACTCCGAGATCTCTGATACTCTGAAACTCCTTTCATACGCTTTGATGATGCCGTATGCGCCTGCTGACTTCGTGCTATAGAAAAATCATAATAAACTTAGGTACTTACTGATATTTCCATGAATGATAAAAATATTGACTATATCTATAATGAAAAATCTACTAATATTTAAAGTTAAACTAAGACCAATAGAAGCGGAATGCGGGTAAAACCGCGGGTTATAAATGTATTACGAAGTTTTGTGCGATAATAACCTTTTTATTCACATAATTTAAAACACAGTAATTAAAAAATCTTATCAGTAAAGCACGTCTACGACTATTATAAATAAACATTTCCAGTAATACGCAAAGCTCGATATTATAATAATTATAGTAACTATAAATTTCGCTTGATGATATCTTAACTTCGGCTTCATAAAAATGTTATAAGCTATTTAGAAATTTAAAATTTGTATCTAGATTAGTTTTACTGGGATGTTTAAAGCATAAAATATATTAAGATATTGTGTTTGGATGGTAGTCAGATAAAATTTTATGTTTCACGCAGATATTTTAAAACTAGCTGTGCCTCGCGGTTTTACCCGCGTGGCTCCGCTCCTGTTGGTCTTAGCGTGATGATGGCTTTAACCTTCTTCGATAAATGGGCTATCTAACACCGAAATAATTTTTCAAATCGGACCAGTAGTTCCTGAGATTAGCGCGTTCAAACAAACAAACAAACTCTTCAGCTTTATAATATTAGTATAGATAATATCTTATCCTGTGTGACACATAAATATGACGATATAAAGAATAATCAATAGATATATTATAATACTAATTACCCTGCAAGTTTTTGAAATATATTATAAGATGGTTATTTGCATCTCGAATCTCGATAAACTACAATTCAAACGAGCTATTAAAAAAAGAAGCACAAAAAAAAAATATCTATTGTTTAACTGTGGCAATTTTGGATTTTTAATTTTATACATATAGAGAAAAAAATATTCCATAATAGTAAATAAATTACTTATTACCATGATTATATTTAATTATTAATTGCCATAGCTGATAATTTCGAATAATAGTATGACTCGCTCATCTGGCAAAATGAATTCAAATTGCCTTTATTTTTAAATTCAAACACAACATGAAAATTTTAAAGTACAGACTTTCAGCCTCTATTTTATCTCTTCCTAGGTAGAATTTATCAAAATCCTATCTTAGGGAATGCCAAATTTCAGCCCTATGGATTAGGACTCTACGTGGATAGATCATTCAGTAACTTTTGCACTTATTATATTAAGAAATAATTATTTTTCAGAATGTATTACGATAAAAATTTTGACGTAGATAGAGCACATTAGAGTCAAGGAAGCATACAAGTTTCGGTCGTGAATGGAATCTTTACATAATTTATACCAAATTATAATAAAATAGGAATAAATTAATATAACTTCTAAGTAAATCAGTTCGCAAGCTTATTTGTTTAGTGAATTAACGCGAATACCATTCAAATAACGAAAAACCAAACTAATTAATTTTAATATTAGTGGATTCTGGCGCCGATACTGAATTTTGCGTAGTTATTATTTTGACGCCTTCCTTCTACTCTAATATTATGATAAATACATTAAGACCTGGTCTAACGGAAAATTTATTGTTTTTTCGTTACGTAAAAGACATCATCCTAAAAATAGACGCTTTTATATTTTTTTTACTCAAAATTATGTGAGTTACTTACATTATTTTTAGCTATTGTCCGCTGACATATCAAACACAAACAAATAGTCAGATTACAAGTCTATTTTAGTTTTATAATAGACTAGCGGTCCGCCCCGGCTTCGCCCGTGGTACCTACATGTTTAAACTATTCTATCTCTCAAGTTGTGTGCGAATTTTATTATAATCGGTTAAGTGGTTTAGGAGTCCATTGAGGACAAACATTGTGACACGAGATTTATATATATTAAGATTTGAAATGTTACAATTTTTATTTTTGATACGCATTTTTATATAAGAAGTAGAAGGACAAAAATATTTATTTATTATTATAGAGAATTGTTTTGTAATAAAAAGAGAAATTGAATTGAAAACCTTATCCATATATAAAATGATTTAATTCTTAACGATTTAAGAAAGAATTCTTCTAAACACAACATAATTATTTTACATTATTTCATCATTTTCTTTATAAAATCTGTGAAATTATGTAAACAACAGCAAAGCGAATCTATCAAAGCGGCTTACCGGTTTATCTTAATCAATTAGAAACTTGAATCCTCTTGAAGTTTGCTGAAAGTTGTGTGGACGTAAACCTTCACTACCTTAGTTATTGATATTCAAACGGTAATGTAGCGAATATTCTGTTTTATTTAAAGTTGCTAACGATATTATAGTTAATATCTTACTATTAGTAGTAATTATTAAAATGGAATAAGTTGTTTAGCTTTATACATTACTAGTGATCCGCCCCGGCTTCGCCCGTGGTACATATTTCGCAATAAAAGGTAGCCTATGTCCTTTCTCAGGTATCAAAATATCTACATACTAAATTTCATGCAAATTGGTTCAGTAGTTAAGGCGTGATTGAGTAACAGACAGACAGACAGAGTTACTTTCGCATTTATAATATTAGTATGGATTATCTAACTAGATTTCCGCCCGCGGCTTCGCGCGCGTTTTTTAAAGGAAAACACACATAGTTCCCGTTCCCGTGGGATTTCCGGGATAAAACCTATCCTATGTGTTAATCCAAGTTACTATCTATACGTGTGTTAAATTTCATTGTAATCGGTTCAGTAGTATTTGCGTGAAAGAGTAACAAACACACACACAAACATCCTCACAAACTTTCGCATTAATAATATTAGTATTGGATTATGAAAGTAGCAGTTTGATTTGGAATACTTTGTAATAGTACAAATCAATCATAATATTCATAGTGGGAAATTAAATGAACTTAGAAATTGGTGTACGTATTTTCTTACTAATTATTAGAGTCGGGGAAAAGTTCTAAAATATATTGCGTATAACATTTCTAAAGCGTAACATCTTTGTTTCAGCAACAATAAGTAGCTAGTTGATCTTTAAATTGTGCTTACTTATCATATCTTACTATACCTATACCTATATATTGTTTTCACTCTCTTATACCTTCTTTTTGCCTTACTTTGCGAAGGAATTTCATGCATCCAGATCTTAACATAAAAAAATTAAAATTTATTGAGTTTATTTTCTGATGCAACTACAATTTTTTTGATAAAAATGTGGAGAAAGTTGTCTTCGATCTATATCGATACAGATACATTTTTACATTAATTGTACATACTATAAGTGAAAGCTCAGATAACAAAAAAAGCTCAATTCTATGGAAATTGATTAAGCTGTAAAACTGTCGACGAACCGATTAATTAACAAAGAAATAAACAATGAAAACAAGCATGTCTTTAAAACGTTAATCCGTTAATGGGCTCATAAATGCAATATTGATATAAAAACATTACAAAAAGGTTTTATAAATTCATATCCGATACTTAAGAATGCATCGACTCATCACTGATTCTTGACCGGTTGAGTTGTGTTTAACCTTTTACATCAAAGTTCAGTAGTAACTGTTCACTTGTTATTATTTAAAATGTTTATTCAATACTACATAGTTGTGTGAAGTTTTCTTATGCACGTATACGGATATCGTGAATTACATTTTGTTTGTTGTTTTAAAAGGATTAAAATGAAACAACGGGGCAACACTTTTTATATTCTCTTTAATAATAGACTTTCGTTTATTTGTACATGAATTTACCTACTAGTTACTGAAATATCATATTAAAACTTTTTAAAAACGTCTACTAAATCTCCCTTATTTCTGTGTATGTGTGTTAACGTATCAGTGAAACCATCCCCACGTGTAGATCGATCACGAAGTCTTCACTACCCCGACCGCTGTTATTAAGCCGGGAAATCTGGCCAATATTTATCAATATGTAGCCGAAACCACGTTCCATTGGAAATAGCAGATAAGCACGTACCGCGGCCGCAACGAGCCGTGCCTCACGAAATAAATGCGTGATTTATGAATTTAGTGCATACAAGTTTAATAGGACGCTCTATTAACTAAAATGTACTCTATACCCCGGCGTGAAGGGTCAAAATCGTGCCCACAATATTTGCTGCTTATATCATTTCGCATTCCATAGTGGTGAACTTAAAAAATCATTTCCGGGTGCATCGTATTTATACCATATTTCGTACTTTTTGGAGTGCTCTGGTATTTTTAATATTAATATATGAGTGAAGACGAACGGTGACGCTTGTGATGAAACATTTACATGTAATAAACGGTGACCTTACAAGGTTGTCTAGTGGCGCAGTGAACTTGATATCGCATCGTGATAATAATCTCTAGATCGTTGGATTTATATGGCAATTTTAAAAATAAAACTATTTTAATTTTGATACACAATAATTATGTACACTTGACATTTAACTCTGTTAATTACTTTTGACATATTATTGGAATATATGGCTTTTATGGCTAATGGAGTGTTATAATTTCCGTTTTAATAGTATAATTCACTTAATTTTCCTTGCAAATATAGGTAAACTTTGAAACCGTGCTATCTATAAAATATTCGTTAGTAATTTTATAACATCGTTACCACTTGCCAGTAATTCTTATTATCAACAAGGTTAATTATTATAGCTATATATAACTCTAAATTACACTATACCACACGTGGAAATATAATTAATACTAAAGTTTTGAAGACCTAGGCTTCGAACGAGTCGGAAAAAAATAAAATCCCAACACTCAGAAGTAGGGTAGGTAGTTTTCCATGGGTAAAGGAATTTTTAAAATCGTTCAGTAGATCACTAGTAATACTTATTACCTGTTGTGTGTGTAAAAAACTAAAAATATTAACTACTAGCTTCCGCCCGCGACTCCGTCCGCGCGGATGTCGGTCTTCGCGTGGATGGTTTATTTCTCCATTTTGAGTAACTCTGACAATAACATCTTATAAATATCTATTGGACCCAAATACGGCTAGGCCTATAATAATACCCAACGTGTGTTCGCGGTTCTACAGAACAACGTCTATGGATAAAACTGAAAAATTAAGATTATTTTTTTTCTACGTATTTTTCCAGGATAAAAAGTATCCTATTTTACGCCCAGGATAATAAGGTATAATTATACCAAGTTTCATCGAAATCGAACCGTTAGTTTTCACGTGATGTCTTCACATACAGACAGACAGACAGACAGACAGACAAAAATTTTTTTAATCACATTTTTGGGTTTGGTATCGATCCAGTAACACCCCCTGCTATTTATTTTTTCAATATTTTCAATGTACAGAATTGACCCTTCTACAGATTTATTATATGTAGGTATATATAGATTACTATTTATAGTCATAGTTTTTTTTACACTAACTATAACTATTTATAGTGATAGTCTTTTAATAATAATTGTATTTCTTGGTTATAATGCAAACGCATTTTCATTCAAAGTTCGTTATGAAGTATTCTTGCAAAAAAATACCACAACATTATCATTAATCCAAAAGTATAATCCGTTATAGGATGCACAATTAATGTTTAAAAATAAGATATTTAAACTAAGGAATGTATGATATCACCAGAATGGATATATTATTACTTAAATGTTTCTATAAAAGCTTTGTAAATGCTTTAATTTGGTTTATTGTTAAACCGATTAACCTTAAGGTCATCTTCAAATAAATAGAATGCAATACAAAACGTTTTCTTGTTTATATGGAATGTGGAAATATACTTTTTGCATAAACTTCACATTATAGAAGAGTTATCACAAGCAGAACAGGAAGACAGCGTTACATCAAAGCGAATAACAATTATAATTATTTATAATTGATATGTAGTTTATTAAACATTATATAAGTCTATTTAAAGGTTGACGTAATGTTTGTGTTGAATATTACATTAATAAGATAAACTACAAAAATTAATATCGATATATAGCTTAAGAATTCCTAAACTATATTTCTGGCATAGGTTTAGATACTAGTATATGATAACTGGAAACCGAACATGTTAAATGTAAAACATTTGTATATTTTAAACAAGACTATGCTAATGTAAGCAGTGACTCTACACACCACAAAAGTATCGAATATATAATAAGATTTTAAAGAAAAGATTTATTTTATCATTGACACGCAGTGTTGAATGTGACCCAATTCTAAGTTAACGCTGGCATCAAAAATCTCTTTCCCATTAAACCCGCAAAATAATTAAAAATAAAACAAAAATACACGTCATTAATTAATCGGTTGAGTGAGGAACTTTCCCGGTCTTCGTAATTGATCAACTGTCAGCATCAGCCACTCCGAATCGCGGCCGCTTTAATACAGTAACACTGAAATTTCCCAGCAAGATTTCTACAATATTTTCACAGTGAATTTGTCTCTGGCACCCCCATCAATCAATCTCACGTTTCAACTCTTAAATGGCGGAATTACTTTTATATCAGCGATCTTTTTGAGATGTGCCTGAAATATTACCTAAACGACGTACATTTACGTATCAAGACGTTAAAGTAATGAAGTTTTCGAGCTGATTTCCTTTATCGCCGCTAATCAGAATGATTGATGTTTGCTGTTAAAACTCTTATTAACTCAATTTTAATTTGCTTTGTAATTGTCGTTTTCTTTGCATAATTAGGATATGCTTAATTTTAGCTTGGAAAGACAAACGAGAATAATAATAAATACTTAAGCATTAAGCATTATAAAAAAGCTTACTTACTTTATCATATGAAAATAACGTTATTACATTACTTATAGAACAACATACTCAAAAAATAATAATGTGTAGCTTAATTATGCCAAACCGTTAAGAAAAGACAAGATATGATTGAGTACGTTCTCTAATTTGGTATAATTCTTGGAAAAGTTCATGGAATTTTTCGATAAATACTCTCTAATCCAAACATAATACAAAGATTTAAATCTTAACTGTACGCGGATAAAGCAACGGGAATCACTATCATTCAAAATTTAATCAGTTAATAGACTGATGCGATCGAGTTAAATAATTAAGTTTCGTCTGAGACAATGGTGCTTGTGATATTTATTGTAACCTTTAAATCTTGTACATTGTCTCTGTGTGTAGTGAAGTTCGTCTTTTTGCTATTTATTGGTTACATTGTGAACTTTACACTGCACAGTATAAGAGATAACATCGAGCCCTGCGTATAGTTGTGAAATGGGTAAATTGTATTTTTTATGAATTAATGTTTATGCAAAATAAAAAATAAATATTTTCTATTTATAATTTTTTTATTCATTTTAATTTTTATGTACGAGTATTATATTGACTTCCAATTTAAGATAAATGCTTAACTATACCAGTAACAGATAATAGACTGTAATAATTTATTTTGTGATTACTACTAATGAATTTTTATGAAAAGATATTTGCTAAACTTTTTTGTTATATTTTCAAAAGCATATCTCATAACAAATACATTCACATTATTACCTATGTACCATTTTGATTAAACCCTGCATTAAATTATAAATCACGTTATTAATGCTAGCATAACAAGCGAATAAATAAATCAAACGCGGGTTCAGGTTACATCAATGAAACTTAAGATTAAACAGCCCCTATCGTTATGTCGAACAGACGTAATTAATGTTACTGAACTACCTCCAGCGATATGCAATTTTAATGTAATTCAAGCTCGTTCGCGTGACACTGTATAGAGTAGTTCCTTAATAATTAATGTCTTGTAAGCAAGTCGGAACTATCTCCGAGGCGTGAAAGCCACTGGCATTTGACATATCCAATTAGCACCGCATCCGGTACAATAGTGGCGCTACTATAGTCCTAGCAGGGACGGACTTGGAGGCTACAGATTATGAAAAATATGTTATACTACTCAAAGAAATAAAACAGCCCAGCTATTTGTGCTCAACATCTTATAAGTGAGAACATGCTAGCCACTCATTTCATTTTGTTTAGTAAGTATTTAAGGAGAAAATTTAATTGATCCCGCAGATACTTTGACTTCATCATAATTATTTGTACCTAAGTTAAAAAATATAACTTTACATTTTTCAGTCGCTCCAAGTCCTCCCGCCTCCACGTGTGATTTAAAAAAAATAAAGCTTATTTCAAACAGAAATACCTACAGCTTTCTACAGGTGAAAGAATTTTCACACCGAACCAGTTTTGAAGCTTTGTTCTTTAAAATAAGTGTAAAGAATGGCAATTCAACAAATAATATACCTATTTAATTATTTTTTAAGCATGTAAATTTAATGTGTAATAGAACATTGCATTGCATTAGATCTTTAAAAAAAATATTTTTAATATATTTAGTGTTTCATTTGAATCCGCCCCTGGCGGCTACTGTGTGTTGACAGTCGCCTGTGGTTGTGATTTCTTCAAAGGACATCGCGCCAGTTTATTAACTTACTAGTGTCTTTCAGTGGAATATTATTTGATACAAATAAAATTTTAATTTAATACACAAAAACTTATCTTTTATATTCATCTACCTCAGTTTAGATCTATTGCAAAATAACATATATAAATTTTAATCAAAGACATTCAATCTATATTTCCACATTTTATTCATGGATAAAGCAATTTACTTAATTGAATAATTGCATAAAACTTCAACGAAATAAAAAAAAACAACTTAAAAATGCTGAAGTGGAATTAAAATCCATTCGATTTTGTTTTTATCTCTATATTTTATTAGATATTTCTGTACTCAATTTTTTTTTCTAGTAGTAGTAGTGGTAGAAAAAAATACTGATTAAAACTTGGAATATTAATATGAACTGATTTGATATTCAGACGAATTTGAACAGTTGTTCTTTTTTATACGTTCGATCTAATAACGAAATAACATTTTCAACAAATTAATTTAAATATGATACATATATAACTAAATTGTTTGATATAATATTAAGCTATGGACTCAAACTATTAAAATGTAAAGTCCATTATCAACCTATATTTGGAAGCCCACTGGTATAACATGTAGTCCACAGTGGCGTGCATGTAAACCGCGCCTAATACGCATATTCCGAGCATATATTATGTAAGTATATGAAACTATCAAATTAAATGTATCCCAGTAGTTGTTCTGTGGGTTTATATGCTGTGTAGTACTTATATACAATTTCGTTGGTTCAATCTTTAACCCTAGAACACTAACCTTATTTTTCGACGTTTAATACTAACCTTCGTCTATTCGACTACGCTGTTTGTTGGAGGGGATTTAGGGCCTTAATTAAAAAAAGATATTTGTAGTTATGTTTTTATTTTAAGGACAATGTATTAATCTACATATAAAAATATTAAAATACTTATTTTAACATATTTTTCATTGAAACAGTCATCAAAATGAGATCATAGATTACACGCTTTATAAACATTCTTAAAATTTTTGAAAAATTCGTACATAAAATATTTACCTCTAAATTGCTCGAAATAAACTATTAATTACAAAAACAATATCTGAAAAATTTATAAAAAATATAATTTTGATAATAGCTTAGGATCTTAAACATTTGTGACACACACCAAGTTTGTGTTCCCCACACAACGATTTTTTGCACTTAGTGCACCTATTTTTAGTCTACCTTTGCTTTACGGAGGGACATATAGCATATATGTTTTTTTTATTTTGCTGTGGAGGGCATTACTTTGCTCAGTCTCATTTATAACATTCACATTACTTCTTCCTGGCATGTTTAAAATTTATGTGATTGAGTCCCGCAGAGTATCAGTAATGTCATCAGTAATTATACCTGAAAAACATTGAAGAGGATCTAAAATATTTTGAAAAAAGCGTACAGGCCCACGTGCTATGTATCTATGTTCCTTGAAGGTCTTCTGCTTTGTGACCTTGACTGTTGTGGTGACCATATGTGTTTATCTTTCCCAAGAAGAATGCTACGCGATGGTCTTATAAGGTCAGCTGAAGTGCTAGGTGTTTCGTCTTCAATGGAACGTGGGGAGATGTATTACTACTTGGCTCATAATCTTGATCTGGAAATTGCTCTTTATTTACAGTAGGAACTTCATCATCACCCTCCGTTTCATGCTTCATCAGCCTCAATGTGGTCTTCAGACTCTTTAGCAGATGAATTTTCCTCACCGCTTTCGACTTCTAATAATAACATATGAATCGTATCTAAAAAATAAAATGATAGGAACCATTATTAAAGATAAAATAACGTAATTTTAACTTAACTAAATAGTACGAAAAGTTACGTTAATACTAACCTTCGTCGATTCGACAACGCGTCACCAAATAAATCGCTATAACTTTTACGCGTGCGACAGAAATTTGAAATTTGTACGCATTTAAATGCGTACAAATTTCATCATATTATCGTTATAGCTTTAAAAGAGATAAAGGCTCTACAAAATATGTAAATGTTTGAATATTAAAAATATATCTGATAAATCCATTATTTTAGTTTTATTGATATCGGTTGAAAATATAGATATCCATCACTAATGTGTTTATTAGACGCGTATTCCTTATAAAAATAATATTATAATTCATGATAGCATAATACATTGGAATATTATAAACCAATTATTTAAATAAATACCAAGTACTGTTAATATTGGAAATTTATTGGGTATTGATAAGTCCGCTTAGTTCTTATTAGTAAGTATCAGAATATGATTGATTTATTTATATATCACAAGAACTATCTATAGATCTTTATTGATCGAATTCTAAGAAAATTTGATCAATGTGTTTTTAACATAAAACAATTTGAAATATGTACAGAGAAAAATTTACAGTAATGTGTCACCAATCATATTCATTTCTAATTGACCGACGTAGATAGATTAAAAACTGCATCTTTGTCTTAAAGTCGGTTAATATTTATATGCTAAATGCACATTTCTATATTTGATTTTCTTTCTATGAACATAGCAATCGATATTTTAGCAGTAATATAATAAAAGCCCACAATTAAGTCACAAAATAACAAGTCAAATTAAAAGTACGAATGTTTTCAATACAAATAAGTGTGTGGCCACTAAACCTGCGACTTTATCGGCTTTATCTATGAATGGATCGGATGTAATCGATGAGCACATGATGGAACAAAGCGCGGATACTAATTTTAAATCAATGCCGTATAAAAATACTCAGCGACGTCAATCCAAGAACTATGTGACTAAAGGTAATAACGAGTCAATTGTGGCGTTAAAGGGCACTGAACGTAAGAAACATTTACACGTGTGGCGCTTACACTCTAATACCACTATTGAAAACATAACTTCTTACGTGCAATCGGTATGTGGTCCTGATGTTTCTATAAAAATTGAAAAAATCAAACATAAAATCGAGAGAGATTATGCATCTTTTATTATCAGCGTACCGGAGCAGATGTTTGATAAATTGAATAAAGCTGAAATTTGGCCTGTAAATGTTGAATTTAATGAATGGATTTGGTTTCGAAAATCCAATAAAAAAGCGAATGAATAAACCAAGTTCTGAGTTTGAAATATTCTATCAAAATACACGGGGTTTACGTACGAAATTGGATAAATTTAGAGTGAATATTGAATTATTGAATGCAGATCTCTTTGCTATAACTGAATCTGGGTGTAGTCCGTCTATACAAGATAGAGAAATTATTCCCCCCGGATATCAAATTCTACGTTGCGACCGCAATGACGGACGCAAGCAAGGCGGCGTATTTCTCGTGGCCACACAGCGGTTGGATCTACGTGAGGTGCGCGCGCCCGGCGTCGCGATAGACTCCTGCGTGTTCGAGATGGTTTGTGCAACTGTACATTTAGGTAATAAAATGTTATTTTTATGTTGTGTTGTATATATTCCTCCAAGTAGTTCAGAAAATGAGTATATGGTATTATTTAAGAAAATTGAGGAATTATGTTGTAAATATGAAAAAGTTATTGTGTTAGGTGACTTTAATCTGTATTCTAGTTCAATAAATATAAATAATTATTATGAATATTTTATGACTTATTGTCAATTCACTCAAAAAAATTCAACATGTAATTGTTTAGGTCGACAGTTGGATTTGGTTCTGTGCTCGGGTTTTAGCGATGGAATTGAGGTAGTTGCAGCGGATGAAGTTTTAGTGCCTGCGGACGCGTATCATCCACCGCTGACGGTGCGGCTGCGCGCGCGCGCCTCTGCAGCGAGCGCTGCTGCCGCCCCCACCACCCAGCCCGCCTCCGCCGGGTTCACAAATGACCGATTACAATGGAACTTTTATAAGGCTGATTTTCAATTGATGTACGCACTTTTAACGTCTACTGAGTGGGATCCTTTATATAAAATGGAAGGTGTAGAACAGGCGCTAGATTTTTTTTATGCGAAAGTGTATGATATTTTTGATAGATGTGTTCCCAAGAAAAAACAATTCAAAACAAATATGAGATATAAATATCCGGAGTGGTACACGAAAAATATTATACATGACATTAAAGTTAAGGCTAGGTTACATAGAAAATATAAAATATCCAAACTAAAAACCGATTATGATGCATTTGCTGCATATAGATCTAGAATAAAAACAGCAATAGAGACTGCCCATAAACTGCATAGGGATAAAATTCAAAAACAGTTCAAAAGGGATCCGAAATCTTTATGGCAATATATCCGGTCTAAACGAGGCACGCCGAATCAAACAGTCATTATAGAGGATAACAAACATTTAGACGATGGGGAATGTGCTGCACAATTTGCGAAATTTTTTGAGTCTGTGTATAGCAGCGTACCACCACGATTAGATGCCAAGGCGGCGGCGGCGGCGGCGGCGACCAGTGGAGTATCTTGCGCACGAGTGCATGTGGAGGCTTTTAGCCAAAAAGATGTAAGTGATGCGCTAAAACATTTGAAGCCAAAGCATTCTGCAGGGCCTGATGGTATACCTGCTTTTCTGTTCAAGGATTGCAGCAGAGTGTTAGTCGAACCCCTTCTCTATATATTTAATATTTGTTTAAAATCTGCTACTTTCCCGGTCCGTTGGAAAATAACACGTGTCATCCCGGTTCCCAAAAATAAAACTGGATCCAGTGTAAGAGATTATAGGCCCGTGGCTGTATTGTCGACACCTGCGAAGGTATTTGAGGCAGCCCTCCATAGTCGAATACAGCAGCAAATCAGACCAATGCTTTCGGACGAGCAACATGGGTTCCGGCCAGCGTGCAGCACTGCCACAAACCTCCTAAGTTTCATGACTCAGTTGATCCCGGCGGTGGATGCTGGAGGCCAGGTGGATGTTGCATATTTTGATTTTCGAAAGGCGTTCGACACAGTCGATAATGACATCCTCTTAAAAAAAAAGTGTGTGCGTGTAACCTTTACGCGCGATTGAAGTAAAACTTCTTTGGCGTTGACGCCATATATCACTGAAATGATTAAATATTAACTTAAATAAATAAATATTATATTATAATTTAATTATATTTATTATTCATGTGCTTTACAAAGATTATTTAAATGTTATATTAATATTATTCATTCGAAACAGGTAATTGAATGTCATCATAATTTCTTACGTACGAAATTATAGTTTTGTGGTAACTATAATGTGAAACATAAATTTTACTCTCTAAATTTGCTACTTTTCTTGAAAATACAGCATCTATCGTTGTACCGAAACGCGTAGTTGAATGAAGTCGAGAAGTATTCATAGATAAATCAAATTTTTCTTCTAAAAAATCAATTAACGGCTGAGATTCCTGAGAGCGAAAATTAACATTAAAATCTCCAGTTAGAATCATCGGTAATTCATGATAATTACTATTTAAAAGTCGAGAACCTTCAATTGTGAAGTGAAGTAATTGCTGATGAATAAATTTTATGATATTTGTCAGGCTAGTATTTGTAGAAATATAAATAACAACGATAATCACAGGTTGGTCATTCGTATTAACACATCGAACCAAGGCGATGTCACCAATTTGTGAAACCTCATCGGAAATTTGTGATAATATAGTTGGTGAAATATTTTGAATTGGTGTTACATTGTTCAGTGTATCTGTAGATGAATGATATACAGCTACTCCACCAGCAGTTGAGTTGGGTCGTTTGTATTGGGTAACGCAATAAAAATTTTCAATAAGAATTTGTTCCTCATTTTTCATCCAAGTTTCGGAAAATAACAGCAATGTGGACCTTTTTAATACTTTATCATTCAGATCAGAAACATGAGCACGTAAACTTTGGCAGTTGAAGGAAAATAGTGTAATGTTACTCTCATTTACAAGGTTATATAATTCTTCCTGTTGTGTTATTAGGCGAGAATTTGAAAGTCTTTCAAATTCACACTGTAAATCAACTATTCCCCCTGGACGCTTTCTTCCATGATAAAATTTGTTGTCATCGGTGTTTGAGACAATGAACAATCCATTTATATCAGTTACTCGTGATAATGCTACATATAACAGCTGCTGACTGTGACTTTTATTGTATTCATAAACGATTTGATCAAAAGTACCACCTTGAGACTTATGTATTGTAAGCGCACAAGCAGATACTAATGGAAAGTGATTTCTCTTTGCAAATATTGTCTTATTTCTATTCATTGGTACAGATGACGATCTTCGTAAAATTGGGACTGCTGTTCTACTAATGTTAGCCATAAGAGTTTGAATATGATGGGCAGCTTTTTTCCTAATTTTCTCTCCTATCTTACCAGGAAACTCAAGCCATAAGCGTATGATGTTATCACTGTCATCACGTTCAATATACACTAACTTTCCAACACAACCGTTGGCTAAGCCATCAGATACATCAATATTGGTTGTAATAATGTAAAATTTGTTAAGAACTAATATGATTTCATAAGGCGATCCTCCTGTATCAATAACTGACATTTTATGAAATTGTTGGCGTACATATGCTTCTTGTTCAACTGAATGACAACCTATATACATATCTGTTGCTATGGATACTATTTTGTCTTCAGCAATATTTAAAATAGATTGATTATAATCCGCAACATGTTTATTTTTATTTTTAATTTACTTATTTTAAAAGTAATAAATAAACAAGTATATTTAGAAATTTTCAAAAAATTTTGCAATTTAAAATAATGTTTTTAAAACTGTTGAATTTTTCATTCACTTTGCTATTCACAATTGATCCGTTTGAAAATTTGAAAATAAATAATCCTAATTGATTATGATATTTGCCACTAGAGTGCGTTTCACGAAAGAGTTCCCCTGCCGTTATGTTGGCTTACCTGACTGTCAAAAACGAAAATATTTTTTTTTAATCAAAAATGACAGAGAAAATATTCTCCTTTCTAGGCAGTCGACCCCGTAAGATACGGGATAAGGCTAGGAAGAAAGGAGAATATTTTCTCTGTCATTTTTGATTAAAAAAAATATTTTCGTTTTTGACAGTCAGGTATGCCAACATAACGGCAGGGGAACTCTTTCGTGAAACGCACTCTAGCTGGCGTATAAGTCAAGAAGCGTCCGTATATGACATATACTTACAACCAATCAGAATTATTATTTTTAAATGGCGGAAACTACACAGCGTTACTTCCGTCAGAAAAAAAATCTGAGTTACTCCCTAGTCGCGCCTAAAGAAGTTTTACTTCAAAAATTTGCTGAAGTAGGATACACCCCAAAGCTATTAGAATTCTTTGTGAGTTACATGAGAGATCGGCAACAATATATAGATTACAAAGGCTTTCTATCTGAACCATATTACACTAGGTCAGGCGTGAGCCAGGGAAGTAATTTAGGACCTCTTGGATTCTTATTAATGATTAATGATTTACCGGAAGTGATTAAACACGGGACCTGCTTACTATTTGCGGATGACTTAAAATTATTCATGAATGTGAAAAACTATATGGATTGTAAACTTTTACAGAACGACATTAATAGAATTGTTCAATGGGGTCAGAGCAATAAACTTTATTTTAATACAACTAAATGCTATGTAATGAGTTTCACTCGCACTCGAACACCGCTACTTCACCAATATAATATTGAGTCGAGTTGCATAGAGCGAGTCTCTCAAATACGAGATCTAGGGATATACTTCAACTCTGATTTAACATTCTCTGATCATATTGTAAACATTTGCAAAAAGGCTTATAGGAACCTAGGTTTTATATTGCGACAATCACGGGAATTTACCGATATCGGAACTATCAAATCACTATATAATGCACTGGTAAGAAGCCATCTTGAATATGGTTCAGTTGTATGGGCTCCGTATGAACAAAAATATTCGTTTATGTTGGAGCGAATTCAAAATAAATTTTTAAGATATTTATACATGAAACTTTATGCAGTGTACCCATATTATCCTTTGCAGTATCCTACTCTTTTTGTTCTCGGAATGGTAGGATATTACGATTTAAAAGTGCGAAGGGAGTGCCAACTTGCACTGATACTGATACGTATACTACGGGGCAAAGACCAGAACCCGCAAGTTTTACGAAGCATTAGTTTCTGTGTACCGGACGCATATGTATGGAAACGTCGAAGCCCGCCGCTTTTACTTGTTCCCCAGGCCAGAACTAATTTACTGTCTAGAGCCCCTTTGACAAAGGCCATCCATGTTGTCAATGAGGTGCACAGCAAGTCTGACATTTTTTCAAATAATTTGAGTGAATTGACAAAGATTATTTTAAATTTTATTGCTTACTCCTAGTCCCAAAATCTAACATATTATACAGTGTTAGATTTTACAACTTATTTAAATTGTTGAGAAATGAGTGGCTTTATTTAAATTGATGTATTTTTATTGTTTTATTATTTTAATATTGGATTTATAAATGAATTTTATATTCTGACTATTAATGGAATATTATTATGTTTTCAATTGGAAATTATCTAAAACTGTATTAAGTGTACTTAAATCAATGTTGTGATACTGTTATATTATATTATGTACTAATATTGCGTTTTTGAATTAAATTTAGTTTTTAACTTTTAATTTAATATGTTTTAAATTTGACATTATTAAAAAATATGAATTATTCAGCTTTATATATAATGTATTAATCATTATAATATTTGACTAGAATTTCAAACATAATTGTAGCGGTTGTATATTATAATCTTAATTAATGTATTTTTTTTTTTTTTCTTTTTGTATTAATGAAAAATTGTATTGTAAATTTGACCTCCCTATCGCATTGGGTAAACTGTAATGATAGGAATGGTTTTGTATAAATAAATAAATAAATAAATAAATAAAAATACATCATGGCTCAAGCTTAACAAGCCTTCGCACTAATTCCTAAACGAAGTATCAGAACACTCGACCAATGTAGATAGACCCCTGATTAGTAAGTAGCTCATACAAAAAAGAGACCAAGCTGTATCTCCGGAACTATTTGTCTTATTTAATGTAGTATCTAACAGTGGGGTGCCTTATAACGCTACCAAGAATTCGGAATCGTGCAACCGCAATATAAAATATAGTGTTTATATGTGATTGTATAAACTAAAACACATTTCGAAGTATTGAATAGAAAAGGTTAAGTCGTGGGTTTTATTGTATTTCGTGCTAAGCTTACATAGAATAAAGAAATTGTGTATTGACGTATTTGTGTGTCCTTGTGTGTTTCATGTGATATATATCCGTAAATACTGTGTGCGTCTTTTCGGCTCTTTTGAATATAAGCACTTCCTGGATTCATTCAATAAATTTGTTGAATGATCAACATATAATTATTAGATGGTCGAATAGAAGGTTGTAAGTTCACTTCAACCGCATGGTATGTTTTTATGTTTAGTAAAGTATAAGAATATTACTACTTACTATTTTAAGAAAATAATAACCAATTAAATTAACGTGAAAAAAGAGTGTTATATTATGTAGTTGAATTTCTTCAAAGGTTTCGCTAGAGAGTAGTTCTGAATCATCTCAATACTTTCTAGAAATCTAACACCAAAGCAATGAAAAAGATATAAAAATAATTTGGAAAATCCAAAAGTGCACGCCAAAAGGGTTCTATTCCTGAGCATACTCAAGCGTAAGAGAAAAAAAAAGACTCGATTAGTAAAGTATTTCGGTCGCTATCGTGTTAACAAGAAAAAGGATCCGCACATACAGACACACGGACGTCCAAGACAGAACTTTTTTAAACTGTTTTTTAACTAGTTTAAATAACAAAAATGACATCAAAAATATCATGAACGTTAAAAATAGTGTTTTTTCTTAATATGTGTGTGTATGTATTATCTTACAAGTGCAATGTATGATACATAAAGACATTTTAAGTTTGAAAAATCAGATGTTTTGCGCGAAGTGACAGTAGTACCCACCTCAATGAGGCTTCGCTTATGAGGCGTGCAATAACAAAAAACAAAATTCTTTATTTAAATAAAGAAACTAAAGCACATTAATCCAAAGGAATTTAAGAACAACGTCGTTATGTCACCGAATTAATTTCGGACTAGATTATCGAGTTTTGAACCATATCCGTGAGTTAGGTCACAAATAGGGTAATGATCTATTAAGAATGATGCTTAGTTTATAGCTGGTATATTTTCCCATTATGGAATTCCGAACCGAGAATTTTTAGCGACACATTAATTAAAATAGACATATAAGATAACAAAAACTGTATGGTTTTGAATCTGTTATAAATAAGGATGGATTTCTGGTATAGGTCTAAATTCCTTTTGTTTAACGATGGTATTTTTAATAAGAATTTATTTAGAATCTAGTTCGTCTATTCGCATCGTAAATCTACACATTTGGGACAATTTAAAACCAATGCATTTAAACGTTCAAAATAGAAAACTTCCATTGATCTCCTGTTTTTATTTTTGCCGTTATTTTCATTAAAACTGCAACGTTTTTGATGTTATGATAATTTTAATTGCTAAGTCGTGAGTTCAAAGGTTCAATAATCTTAATTACAATGGGTCTATAACCATATTCTGAAGTATTTAGTTCCATTGTCAATAAATCATAATATGAGCAGGATACAAAAATTTTGCATCTGACACAATTTTTGTATTAAAATCTATTAAAAAAATTCCATATCGGGTTTTTTCGTTCTTTAAATCGAGTTTTGGTTTTAGTGTGATTTTTGCTTCTACGTAGTTAAGTTTAGTAATTCTATTTTGCATTCCATAGTATTTTAAGCGCCAATTTCTCAAACTTCTGACATTTTCTTGCTTTAGGTATTGATAAGTCAAAGATAAGTAGACCATCCAGGCAAAATATTGAACTATTTCAATTCGAACCGGTATTTCTAGCAGTAGTTCAAACAAACAATGAAACACACATGCAGCGTAGCGTAGGTATTTAAAGAGCCCAATCTGAAATGAACATTGTTAAAAAATTATAACAAATCTGCCTATTATGCAAAACAATGGTTCAAAAACTCGATTTTATGAGCTCCATAATTGTCATCCGCATTGATTAATTTTAAAACATTTTGTCGCATACCTACTTACCACATAGCGACAAAAGGCGCGCCGGCGGCACATAAAATATAAATAAAAACACATTTACCAGATGTGTTGCGACCTAGCCGATCAGGTTTTCGCTAATGTGAGAATTATGTGATTAAAATTCGGTGATCTATTATAATCAACGTCCGCGAAGGTCGGCTCACTAATGATATACGAAATTCCTTGTGTATCCTGCAACTCTATTAATTTGGCCGCCGAATGGCGTACACGTGAATTAGATTGGACATATATACCGCCTACGAATTATGCTTAGCTTTATTGCACTTAGGGTGGACGCACACCATGCCACGCTATAGGGCATTTAATTTTACGAGGCATTATATTGTGGCCATAGAATTTGAATGTTTTATGAAAAACTAGGGATGTTAGGTAAAGCGTGCTGCGTGCACTATTTAAATCAAAATGCTTAAATAGAACATACAAAGGTACTACTTTACTTTACTACTTTATACCTAATGTAGACTAAAATTATGTTTCGCATCAGACACGCCAATATAATATAAGTACTGACCTACATATTATTTACTTGTAGAAATAGTATTATTTGAAAACGATGATTATAATAATTTTATTTTTGGTTTTCATAATTAATGACACTTTTTTACATGTCGGATTTTTTGTTGTAGTATGACCCGATGAAATTAAATGATTGCGGTATTGCTTTGTACAGTTATTAGCATTATTCACAATAATGAATACAACGTAATTAACATATAAGTAATTTGATCGTGAATCACAAAAAATATTAACACGTCAAAAAAATCGATTGCAGTTTAGTGAGAATTAATAAAAATACCTCAGTGACTCAATCTAAGGTTAACAAATTTATGAACGGCGTAGTGAAAAATGTCTTTTATTAAAAACTGACCTCAATATATCTTGATTAATAAACTTATATATTATGTATACGTATATTATTGTGATAAACAAATAAAATACGTCGCGATAATTGGCTCGTTTGTTCTACAATATCATCAGTATAATAAGCGTGTTATTTGATTATATATTTATATGTTATGAATATTATAATATTATGTCAACAATAAGGCCAACCGTGGTCATCAATGACTGCAAATTTTTAATATTTCAATTATTTTGTACAAATTTAGCACAGCATTTCACAAGTCATCCCAATTTTATGGTGCAATGGGGCCAATCACCTTGATGTAAGAAAAAGAACTAAAATCAGTGGTCCTTGCCCTGTAACGGAACAGTAATATTTTAAGGGCCCGCCATGAAAGGCAGAATCAGGTCCCAAATTGACTCCCTCATACTCGATCACTACAAGCGTATAATTTAGGATTTATTCCGCGCTACGTTCTTCACCGCCTTTTATTAATTTATTAGCAATAACTCATCATGAATGCAAAGCAATAATCTGATACAATCTTCGCACGGATAAACTGTAAAATATTTGACAGGATTAGAACGACCTTATTAAGATAACAAAGAATTCTGAATTTTTCAATTATAACAGATTTAATGTTGGACATTTGCAAAAGATAGAATAGTTTGTAGCATCCATTGATCTAAGCGCGAAGGCGATAAAACGGCCTTCTCGATAACACGAGAAGGTCGTAAAATGCTGCAAATATTAACATATAAAAACTGGTCTGATAATAAAAGTGGAATTGAGACGGATAAGTCTGTGCGCAGCCTTAGCATATTCCAGAGATGCAGCTCTATGTGGTGCTTAACATCGAATATTTATGCATTCATTTCCATTATGTTGCTTCATTACAACGCACCCGTCTGGCCAGAGTAATAGTTTATGTACTAGTCTATACTGCACAGAGAAAATACACCCATTAAAATATTTAATGAAGATAATAATGTCATAATATCCACCGCAGGCTTGTTTATATACGGCAGATTATGCGCATTCTTTTGATGGTTATGTGAAACAAAACTAGGTAATTTCAAGTTTATAATATGTCTCATAGTCATACGATATCCTACTTTACTGAGTTTAGTACATAAGTGGGTAATATTTTATAAGAAATAGATGCTATGTTTTGAAGTGTAACATGATAACTATTTATGCTAGTTAATATACAAAAGAAATGTTTCCCATCAAACACTATAAAAATATTAATTATCACTAAATTATAATTACCACGTTTCCCGTCGCATTTTCCATATTCTTCAAACAACTTTTTTTAGATATTATACAATCAGTTTGTAGCAAGAAAAGAATAACATGATTCTATAACTCCAATAACCTATATTTTCATTTTCCTACCTAAAAATACCTTTCATAATCTAAAAGCCGTCTATAACGTGACGCTCTGCACTATACCACGGGTTTCAATTTTATTTAAGACGATTTCAAATACGCTCTCTATCTACTAAACGCGAAAAATTCCCGAGTGAATTGTAAACGTGTTCGGTTGTACCATATTTTCATTGGAAGCGCAATTTGGTTTACCGCTTATGAGCCGTCAAGGGAGTGTTTGATTTGGCGCGATGGTATCTACGTCTGATCGGATTGCCATAATACTCACGGTTTATTTGCAAGCGTTTAATTTACTACACAAAGGAGCTGTTCTAATATTAATATTAATTTATGGATTGTGTTAGATAATGGTGTCAATATAATTAATGATATTCTATAGTGTTCATTTTAATATCCTACATTATTACTTTCGTTTTATTGTATCTAAATATCATTTACTAGCTGTGCTCCGCGGTTTCACCCGCATTGCTTCTTTCCTGTTGGTCTTAACGTGATGATAATATATAACCTGCCTTCGATAAATGGGCTATCTAACACCGAAATAATTTTATCAAATCGGATCAGTAGTTCCTGAGATTAGCGCGTTCAAACAAACAAACTCTTCAGCTGTATAATATTAGTATAGATATAACAGAATATTAAACAATCTGTCGATTAAAATACTCATCACAAAGATATTAACCTAAAAGTGTGTTAATACACTGAATGTAGGTAAAGGAAGAAGCGTTCGTGCGAATTGGAAATTAAAGTACTGTTATGAAATGGTAATAAACTGGTAAATTAATTTCAGTATTTTAGAAATGTCGAAGCTTAACAAAAGATAGCGAGCGTTTGAAGTAGTTATAGACTACAAGCCCGCATAGGACAAAAATATGGGTCAAATGAACCACCAGAGGTCATATCTAGAACGATAGCAGAGCAAAAAATAATAAGATTCATCACTATGCCGTCACTTGTAAGCTGTCCAACTGAGTGCAGATGAGAATTGAAAAGTACAGGTAGACTCGGTAAATTTTGGTCATATATTTTTGTACGGCATTCTTAACCATCGATAGATCCATTAAAAATAATAAGAAACCGCTCAGTGCCGTACAAAAATGGTGGTCCACCAAGTCGGAATTTTTATTTAATTTCCGAGAGTTACCGGGGGTAAATTTGGTCATTTGACCATGTACGGCATCTGTGTCATACTATTGCTATACTGCTTTTAATCCATTATTCCGCAACGCCGTACAAAAATCATGGGGACAAGGGGAAAAAATCGAGAGTTGTAATCCCCTCTCTTTCCCCACTCCAGGGGGTCATTTGACACAACACGAAATAAATTTATTTTTAAAGTATTTTATGCATAGATAATATTTTTTCATGTGCCGTACATTTTCGTTGGTTCAAAGGGGAAAAATCTGAAAAAGAAAAAAATCCATATAACGAAATGTTTGCTTTATATTTTTATAATAAAATATAAATATACATTAATATTAAGAAGCTCGAGGTGGTTAATTATCACCTTGGAAAGTCGGAGTCAGGTGGAATGGACTCCGTTAAATTGATGAACTAATAAAAAAGCTATGAACGAAAAGATGTGAATTATATGCAATCAGTCCATGAATACAGGTAAAGTCACAATCAAATGCTAGTAATATATACATATTCAAAATGTACAAGTAAAGCGCTTTCAAATGATACCAAACACTGCATATTTATCTTAACTTTATTTTTTTACTCTGTATGTTTTGTCCGCTAGAGGGCGCCACATTAGATTTTGTGAAACCCCATATAGCCTTTAGCTAGCTGGTCGCTGGTTATCCAGTGAACAATTCAGACGCTTCTAATGATATGTCATTTGTCGAATTCTGATAAGTAGTTTAGAAGTTACGAGGGAATAGATGAACATACATACATGACCTGTAAGCAACCATAACCCTCCTTTTGCTTTGCCGTAGTTGGGTAAAAATATGTTAATGCCGTACTGTATCAAATGGCCATAAAGCACCCTTAAAATAATTGTAGCTTTCGTCGCTTTCATCAGCCTAAAAGATGTGGTCTGCACAAAAATGTACGGCATCGTTTTTTCCTAATTTATCTATGTTAATACTATTTAAAACAACGGATTAAGTGTAGAAAACTATTATATTTCATTAATCTACGATGTTTAAACTTTAACAAAATTTCTGGTTTTGCATTTCTCTATAACTTTTTTTAGAACGGTTTCTTTTGAACGGCAATACTATACAACAATTGAATTTTACAATATCATGTTAAAAAAAAAGTTCCCGTACAGGGTCAAATGACCTTACAGCTCTTTATATTAAGAATTGGATGAAATTAAGATGATTATTGGTATACATTTAAAAGAACAATTATTTTTTGACGGCATTGCTTTTAATAGTACTTTTGAGTGCTAGATAATGTTTTGGAACCGAAGCCGTACTTAGTCAAATGACCCCCTGGAGTGGGGAAAGAGAGGGGATTGCAACTCTCGATTTTTTCCCCTTGTCCCCATGATTTTTGTACGGCGTTGCGGAATAATGGATTAAAAGCAGTATAGCAATAGTATGACACAGATGCCGTACATGGTCAAATGACCAAATTTACCCCCGGTAACTCTCGGAAATTAAATAAAAATTCCGACTTGGTGGACCACCATTTTTGTACGGCACTGAGCGGTTTCTTATTATTTTTAATGGATCTATCGATGGTTAAGAATGCCGTACAAAAATATATGACCAAAATTTACCGAGTCTACCTGTACTTTTCAATTCTCATCTGCACTCAGTTGGACAGCTTACAAGTGACGGCATAGTGATGAATCTTATTATTTTTTGCTCTGCTATCGTTCTAGATATATCCCCTGGTGGTTCATTTGACCCATATTTTTGTCCTATGCGGGCTTGTAGTCTATTAAATAGTGAGCAATATTTGAAGTGAGGAAATTTTATTAAAGCGTGATATACAATTTAAATCACGAGTGAGTTATCCGTGTCCGTAGACTTGTAGTTGCCCTATCAAAATAGAACAACTTTGTAAACACGTGTAACTCAAAAAATATACATTACTTATAAATCTATTTATATCGACAAGTTAAGCACGTGAAATCGATATTAATCCAGTTTATTTAAATATACGTAAATTTATTAATTACTCATTGTGACCGATCATTGGTAAAGTTATGTTATATCGTAATTATAAAAATCCATACTAATATTATAAATGCGAAAGTAACTCTGTCTGTCTGTCTGTTACTCAATCACGCCTTAACTACTGAACCAATTTGCATGAAATTTGGTATAGAGATTTTTTGATACCCGAGAAAGGACATAGGATAGGTTTTATCCCGGAAATGCTACGGGAACGGGTTTTTCTTTGAAAACGCGGGCGAAGCCGCGGGCGGAAAGCTAGTATGTTATATGAACTGACAACTGATAGACTAGATTTTATATTGTAAAAAATTTAAGAGGACTCTACATTTTTCTTATATCCACAGAAAAAAATAATAAAAAACCGAATTGAGACATATCTGTATATAAAAGGGGATATACATATAATAAAAATGTAATATTTTATAAAAAGTTAGCAATAGTTACGACAGGATAGAGAAAAGCTTTTAAAGCTTTTGAATGTAGCGTATTCAATATTCATATTGTCTATTATTTGGGACATTTATACAAGCTATAATTCAAATACCAATTGATCATGTATTAAAATAATTGCCTATTTCAAAAAAGGAAATGAGAGAGATTAAAATGATTTTTTTAATGGCGGGTGAAATGGAAGGGTTGCTACCCCGACTGCTGCAAGACCGAAAATTATTGTTTTCCTAACTACGCCGCGCGGTTTCACCGCGGACAAACACAAAAAAAAACAAGTATTTCTATATCTCATGGGTTATTCTGATATATAACCTATATTACTAATAAGTTTCATCCGAATCTGCCCCTCAGGTTTTTTCGTGAAAGAGCAATAAACATACAGACCTACATACGTCCTTATAAACTTTCGCATATATTATATTAATTGGATTGTACCTTCAGTTAATATTACTATTGATAGGACAAGTTTAGTTAAGGCTTGGTACTACTATCGTAGTGGAGTTGACTAGGACATCGCAGAAATAATACACTACGTGACTAAATTTGTGATCAAGCAATAAGCATATACCACAGACCACTGAACTGCATATTATTGCACATTATACATACACAATAGTTTACAATAGCTACGTATATTCTTTATATTCACAGAAAAAAATACTTCAACCACATGTTGTTAGGATAATTGGCTCACACTACCGAAGTTATAACAGTATTTTTATCTTTTACCCGACGGTTGCCTGAAAGAAATGGCTTATAGCCATATATATGGCTGCCAATTGTATATCTTCTTTTATTTTTGTTTTAACATTCTTTACTGTGTATATACAATGAAAAATAAATAAATAACATATTGAGACCCGTCACATAATTATAGGTGCATATAATAAGCATATTAAAATTAAGGCATGCATTATAAAAATGTTCGGTGTAATGAATGATTAAATTGAATACTCCCAAGAAACAAACAGAGGTAGTTTGCTCAAATCTGTTGCGGTTTCGTGCATTCAAGACGTCTAATCAAGTGTCCTCGGTTTCCCATGACACAAACACAATAGGATTTTAGTTGAAAACTTTGTTAGCGGGTGGCCAAGATTGCAAATTTCCCACTGGACCTAAACCAGTTTCAACTTTCCGGGAATAATATCGATAACTACCGCTAGCGTATACTTGCGTATTTATGATTGATGAGCAAAATATGTAGATTAGTGTTTACTTTCTTCTAAAGTTATCGGTTTATCATTATAGGTAGCTATTTGATGAATGTATTCATTTAGAATTATTACAAACGGTTTTTGTGCCGTTGAAGCAATTATAATTTATCATAATTTTATGCGTGTCTTACCGCCTGTGATGAAGTCGAAAACAATAATTTTCAAATGACTATTCAGCACATTTTGCAAAGGGATAAGGATAGTAGATATTTATATGAATGATATTATAGGAATAAAGTAATGAACTGAGAAATGTGAGAAAAAGGATACAGGCCTAAATTTTTCCACTAATAGGACGAAACCATTTTATGCCGGTCTTCTGTGAGGGGATTGATAATTTCTCCGTTGCGAGTTGACACAATTCATGCCGAATCACTTAGTATATTGTATTTTTTTTTTTCAAAAAGGAAATCACTAGGTATTCCATAAAAAATAATCATAATGAGTGGTGATTTGGTATTATTGTAAATTAAAAATTTATTTGTATGTTATTAGCAAATATTTACATTGGAGTTAATATGTCGTCGTTGATCGGAATGTAGTTTACATATTGTAATGCGAGGTCTTCCAAATCTAATTATAAAGCTGTTTACATAATATTTTCATAAAAATTTATTGAAAATGTTATCAAAACAATACTTTATTTTCTTTTTTATTAAATTTGAACTTTGAAGTAATGGAAAATGTACAAGAAGCAATTCTTTAACAAATTGGAAAGCGCTCGATGCATCATGTGGCTATCCATTACTTAACTTCAAAGTAACTTATAATTTGTTGCCACTAACGGCAACTTACAAACAACTGTGAACATAATGAAATCTCAGTAATTTTTCTCGTGTAAGCAACTTCCTTAGATGTTTTCTTGGAACAAGAAAATCTACAATTGAGGTACTCAAATACATTTATTTTTGTAGAAATGCTTGTAAATCTAGAGATAAAATAGTATTACTTTTATGAAATGCTTATTTCTTCGTATCACGTTTTTAGTTTCAAATGAATTGTTAGTTATTTAATAAATAATTATTAATTACGAACATACTAGGGCAACGGGCAACGAAAATTCCTTGACCTTTATTTCGCGAATATGAATTTGCCTAAATAAATACATCGAATCCCTACACATAAGTTAACCAAATGCCTCCGTGAAAATTAGAGCTGAATGTGAATGCCATATAGAGAATACAAGATACAAGTTTTATTACAGCAATTATGAATACGACTACGTAATCGAAAGAGGCAAAGAATAGAACGTCGAGCAAATATTAAATTGAATATTACAGGCGAATCACGGCGTTCCCTTTAGTAATTTAAACAAAGCCGTAGAATCTGGAGCAGAGGACTTAATTTCGGTAGTAGACTGAGAAAAGTGTTATGCAAATTTGTACATCGTATTTTTTCTTCCATTAACTTCCCGGACGGCGCCATAGCAAAAGAAACGATGGAACGGAATGAAAACAGGCTTTTATTCGAAACTGTAATTAGGAAATTAACGACTTGGACAGGGAAAAATAAATTCTCCTTCCGTGTAAACATCGCTTGTGGAAACTTAAAGATTGCTGTTTTTGCAAGTGTTTAAATTGCTTTGCTAATTTTTAATATTTCCAAGTCTATGTTACTTTTGTCTTTCTGTTGTAGTAACAAAATAAGTACCTAGAGGTCTTTAAAAATATTTAATTTTAATTTTAAAAATATTAAATAAAGGTTAAATAATCGATGAAAGAACTAAAGGAATCCTAATAACCTAACATAAGTATAATATACAAAATTTAAAACGCCTTATATAATTTTAGCAGGCGTTTATTATTTCCAATGATCACTTTACAATTATATGCTTTAAACTATTCAGCAGGCGCTTCAAATTTTAACAATGAATTTTCAACTGTATGAATATATTTTCCCTATTTTATAACGCCTGTTTTAAGCATGAGCGTTTATTATAATACATAAAAGTCATATTTAGGTCAATAAGCAATGCGAATTTTATAATATCTAACTGGCATTCAAAATAACTTTATAATTGGTAGTTGATACTATACGTAGTAGGTATATTATTATTAGTCTGTGTTGATACCTATATTTTAAATGTAAAGTAATATTATAGAGCTGAAGAGTGGCGATGGATCGCGCTAATATCAGGAACCACTGGTCCGATTTGATAAATTATTACACTGTTAGATAGTCGATTTATTGAGGAAGGCTGTAAGCTATATATCATCACGCTAAGACCAATACGAGCAGAGTTAGCGCGGGGCATAGCTAGTATAATTACTTATTAACCATTCTTAAACAGGCATACAAAATTTTATCAGCCGAAGCCGAAACCATATTTATATAACTGCTTTAATCGATAATTCATTTTCGTACTTAACTGCGCATTATCATTATTCTAAAAACGATGATGAAATAAAATATTACCTATCTAATAGATCGGCCGTGGATTGCCGCTGGAGTCCCCGCGGCCATTCATCATACAAACTGTCTGGCTATTGTAAATTGGCTCCTTGTCTTCAAAGAATCCCATTAACGTGTATTTGTGTCACAATTATAATATTTTTGTGTGTTTAATTTTATGAAGGAAAAAGTCGTTTCAAATTGCATTAATTTTCGCAATTTTTTCTGTTTGTAGAGTAATTTTAATCGCAATGATTATGATTATCATTTGACTCGTAAATCTAATTATGTGAGAAAAAATAAAATAATTCTGGTGTATTTTGGTTTTTGTATGAATTTTAATTATTCGCGGAAAAAACTATGCCGGTACTTGTCACCAATTCATCGCATTCAGCGTGGACCGACCTCTTTTTATTAAAAAATATTCTCCCAAAATAAGTGGGCAAAACAATGATACATTGTTTCAGCACTTCAGTATTAAATGGAAGGGACCAACTATAATTAATTGAAACTCATTAACGTTGACTTCATTCTTTCCCGATTATCATTTGTTTTATCCTGGGAAGGGCTCGGAAAAATACATTACGAGCGGTTCTAGCATTTGTCTTCGTCGCCTTCGAGGCCGACGTTAATTAATATGGAATACCCTTTGGGCTTCCAACTGTTTACCATTCCCTGATTTATGTCTTTATTACAAATTTTTATTTAATTTTCCCTCGGCACTTAAACAATTTCCAATAATTAACGGTGCCGTAAATTTTGTCGATAATCCCCGGTGTGTTTAAATCAATATGATGCTTGAAATATAGTGCTGTTAAAACGGTATGAAGTCCACTGCACTGGTAAAAAAATAGTGTGAAGCTTATGCAATATTTATTATTATTATATTTATTTATATTTATTTCTGCGAAGGCATATAACTATTTTTTTATACTACGACTGTTTTAGTTTCGTTACTAAAAAAGTTATATTATATTTTCTACCTAAACCTATGGACACATTCACATAGAAACCCAACAAACTGAGCAAGCACGCTTGCATTAAATGTTGCCAATATCGTTGACTAGGAGCACAGTAGCTATAAGGAGCTTTGGCCTGCTTGAATAATCATTGAATTGGACCACATTGTGTAAGACTTGCAGAGTACCTACGTGTCGCCCGATTCACAGGGACCGCCTGTCCGGTGTGAATTCACTTAGCCCAACATCTGCTATTGTATTCGAACTGCATGTCCATTTTGGGTAACATAAACTTCCAATATAGATACAATATTGACGGTACTAAGAAATATATCGTATATTTTGTGTATAGTTTCTATTGAACAGTTATTTGTGTTGGTATGTTCATTATATGGCGTAGTTTGTATATGAAAACAAACATCATATTAAGTATTATGTTATTAATTTTGGTTGTAGGTAAAAGGAAAACTCCTGAATCAAAATAAGCCAGTAAAGACGGAATTGAAGTGTACCTACGTAGTTAGATAGCAGTAACCAACGTACTACGTTTATATACCTTGACTAAGTATGCTGCTTATTAGATTAATTATGTGCTAATACGTTGATTATACCAACGTAATTATGAGCTCATAAAACTAGTTAAGTTTAAAACTAAAATAATAAATTCACATGACATACGGTATGTCGGTATGTCGGTATTTGCGCACAAAATACAAATTAACCTAGAAATAGGACTGATGGATATCGAATTACCGAATTGAAGAACAATTGCACGGTACATTTTTACCGCAACTCAATAATTGTATGTTAGAAAATTTACAGACAGAACAATTGTCGAACTAGACATTTTCAATATTGCTCTACATAGGACCAGTGAACAAAAAGGTCGCATGAAACTTATTCAGTAACTGTTGTCCTCTGCGTTTCTGATGTTAAATTAAGCTTATATTATATCATTTTATAACATTTAAGGTTTATTCCTGTACAAAGTAAAGTTTATTATATTAAAATTCGTTAGTTAATAAGGTAACAAGGCGCTGTTTACCCAATTTAAAACGATCGAAGATCGCGAGACAGCCCCGGCACAGCTTGGCCCAGTTTAATTTGATGTCGCCTGCCGTCTGTTGCATCCTCTGATTAACTTCCTCTTTCAAATTTCTATTAACTTCTCTTTTACTAATCACATTATCTTCGTTTAAAATTAAACGCGATGTTAACTCAGCTTTATGAAAGCGCTATCACGTCTTGAATTTTGCGAGCGATCTTTATGAATTTGTAAATGAACGTCACTTTATTATTTAGCAGTGGAAGTTTCCCTAAAATATATTATGGTATAACTGAGCGCGCTAATATTGGTAGTTACTTCCTTTGAATACGACTTGTAATTATTGAAATTATTATTTGAATTTTAATTGAAACTCTCGTTATATATTTTGCGCGTGTAATACAAATCACAATACCCATGTCTATGATGAAGAGTTTATTAGTCGATGAAGAAAGGCTGTTCAGAACTATTTTCGCCAAATGATATAAACACATTCATCATCTTAAATAACAAACAACTGTAAATATGAAACGAGAACCTTTGAATTATTTGTCCATTATCCAATGTCATAACAGATTTTAATAAAATAAATACATTTTAATACATTCAGCATATAGTTTAGTCTATTTCATAGTATTAAAATATTGTATATAGGTAGGTGCATTTTTATTTTTTTGGCTTTTGCTA
This sequence comes from Colias eurytheme, assembly GCF_061535395.1. NCBI lineage: Eukaryota > Metazoa > Arthropoda > Insecta > Lepidoptera > Pieridae > Colias > Colias eurytheme. Next base: position 5,214,973 of record NC_142985.1, read on the forward strand.
AAAGCTTCTATTGAAAGCTTTATTTAACAGTTGTTATTATTTATACTCGCGGCCATGACATAAGTATGGTTTTAATAAAAATATGTTTAATTTTCCGCAATAACATTATTTTCCTTATTACAGAATCTATTTTTAAAAATTATAGATGGCGTAAATTTTCCACCGATCGTCCGCCAACATCAAAACAACGTTCAGAAGTCGTAAAACTTTGTCACTCGCAATGATCTTTTATGAAAAAAGTCGAATGAAATAGTTCCGTAAGAGCCGATGAACCCTTTGAAGCGAGAGTGAATGATCTAAAAAGTTGCGTGAACATATTGAACGGTCGGCTCATTGCCGTTTGTTTGGAAGTCGGTAACGAGTTCAGTGGTTCTCTGATTGATGAGAATGGTCGTCCCGGCCCGGAGCACGTATTGATAACATTACGCATTAATTTCGCTATCTGCCCGAAGCGGTTTGGTTAACGCAATTTTTCTCACGTCCCGATAGAGCTTTCCATATATCATAAGGGTTCATTGTGCGGAGACAAATAGATGTTTTACGACTGTATCACGTTTGAATGCATGTATTATTAATCGTGCTCCCAAATGTATGACACTTGACGTGATTTTTAAATGCTACATACCATCCTTTTATGTAAGTATCTTAAACAGTAAAACTGAAAAGATTAATAACTTCCAGTTATATACAATAAGCACAATTTGTTACTGTCCCCAAATTTCAATGTGGCAAAAACAATAATGAAGGAGACAGATCCCTGGCAGAAATTTAATCAATTCGTAATAACTCAGCTTCAACGTTTTAAAAAGCCATTAGTGTCTTAATTTATTTGTTATTTGTTTATGACGTTGGATAATGCCACGGGCGTGTTTCACGTGGAGTTTTTATCAAACAATCCCCTTTGTTTTGAATTTACGCGTAAAGATAAGTGTGGGAGATTATTTTCTGTTTTCGTTGGCTGGTCTAGAGATAGGCGAGTTCGGGAATCGTGATAAGCGCAATTGGGTTGTATAAATCAACCGCCCCTACCACACTGATAACGAGAGAAATTCTATTGTAAATCATACATTTGTTCTCCTATCTCGCGCAACTGTGTATCGTATGACTAATTTTTAACATGGGTACGATTGTAATTATAATTTGTAATAAGTCGCCCGGGTGCTTAAGGGACATGTTCTGTGTTATTTCCCTTTTTTGCGTTCCTATTTAGTTATTTTGTCTATCGATTGGATGTATAAGTGTGAAAAATTGTAAATGATATTTTATCAATTAAAGATTGTATTGTTTTTAAAACATTTAAAGAAGTAAAGAAAAATGTTTACGCTTTTCTATGTCTCTATCGTTTAAATAACAAAAGTATTATAAAGAAAACACGTCAGTTTTACGATTGTACCTACTCCAAACGTCTTATATCGTTATAGTAAGCGTTATGAACAATTAAGACAAGAAACTTCTTAACCGATTTGACCATGGGCGCTTAACTAACGAAGGAGCGTGCTAAACTGTCAATTTCACTGTTTACTAACTAGTCATAGCCAGAGAAACTTCGGAATTAACACTAGTTCAGCAAGGAGCAACTAAAAGGCTTCCTCGACTAGTAGCGTCAAAAACAAGAACTTGATGCAGTGAAACTTTTAGAATTGAAAGGAAAACGATGCGTTCAACAGTGATGCTTTGATGCTTCTAAGCTAGTTAACTAGCTTATATTATATAAGCTTATTAACTAACTTATAAAGTTTATAGAGAACCATAATAAACAGATCTTGATTAAACATTTGAACAAAAAATTCCTTGTACTACGTATAATAAATTCCTTTGAATTATAGAGCATTATAATATTATAATATCGTGGCAAACTTGCAAATTACATAATATTGTCTAAGATGTAATATTATAATATCAAATATCACTTAAAAGCCACTTAAAACATTCAAGTAAGTTTCGTCTTGACAGCTAGATTAGTAGATATTATAGTAATTATATTTTTTACTAGTACATTATAAGCATGAACATGAACATTGGAACAAAGTTCCATTCGTTCCAATCGTTTTGAAATAAATTAACGAATGCTAAGCAAAAGTGCCGTGCTGATTTTTCTTAACGCTCGCCTAGCCCCTTTTTGTGACGCGTGATAACGAACTTCGTTCCAATAAACGAACAACAATTTACAAATGTATGACTAGCGCAGAACATGGTTATCATTTTACATGTATATAACGTAAAACAATCCAAGAGAGCAGTCAACATTAAAAAAATTGGTTGGTAGTAAAGTCGGTTTACTGACGATAGTTGAACGTGACAACGTCCGATTGTGCTTCTTTGTCGCTCGTTCCGCGCTCTCGCTTGCACTTCAAGCCTTACATGGAACGCCTCAGAGCGAGGTAACGCCGCATGAGTCATGTTTTTTCGTGCGTGCAGCCGGCTCTATCGAATCATAAGACGTTGTCACGTCAAAAAAATATTAATACCTAGTGGTGAATTACTTATAACTTAAAATTATTTCACATTAAACCAAGAGCTAATGCTAGTTTCAGCTATGTCATAATATTCATTTGGTCACAGTGAACGCTTACAAGATAGCTATTAACGTTAGGAAGCTTTTCAACTACCATCCATCATTGTAGCTCGTCAGTCACTTTAGCACATTAACGTGAAAATACTTTTTAGAAAACGCAAAAATAACAGCTATATTGGCGCCGTTCCTGACCTTTCAGTTATAAGATTTAACCCGTGACGCGTCCGGCGCACAGCCGGCACCGATCCCGATAGTGTCAAGGGAGTTCACGAAATCTAGCTTTTTTATGACTACCAAGTTTGAAAATTTTATTTACCCTATTGTTCTATAATTATATGCCATGTATGATATATTTTTGGAAAGAGGAAGAAACTAGTTATAGCATAAAAATGTAATCATGACGATATATTTTTTCTATAAAATTATAAAAAATTGATTTTCTTTTGTTTTAATTTTAATTGCTTACATACTAACACTTACATGATAATGCTGAGTCATCAAATGATCATATTCACGTTTTCATATCACTACACGATTGCCAAATACATTCACTTATATTTTCACACATTTAACACAACGTATTTCACTATGAATAATAACAAATCTCCATTATTCACAAACAAGAAAAAAAGCGCCATTTTGCGTCTTCCGCACTGAAAAGTTGAGACACTTTTTCACTGAGTATTCTTCAAATATCCCTAAAACCAATATCATAAACGTATTCTACGTAAAATTTCCAGTAATATACGTCTCAATTATCACTCATCTAATTATTCCTCTCGGCATAATTCACAATCCAAATATTCGTTGAACAAGACAAATGTCACAAACTATGGCCGATGACGCAACTCAATCAATGATTCACTTTTTTTTTTATTTTGTGGTTTTGGTCTCTATTGCCTGTCTCGGAGTCGTGTCGATTCGAATTATAAATGTTTAAGGCATAGAGAAATATTTTTTATACTGGAAACATTCACTTGTAAGAACTACAGGTGACCTTCAAAGTCATTGGCCGCGTTATGAACAGTCGTTGTTACGCAGGACGCTACAGTACCATTTTGAGTTACGATTAACCGTCTGTACATAGGACGCGTCACGGGTTAAATACTTCTGCTCCGCGACTAAGTGCTAATTTAGTTTTAAGTAGTTATTTGTTTTGATGGTAATTACATTTTGCGTTTAATTTATTGAATAATCTTTGTAATTTTATTAGTACTAATATGAAACTCGAATAATTCAAGTAATAATTTAGATTTAGGGTGTGTATTAAAATATATTTATTGTTACGTAAACATAAACACTACGGTTTTATAAGCTTTTGTTTTGACATATTTTTAAGAAAACTCATATTAGATTCTAAATGGACTTAAATATGCTGCATGATTTGCATTTAATCCTTTACATTTTAAAATAAAGAATAAATTGTCTCGCACCTTTAATCTAGGAAAAATATGAAACAATACACATATCTAGGCAATGAATATTACAATAATTTGCACTATATTCTCAGTATGCAACAGAATTGTTCATAATATTCCAATTACTTTAATGAACAATGAAGCTGGTATTGTTTGCGAGTACATTAAGAGCTCTCTTTTCTAACTAGGTTAACCCAAAGCCTTATTTTTGTAGAGTTTATCCGCAGTATGACTAAATTTCGGTACATTTATTTATATAATTTAAGCCTACAATTAAATAGGCGACGTAATGAATAAATACCCCAACAATAAGTAATTTAATATGAAATGAAATTACAAATATTTCGTACTTTGTGTTAACCCGCTATAAATTCAACATTTCCATGTTGCCACAAAGTTAGTAGATACTAAAAACACCAAGTTAAAAACTTCGTTCATTACACTTGTTACTCGCGAATTCATAGAAATATTTAATATCACGTAGACACTTAAAGTTCCACTTTGACTGTTTCATATTCACTAGCGAAGTTTTTGTGGAAGAACGTGGCTTTTTATCAACCTAGTTGCGGTGTGAAGTTGTTTGGCAGCTACTTTATTTTGTTGGCAAATCGTGGAAGCGATCATGTGGCAAAACAGTCTTATGGATTTGCCGGAGGGAACTTTGACTCGAGAGTTTCACCTCATAGCCGATGCGATACGATGTGTTTGAGAGCAAAACGATGTTCGATGTTACTGAATTGCAGATATACCTAAGTGGTGCGTCTAGATGCCTCATTTGCGTCTTGTTTCTAGTATTTCGTACCATGTTTTTAACCCTAGAAGCCTAATCTATATGGAACGTACACAAAGCCTTAATATACGTCTCAGAGGCGTACACATATAAAAGCCATTATTTTAGGTATATTATTTCATTATTATTGTTTTAATAAAGCGGAAATTTGAATTTGGGAAATAAACTAAAAATAAAACTACACTATTATCAATTATAACTATAATCAAAGTTGTTTATTACAACATAAAAAACAATATGCATAAATTGGAACAAAAAAATTTACTTCTTCAAAATCAACTTAAAACATATATTATTTTTATAAAGTATCAATTTTTTTTACGCTAATTATATATTTTTAGATAAAACATTACAACTAACCGGTCTATAAAGGATTAGTTTAACTTTAGGACCACACTACACATAAATCAACCTTGTGCTCGCCACACACAGATTTTTTTACATTTATTACACACAAATTTTGAAATTCATGGTTGGATTGGTTTCTGCAGAAGGCCCAGATTATTGTAATGACGCAACGAACTCAGACACCTCATTATTTTAGCCCTTGCTTTGAACTTCGTCGATAATATGGTCATCCTCAACTTCGGAACCTGAATCCTCGTGAGGACTGCCTTCTCCATTCAAAATTGCGATAATGTCGTCTTTATTTAATAGATTGGACCGTAATATATTTATAACTGAAACAATTCCGAAAAAAGATATAAAATACACGAAAAACAATCAAAAGTAAAATCACTTAATCTTAGTTAAAAGTTACACAAAGCCTAAGCATACGTCTCGCAGGCATGCAACACTTCGATAAATCAAAAATGGCGGGACTTACCATAACGATACAAGCACCGTCCTCTAGCTCTTTTCGGCCACTGAGATAACTAAAAAGTACGACGCGCTAGCTTCAATCGTTAGAAAGAGACATCCGATATTCGAATTTTTGTACGCCTCGCAGGCGTAGATTAGGCTTCTAGGGTTAATACAATATATGATATTGTGAAGAATATTTCTATGACGTTATTATTAGTTAATAATTTAGGCCTCCATGTGAGTAAAGCTTGTGGATATCAGTAGGTAAGACAATTAAACATACTTACTATAATTTTAGCTGTAGGTAACCCTTTGGTTGATCATCTCAAATTGTAACCGCTCACCGACAACACATGACAACGGTATCCTTGATCAATATGACATACAAGTTCATTTATCACCATTCCCACGAAGGAGAATTTTTATCCTACCCTTATCCTTATCGCGACGTAAAAACACGACGTCTTATATAAAACTTTTTAGGCAATTTCACAGTTTCGTTGAGTTTCTATGAATTGTTATTACGTGGCCATTACAAAAGCGCTCGCTCAGCAATATGTGGGTGAACCGTTTAACGACGTCAGCATTAAAGATAATAAGAAAAAGTTAAATTATGTCGATGTCTGAGGACCGCCGACCGCACTCTCTACGCTGCGGTTATAAAAATGGAATTTATGACTCGAATTATTTCACTCTCTTCCCTAATTTCGCTACTTTTCTTCTGCTCGTGTCCAGGTGCATGATATGAACTTTTTAAATGGACTAAGGGTGAACTTTAACTACGTTTTGCTTAGTTACTTTGTTTTTATTGGTCTATTTCGTTTTGATTTGAATGCGGAGTCTGGATTTAGATTTTATTTAGCTGGTTAATTTAAAAAGTTTTTATTATTTCAGTAATTATTTTGATATTTTTCATTTAAGTTATCAGATTAAATTCGTATATTAAAATTATTTCTTCGAAATAATTAATAACTGTGTAGGTACGTTTGACATATTTTTAATAAATTGCCTATAGGTAAGGGAAAAATAAAGTACCTATAGATCTTACCCTACTTTAACGTGTTGCCTTATTTTCTGCTTATCCAGACCATCCTAATCGTAACTCAACCAAAGTGAAAATAAACTCAATTCAAACCATTATTTAATTTTTACAACATAAACTAAAAACTATGACTTTAGGCTTAAACAATTTAACAATTAAGATCTAAAATACATTCTTTTATCCATACATATTATACACATTTACTTCAGTTTTATCTCTTGGTACGGTGGGGCACCGCTACAGTAATCCTGCGATGCTTAGTCAATGTCCGCTCGCTCCTGGCCGATTCGATATAGCATGGCTGACACATGTCCGGATTAGCCGTATTCAATAATGCTTTAAATGGCTTATTTTGGTACCTATGTGTAAAATTATATTCCGTGTAGGTGATTGGAAAAAGCAAATGCGGTACTCTTTTATTTAACACTAGCAAACCCGTTTTGCCACCAGAGACACCTTTTCTTTGCTATAATCTTCACGGAGCCCGAGATTTTTCCAACGAATGCAAAACCGTGGAAATCGGTTCGTGCGTTCTGGAGTTATAGCGTCAGGAAGGAAAAACCGACTTATTTTTATATAGTAGAAGAAGAAATGAATACAATAATGAGTATAAGTACAACAATAAGGGTGCTTTTCCAGAGCTGTGCTGACCGAGGCGAGGTAAATAAAGCGAGAGGATCGATTCTTTAAAAACACTAAGCAATATAGATATCGATTGTGCCATGTTGGTAATAAAATAAAATTATCTTTTTTAATACAAAAGATACATCTGATTAGCTTAATTTAACAAGTCATATTATACGCTTCACTAATATACAATTTATAATACACTATACAGTACCAAAGAACATGCAAATAGAGAACCTTCGAACATTCTACCCAATAAACTAGGGTGTTGATTAAGTCCACATATATAAAATGAATAAAGCCCGGGGTTAACAAATTGTTACAGCTGACCATCAATAAATTGTAAATTTCCCGGGATCGAGAGTATAGGCTTTCGGACCACATTCTGCCGTAGCCTTAAATTCGAACATGTCCGTTAATCCGGGTTTCACCTCGAAGGGCCGGACAGTGACGAAGTGTGGGTCATAGGATTACTCCGGTCACTAGGCCACAAGTTATTTTATTAACACTACAATATTCAGCACTATTTTTCATACCGCCGTAAATAAAACCGCGTATAAATAGTGAAGTAGTAAAAATGGTAAGTGGTAGGTATATAATCTTGGGAATTGGTATTATCTTAATAAATTTAATTTTTAAAATCTGTATTGTAGTATTTTATTAGCATTTGTTCGTGAGAGTTTAAAAGTATATTCGGATACTCATGTGAGAGTGATGTCTAATTAATAACTACACTAATTTCCTGAAATTTGCATTACATAGAATATAACGTGGTACATATCATGGACTTAGCTAAAAGTATTATAACTCGGTATTAAACAAAGAACGTACCGATTTTTCCACTAGCTAACTAGTTGAAAATAAGCATAAAAATTGGTAAACTAGCACGTAGTTATTAAAATTATACAAAACTTATTATACTCAGCGTCGCTCACGGCATCGGTGAAGTTCGTGACAAATTTTCTTATTTTGTAGCTCTTGTTAAACTCTTAATTACTTTTGTTGGTAGTCCGCAAACATCCATCTCGTTACGTCGTAGGCTTCATTATTTACTCGCACACACGTTGCCTCTGTACAAATATTTACCTCTTAACGAGAAACCTGACTTCACCCGCGGGTGCTGTAATAAACTTTTCTATTGTACGTTGTGGTTTGTATTCATTCTGCAATGTAATCGTTACATTGTCTAACAGCGTTCATTGGTTTTAATTAACATTTGATATGTACGCAAGCCGTTAAACAAACAACATAACGTGATAATTCTCGTACTAATACCGAGATATTATTCGAATATAATTCGTGTTTACTTTCGTAGAATAGACGCGGTGTTTGTACGTGAATTTATTGAAAAGGAAAGTTGCGAGCGCCAGGTGCTATGCCAACTGATGTGTGGAATTTCGGAATTGTAATAACTAAATGTTATTGTAAGTTAACTTTAATAAATATGATTCATATACGGTGAATAATAGAAACGGGTGTAATAGAAGTAGAATGTTTGTTTAGGGATTATTTCTGTTATGTGAAATAATATATTACAATATGTAGATTGTAGGTACCTATATCAAAATATATTGTAATATTATATTATTTCACCATATTATTCTTAATTAGGATTACCTTTTGAAATTATTGATAAACCTAATGTTACGAGCATGGTACTAAAATATTAATGATACTGAAACAAATAAATTTTCCTAGATAGAGAGTTGAATCTTTGTTGCACACAAAAGTTGGCAGGATACACAAATAGAAAACAAAATAAAAAATAACACTTAGTCTAAATCAAAGCAAGTCTTATCGCAAGTTCCGCGAACATTTTAAAGATTGCCAGCATTAACCGATCCGTGCTTGCTAGTTACAAGAGAGCTCAAAGCATCAGTCCTGATCCGGCACTCATTCCCCGTCTCCAGTTAGCGATGCTTTTCAGAGCTTTGCGGTCGCCAGCAAATCGATTGTCGTAACGACCCAATTTATAATACCTTCTATTTTTCAGTTTTATAAATGGTACACGCTTGTAGTATATAATACGAGATTTATGAAGGAGGTTTTATTTCTAAGCGAAAATTATGACACAGTTTCTTTAATTTACATAATTTTCATCATCATCATCATCAGCCCATATAAGTTCCCACTGCTGGGACATGGGCCTCCTATGAGGGTACAGGCCATAATCCACCACGCTAGCCAAGTGCGGGTTGGCGGATAACACAATATGTCGTCGAACTTTTGATTCTTCGACATGTCGGTTACTTCACGATGTTTTCCTTCACCGTTCGAGCAGTGGTGATGTTACAACATGCGCAGATAAATAGAAAAATCAATTTTATTTCCTGCGCGCTCGCCCGGTCTCGAACATACATAATTTTAATTTGAAGTTATTGATTTATTATAATAGCAAGGGTAGAATGAAATTCCAACAAATATGTACATAAAAAATACTCATAGGTATCATAAAGAAATAAGCATAAAATTCTTTGCCTGCCCATTACGCAACATCGCAATAATCTTTCTTCGATTCATGAATGGTAAAATTAATTCGAATCGTCCACGTTAGTAGGGGTTGTTCTGTAGCCATGAGCGATGACCTCTAATGTCGGACGTTGACAAAGCGCTCAGCGCCTCCCATGAAAACGTTCAAATACATCATCGCCGCTGACAGCACGCTTCTGCGGACTACGAATTGCCATATTTTATTTCTGCTACGATTCCCAGATATTTGATTAATGATTGCGTTTTAAGAAACGTTCCATTCGCTCCGTGGAAGTCACGACATTCAATATCGGACGCGACTCTTTGTATCGAAACGGGAAAAACAACGCGGACACAGCGCGGCGCGATGGCGTGTGCTGCCGACAATAGAAATTATTCTCCCTAAGTATTGTGAAAATGCAAAAATACACGTCTAGCTGTGACGTTGAGTGATGCGTTCTCTAGCGTATCTCATTGTCTGCGTTCTGAAAGAGATTGCACAATATGAAATACTTCAGTTTGAACCGCAAGTGCCTCATTGAATACAGACGCGACTGAGGCGTCTATCTCAAACTAAAATATTTATACTGATTTGAGTGAACCATGAATGCATTTTAGCGGTTGAGGTTAAGCGGTATGATGTAACTCGATTATGGAATTAAATCCCATCCGCTGAGTGCTGGCCGCATTAGGTCCACTAATACTGCATTATTGGTTAGCTTCTAAATTTTAATAGAAACACAGGATAATCATTCATAACTAATGAGTCAATTTGTGCAAGATGCAAGATGAATAAATGATTATGGCATGTGCTGAGTACGCGTTATGTATAGTGATTTAAATGGAACCATTAATATTGATTGATCAATTATAATGTATAGGTATATTCAATATATAAATAGGCGTGTTTATAATTTTCTTGCAACACTGTCAATTTCATGCAACAGAAGCTTATTCAGTTTATGATTCAAATTTAGGTTTAATAATCTAAAATCTCCCCGAATAATAGAATACCTATTTGATGAGTCATGTTAAAAATAACAATAAGATATATCACTGTAAATACAATCTACGACTAATTAATATACCTTGAATACAATTCACATACCTACAAAACAGCGAGTAACAATTACGTTCTCCTACGTTTAAACATTTCATCAAAACTCGACCTACATCGATGTTTTCTTTCAATAAGCCACGCTTGCACATGTCGACGGTGTCCGAGACCGCTGCCACTACAGCTCAAGTGGAAGTAATCTTAGGAAGAAGCAGTTTATTACGTTCGCAATATCGCCGGAGCGATTCGATTTTCAACGCTCCCCGTTGCCGAATTGATTTCTAAATAATTCGTCTGTTTCGACGTATACTCATTGGATTCCGTTGCTTTTGTACTGTAATGAATTTCCGAATTGATTTTCCGACTGAGGCTACCTAAACTAGAAATACATTATTTATTTTCAATATAGCTTATATTAATAATCTTATAAACCAATAATAGTGATACTCAATTGTAATATAGCTTTTGCAGTGTATGCCGTACAGCAATAACAATGTAACGTATACCGTTATAATAAATGACGTGATAATAAATCAAAACATATACAACAGATAATATAGTGCTGTAATAATATCCCATACATATTTGAATAAAATTATAAATTTCACAATCATCCAAACAAATTACAGCATTATATTAAATAGATTAATTAACGATAACAAATAGCCAACAAACTGCAAATTGCAATCAATCAATGACGTCATAATCTAAATAACCTATCATAAAACATATTGAACAATTACGACGTATTGCTTTTGACGTGAATGAGCACGGACAACCATTTATCAGTCGATTGTCCAGATACGCATATATTGGTCAAGCGTTCTGAACACGTATTGTAGCTGCAGGAACATGTTAATTATGTCCCGAATGACGCTCCACTAATGTCACTGCCGTGTTAATTGTTCCTTTCGAAGGCCAGATTTATGACGGTTATGGAATACACAACAGATTTAGCCAATTATAAATACTTGGGATGTGTTCGCGTAAATTACGTAGGTCTGATACTGCGACAGGTATTAACATTCTAGCGAGTTGTGAACTCTACAATGTACCTAGATACTCCCTTTATTGCTGGATTAACTATAGTATACTAACGAATTGGAATATCATAAAGAGTTTGTTCTTACTTAGTTAATCAAGTCTTTACAGATTCATTTTCAAATACTTTTATATAAGAGCACTTCTTTTAATTCCGAAAAATATATTTTTTGTGATATGTAAACAATGAATAAACCAAATATCTTACACAATATATCAAATTAATTTCATTTATCCACATTGTACACTAAATAAAACCTTCATACAATTTTGGCTTGGAACTAAAAACGTGAATTTTTCAGAAGAAAAAACTTAGAACACCATTTTCATCGTCTGTAGGTACATCCCTTCATGTATGTGTAATTTTAATGAGTTTTGCGGTGGCGTGCGACATCGCCTCTAGTGTAGTGCTATATTAATAGCCCGTCTGAAAAGCCCTTACCTTGGAACCCCTAAAATTATTTAGTGATGTACTTGTACAACAACTTTTGTGCATGTCGATGCTTTTTGTACTTGTATTTATCATTTTATAGCTATACAAATAAGCATTTTAAACATTATTTGTTTAATTAAGAGAAATAATATATAAACAAAAATGATTTTCTTTCTACTATAAAGTTTCTAGTAGAAAGAAAGTTTCAAGTTTCTGTCTATAAAACATTAAATAGTGCTGATAATAATATATTTATGCTTATTATAATATGCACGCGGATTTTATGAAGCAACATCTCAAATTATTTTAATTAATTTTATGCTAGTGTATTAATACATTAACCATTAATGTTACCAACCAAAATAATGCCATTAAAGTTATATATTCCTGTGCATTGAGGCTTGGCGTAAATCATTCAAAAATTTGTTAAATTATTTTATCGATATCGAGCTTTTTAAGGGTCGTAGCACAACTCTATTTCAATGAAAGTTATAAGTTGGTGTTATTAGCCTTGCTAAATACGTAATAATTTACTGCAGTTAATATTAAAACATTTACATTCCCACAAACTATGTTGAAACTTTGTTATGCATTTAGATATTATATATGACATACGCATTAGTTAGTGACGTAGGGAAGGGAGTGAAGTAAAACTACGTTGTTTTGGTACACTAAATAGTTAAATATACGTTGTTTCAATACGTTTTGAAAACTAAGTTTTGTAAATTTTTGTTCATAAGCAGATATTTCATTTGTTGTGCATATATATTAATTTCGACAATTTAATAATCCTATTCATATAATTACCTTACGCGTAAGAAATGTTTTGATTAAATTCATAAACATTTTAAACTCTCCACTTTTAAGCTTATTTTTATACAATTACATACATAAATAGTTCACATCACAAGAAAAACACGAAATGTATCGATATTTAAATTCACAATTGACATAAACTTTTACATTTTCGCAAACGGTCCTAACCCTATACTCAACGGATCGCAAAGCTGTCGAAGCTGCTTAAAAAACGGCTAAAAGAGAGCGTAAAAGGTATAAAAGCAATTGAATCGGCCGGGAGAATGAAAGGGGCGGTCAATCGAAACACCGAGACGACTCATTACATGCCCGCACTCATCCAAATGTAGTTCTGAAGCCACTGAACGAAAACTTCTAGAAAAGAAATTTCAAACACGTTTAAATTCTTTCTTCACAAAGATTTATAAACTGCACAGAGAACGGTAAACTTCACTTTCTGAATTTATATGTTCTATTTAAAATTATTTCAGCAACATTGATAACCCAATAGAATAGTTATCTCACAGACGAAGCGGCCATAATTTTAGATAATAATGAGTCTTGCATTTAAATGAGTACGATATAAAATTTACAATTCTAAAAGCTCCGTGATTGAAAATTAACAATCACGGAGAAATTTTATGAATACGTAATGGCTTCATTACGCTAAGACAACATTTAAAACTATCGCGGTTTGTGTAGATGTTGAATTTTAAAATATCCAATGCGAATTGGTGAGTAAAGAAAGTTTAATAAGAGCTCGAGATATCATGCTAGTTTCAAGTTTTCGATAAGACCGGGCCTCAGCAGTATTCGACCACTTACCAACTCCGCCTTATTCTTACGCTTCGCCGGCACTTTTAATGACTTATTCGCTTTTCCTGAAAGAAACTCGCTCAAATGTGATTGTCTAGACGCTTGTAGTTGTGTTACGTAGAATAAAGAATGGCATAGACATAACGACTAATAAATAAAAGTCATCAGTGTAGTTGCATGAACGCTGATATCAACGGTTCAAATAATATTTTTCAAAAGTTCGTTTTTACAGTCACATAAAATATTTTTAATGCGATAGAAATAAAATATAGAAACATTTTTATACATTGCACAAAAATTTAATAACGATTATTATATTTTCATTACGTATTTCGTAGGTACGTTAACCCTCATTGGGGTTAACCTGTATCCGAATGAATAAAAATCCGAACAATCTTATGAATAAAGGCACATTTGACGCTCCCCAACCACTCGACATTTTAATTTGCCTATGAAACCCCAAATCTCTATTCAGGCGGCCTATTGGGCAAATACACATGTATAAATAAAAAACGTTCACTAAAATCCAATCAAAATCACCGACAATTTGCTTTGCAATTCATCCTTTACCGAACACGATGAATTAATAACAGTCAAACAAAATGTCTGTTTTCGCTGCGGTTTTCAAAATGTAGCTTGTTGTTCTATGGAATTGGCTTTGCTGAGGGGCCGTTATAGACAGATTCATTTTGTCATATTTGATTAGGTATTGTATAGTGGCTAATAGATGGTCACATAGGTTACAAGTATAATAATAATGATTATAACTTTTAAAGAAATTATTTAAATTATTCATTTTTAATTAATTACAAATTTTTATACGTGATGTGTAATGTAGTATACGTATACCAATACCAACAAGTAAACCCATGTAAGACACAATGTCAAGTCATTTAAAAAGTCAGAAAAATGAAATATTAAGAACTTTTATTATACTTATTATCTTACGCTTCAAATAGGTACACGTTTCTACATAAATATAATAAACACAACACAGCTAAACTTCTCCGTATAAATCCGTTTCCGTATAAAATACACAAATACAATATTCAAAGCAATAATACGCGGAATGAATAATGCGTTTCGCGTGTCGCCACTTAAGCTTTTTAGATTAATTTTGTCAATTGTTTAGGTGGAATAATCGGCTTAAGGGTCGGTTTCAACCCTCTCTTGTAGCAGAACTTGTCAAAATTGACAAACATTATTATAATACAATTTTGAGTTGTTTTAATTAAATCTTATGTACTGGCTCCGTTGCATTTTTAAACAATCGCTGTAATAATTTTTTTTTTTTTCAATAATTGTTATCGTACCTATTAATATTATAAATTATATTCTAAAGTTTGGAAGGATGTATGTATTGTATTGTATTATATAATGTATGTTTGTTTCATTGACGAAAAACGTAGGTACTCAAACTCAAATATTTATTTATTCAATTAGACTTCTTCTAGAAGGACTTTTGCAATCGACATGACAGTTTTAACATTTTACATTTTACTTACCGGATTTGGATGAAAATCCACAGTAATACAGTTTACATTGAAATACTTGATTTTGCGTGCTCGTCAGGGGTGAAACTTTTTTTAATAACGACGTAAACTAACCATAGCATTTCATAGTTATACCACAGATAAATATAATACTATACTAGTCGTTATTCCATAGTGTAATAACGCGTAGTGAAACTTACATGCATTGTTAAACTTTCAACTTTAAAGTCTCAATGGATATCCAATTTAAAAAGAGTGTAGCTTTGTTCAGGTGTCACACCTCGATCCCACCTACTGATAAGCCGTGATGCTCTCCAAGATAAGAGACTGTCTACATAGAAGATTTCTATTCACTAGACTAAAAGCCCTCGGTTAAAAGAACCTAGGAAAGCTATGATTAGAAAACATCGTGTTATTTTGTAAGATGTACTTTTAAAACTGATAACCTGCAATTGATTAATATAATAGTTTACGTAGTTGAGTAGAATTAAATTTTCTTTTATGATAGCTATATACCTACTCCGAAAATTTAAAATTTAAGCTACCTCTTATACTAAAAAATGCAAATAATTCACTCAATATTTAATACGTGCATTAAGGATATTATATTTAAATTTGTTCCCAGGAGCACGATACTTGAAAGCATATTATAAATTTATGAGTGCATTAATTGCACTTTTCGATCTCAGATAAAGTTTATTCAGATATCAGTATTACCGTATTGCTAATTAAAAAGAGATGGAAAGCAAATGAGTGCAAAAAATCTCGTTGAAAATTACTAAAACGCTTTTAAAATATGTGAAGCCAATTTCACGGAGGCTGAGCAAGGGAGTAACCACATCTGTTGGAATGACGTCTATGCTATTTACATAATAACAATTTCTTCAAACGAACTCAAAATAATATTCACTGGAGTGTTCTTTAACAACGCACTCGTTCTTCTGATTTTTTGGAGTTGTCAGTTTAGGGGTAATTTGTTTGGAGGGCCTTATTTAATTTTTGGCTAAATATTTTTTTTTATATTTTATCAAACGCCAAAACTTTAACAATCAAATGGAACATGTTATTTTCTAATTGATTTAGTGTTTTTTAACTAAAATTTAAACTAATTATAAGATACTAGCTTTCCGCCCGCGGCTTCGCCCGCGTTTTCAAAGAAAAACCCGTTCCCGTAGGATTTCCGGGATAAAACCTATCCTATGTCCTTTCTCGGGTATCGAAATATCTCTATACCAAATTTCATGCAAATTGGTTCAGAAGTTAAGGCGTGATTGAGTAACAGACAGACCGACAGAGTTACTTTCGCATTTATAATATTATAGTATGGATTATTTAAGTAAGGAAAGTATGAACTTTAACAGAACCCAACTAGTTAAAAAGTGCATTATAATATTGCTTTTCAGAATGACCACACATTGATATGTCTGAAAGCAATGTGTGGTTTCAAATTATATTGCGACTTCTAAAAAGAACATACCTGACCTACCGGAAAGTGAAAAAAATAGTTTATGGCCATAGTTAACAAGGTTGTTAACCCCGTCTGCAGGGCGGGAACGCCCTCTAACTTTACACTCTATTATTAATGACAAGCCCTTGCCCCGCCCTTCCTTCAGCCTGTGTAATGCAAATTTTCGCGATATTTTGTTTGCAGAACTCTAACAAAGAGCGATAACAAACTGCGTGATTATACAAGTTGGCTACACTGGGGAAAACTCATTATGACTCATATCATTCAATCACAAGTAATGGGCCCATTTATTATGAGTTATTTCATAAAATTCAATCTTATCTATCTCAAATTAACGGTAACGCAACGGTCTTGGAATAATATTCCAAGTTTTCCCAGTATCATGTTTAAATATATTATTTCAGTAAGACATTGATAGTAGTTATATATTATTTCAGTTTATTATTCACTCCTTTTTCTATAGAATAAAAAAAAGATACATAAACCTTCTAACTTATGCTTTTATTCCTACAAAAACATTTACACAAAAACTTAACTCTCACCAAATACTTCATAACAAATTAACATTTCATCTGCCACATACTTCACAAAATGAAGACATTTACATCATAACTCCTAATTATCTGAACAATGGCATAAACAGAAGCCATAGCTCGTATCACGCGAAACAAGTTAACTTTTATAGCTGTTATTATCCTGTAGCTTACAATGAAGTGATTTGCATACATAGAATATAATTGCGCCTTTCACAAAGCTCGAGTAAATATTAAACGATAAATTTTCATGCTTATAAAAACCAGGCGCGCTTCGTGTTTCCACTGTTGCTAAGCTTTTAGGCTTCAATTTAGAATTTATAAAGTTTTCAGGCACTTGTGTTTAAGCCTTTAAAACAAAGCTTTGAATTATAATCTAAAATATCAGTTCAAATGCTGATCATTAATTTGGACTGAAAATATTTAGCGAATCATAACAAATACTGTTTGTACTTTGTTATGCAAAACTGATACTAAATAGAAATAATAATTATTCATTGATATTAATTCAACATAACAGCTGTAACCAATATCTATATAGTATACAGGTTAAAACAACGCAACGAGCTTTCCATTTAATGTGATTATTTTTTGTTTAAAATTTAAAATTTCCATTATGCGAAAAATCATTTTTTCCTGGTTAATTGCAGGTAGAAGGTACACAAGTATTTTTTCGTTCTTGTGTTATTTTCGGTAGAGAAAATATCTAAAAAATTAATTGTAATTAAGCACAATAATGAATAAACTAATATTCTTCTCAGTACAATATAAATTAGCCGCTTAAAAACACTACTTAGAAACAGTCAAAACCGTTTTGAAATAGTCAGTATATTTACTTTTATTATAGACGCAAAGCTCGTCTCGCAATTTAGTTTTATTCATGATACAAGCAAGGGAGAAAATATCTGATCTTTAAGAATCGAAAATACTGCAATGCTGCAATTTTACTTAAAAATAAGACAATACAGAAGTTGAATAAATGCCAACGAAGGAATTGCGTGTCATTTTTATTTCCCCAGCTACAAAATACAATTATGTTTCAATTAGACATGACTAATCTCATGTCTAGTCATTACCGTGCGTTTTTCATTTGTTGATTTAATTACAGAATACATTTGCTTATCTACGTAACAAAATTGATGGGAAGCGCACGCAACCCAATTTTATTAACAACTGTTATTAAAAATGATTGACAGAAAGACACTAATCCTAGATATTAATTAAACGCAACCCCTATTTTAAAGCTTTCGAAACACGTATATCATTGCCAACTAAAATAAACGAGTGCTTCTTCCTCAACGTCTTTAGTGTATTACATACAAAATGTATCGTGTTCACTTAACCTTTTTAAACTTGGAAATGAAATTCTGTAGATTCAAAGGCCAGTGAACAATTTGTCAGCACGAACGCTATGAGCCAAGATGTCGCTACAACCAACATGTCGTTTGTTCTCAAACACTGGCTCTTTGCGGAGTATCATCTGCCAGACCCATTTAAATTGCTACTATAAAACTCTAAAACTGTATTACGTTTTATGGACTGCATTCAAGAAGATAAAGATGTGAATAGAATTGCATATAAGTGCAGTGTACGTTTGTTTTAAATAACTATTAACAATGTAAATTAATATTTTTGGAAGTGGTAAGAAAATGAAAAGATGGAACTCATGTTAAAAATTATTATTATTGACGTATAATAACATTATAGATTTTAAGCTATTATGAATTAGTAAATTAAAAGAATACTTAGCATAATGCGTATTAAACACGAATATAATAAGAAATGCGTTCTCAGCTTCTAAATTCGCAGTATAGTTTTATGTGTAATCATTAGATCTCAAAGTATTTCGTTCCATAATTTCTTCCAATTTATATGTCTTTATTTCCGAAGAAAAACTTGTATAGTCAAGCCAAGTCAAGCTTACTCTGTACAGAATTTCATGCAAATCGCTTTAGTGGTTGATGTGTGAAGAAGAATCAGACACACAGAGTTATTTTCGCATTTATAATATTAACTAGCTTCCGCCCACGACTTTGTACGTGCATCCCCGTTTTTCCCCGTTCCCGCAAGAATTTCGGGAAATCCTTTCTTAGCGTATGCCTACGTCCTAACATCTACCTGCATGCCAAATTTCAGCCCGATACGTCCAGTGGTTTGGGCTGTGCGTTGATAGATCACTATATCAGTCACCTTTGAGTTTTATATATTATATATATAGATTAGGATTGTTATCCTATACCGATTAAAATGATTCATATTATATAAGACTGAATAGCATCGTTATATCTAAACGGTAGTGCTGTATCGTGACTGGATGCATGTTCTTTATCTTTTCGCAAACGTGATTAACGGCGCCTTACTTGATAACCACGAACTGAGGAACGCCCATTGGAAGGGTTCAACTTTTCGTATATTATGTACATTTATTATGACATATTAACTGTTAACTATGACAAAGTGTGGTTTATCGCAAATAGTCTGGATTTTTTTAAAAACAAGCTTGGTCGGAACTGTGCTGGAAGGTGTCTTAAATACTTTTTATGGGTTTTGTTTCATAAAACGATATTGATCGAATATTGGTGGAATTAATGGTCAATTAAAAAACATAAAGACAAACCATTAGATAAAAAAGAGACTTTATTTAAAACTAGATGTCCGCCCGCGGCTTCGCCCGCGTTTGCAAAGGAAAACCCGCATAGTTCCCGTTCCCGTGGGATTTCCGGGTTAAAAACTATCCTATGTGTTAATCCAAGTTACCCTCTATATGTGTGCTAAATTTCATTGTAATTGGTTCAGTAGTTTTTACGTGAAAGAGTAACAAACATCCATACATCCATACATCCTTACATCCTTACAAACTTTTGCCTTTATAATATTATTAGATTTGATCGCAAATTAAATACAGTAGGCAGATTACTTGAAATAAGTTCACACTTATAAGTTATAAGATCTAAGACAAATTAAGAGAAGGTAAGGAAAGTTTAGAGTACGCGTACGGTGTAGATAAAAGAAACCAATAGGGGAACGCTATTATGTCTTTTTATTTTTGCATTAGTTACCATTCCATATAAAATATATTAAATAATTAGTTACTTATACCACACCTCTTTGTCTTAAAGTATTAAGTATGCAGCGTATTTGTACTTGAAAAAGTAATTAATGGTATCAAAGTTTAGCGTGCACCTGCACGCTAAGTCCTCATTATATTAGGTATATTGGAACGTTAGCGTCATTTTGTTTATAAGTTCATAATTGCAATGCAGTTATAAAACATACAAAGCTATATTATATTTCACGCTAACTCAATAGACATTACCTACCAGAATGTTCGAATTGACGATATATTTGGGTTGACATGCCAAAAAAACCTTTAGATCACACACTACACAGACTATTCTTATTTAAACGGATAAGCTTTTCCATATAGGTAACATAATGCCAAGAAATTTACTTGAAATAATAACAAAGAAGATCAATCCAAAAATTCCTACGCAATATGTCGTACTTAATTTCTCAAGTCATTGAACCCAAATATATTATCAACAACATATAATATCAGTTACTTTAACAACCTAATTTTACGTGTTCATAATAAGATGTTACAAAAACATGTTGTTTCCTAAGAGTAATTGAATTAACTTCACTAGATAAATGATAACACCCGATCCCTATTTGGTCAATATGGCACTTGAAATATAAGCACAATAATACCCAAGTATGAATAATACGCACTTAAAGAAAGTAATAATCCGCAAACGATACAAGCCTGACTCGGTGATTTTTTGTATTTATGGATACACTTTATGGATTTCGTGACGTGGCATAAACATACAATAGTGGAGGTAGTTTGAACGTAGTTATTTGTCAAATGGTGAATTTGGAATACATTTATTTATTTACGTTTATTTTATTTATTCATTGCTCTATAACTTTACTATGAAACTTAATCTAGTTATAATATAAATTAAAAAAAAGACGGGTTGCACTCCGGGAGTGCCGGCAGAAGTGAAAACGCGCGTAGTAGAGAGGGGATAGCTGTCTACTCTCCATCCGTCTTACGCTTTTTGATCAGGTCACGTGTCCTGACGCGAGTTTAAGATTTTATACCCATTACAGAAAAAGTGCTCAACGCCGCTAAAGAAGTTTTCACTTCAACAAATGGCGGTGTTATCGCTAAACAGCTATTTCTTCCAAATAACCAGACGTAGAGAGATAAATTAGTTAGAAGTGAGGAGTAGAGAAGAGTATAAATATAATACGTACGATTATATAATATATGTATGATATTATGTATGGAAATAATATACACATTTTGTGTAGTTAACTAATTTTAATCTAATGTTATTTGTACAAATTGATTTTAGAATGTTTGTTACCAACTTGCGTTGATACCTGCGAATTAATCAAATCAACAATAATCAAATCATTCACTAATTAATTATAGCAATCATTAACGAAGCAGATCGTATTTCCTAATAAATATAGAATTTGTAAACATTAAATGAAAAAAAATGTGTTTACGGTGTGTAACTTATATAAAATAACTAGCGGTCCGCCCCGGCTTCGCCCGTGGTACATATGAAAAATAGATGTTGGCCTTTTCTCAGACTTACCCGATATGCACAGAAAATTTCATGAGAATCGGTCCACCCGTTTCGGAGGAGTATGCAGACTAACATTGTGACACGAGAATTTTATATATAAGAAGATTTATTATAATTATATTTGAATTATATTTTGCTTTTGTACGTATTTATTTGCGTTTAAAGCTGAAATCATCAAATAAATGAATACAATATTTGATATATTGCTACAAAATGGCTGTGCCGTGAAAATATACGCTACGGCCTACGATGCTACGACGCAATCGTCGTAGCATCATCGAGTTACAAACAAATTCTTCGACGTTGTTACTAAAGGATTATTGAATAGTATTTAAATTACTAGAATATGGAAGAAACATAATTAAAATTTTAGTGAAACTAGCTGCATCCACCTTCTTTTGTTAAAATAAACTACATCGTCTACAGATAAATAATGCACCTATAATACAATCCATAGAATATGCTCCTATTACTAGTTATGCTTATTTAAATAGAATGATCATTGATGAATATGGTACCATCCCTAAAAAATCACTCGTCAGCATAATGATTCTTTTTGTTACCTTCCAATGTCCGCATGATTGTTTTTATTAAGATAAATATAACATTCTAACACATAGTAATTATAATCCTGACAACAAACTTGGGGGAATACAGTAATAGATTGAAATTTGTATGGGGAATGGTTATCGCCCCACCGCAAAATACACGCGAACGATTCCTCAACAATCTATTACCATAGCTTATCCATACTAATATTATAAATGCGAAAGTAACTCTGTCTGTCTGTCTGTCTGTCTGTTACTCAATCACGCCTGAACTACTAAACCAATTTTCATGAAATTTGGTATGGAGATATTTTGATACCCGAGAAAGGACATAGGCTACTTTTTATCCCGGGAAAATGACGCAATCCCTGAAATCCCACGGGAACGGGAACTATGCGGGTTTTTCTTTGACTGCGCGGTGAAGCCGCGGGCGGAAAGCTAGTTATAAATAAATTTTATTTTATATATTTAAAAAGTATACTTGTATCGTAATTGCTACTTTATATATTTTTTCCAGTGCTCCTACTAACTTGATTATTATCAGTTCTTGACGTGGGCTAACAACCCTTATTTTTCATGCAAATTTCAAGGGCTATGTCACGCTTCATTGTAATAAATTGGTCTTATCTGTATTGACGAGCTCCCTTGCTGAAATCTGTAACAATATCAGGTTTATTATCGCTCTCATTGATAATATGAGAGGTGTCACCCTATAAGTGCCTCATTCTGGTCGGACACTAGTGGGTGAAGTTGTAGCATAAGGAAAAGTAGTATGGTATATTATGAGCCTTACTAGTAGTAGTAGTATGAGTATTTTCAAGAACATTCTATTAGCTTTGTTTCTAAAATTAAATTAACTTTAACATGGACCAAAGAAATTTTTATTAATTACCTATCTAATTTTTAAATTCTATGATTATACACCTATCTTCAACTACAATCTACATACGCTACGCTATCTATAAACCGTTTCGCCAATCGCCCGTCCGTTGAATCATCGCGCCAAATTGCTCGAAAAACAAATTTAGTCCGCCCGAGGTGTCACAATAAAAATTCTCTTCGTATTAGCCAAGAAAGGCCAAGTGTCGGCACGCGAACACGGCGGGCAAGCTGAAGTAACAATTATTCAGTCATGCAACAGAACCATCCATCAACTATTTGCCGTGTAGCTCCGAGCACTTGGGCCCTACTCTAAGGCAATTTCCGGGGCCCTTATCTGGCTATACTCGCTTATACTTCGTGGTTTGTTTAACAGAATTAATCCAAGTGACAAGAATCTTTGTGTGCCCTTTTCCAAATCCATTAGCCTCTTTTGACTTTCCGTTCTGTGTTGGACGGAATCATTTTGTTAGTTTTGTAAATAGGGCAATTAAATGTTAAACGATGGACATTTTAGTAATCAGAATCTGTGTAAGTGTAAACCGTTGTCCAAAATTCCAACAACATGTTAAGCAATTATTAGTAGAGTCGATTATAGTATAGTCGATACTTTACTTTAAATAAATGTGAATTATGAAACACCTAAAACCTATTCTTATTTTTACCATAACTTTCCTGACTATATCGGAAATAGATCCATCATCATAATCTCTTCTCAAAGCGTAAACTATAAAACAACTTTATTCAATTACTAATGAATACAGGGAGCATACGGTGGAAGACAAGACCGCATCGATCAAGAAATGCAGATGTCGGTGGGGAGCTCCAGTCATTTGCAATTCGAATCTAGATAATGAAATAAATCCCTTTCTGCTTGTAGTCGGAATAGCCGCAGCGCTATGTTCTTAGCGATTTAGCGGTTCTCTTTTATAGGGAATACTCGATGGAATTGTAAAACATCAACAGTCAATATTGGTTGAACAAACGTGTTTTACGTATGGAAACATTTATTGAATTTAGTGTAGAGCAGAGCTTCGATAGTAATTTAATATGCAGGAATTCATTGTAGTTGTTGAAGGAAACGATCCCTATTAAGCAAAGTTTAAATTTAAAAATATTTCAAAAACCAATTGCTTTTGCAACATATAGGTCAGCAACTTTAAAAGAAGAAAGGTTATCAAAATAAGTATAACCATAATCTAACCAAGGAACCAAATTACCTGAAACGAGGCTAAATCTGTAAATAATTCTGAAAAAGCGTCACTGGCGACACGTGAATAAAAATCCATTGTTATTAAATTCCTTTCATGAACAGGATCTTAAGCTAGCTAAAGTTCCTCGTAACGTGTGCATAATTCTTTAATAAGCCTTTTGAAATACTGCGGCAGGAGCTATAATTTCAGTAAAATTTATAGGAATTTGCTGCCGTGCGACTTGGACACTTTAATTATTTTCTCTTGTTTGCTTAAGATTAAGATTATATTGTGCTTGTTATGTTTAATAAATTGCTAATAGAAAAAAATAAACACAGCCTCGGTTGAATTTATTACGTCGGCAAGTATTTGTTAAATGCCTTTCGAATACTTCCTAGGTTTTATGACCACAATATTTGTTTGCTTCAATAAATGCCGCGAACTTATGATATTCGAGTAATCAACTTATCCAGCCGTCGTTAAATATTATTTATTTAATCCAATAACATTATTTACTGCTCAGACGGCATGTCGCTCGTGGGCGTAATTTGCACCGGTACCTAATTGAATTCCTTTGTTAGACGTTTACTAGTTTCAATTATATCATAATATTATTCCGCCGCGGCTAAACAGTCGCGGAGCTTGTAGGGACCTAATAAAAGCAGTACTTTACACTAATAGGATACAAAGTTAACTGCTGTGACATTCTCGATAAGCAGTTTCGTGAATCGCCCAGCCATTGAACTTTGGTAATCGAAAACAATAACAAACGAAACGACTTCGAAACATTCATTGAAAAGGAAAGTTTGAGGACGGCGAGGAAGCGGCAGGTGCTTAACGTTACTGAAATAGTTTTCAAAACAGATATCCGAAACGAGCTTTGAATTTACATTAATTTTTATACTCCCTTTGTGTGCCCGAATAATTTTGTATGTTCTAATTTAATTCTAAATGCCTTTTGCTGAATAATTGTTTAGGTTAAAATCGTTCAATTTATATTCAAGGAATTACCTCAATATTTAACATTCGTAATTTTATGAAACAACCTATTATTATAGGTTATAAGTAATTTGTTTAAATTAGTACGTTGAAAATTTGTGAAATTTACGTACAAACATTTTTTTAGATGAACGTAATGTGCTATAATATATGCTTGTATGTTACACATACATTGATTCAACAAATTCCCAGTTCTTATGCTGACGACGACAGTAAAACGAAGAAAAATTGGGCAATACAATTATGTAAATGAGAACGCATATTGAGATTTTATCTTCATCCCGTTGGAACTCGATAAGTCAAGTAAAGCTTTTAAAAATATTAGCTTGTACAGTCCTTGCATAAAAGAAATGCAGCAAAAGCAATTCATATAGTTACAAAAAAGTACTTTTTTCGCACTTTCCACTAACAGATGAGTCTCGCGTCTTATCGCAAACGGAGAATATTATAAAATGTCGCAATAAAGCAAATAAATAGACAAATGCGCACACAATACAAGATATCAATAGAAATATGAATCGTATTCTTCAGCGTATAAAGTGCAAAATCGTTAGAATCTCGATCATATAATACTGAAACGACGCTCATATAAGAAATATTATGAAAACAAATTTGCGTTGAGCACGTTCACTGCTAGTAATAAATAAGCAAAGCAAAATAGGAAGTAAAAGGAAAAGGTTGGCCGCAAAATGGGTCTGTTCGGTATTCTGTGTTATTGGTATATCATGAGGGTCCATTTTATATGTAATATGTAGCGATAATATGTATTGGAACTGGGTGACGAGTCAGCCAAGTGATATCTTAGTAACAAGCTCCGAATTCATCGCTGCTAAAAGTTCTGTGAAATATTTTTATTTATGATTTTTTATAATTTCTTTTTTTAGTATTTTAAGATTTATATGATGAACATTTTCACGTTCATGCATAAAGTAAATAATCAAAAATATTGCTTAAACATTATATTATCCTTAACATATTATCAATATAATAAAACTGTAATAATAATCAAACTTTTATTAATAGCACAAAAGTTACAATTTAAATTCAATCGGTCGAAACACGACTTAAAGGATAACTACATACTGAATACTGATCCAATGTTGTTGAAAGAAGTAAGACTGAAGAATTACAAAGAAAAAAAACATCAACATCTGAAACGGAACATCACGTAAGCGCTTAAACTTCCGAGTAACAAGAAAGAATATCTTAACAAGGAATAAGATCGAATCGTATCACACACGGTCATTACAATAAACATAATATTATGTAAGTCGTGTTGGAGGAAAACGTAAAACAAGCAATTCGCGCCTTTTTTGAGCACCTGCCGATTTGGGGAGCAATTCTTAAATTATGTCTTGTCTTTTTTATAGGACATTTGTATTTGTTTAACTAGGAACGACGAAATACAGCTTTTATGTTGTTTTATTTTTAAAACCGAGTTCTACATAGTCAATTCTTACTTCTTACTAAATGGTATATTCAAAATAAAAGAACCCGTGTATTACCTACCCATTTTTTATTCATTTGCTTGTTAACATAAATAATATTATGTATTTCAATGATGGTATTATAAAACAATACAAACATTAATTATCTAACATATCATTAATTTAAAATTTAAATTGTAATGTATACAATAGACACATAATAAATGTTTGTCCTTAATGAACGAAACAATATGTATTGCATACGTCAATCACTCTCGTGGATATTATTCCCAAATATAAATTACCTAATACTTGCATAACAACAATAAAACTATATAATAAACTAGTGGTCCGCCCCGGCTTCGCCCGTGGTACCTACATGTTTAAACTATCCTATCTCTCAAGTTGGATCGAAATGCACATGGTGTGCGAATTTTATTATAATCGGTTAAGTGGTTTAGGAGTCCATTGAGGACAAACATTGTGACACGAGATTTATATATATTAAAGATATTGATAAACATAATATTACTTTTTAACACCTTCAACTGATTGTTTGTAACCACGACGAATGGACGAATGTAATTCAAACTTTGTACACATATCAAATATCAGTGTTACATTTTATGAAGTAATGCAATAGCAATCATGAATTCATCTTATTATCCTGAATCAATAAAAAACGTATCCGTTCGTTTTTTTAAACTCTACCTACCTAGTTATTTTATTTGTGGTAAATCAGTTCTCAAACAAATCTTGATTTGACTTCTATTCGTATTGAACGATGAAAGTATTTTCGATACTTACATTTTAAGAATAGACACCTAAATATTCATAGCCTACTATTAATAAATCTTCTGTTTTCTCAATTTTCATCGCGTCACCCTCATGATAAGGATCAAAGGTGTGTTTGTGAACGTCTCTACAAGTCGAATTAATCATAGGTAGATTATACTTTTGGTAACAGTAACAAAAATAACGGAAATACGCAATCAAAAGATACTTTTTGTTTTTTTTTTCTTTTGGCAAAATAATTAACCAGATCAATTACACATCAATAAGTTCTTGAAATTGTATGTCAAAATTCTCATTAAATAGATAATAAAATCAAAATCACTACATAGTATAAAACAAAGTCGCTTTCTCTGTCCCTATGTCCCTATGTCCCTTTGTACGCTTAAATCTTTGAAACTACGCAACGGATTTTGATGCGGTTTTTTTTAATAGATAGAGTGATTCAAGAGGAAGGTTTATATGTATAACTAGCATTCCGCCTGCGGCTTCGCCCGCGTTTTCAAAAAAAAACCCGCATAGTTCCCGTTCCCGTGGGATTTCCGGGATAAAACCTAGCCTATGTCACTCAGAAATGATGTAGCTTTCCAACAGTGAAAGAATTTTTCAAATCTGCCAAGTAGTTTCGGAGCCTATTCAATTCATACAAACAAACAAACAAAAAATCAAACCTTTCCTCTTTATAATATTTGTATAGATAGATAACATCCATTAAATAGTGGAGAAGTACTGTTATTTTTGAGGTTTCTAATGTGATGTCGTAAATAATTACATTTTTTCCGCTTACATTGCAAACGCAGGCTGAACATTACCAGTTTTATCAAAATATTGTACTAAGTTTTGTACACATTGAAAAGGTCTACAGAAAAGTCCGCGATGGTATATGTCTATCTCTTATGAATAACCCACAATAACTTTTTTTATGATTTACTTTTAACTGCCCGTGCGAAGCTGGGGCGGGTCGCTAGTAAAATATAACCGTATTTGTCTCTTGACAACAATATGTAGATACATTGCCTGCATAATATAAGCAATAGATGATATTGAGCTCATCAATTTGCTCATAATTAAATCGTTCGAATTTACATCGATTTTACATTTGTTTCTGTTTTCCTTTACAAAAATGTCTATACAAAAGTTAATAACATTACATGACGTGTTACACATTATTCCTGTGCGAAATTACAAAGGTTCATTTGTAGGGATGCCAAAAAAACCTCACGTCATTCGCAGCAGGGTAAAGGGCGAACTGACAGCTGTCTTGTCGGATGATGACCAGGGTCTTTTAATTAATAGTTTTAATCCTAATATCCTCTTTTTCCTGCAACACGATGCTGGGTAACGACAATATTAATCAGCAAAGGCTATTTATATAAAGGTCCTTTGTTTCTATTTGAATTTCTATTGACCAATTTTTTACTTAGCTATTTCATCATCATCATCTTCACCATCTGAGCAAATACGTTCCTACTGTGGGGACAAGTGCCTTCTATTCTTCAACATGTCCGTTTCATGATGTTTTCCTTCACCGTTCGAACAGTGGTAATGTTAACCACATGCGCCGATAAATTGAAAAATCAATTTATTTCCTGCACGCCCGCCTGAGTCTCGAATCTCTGACTTATCGATTTGAAGTCTGAGGACCTCACCAATGATCCACGTAGTGGTACCTATTACTAATATTTTGAATAAAAAATACTTGAATGATATATTTTATATTCGATAACGGATTCTGATTATGTTTTTGGCCATTTTGAAAATACTTTTGCTATTTACCAGATTTGTTAATTTACGATAACTTTTACCTCAAATCTCATATGAAAATTTCCTTAGCTGAATATTTTTACATTGAAGCGAGCTTTTACACTTGCCACTAGAGCGATGATTACCCAGGGGCAGCATCCATCACGAGACGACTCTTATTTTTTATTTATCGCTCCACTCGCTTAGAACTCTCGTAATTTGAGTTAAGTAGATACGGTCACTTACCGCTGGAAACGTCATTCTATGGCAAAATTATTTAAAAAGGATGCCGTCTGATATGAAAAGGTTTAACCAAATTCGCAATCCTGGTATCGTGCTTCAAAAATCACCAGTTTTTCATTTATTCTGTTTAGTTTTGTTTCGCAAAATTGATATTATGCTGAATAGCAATATTTATAATTCCTAAAGCGGTCACGTACATAAAGAAGATTTCTACAGACAGTTTACCATACCGAACTTCACGCAGTTAAACAGAAGTTTCAGTAGCTATAGGTACTATCGCTTTTGTAATTGAACAAATGCGGTGCATGAAATATTTTATATAGTGAACAAAACGGTAAGTTAGTTTAACCCCAACCGAACGACATCTGGCGTACAACCCATTTCGAACAAACTGTCTACCTTAATGTGCCATTAGGCAAGGCACTGATGCAGGTGGCGACCCTTATCTCCAACGCACATATTTGTGAACTTTGTTGAAAAACTGGGATGAACTGGGGCCTGAAGGGACCATTTATAACGCTGGGGCGCAAGCCAAGTTTGACGCGGAAATGCAAATGATTATTTGAATTTCCACTTAAAGTACTATGCCTGTTTTAGAATGTAAACATGTTAATTCTATTTAATATTCCCTGGTCTGAATGTACCCGACACTTCGTTACGGAAGTTGTTCTGGATTGGGTCGGGTTATTAGCATTTTATGTGATATCAAGTGAGAGAACACAAAAGGATCACGTTGTGGTACAATGTTTGTTGTAACAACACACATAAATCAGTCCCTTGCCATTTGTGTAAAGAATTAACATGATCGTTACAGACATTTTTTAAATCTGTTCCTATATATATCACAGAATATTGTGACAAACATATCCTTGATTAGTAACAAATCTCATCAATTTCTCCGAGTATTGGTTAAGGACACCGATTGATTAAGAGGCAGACATGTTGAACCGAGCGTGTAACATCGTTAGGGAAAGTACCGAAGAGAGGGGAGAAATATCCACTGGCATCAATACGGATACTGGACAAGACGAATATCGAAGACCTATGTGCAACGAAACACGATGGCTTGGTTATACTCGCTCACTAAAAACTAGTGCGACATTTGAAGGCGGTCTCAACTCAACCTGAGTTGCGCATTTTAGTCTAAATTAAACGCAAGTTGAATGACTTGTATTTTTTAAGTTAATTTACTAATTATTTTAACAAAACAAATCAAGATACCCTTCCCTTAAAACACAAAACATTTTAAATCGTCTGTGCTTTAAAACATAACAGTAAGTAGTTACCTATTAAATATTCATCCGACCTATAACTAAGAAGCTACTATCACACAGTAAGAACTGTAATGCAGGACATATTATGCAACATCATTGCTCAAATCAAACGTGCACCCATAAAGGTCGCACGGGCCACACTTTTCAAGCAACTCCTTGAACTTAGTACGTGATATAACGTCCGACATTTAACTGCTAACGGATCGCTGTAGACGAGATCATTCTAAAAGCTACATAGCCACGTATTGGTGCTATTGAAATAGTCCGCCGCTCGTTAATTCTGACGTGGTATGATGGGAATCCAGAGGGTCGTAATACGGACACGATACGAGCAATAAGTGCTGAAAATTGCGTGCATACTTTCAGTTTCAAGTAATCGCATATTATGTCATAATAATGTTTATTACTGCGGCGTTATATTTGAACGGCTGCTGCAAATAGACATTGTTAAATTTAACTATTGTTATTTGTTATTTATCTGGATTAAAGAAACGGACTGCAATTGCTTTCCTATGCATTTGAAGAGAAGAAATAAAATATATAAAAATTAACTAAAAAAAATTAACCAAATAATGAACAGAATGCACCGCAAATCAAAACGATTGCAATACAGTAACATAACAATAATACATACATTTGACACCAACTAAACGAATGTCAATCTGAGATTAACTCAGATTACAAACAAAGCGCGAACAAC
This sequence comes from Colias eurytheme, assembly GCF_061535395.1. Classification (NCBI taxonomy): domain Eukaryota; kingdom Metazoa; phylum Arthropoda; class Insecta; order Lepidoptera; family Pieridae; genus Colias; species Colias eurytheme. The sequence goes on from NC_142985.1 coordinate 5,246,676, forward strand.
ATTAAAGAACCACTCACGCCAGCATTATAACATATTTTTCAGACGCAAGAAAAAAGGCATAAAGAAAATGTAGTGTAATTGTTTTCTTACTAGATCCATGAGCAGATAATATTGTTTCTATGGGCGTGCGAACATTGCCCGGCGTCTTTGTTAACATTATCTTGCTGTAGCTCCCACGGGACGTCAACAAAGAAAATTGGATGGGCAGTCAGCCAATAGCTTTTAATCCTCCTCTTTTGACCCTTCTTATCTAACTATATGTTATAATCACATTCTTTTAGACTCTGTCAATGAACTGTGTGATTCTTGTGACGGTATTAGACAAAACAAAGCGAATTAAATATAACTGCGGCATGTTCATTATTCGTGTCAGTTTTCGGAAAATGAAGAATGACGAGTTCCTTATTCTAATTGGTGGTGATCTTCCTCTTCAGAAAGGAGAATTTTACGTTTATTATTTAAAGATAAACAATGCTACTTATAACAAGTATAGAGCAAAGTCTACAATTGACTACCACCAAATAAAGCCGTACCATTAATACGTCTTTAAAAATTAATTCCAAAATGTAGGTCAGTATTTAGCGTCACCGGACTTCCTTAGCTTTGTTCAGTCACTTTTTTCGTAAAGGATGTTCGGTGAATTGCAAATCTTTTCAATTCAGCTGACTCCAGGAGGCGGAGACTGTGTAAATATTTAATGCATATTTCATGGGAAACCGACATTTGCTAAAAGATCGGATAGAACAACTCTAGTACCACAGATATTTTAAATTACTTTCTTGGAATTGATATTTGACTTCAGGAGATTACTGTTTGAGCAGATTTTTATTACAATGTGAGTAGATGCGAGTTCTGACGACGAATTGCGGTCTGGATATCTGTAAGACTGTAGATTTTACAGTCAGTATAAACAATATAATAATCTGTAATCACTTCTAGAATTTTCAATCCAATTACCACGTAGGTACCTAAATGCTGGATTTATAAATTCATAAAACATAATTCTCCGTCCTGTTTCCTACGAATGATGATAAAATATGTTCAATTTAATAGTGTTGGGTTACATTGTACGAACATATTATTCTTAATAATTAATTAATTAGCCCAATTACATAAATTCTTTAAATTTTATTTAAAAAAATACATACTCGTAAAAATAGCTATTGTTCTCTATTGTCTCCTCTACTCTATTGTCTTTACTATATTTTAATGTTTTGTTCTACTTTATTAAGTATCTGTTGTCTAATATCTTCTTGCGTACATCTGAAAATTAATATACTCATTCGCATAACTTCACACAATTCAAATAATATTTCTTTCTTGTCGGAAATAATTTCGTCTTCATATTAATTCCATTCGTATTATTTCCATACTAATTAACCGCGTGTGGCACGAAGGACAATATTGTTTTAATTATCTTATTATTCCCCACAACAATTGGTTGCCGTGAATAAGTGGAACATGTTCCCGTCTTTACCACAATTCAGTGAATTAATATTAATTATTCTTATCTTTTAGCGTAAGAGCTAAAATCACGGTTTTATTAAATAATAAAATCGTGTTAAAAATGAAAGCCATGAAGTTTTAATTCTCAATAGTCAATAAACTATGAGCTAAACTAGTATTTTCTGAAATATTTGAATCTCAATTCCTATTTAAATAGTGTTTAACTTCAACAGACAACAGGAACATCAACAGGATGTAAGAAAAATGAGAAAAAAGCCATTTCCAACTCTCCTTTCCGATATGAAAATTTAAGTTCTGAACGTACACAACGAACCAATATCAATATGTTTATACGTTTAAAATCCATATAACTTTTAAACCCTCCGTTAAGTCAAAATTCCGGTTCCTTTTATCTATTACCAGCGCAGCGCGCACTAAAACGAATCTGAGCAAGATTTGAGTAAAAGACTTATCGCAAAATCTGCACAAGATTGCTGCAGGATTCAAAGCTAGAAAGAGAGAGAGTCGAATAGATCTCACATTTCCTAAGTGTATAATGTACGAATCTGACCATTTTATTTCACGCCGGAAGGGTAGGCGCTGCATTCTTAATAAGACGCAGTACTGGTATGCATATGAAATGAGGCGGACATTTTAGGACATTAAACTGGCATAATTAAATTGTCTTGTGTGATACCTATAAATCTAATATTATAAGAGTTAAGATAGAGTTCACTATTAACCGGTTAAATATAGAGCAATAAATTCGTGTTATTGTGGCGATAATTTACCTATTTACAACTATCGAAACCTTTTGCTCTATGATATCTACAAACATGTATTACCATAGCTTATATTGAAAGAAATTCCACGAAATTCGTCCTTACGTAAACGGTTAACAGCCTCAGCGAAAATACATGCCGAAGAATTTTAAATCGAACCATTTAAAATGATATGTTCAGTATAATTGCCCCAGCCGACGGTGCACAGAAAGTTAACGAGTGTTATTTAACCCGGCGGGACTCGGCTCGAATCGCGCGGGTAAAAAAATTGTTCTGCTTTGAAAAATTTGCCCAAATGACGTAAAACTCATATACGAGCGGACGAGTCGGAAATAAATACGCTTTGCTCTGCCCGACTTTATTAACCTTTGGCGTCAGTCTGCAATATGCGGTAATTGCTGCTTTTTAAACGGGACATGTGGAATACATCAATGTATAAAGTATTCCCCATATGAATTCGCTTTTCCCTACTTGATGTTGAAAAATTGCGTTATTAACTCCCGCTATTTTAACCCGTGTTTCAAGCACCTACGCATTTTTCGCGTTAGATTAAAAACGTTGATAAGTATTCTGCCATTTGAATGTATAAATAGAATAAATAGAACCTTTAAATTTAGTGTGATATTTAGGCAGGTAATAATTAGTTCAAACGCAAAAACTAAAGGAAAGTAACAATATTTTTTCTTCCTCCATAAATGAGCTCTCTAACGTACCTAGTTCCTGAGATAATCGCATTCAACCAAACAAACTAACAGATTATCAGATTAATAGTATGAATATAGATACATCAATTAATCATCTATATTCTGAACTTTACTGTATAAAGTAAATACATCCATCCAAAATTAGAGTAATTTTAATAACAATCAATTCTCTTAATTGAGGTTTTTTAATAATCTTACTTATAATAATAAATTAACCTTTAATTGCCATAACGATGATATACCCATCTTAAACCATGTTAAACTAAAGCATCACGGCATCATAACGTCTAATAATCGCTCGTAATCCCATTGTATTCGAATCCAATAAAATACTCCAAGAGCCGCCGTGAGTTATGAGCTTGCGGGGCACTAAATCTAAATTTCGACAAAAGTGTGGGGTATAAATCCATGAAATGTTATGCGTGACTCGCTCGCGTGGATCCTTTATGTACAATTTATTACACGGGGAGAAAGAAAAACTGACGCTCCACTGGGCAACGTCCGATTGCAGACCGCATTTTGATTTATATAAATAAACAAACGCTTCTAGTTTCAAAATTCCCTTTTTCCCTTTCTGAATTAGTTAAACAAATAATCCTTTTTTCCTATTCCGCGTTGCGGTGTTCCTGTATACTTTCACTCGTCACAATGCTATCGACACGAGCCGTGACAAGGTTATTTTATTAATATGCGCTTTTTTATGCAAATGGGATATATTCAAAAAGCGATTGGCTTGCAGGCCGTCCATTTAAATATAATTGTATTTAAAAATATGAATAAAAGGCTTAATAATAATTGGAAACAAAACTGATGCAACATATTCTATTCAAACAACGTAACTTTAATGTTGCGAAAGTAATTAATGTTGTATGAGCTGGATGTTTACTGCATTCCTTAATAGTTTAAAGGCCAAGATACATTCTGTGTCATTCACTTACCAGTATCCCTATCTCAGTTAATCCTGTGTCCGTGGATCCCAAAATTTCACTAACGACTTCGGGCGAGCGTCTTCCTGCAGATAACGTCCATGTGGCATGCCAAAACCTTAGCAGCGGAGATTTAACTTTATACCGTTTAAATTATAATATGCAAAATACATGTTGTACGGCTATAATGCATGTAAGTCTTGTAGATATTAATTTGTATTTTGTACGTAAATTTGAGATGGTGTCTAATATTTTTTACAAAAATTAAACTTCCAAAAACAGACGTAAGTTCGCTATCATTTATATGACCTATTGATATGATGCGTGGAAAACCTCTTATTTAGTATTTTTCCATATAAAATTACTACTACGCAATAACTAAAAAAAACATACCTATAACTACGTATCTATACCAAAAACTGTAACACAATCCACCGTCTTTGTGAGGAAAACGAGCGTGAAAAACGCAGCGACAGCAGGTGCGTTAGTGGAAACAATCAGGCTTCATTAGAACAAATCATACGTTTATCCATTTTCCTTCTTACACAAACACAATATATACAAAAACTTACACGTGTATTGTCAACCGTTTGTCGGTTATCTGTCCCGAAGGTATTAGTGTGACGATGAAAACAAAATGTTTTTCGGAGGATGTGTTAATTTCATTAGGAAAATGTACCTAACAAATATTAGTGAAAAAGAACAAAATTGATTGAGAATTGACACCTCAGTATTTATAATATAAGGTCAGTCGTTAAACTAAAACAAAAAAGTACTTTGTTACTGCGCTAAAGTAGCCAAAACTACGACCTAATCTAGACAGAGAAATACCTGGTGAAATAATGTTCCCTTCTACGCCGCGCCGCCGCGCCGGTCTAATCGAAAATCATTGTATCCTTTCAAAAGTACATTATTCGTGAATTATAGTAGTGTAGTAAGATAAGCCAAAGTTCGGTCCGGTCAGAGCGATCACCCCCCGGGGGCCTTATACGTCGCATTTTCTCCTTGAAAAAGCTTCTACGACTCAAATACTCTAAAATATTACCTATAATATAGATTTATGGGGTAATGTCTTAGTGGTTAGGTTAGGTTAGTGTGGTATATGGTATAAATAAATTATTTAGCAGCGGTAAGAAAGATAAAAAATAGCCATGAATCTTTATTTTAGATTAGAGGTTTTGGAACGTGTGTATTGTATAGGTATGGAGTACACAATAGGGTAGGGATATGCAAAATAAAGTACCTAAATAAGTAGCTTAAAAATAATATGTACAAACTAGAAGGAAATGTAAATAAGACTGATTTACTTTCTATAATTTTTATCCCAGTAAGTCCCATTACTAGAATTAATAATAATTATGTTGTTTAACAATATATTATTATCGTTAAGACGTCAGGAAGTGTTAGTCTAACACCTTCCATATTTATACAGATAAATTTCGAAGCGGCGGAAATAAAATTAATAGCTCAAACATTGTCCCGAAATGGAGATTTCCTTATAATAAATTGTTTGTTAGGGCAAACCGTTGTTCCGAGACAAGCGAAATATACTCCTAACTGCAAGAAGTTAAACTTGCAATTTTCCTAAATTAAGCTGACCTGAAATATTTGCCCCTTTTATTTCGAATGTAGTAACGTTGTGAATGCTAATAATGTAAGGGTCGCTGTTAAAATTTATGGAATAATTAAAGTTAATTCTCGCGACTAAATTGTTCAATAGTATAAATTTTGTTCATCGTAATGGCGAGCTTGTATAATTTATTCTAAATATATTTAACAATTACTCGAAATAACCATTCGAGCCAAGTTTTAATCATTATAGTTCGTTAATAAAATTTTCTCGCAATAATCTTTATTTTCAAAGCGAATGTTGCCTTGAATTATTGGAATCGTAAATATTTATTTTAATTAAGCTTTCAAATTAATGTTATTTTTATACCATAATAATGAAGCGTGAGATGAATAAATAATTCACTTTAACCATTATTCGAAGATTTATAACATAGATATATTAACGAGCCTTAATTGATTATAGAGTCTGAAAATTGGAATATTAACAAGATTATAGGACGTGAAAGTTTTCTTAAGTCTACTCGATTATTTATACGTAACAATAGCTCAAATGCATTGAGAACAAAGACCACAGACTTGGTCCCAATTCTCACATTGAAAGCGGAACGTTGTATGTCGCGCCACAAAATGTTTGAACTGTTGTTGAAAACTTTTAGTCGAACGACTCAACTTGAAGCCTTTCTTCTCAACAGTTTTAGTACACGTGTCTTAAAACAGTGAATAAATGGAAATTTCGCGGCTTTACAAGAGCTCCTGCAAATTATGTATTTTGTATTCAGATGGAACTGATACCTAATGCATATCTAACAAGTTTACTAGGCGCTGTGTTGGTAATCTTTGAATTGCAAAATATAATAAATTAAACCGAGCGTAGGAATCATCGGGAGTAAAAGTTTTGAAGTGAAATTTCTTTAGGTACGTTCAGAGTAAAATTTCAAGCTTATGTCATGGCAATACCGTCACGTCATCATTCGTCATGGAGTGAGGCGACAATTTGGTATCTATGAATTTTGCCAAAGAAGCTCCACTTCTGACACGTGCAGGGCTCGGCACAAACGCTCTTTTTTATACGTTTGATTATATTAAGGGCAAAGAAAATATTGACTCTTTACCCCAATCATGTTAACACAATAGTTTGAAGCTAAACTTGCACATAAGCGGTTACAGACTTCACTTTACGTACAAAATATATCCCTTTCTCTGATTACAAGTCTTTATTAAAACCACTTGCCTGAGGCGATAGCATTTTGTGAAAAGAAAACCCATACAAAGGAATATTCATCAGTGAGTAAAAGAGGCTGAGGATATTACTCCTTCGCGTGATTATTTCATGAGAACCATACTAGATAGAGATATTACTAGTCGCCCAAAGCGAATTTAATTTTAAGGATTTTTTAATATTTAACCCGTTTGAGTGATTTTTGTTCATGTTGATATAATAAGATTACGTTCTTATAGATATTTTTCAATTTATTATACGTTATTTTTCTAATACAAACGATAAATCGAACTCTAAAAGATAAAAGAGTCAAAATGTTTATACATTTTCATTGTAAGTTTGTTTTGAAATAAGTATGAACATTCTAGATTATGAAATACAATTTTATAATCAGGTTAATGAGCAATAATTTAAAACAAGGCATATAACCTTAAGCCTCCACCTCTCGTAAAATAAACGTGTACAATCTGCCTACATTATAAACGTACCCCACATAATATGTATCTATCATGTCTGAAACCACTTTCCAACAAAGCCAACAAAGCTCATAATGTGGCTCTTATTCACTTAATCACGTGCGATGTTTTTTCTTAATTACCCACAAAACGTAAATTAATTCAGATAGCGCGCTTAATGCGTGCGAGTCGCTCTAATTTTCCAGGCTTAAAGCAAAGACATGTTCCGTACGGAGTGAAGGTGGAGTTATTTAACTAATTTTACATGCGCGGTAAGTTTTAACCCCACTACCATGTTTGCGATGTCGCTAGAGAGCGTGTGCTGAACGAATTTCCGCGATGCCTCCAAGATAAACTGCTAGATTCCCCTTCGAAATTAGCACTGAGCAGCTGAGAACCTATGTGTCTAGAACAAACATTCATTTAACTTGTGCAAGTCTGGTAACTAGATTTCTAGACGCATGTGCTGTCGATATGCTAATTGCTGATGACATATACAACGGAAGCTAGTAACTATTAGAATTTATCGATCTTATGCATGAATTACAAGTAATAAGTCGAATTCAAGACAATTACACAAAAATAAATAATATGTCTGAAAATTATCTGACAAATAACAGTTCCAACCAAACTTATAGTCCAATACGAACAAAGCGTATATTTTTAAGAAAAAAAAAACTAATAGTAAACCCCTGTGTAATATTTGGAGAAAAGTCGCAATAGGTAGCGCATTATTCAGTGTCACTAACGGGACGTGTGCCATAATATATGTTTTAATAAAACGGCATCAATTCCAAGCAAGGAGGTAGACGCAAATATCAAGAGCAAAAGATCTTCAATATATTATTCATTGAAATAGGAAACCCTTATAAATCCAGGTATCGCCATTAAATCATCGTCCCAGGATGAATATGAACGTGCCTTTTTATACTTTCTAGGGCAGAGACCGTTTTGTTTCCCGCCCTTGAACTACCCCTTCGTAATCATCTTTTACGGGCCTTATGAAAAAAGATCGGTAAATAACAGGTAAAAACACGAGGAGTTCACTCAAATTGTTTTGTATCAGACAATTAATGTATAGACATAGAACAGACAATTGGCAAACTATATTGCAAATATTTCAGGATGATCCTTGAATCTGGCCAAACGACAGTTCTATTTCTTCGAAATGCTCCCCGTCGACCTTCACATTAACAATGTATTCAGGCCTAAACAAAGAGAAACAGGTGGATAGCATGACGTTACATTCGCTGAAAGATTCCATAAAAAGTGTAATGGTACCCTCGTCACGTCCGGACATCTTATTTATCTAGTCACTGGCAAAATCATTGTTTCGTTCGTCGCAGTAAAAACGCCTTATTACGAACGGCTAACAGATGACCTAAGAGCGCCCTTTGTCTTCGATTCTTGCGTGTGACGTTTCATTGTAAAGCTACGAAAATGCTGGAAATGAGGTAAATAAAACACGATGGTATTGTACTTTTATTATTTAATCACGCTTGTATGGAATAAATGTAGCTTCATTAGAGTAAATAACGTTTAAATAAAATTATTTGATGGTTTTTTGTGGATAGGAATGTGATTTATTAACACCATAAACATAACTTTGAAAATATTGTTTAAAAAACGTATCGTGCAATCTAAGCTTCTAATAAAAAATCATAATTTATCCGAAACTTTTACTTTTAAAATGACATTTATATTATACTAGCTTTCCGCCCGCGGCTTCACCCGCGTTTTCAAAGAAAAACCCGTTCCCGTAGGATTTCCGGGATAAAACCTATCCTATGTCCTTTCTCGGGTATCAAAATATCTCTATACCAAATTTCATGCAAATTGGTTCAGTAGTTAAGGCGTGATTGGGTAACAGACAGACAGACAGAGTTACTTTCGCATTTATAATATTAGTATGGATTTTGAGTCTATTTTAAATATCTAAGAAATAACAACCTTTATCTAACATCCAACGTTTCAAAAGGTCAGCAATTGGCATTGTTTGTAAGAGGAACTGCTGATTTTATACAATCTCCATTGAAGTTGTTTTCTTGTCCGATGAAAGGATTATGATTGAAAAGTGCTTATTATGATAACTTGAAAATAGAAAAACCCATTAATCTTCTCTGGTCTGTATGTGCCTTAGTAAAGTAAAGAATGAATACGCAGAATTCATTATCTGAAACAATATTATTTAAATAAGTAATGGAGCATTATTATAATAAAAAAACAATCGCGATAATAAATGTTATTTTAGTTGCATACTCAATTATGTTATGATAAAAGTTATAACACTAAATACGTCATATACGGATGATACAATTAAGAAATATTCAAACAAAGATCATAAAAAATAAAAATGCCCAGACTATTTGAATTAAACTTAGAGCATTAAACCATAATGCTCTAAGGAATTAAATGTAACGTAGATTTATTTAATTAAACAGAGTTTAATATTAATCAAGTTAACCAATTCCCTTGCTTGAACACACGTTATTTGATATAAGAAAGAAAAACACAACTGGGATTGTGAAAAAATTACTTTAAAAAGTTGTATGTAGTCGAGTCTCAGCTAAAGTATCTAAAGAATATTTTTGAAGTTATACTTCTTTTGGCGCGATGGAGAAAAATGATGAGAGTGAATTTTTTAAATAGCACTAGTTTGCAAGAAAGGTACTAATAACTACTCTGATTGTTCTGAAATTGCTTCTCACATACATACACTAATGATACTATTCCCAAATCACTTACAGACGTGAAAGTACTAAGGGACAAAAGGAACATTTTCCAGCCCGTTATCGTCAGAGGGCGTTGCGCTCTCTCCATAAAAAGTCGCACACTGCTTTTGAATCGGCCCGATTGCGAAGTCCAATCACACTGGTATATCGCTTGAGACACAAGAGTACTCTGAAAATATTTATCGAAGCTAAATATGTGGACTGGGATTTGTTTGGAGAACATGCTTGTTTTGTAAAATATGCTTGCTAGGTTACTTAGAATACTAGGGATAAAAGAAATCAAATTTCTCTACTAATGGAAAGTAATATAATATGTACAGAATTTACACATAAGGAACCATGTTTTTTTTTTATTTAATAGGTACGATGGAATTTTTTACGAAATGAAATAAGTAATATTTTTGCACATATATATGAACAACAATTTTATATTGAAATTCCTCAATGAACACATAGCTTTTCGAAAAGGACTTTTCTTACAGGAGCTTTAATTATTTCATTTCAATATTATAAAATACGAAATGTTTCAAGTACAAATATTTATTTATTCGTAAAACATTATTCAATGTTATATTTTAAAATAATAATTATTTTCCAACGAACCTTATCCATTATCCTCGTCCCAAACCAACAAGGGATCAAAATTTGTATAATCATTATGGCCATATATGAAGTTAGGAATATGTAGTATTGCCATGGAGCGGGCTGTGGGCATGATTCGCATTTAATTGGAGAAATTATACAGTAAGAATAAACTTTAAAAGCTTAATTAAGTAATGCTATAAAACTAAAATATCAAATGTGAACCTTATTTAAACGAAAATAAATGATAACCAATTTTTACGATTATAAACATAAAACAAAAATTTGAATCAATCATAGCCCTATTTCTGAAATGACCTGGTACTTTTTCAGTGAGAGTTTTGAAACGTGGCAGTATTTGCAGCGATTGTCCCTTGATGCTCGGATATTATTTATGAAATGTTCGACTGACTAGTATTTGGGGATAACTAAAATGCTAGTCTGTCGATGATGATTTAATGGAATCGGAGTACATTCCTTTTACGTTCAAAAATTAAGCCCACCTTTTGACTTCTAAAAATATTTATTTTTACGTTTCTTTTTTTGTAAGGATGTGATGTAAAATGCCCGTAGACGCTTTATCACTTTTAAACTTTTTTCTATCAACTCAAAACATCAAAAACAACTAAAAATCTATAAATTACTATGGTCTTAATCGATATGAAATGAAAACGATGATACTCACCAACGTAAAGCGATACAGACAAACACAAATGATCCCAGAGGCGATGCTAAACTGTGTAAATAATGCCTTTGAAAATATATCTTCTATCAGATAACAATACCTGAAATTAAATACGTTATTAGAATATTTTGATGTTCATTACAACGTATCTTGATTTTTCAAGAATCATTGATGAAATTTCAGAATTCCAATATGTATTTTTGCAAACGTTACAGTTTTTGAGTTAAATTGTAACAGCAAGAAGTTATATTTTATCTATACTTTTTACACTTACTCGGTAACATCTTGATAATGTATTAAAGCTTTATTAAGTTTCAATATAGTATCATTATCTGACTTTTTTGGCTCTATTCCGGAGGTTTCATCGTCAGGCTCTTCGCGCAAAAACGACGACTGATCTGTTATATTTTTCATCTTCATTTGCAGAATATCCAATTGGGCGATAAGGAAAATCATTAATCCCAAAATAAACGTGTCCACATTTACGTTGTTCAGCATGTGAAAGTGCATTCCTATACTTTGATAGAAATATATGGGGTAAATGAATCTTTGTTTTGTGTCATCAGAAAGAAAATCGTAACCACACACCGGCGGTTCAAGTTTACCAGAAAATAAAAGGTGAATAATAAACGGTGACGATACATGTGTCAGATTGGAAATGTACGACACCATCGCATATATCTTCCAGCTTTTAACGTTGAATTTATTCGCTTTACGCAATATTTGACGCTCCATTTCATTATCTGTTTTAAATAAATCACTTTCCAAAATTGTCAGCAGTTTTATTATTTTCTTCTCCATAAATATAAAACACAAAACTTTCGATGACACCACAAGTATTGTTAAATATAATATCATTTGCTCTATAAATACGTCCAATTGACGTGGAATGAAAAATAAATTTATGGTGTAGAGAATGTCATATCCAAATATAAAAATGAAAACAAATGCTCTTGAGTATATGGATAAATAAAAGTTTTTTGATGTATCTGGATAAATACCCAGAACTTTCCAATATATCTTATTTATTTTAAAGCAGCTTAGCCTATCTTCAATCTCCATTTCGAAGAAAGGTGTCTAGAGATATTTAATTTTGATACTACATATTTCATCCCTACTAAACAAAAAGGAGTGAACTATATCCTTTCAATGCTTCGTTTAAATATTAAACTGATAATAAAGTTAATTAAAAAATTGGCCACAAAGACTTCACTGCCTTGTGATTAACTCGAGGTCAATTTAATGCGACAAAATTAATAGCAAATGCAAATAATAGTCACCCTTTGAGCAAGTGCCTTTACTTTGCCATTCCATAAATTGTGTTAAAACGATAAAAGAAATACGCCATTAATAAGCGCTACTATATGTTAATATGATCACAGAGGAATATAGGTTAATTGCGGAAAGCCGTATATTTTTTAATGAGATGCAATTAGTGAAGGTGACGCCGTCCACTCGCAAAATGGTCCTGCAGTTCGTTCTAATTACCAACTCAGTAAGAAAAATTTAACTTATTCTTTATGGGCACTCCGCATTTATAATTTAAACGTCAAAAGCACTGTTTTCATATAGCGATATACAGCGATATAAATAATAATATTTTGTTTTCCTTTCATTTATATAGTGTTCTTAGCATTTGCATATTGTGCTTGCTGTTGCTGAAAACTCGCAATCAATCGTCGCTTCGCTTCACATGCAAATATTTGTATTTAGATTGCAAATGTTAAGGAACGGTGTGTTTAAACGATAATCTCACAATGTAGTTTATTCTTTCTCACTCCTGAAGAGCTTACAAGAGTAGGTACTACATTAGCGAGATGAATAAATATTTTTTCTGCACTTGTTCAATTGACTTACTGATGCATACCGTTTGAAAACCTATAAAAATTTAGTATCAACAGGTAACTTTGTTCGACTTGCCTTAGTTTTGAAAGTGCCATTAAATCAGCCGAGAAGTTAGTTTCAACATAACTGTCGTCGGTTCAAGAACACTTTACTAGGGAAAAATTCTTTGAAGTTATAATTTAAGATCACTTGAACAAGATTCTTGGTACAGGTATTGTTTAAAAATTGTATCAAACAATTAATTTGTATTTACATACTTTGATTCTTGGAAAATAAATATTTCAGCTTCGCCTCAGGTTAAGTACTATGTATTTCGAGTTTAAGTGCATACTTATAAACGAAAATTATTTTAATTATTCTAAAGTTAATATTTTATAATAACGATTTATGTAATGTGTACTTGTTTCTCTTTTCTTTTAGAAAGAAAAAAACCCATGCCATGTATTGCTATTACATTTTCGATTAATATATGACACTCCATTTAATATAAGGGTGACAACTGAAAAGTTTTCATGCACAAATAATCGTAATTTCCAACTAGAATATATTAATTCATAAACTGTGTTCAAACCAACGGGACACACCGCCGGGATAGTGATAGCAGTCACTGTCCCGACTGTACAAATAGTGTAACTCCTTCCATCTTTCCTCTCATTAAATCGCCGGCTAAACTTCCCTCCTGAAAAGGGTACTTAAGCTTATTGTTTTCGTAGCAGCTATGAGCCTCGTACAATCCCCTCTCAAATCTACGATGTACAACAAAGGTGGAACATCTCTCGAGGTGGGTGTCACGATATTTTCAGGAGGCATCATTAGGCCGGATAGTGTATACTAGACGATACTTTTATTCAGCAGATAGAAGCCTCGGGGTATTCGTTACGGCGCGAATCAACCCTCACTTCCTTTGAGGCCTTTCCATCTTAGTTCCTATTGTTCCGACAATATCTGCGTTTAAACGACGTTTCAAATAGAAAAATTTATTATTCATCCGCAGCTTACGAGCAGGAAGTGGCCGCGTCGTAAAGATGATTTGAATTTTTAAACAACTCTAAGCAGAAGATTAATTTGCGCTCACCGGCGTCCGGCTGAAGACTTCTTAAATATAAACTTCACAATTCAGCTTACGATTTCAAACAATTTAATGAATGAATACCTAATTAACAAATTCCATAAATAATAATGATTGTGTTCCGCAAATCTTCAAATTTAATAAAAGACGTAGACGAAGATTTCAGTTAAAGATGGGTATTTGATGTGGGTGGAAGGTGGCAATCCTGGGTGATGTGTTTAACCCGTGCTTGAGAGGTCCTGAGTTCGAACCGGACGACACCCGCAGACAGGCCTAATGTCCTATTCTTTGAAGAATGCAAACTCACTACATAATGTATGTATTATCAATACAGTATATATATAGCCGTAAGCAGAATTCGTCTTTTATAGAAGAGAAAAAAATCGTAAAGGGCTGAAAATTAATGTAGGTATAGATAATATTCAACGCCAAGGATATGTGTTTTTTTAGCATGATCTTAAAAATATCTTGATATGTATTCAGCATCACTAGTCTTCTTATTATCCAGCATGAATACGAAGAAGAATAAATTTCGAGAATATGTATCTACAATTTACTTTGTTTATTAAAAACCAAAATGAAAACCAACAAATTCAAAATTCAACATTTTATTGATCGATTTAGTGAAAAACCTAAACCTAACAGTTACCATTTAATAAGAGTTTATTTACCATTCCGTTTCTAGCTTTGTATTCATTATGGAATAAATATTAATCTAAATTGTATATTATAGGTATTGAATTTCGCATTAAATATACTTAATAGGTACATAATCACATTTAGAATATTATGGATCAAAGCAAACATTTGCTGTACAAATTTCAATTTACTAAACTCGATGTGTCCGCAATAATTGATGGGTTTAATTAACGTTATGTATAATTTTAAACAAGGCTTTTTGATCCAATGTTTTGTTATCATTAAGCTGTACAATCTCATTTTGTTATTCTTACTAATTCCAAACTCGGATATCCCTCGACACCAGAATTTGCGTTTGTATTTTAAGATTCTCTAAATGAACATTAATTTATTATTATTTATTCAGACTTCGGTTCATTGTACTGCAAAAGAAGTAAAATATTAAAAATACTGTTTATGCTGACCTTTCGAATTTTAACTGAGATCGTTCTTCATCAATATAATATCTAACTTTACACTTATACTCAGCTACATCTTGCCTTAGAAGAAATCACAACGCCGTATAGAAAACACAACACTTGGAAGTTGGAAAAGATTTGATTATTCCACTTTTGCGCATAGCATTCGAGTAGATTGTAGGCAAAAGTTCACACACATGAGCTCGTGTTTATTCAGTGGTAACATGTTTTCCTTCAGCCATTTCCGAGACACGCACGCGTCATAATGGGCAAGATCATTAGTGCTATCCTGAAGAGCACTCGGTATTAACAGATAGCAAACTTGACAATGTTACACAAACTGTAACAAGAGGGAATGTACAAAGTTTCAAAACTAGATAGTTTTTAATGGTCGTTTTCATTCTGCGAACTTGTGTAAACTCCCCACAAGTGATTGTTACAATTACTTTGTTACGAGTTACGGCCACGATTTTATGCTTGTTATTGGCATTGCTTGCTATAGTCAAAGAAATATATTTTTTTATTGAGTAAACATAAGTTTCAAACTTCTTCAATATTTGGTTCATATAAATATGTGAACCTCGTTTTATATAATATTATGTAGATATGTACACAACACTCATTTCATTAGGAAAACATCGTCGGGAAAGTGGCATGTCTGTGCACTGAAAGTTTAAGGGCCAACGTGATGGATTGCGGCCTACATTTTTCATATAAAGTCCCTGCAGTCAAACATGGGCTTATGATGATGATACAATATTTTTAATATTAGACTGCCTTATAAATTCATTAATGAAGTAACTTCTATTTAATGTTAATATGGTGTAGCAATGATTTTAATTAATTTCTAGATTATAATATATTATACATGTACTTTGCATGTAATAAACTTAACATTAGTTTTATTTGTGCACATATAAATTACAGAATATATTATTGTTTGTAAAATATAATGAACCAGCGAGCTAATTCCTTTGTGGTCTTCGGAATTGAAATAGAACTACGCATCATTCATTTCATAGCAGCCAGAGGACAGTGAAACATGCATATCCAAAATAAACTTTATTAGCAACATTTAAATGAACGATATTAATTATTATTGAAAGCAATTACTACGCGCCGTTCCTGATATCGTCGCACTAGCAATTTTAATCGGCGATAATTTGAAGTTCGCTAATGACCCCGTTTGCACGTGGCGCCGGCTATAAGCTGTGAACGTTCACCCCTTAATAGTTTCTAGAGATTTCCTAATCTTTATTGCTAATTCATAATAACATTTGAATGTAATATATTGCTGCAAGAGGTGTATATTAAGCAATTATTGTATTGTGTTTGTTTTAAAGTGCTACAACTTACAAGAAGGAAAACAGGCATCGATATTACTATTCTATGGAAACGGTTTAAATTTGGACGTAAAATATTACCTCTAATAGAACTAAACAATAAGTTTCCAGCGAATTTAATAAAAGATTTTCACGTTATTGCGTCCTTACTCGCTCTTATTATAATGACATCGTTTTGCTAAATTATATGACTGCATATTACTGCATTATTAAACCATAACTCACTATACAAAATGAATACACAAAACTTCGGAATTTCTCAAATAATATTCTATACAATACGAATATTGTTTTAATATAGTATTTTAACAGCTTGCTGAAACATTTAAATCTATTGGGCTAGAATTTATACTTTATTATCTTCTATTCTCGTTATTAGAATCAATAATTGAAATAAGGAGCTTTATTACGCACCATGAAACTTAAGAAAATAAATATCCGTCTGTATTCAGTTGTTATAACAACTAAGAGTTGAAATTAATATTTCAATCGAGTATAAAGTCGGTGAATTCCGCGCGAATAAAACCGACCAGCGTCTATGAGCCTTCCTTCGCAAAGTACACAGTATATTTCGCAGCACACTAAAAGCTCAATGTAAACTTGAAGACATTATCATACTGTATTATATCCTTCTGGATTGTGGAGGAGTAGATTAAAACAATGGACGTGTTTGCAATTTTGAGAGCGGTGCAACCCTTTGGGTGCGTTTTAATTGCAGGGGTTGAGCTCGGGAAATGACTGCTAGTAAAATCTCTCGTCTTAAATTCTTAGAGGCTCTTAGATCCAGTCTCGTATAATGAATACTAATAATGTTCTCCGTTTAAGTGTTTGCGGTCGAAAACGTTCTTGGAGTTAGCAATGTAGATCTCAGCTACGTGAACATTGTGGAGTGAATGAACTGCAAGATAATTGAAAGTGATTTAGTTAATTTACTAATTACTTACTACTATTTAGAAATTTTTATACAGATATTTTTAGGAGCGGATCATTAAAATTGCCTATTTATTACAACATGTAGATATATTTCCTGTGATTAATAGAATTGCTATTAAGTATTTTGATTGGGTATTCCTTTAACATTTAAGCTTTTTTTCCAAATACATAATAGGATTAACTCTAATCAGCAAATGTTATGAAGATGACATATGAGAGTATTTAACACATATATCATGACTTCAAACAATAAATTTTAGTCCATTTAAATTATTAAATTCAATTCGAACTAAGTTTTAAATATGCAGCATAAATTTTAGCTCGCCAACACTTTGGAACATGAACGCTCGTTGAGGTAAAAACTAGGTTTTATAACAAAAGTTTATAGTTATTTGTAACACATGTTTCACGAAACAGAATTATGTAACATTATTTTTATTAACATTAATCAGACAATTGTACAGTCTGCGTAAAATGGCTTGTTTCACAAAACCAGCAAAACCGAGGGTAAATAACTACTACCACAGATAATATAATACTTAGGTACTTACTATTACTACGTAAAACTACTCTACTATTTTTATTTCTGTCTGCCTCTTTTTTCGTCTTCAATTTTATTGTGGTACCCTATATCTCTAAGTTTTATTATCGTAATGATAATAATATCTCGAATGAAATGAAAAATTTACAATTATTTTTCATTAAATAGATGAAATAATTACCTAGGTAATATGAATATTAGATTTTTACCTAATTAATCACGATCTTGAAAATTTCTTATTAAAGTGAAAAATGAGTACGCTGTCTTCATAATCTGAAATTAATAATTTTGTTTAAATGAAATTTAATTCAAAATACCTCCGAAGCAACTCTATAAGTAGGTCATTTATTTTGTTAAATCTTACCGAAGTAAACGTGGACAAGGTCAGTGGCAATAACCCACAACCAGTTAAAGATATTTTCAGTTGAGCTCTTTGCATGAAAAGTTTAAGACTCCTCTTGAAACTTTCTGATCTATGAATCCACTCGGATGTATACGCTGCGTTGACTAACTCTTCACTCTGAAAGTTTAACATTCTTACGACCGCAGGAAGGAAAAGATTTATCTGTGTTTAGAAAAAAAGCAAACATTCATAGAAGAGGCGTTTGTACGCATAGTTTGTAATAATCCATACTAATATTATAAATGCGAAAGTAACTCTGTCTGTCTGTCTGTTACTCAATCACGCCTAAACTACTGAACCAATTTGCATGAAATTTGGTATGGTGATATTTTGATACCCGAGAAAGGACATAGGCTACCTTTTATTGCAAAATATGTACCACGGGCGAAGCCAGGGCGGACCTCTAGTACAGCATAAATTGTTCTCTAAAATCAAACACAATTATACTATAAATAGTAGAAAACAGATACTAGGTGGTATACCTTATAACTGAGCTGAGTTCCAAGATAAGATGGTACAAAAATTTGCAAAATCATTGCACTACTAAACGGCGTCAGTGTTAAAATAAGATCCACAGAAACCGACTGAAAAATATAAAACAATTAAAATGTATTTCTCAATGGAAAGCACGCTAACGATAAATTACCCATATTTACCACTGAAAGTCTGCACAATATTGCGCAAATAATCGCTGAAGCAACTCCTAGTTGTATGAACATTGTTATAGTTATTAGCTCTTGAAGTTTTGATGTATAACTGAAATAAATTTATCCTACTTCGTTATGGGATGGATTCTTAGAAAACACTAAACAGACGGTTTGTAATCGTACAGGCTGTAATCTTTTACGTCTATTTTAATAAAAAAAAAATAATAAAATAAATCTTGATTTAACCTTTTGTTGTACAATTTTAGATAATTCCTTCCTTCCTTTAATACATCCATCATTTGCTGGTTTGATATCACAAGTCGATCTTTTAATTCTAAGCATACCGTTTTTCTCAATTGGAAAGGTACATATATCTGATTAAATGCAGTTCATATCAATCCTCAGATGTTTAATTTGAATAGCTTTTCAATAGAGTATTAAAGTGCGCAGCTATTTACGTACATTTCTGTTAAATTAAATTTACTGCTAAAATGCATGAAATGTGGTACTTGACATGTTTTACTTACGTTAGTAACAGTTCGTAGTGCTTCAAATACTTTCTAAGTTTTATTTTTACGGTAGTTTCATCGTCGTCTCTTTCTGCTGTTAGTTTCGTACTAATTTCATGATGTACAATCTCCACTTGGGCAATTGCCATCATAATCAAACCACTTATTAGGCTATCTACATTAATATTGTACATCATATGACCATAAATACCGATAGATTGATACAACCAACAAACAATGTAATATCGTTGTAAAGTTTCTTCACCTAAGAAGTAATATTTACATACCGGTAATTCAATATTCGTCTCTAATATAAAGCGGGCAAGTGGTCCGATTGATCGAGCAAAATACGCAAGATGAGACAAAAGTGAGTACGCTTTCCAATAATTTGTATAAATATAAACGTATCTATTGATAATTGCTGAACTTTTATCCTCATTAGTATTAAAAGCTTCACAATTCAATAAATTCATAACTTCGAGAAGTTTCTTTCGCTTTCTTAGCATCATGAAGACTTTGGCAAGCACAGAAAATTCCGTGAAGTAATATATCAACTCATATATGAGAACCTCAAGCTTTTTGGGGGTGTACACTAAATTGAGAGAGAGTAATGAAAAGTAAATAGGCAACGTAATAAATAAATAAATTACTGAATAATACTTATAATATTTGCTTGGTTTGTTGCCAGACCATAAACCAAATATTTTAAGACAAACAAAATTCATGTTAAAACAATCTGATATCTTAGACATGTTTCTGAGTTAGAAGTATAGATGAAAATAAGCTTCTAGGCACTGCTAACGTAAAATTACATTCATATATTATACAGTTATTACATAATTACTGCACTGTTATTAGGTACGAGTGCTATTTTTCTTAAATATTATTTCGCTATTTAATGTGTCATTATGAAATTAAACACTTACGTGATCCAATTAAGTTATTACACAAATTGATATTTCACCCGTATTACCGTAAGAAATTACGTTTTTAATTTGTTTATTGCTTTATAAACCCTACGCTAAGTGCTTTGGAAAATTGCCGTTGAAGTAGTAGAAAATATCAAATATTATATTCAATATTTATAGTATGATCCCTTTTTAAAAATAACACATAAAGAAATATCTAAAGGAAGGGTTTTTATAATTACCATTTCAGTTTCATCTACCCCTTTCCTAATCAACACTGAGACTACTTGTTTCCCATTCACGCAATTCTGAATACAGAGGTTCAATTATATATTTGAGTATGAAAAGCTTTTCATACAATTAGCCCATTTGTTCAGAAAAATAGGAAGTAATTCAGCTCTTGCCCGAGAATGGAGCAAGTATAATGCGAACGTCAGGACTTTTAATATCCCGAATGGCATTCACGCATCGCACTACAAAGTTTGCTGAGATAGAACTGCGAATGAATGAGGCTCAACTCATACCTAGCGTAATGATGGCTTCGGGCCATGACTCATTGTAGCTGCAGTGTGAGCCCGGAAAATTAAAGCAACTAAACTTGGCTTGAAATTTTCACGATAGGCATGGACGGCGCATCGCGGAGCAATTTAATTCCCACACACTTTATATGTAAACGACGTGGTTAAGGGTAATTTTTTCAACGAAATACGTGTATCGCCTATGTGTTTTATCGCTGGAAAGGGGAGCTCTATATTCATCAGCTTACGGTAGCAACCTTTTAAATTTATTAGTGAAGGAATTTATTTTCTCTGATATACTTAATTTTCTACTAACAATTTATTTCAGGACTAGCTTCCGCCCGCGACTCCGTCCGCGCGGATGTCGGTCTTCGCGTGGATGGTTTATTTCTCCATTAACTCTGACAATGACATCTTATTAATATCTATTGGACCCAAATACGGCTAGGCCTATAATAATACGCAACGTGTGTTCGCGGTTCTACAGAACAACGTCTATGGATAAAACTGAAAAATTAAGATCAATTTTTTTCTACGTATTTTTCCAGGATAAAAAGTATCCTATTTTACGCCCAGTATAATAAGGTATAATTATACCAAGTTTCATCGAAATCGAACCGTTAGTTTTCACGTGATGTCTTCACATACCTACAGACAGACAGACAGACAGACAGACAAAAATTTTTTTAATCACATATTTGGGTTTGATATCGATCCAGTAACACCCCCTGCTATTTATTTTTTCAATATTTTTAATGTACAGAATTGACCCTTCTACAGATTTATTATATTATGTATAGATATTTACAAAAAATTATAAATATCATTACCGTCTAAAAATGGTAATTGTGTGATATTGTGAATTGTCTTATCCAATTTTACGGATTAAGCATAGGGTAAAACCACGTCATGAACAAGACACGTAACCAAGTGATACTCAATGAATCCTACAAAACACATCACAATGAAGTATTGAAAAAAAATGTTCTAGAAAATTCTAGAAGGGTCGTTATCTAACGGGTGCTCTCTTTAGTATGCATTAATCACGCGCGCGGTCGCCGCCGTGATTGAAACTAAATCCTACGGGACACCGGTTACTGCCGACTGATTACTGACCGCAACATCACCGTACCTGGATTAGGTTATTTAAATGGAAGGATGTGACCGTATATTGAACTTGTTCTGTTCGCTTTGTAATTTGTGTGCTGTTTGTTTGGATTTCCAAGCTCGTAATTGAATTTTTGTTAAGTCAATTTTGTATGGACGTCGACTGCGTTTCAAACGATTGTACTAAAACTGTATGAAAAACTTTATTCATCGGAAAACTAGAAAGGATTCTAAACTGTTAGAATGTATTGAGAAAATAACGTAAATTGTACACACTACATATTATGTGTATGATTAATTATATTACACTGAGTTTAAATCAAAGTTACAAAACAGAAAAATATTTTGACAAATAGTGTAATCAACGCTCTGAATGGTTGGAAACAATAAAAGTTTCAGTATCCATTTTCCAACTATGAACAATAAACAATTTGCGCTTGTAAAATAAGAGTAATTACCAGGATCCACGTGGAACGGTACGAGTAATAAATCCATTTAGCGTTGAAGGGAGCGCTGATTCCTCCCACAAAGCGAAGCGGCTATCTCGCAATTTAAACTTTACACCTGCATGCATTTGCCTGTAAACTTGTTAACACCTCAAAATAGGTAATGACTTTCATTTATAGCTTATTTTCAGCAGCTAAGATACCTTATATTCATAATATTTGCAGTCTTGTGTACCTATGTGTGAATTAATTGTAACGTAGGTATTATGCTAAGTAAGGCCAGAAAGAAACTTATTTTAATTATTAGATATACATTATGTGATTACCCATGAATTTTGATTAAAGAATAGCTTTAGAATATCATATCAATGAAAATAAATATACCAAATATATTATATACCAACAACATATCAGAGTATCGTCACAGTATCGTCCTCTATAAAAATCGGTTTCTAAATAGACACTAGTTATCAGGAATACTTATCTTAATACTATTAAAAAGGCGAAAGTTTGTATGGATGTATGGATGTATGGATGTTTGTTACTCTTTCACGTAAAAACTACTGAACCGATTACAATGAAATTTAGCACACATGTAGAGGGTAACTTGGATTAACACATAGGATAGGTTTTATCCCGGAAATCCCACGGGGACGGGAACTATGCGGGTTTTCCTTTGAAAATGCGGGCGAAGCCGCGGGCGGAAATATAGTCACATTATATGCCTAAAAAGCACCTATTCGCCTTCCTCATCCACTCACATAATCACTGTCCGCCGTAACATATTAAACTTTTTCTGCTCCGAGACCCTGTGAAAGAGAAAACGAAGAACACTTTTTGTGAGACTGAAAAAGTGGTGTAATTTATTTTCCCTTGGTGCAATATTTAGTGCTGTCCATTACTACAGTTCGCGACCGAACATTATTCACAAAGATCCATCTTTTTTTCCACGGCCGCAACGTGTGCGGTCCTACATATTAACTTTTTCATACATTTTATTCAGAACATATCCAATATTACTTTTCTTCCGTGGAATAAAAAGTAAACATGTTTATTTCTTACTCCATTTGAGCACACACGATCGTAATAATTGAAAATGTTATTAGATATAAGAGTTGTACAATATTAAGCTATTTAAATATGTTACAAAGTGTTTGTAAATATTTCAAGAGGGGAAGGAATGTTAGGACTGTGTTTGACATCATTTTAGGCAGCTGTTTACGTTTTTGAAAGCGTACACTATTGTTGAAACTCGGATGTCCGCCGGCGTCGCATCTCTAATGCGACTTGCACTTAGGCGTGTTCAGTTCAATCACCATTCAAATACTTTTATGACTGAGTAAGTGCAGCAGGTAATGATGAGTATCTTCATGAGTGTACATGAAGCTAAAAGGAGTTAAGTGAATTTATTTTTAGCTCAGCTTTTAGTAAAATGTATAGGTATCATCAGTTGCCCATGCTTGTCATGATACTTACATAAAATATTAAATATTATTTATGTTAAATGTGAAGTAAGAAAAAACATAATATTTTATTAAATGTAAGTATTTAAACCACAACCACGTTGCTGTTACAAAAATACGCTATAGGTACTAAAGGAAAAAAACTAATAATAATAATAAACATTTAACATTGTAACAGTTATCTAATATGATTATACAGTTCAAAATATCATCAAACTAGCTTATGGCTATGTCCGAGTGGTCAAATCTAATTCCCAAAGGAATAAGATGTTTCACCTACTATATTATTCCTGACATAAAAATTATACCTTATAATTACAGTCAAACTTTCGCATTTATAATATGTATTAGCAAGGACTTGTAAAGATGCCACGCATATCAATAGATGACAAATGAAGAGCTAACGCAACCCGCTCTGCCTGACTTCGTAATGTCTACGCGCATTAGGCTCTATCTGAATTTATTCGCAATACCTGACCTACATTTTCTTACTTTTAATATCGTCTAGATCTGGATTTATGCAGTACGGTGATTCATCATTGCTTTCAAAGTATTTGATATTTGAGATGGTTTATTACGTGCCATTTCAGAGACGCTATGAAAACTTTAGATATTTCTAAAGGATGAATCGAATACATCTTGAATTCATTTTATGATACATAATAGCGTCCCACTCCAACTATTATATTTATTGCCCTTTCTATTATATTTCTAATTAATATGGACCAATGTATCAATTAACAAAAAGTTAATATTTTTTTAGTAAACATGAGAATAGGCGGTTTATTTCCATATTTTCCATCAATATTTCTCACACGGTAAGTACCTTTTATTTCGTACCACAAAAATTTTAAACTCAACTTGCATAATAAAATCAATGTATGAACTCAAAAATAGTAGGTAGTTTAACACAATAATACGATATTAAACCCTAAAGCTGTATCTTAACCACGTTACATTGCAAGGCGTTCTGATCCTTTACCTAATGCTTGCTGATTAATTCCCATCTGTATAATTTGCTTCCATTGTTCCGTTAGCAATTCTGTCTCTTACTTGATTCTAACAAGGATCTAGGGACTAGATCTCCTAGCAGCCATAATCTATAGGTCTTCTAAGATCTAAGGATTAATTTAAATCTCTAATTTACTTGCATTTGTATATTTGTTACTGTTATACTAAATAAATCAGAATAACATTCGACTTTTTATGATCAATCACTACATAGTATAAAACAAAGTCGCTTTTTCTGTCCCTATGACCCTATGTATGCTCCCTATCTTTAAAACTATGCAACGGATTTTGATGCGGTTTTTTGTAATAGATAGAGTGATTCAAGAGGGAGGTTTTAGTATATAATTTATTAGGTTTTAGACAAAGCGGGCGAAGCCGCGGCCGGAAAGCTAGTATTTAATAAATTAGCTCTAACATTAGATTTTGTTCGACTTTGAAATAAAAACATGTTTTTTTTCTTCGTAAGTAAGCCACTTGATAAAAAATATTACTTGAAAATATTATGTACTTACCTACTGTCTTATTCACGATTCCATAATTTATATCAGAATTAAACCCAAGCTTATATTAGATAAGCCAAAATATAAATATCATACGTAGGTACTATTAAAACTATCTGCATACGTTATTTTCCAGTATACCTGCGCTTCTTGAAAAAAATAATTTTAAATGAGTTCACAAGCTTCTTATATAATATTAATGCAAATAACTTATTGTGAAAGGTGAGTGCACGTTGCAAGTGGCTCCAGATTTTCAAACCAACACAAAGCCTTTCAGACTTTTAGCTAACGGCTTCTGGTAGAGTTAATGTCATAGATTATGTAACTAGAAACTAACATTAGCATATTTCAAGATACGTCTTAATTCTAAAGATTTATTCTAATCAGACTTAGATAGTAGGTATAATTATTAATAATAGTGCCTACAAATCTTATTAAAAAATATGGTTGACTATAATAGGTACAAATAATAATATTGTTTGACTCCCACTCGTCTTAATTTTAAAGGTCAATAAAGTTTATTATAATGTTCATTATTATCGAAAGAATTAATGGAGTTCCATTCTCATTTCCTAATTCAACTCATGGCTAGGTATCAATCCATATTATAGTCTCTGTAGATACCTCTATGTATATATAAAATTCTCGGGCCACAATGTTAGTTACCACATTCCTCCGAAATGTCTCGTGAAATTTTTTATGCCTATTGAGTAGATATGAGATTGGACCAACATATTTTTTTCATATTCTAAGAGCGTATACGCACTATGCGGGTAGCCGCATTGCGGGTAGCCGTCCGGCTGACCGCAAGCACAATTATGTACGGAATATTCATTTCTATGCGCACTGCGATGCGGCTACCGCAGACCGCACAGTGCGCATAGAAATGAATATTCCGTACATAATTGTGCTTGCGGTCAGCCGGACGGCTACCCGCAATGCGGCTACCCGCATAGTGCGTATACGCTCTAAGTGACAACAATATGTTAGATCAACTATTGCCAGGACAGCTTGTATCCTATATAAGTAACAAGAACCTACATTAAATTACACAAATACTTTATATTCTAATATATATAAATAACTGGAATATGACGCATCTGACGAATATTCTTTGCCATCTCTCGTTACGGGGCACAAGTGGCCCGCGTGCAAGCTTGCATTAAGTTGTATAAGGCATTAATGCACCAACGCGCGGGGGCATGACCACGCCTGCTCATATGAGTAACTTATAATGCACAACCTTTTTTAACTACCTTGCAACGTACTGAAGTCGACGCAAAGCGAAATGCGAGGCAAATCTCACAAATTAGCAGTACAAAAACGCTCTTTGTGAAATGTCTTTTGTTGAGCTTTTGTTCACTTATTTTTCTAGTCTGCACATAAAATGCATAACATAGGTAACTTAGGTACCTATTATATAAGTTATTTAGGGATAATAACCTTCCGTTATTATTTATCATCGAGAAGACAATGTATCTATGTATTAGGAAACAATCTATGAATAGACATGGATTTTAATTCGATATGATCGATAATCTTAGTAAGTACCTATGTGCATTGCCTCCTACCCCGTTTAATTTGAAACATATACCTTGAATATAATAATATGTAAAGCTATACTCATTTAAACGTACCCCAAAATTATTAAATTTCGCCTCAAGGCTTGGGAACCTAGGAAATTACAACCCCTCTGCATGCAGTAGTAACATCAAATCGTCATGAAATTAATAAATGAACGAAATGCCTGAGGTGTTTGTTCATACCATGAAGTGATTACCTACAACCTTATTGAAGAATAAAGCAATTCCACTGAGAGTTGGTGGAATAATTAATAACTAGAAATGTTTTATAAGCAACTTAATTAATACCTATAGCTTTATTGTGACGTTAACAAATAAAGAGAGGAAGGGGATTGTACTCAACAAACAGTACGTAGCTACTGGTAGCCCGTAGCAGTGCAGTGATACGTTATAATATTATATGTATATTATAATGTATATTATTACTTTGTGTATTTCAGTAGGTATGCATTACCCTAATAATATTATTATAAAACGCTTTATACCTCTATTTACGTACGGCAAACTCACATTAATTATAATTAGTAAACAAGTTAAAAATTTAGGTGTGATTATTGATCAAACGCTTTCTTGGTCTCAACATCTCCTTTTACTCAGTTTTACTCAGTCGTAAATTATATGCTGCATCTAGCTCTTTACGACGCCTTCGCAACTTTCTACCCATACCGACAAAGGTTATGTTAGCACAGTCCCTTCTCCTTCCTATTCTTCCTATTCTCGCTGATGCTTGCTTTCGCGACTTAACATCTGAGCAATTGGATAAGCTTGAGCGACTTCAAAATCATTGCATTCGGTTCGTGTACGGTCTCCGTAAATACGACCATGTCTCTCACTTTTATAGACGAGCCAATTTAATAGGCAACATTTGACGTCTATCAATTTTATCTTCGAAGAGAGGTACAGGTAAATTAGCTTGGAGAAATTTTTGCATATGTAGTGGTGTGTATATTACTCAGATCTTAGAGCGCGTTTCCACTATATCGTTCTGGCCTATACAAAAATGTTTCGATATCCTAACATTACTATTTAACTTTATACTTATTCCTAGCAACACTTTTGTTTTCAATAAAAACAAGTTTTTATTTGAAAGAAAATGGTTTTGACTTTATAAAAAAAATATATCATTCAATTTTACGTCCTTGAGCAAACGACAAGGCGACTACCGTGAAACAATAAAATATCGTGTCCATAATAATTTGTTTCATAATTAATATTTGACCATAATAATTACGAAACAAAACAAATAAATAAATCGTCACTTGATAGTGGAAAGTGGAAACACGCACAAAACCAGAATAAACCAGTTTACGCTGTCCGCAGGTGCCACGTGCAGTCGTTTGGTAGCGTTAGAACATAAAGCACATTTCATTCAAAAATTATAATTATTATGTACGTAGTTTAATTGATAAATTTTGTATTTGTTGATTGTTGTTATTATTTGTTATTATTGTTATAATATTTGTTGAAGTGAATTACATGTCCCGCAGCCGGAGGCCCCAAATGAAAACTCAGATGTACTTAAAAACTACATTTAATAGCTAAAATGAGACTTTTACACCCATGTCTGCACGATGCAGACCGGAGTTAAAGAATGAATTTATACAGTTTAATAATTATAAAGACGTAAGCTTGGATGCTATAAGGGAAATCGCATCCACATTCTATTCCCGTGCGAACGGCGTATTCAGCAGTTTTGTATGAAGGCAGGGCCATAACTAGTGTTTAATTTGTGTGTAAGTGTTGTAACTTTATATTGTTAATTCAATATGGCTCCAGTGTTAAAACATGGTCGAGGCAAGCCTTTGACTTCTCAAACTAAAGAATTAAACTTTAAATGTCGTTTCTTTTTCAGGTTAGTAAATTTTTCATTTTAGTAACATTGTTAATGTAAAAGTTATATGTATGTTAAATGTGCAAATATTAAAATAAAGTCTCATCTTTTTCAGAGGAGAAACACATATAGTTTAATTTAAAATCCCTTATATATACAGGGTTACTTGTAAAACACCGGCAACCTCGCAGGACAAGATAGCTAACATCATAAGTAACAACATTTCGACTTTTGATAATTTGTTAGATTTTATTTTCATACAAAAATAAATATTCATTTAATTTTCCGTCTGAATATTATAAACTCTACGCCTCCCAAAAATTTCGTAAACAAAAAGCGAACGAGAGGGGGAAGGGGGCGTCGCGTCGTCCATCCGATAATTAATAGAACATAGACTTACAAATGTAAGGAGAGTACAATAAAAGTTTAAAAAATCATTTAAAAATAATTTATTGCGTTATGCCAAAAGTCGTAGAACAAATGTTGTTATTTATGATGTTAGCTATCTTGTCCTGCGAGGTTGCTGGTGTTTTACAAGTAACCCTGTATAAAATAAAAACTAAAAATAAAATGTTGTTTTATTTTATTTGCTGACCATACACTACTACAAACGCAAAAATTTCTCCAAGCTAATTTACCTGTAACCTGCTTAAAAACATCGATTAAAGTGAATTAATCGATACGGATTTGAAACATTTGTCAATCGAATTTATTAATTTATGATATTTAAGTGTTGATTGTTAATGGAATTTACGGGACGACGTGGTCGCTAAGCGACAAAGTCCCTTGAAAAATAAAGAATTAAAAAAAAAAATTAATTTATGATGATTTTTATTCACAAGTAATCAATTGATGCATTCGATTCTAGATGTCAGATTTCGATTTTTAGAGTAACGTCTCTGGTATTTAAAAAGAAAAAAGGTTTATTGACACAAAATTGTAGCGACGTCAGTTCTTCAATTCAGAAATTGTTTATTATGTTTAGAATGGTTTATCAGTAAAAAATAAAATCAGTAAAAAAAAAAAAAAAATAATAATAATAATAAATAAAATATTAAATAATAATATAATATTTAAATAAATTTAAATCAGTAAAATGAAATCTTAAAATTACTTGTATCGGTCATTATTATTATAAATATGTGATCGTAATTGAAAAAAGTTAAGCAAATGTGCAGTTCTAACAAAACGAAATATCATGTTATTCTATGTTGTCGTTACTAGGTTACAATGTTGAATTTTGTTGAACTGTCAAATGTTGCCTATTAAAATGGCTCTACTATACATTACTTGCTCTGTGGTACGATTTGACATTTAAGTTTGACAATGACATGTATTCGATTCAACTTTCAAGGCATTAGGCAATACCTGGCTTCAATTTACAAATTATTTTAGGTTAACTTTGGATCACTGCCGGTTTTATTTATCATCAAATATAATTATAAACATTTGCAGAGTAAATAAATCAACAATGCGTTTCATATTGAAATCAGAAAGTGGATACGAACGTGTAGGATGTATGACAGAGTTTAAACGATTACCAAACTGCAAAATTGAGACCCCAACATCTGCTCTTTTTGCTCAGGTATGAAATATATTGTAAACTTATTCTTTTATAGTTATTAAAATGTGAAATAAATGAGGTTAATATTCATTAGTTTAGTTGGTTGTCTGTGTAGAATACTTGTACTTATTTTAAAACCATTTTCATATTTTATTTCATCTATTTCAGGGTGGTAGCGTAGTTCATTTAACCGCTGATGTACTTGACAGAGTATTTTCTACTTCTCACCTATTATGGCTACCTTTAACAAGTTGTCATCAATTAGAAACTGGTGTTAAAGCTCAAAATGAAGGCATTGGAAAGTTTTCTGGATTGCCACTACATGTCACCTGTGTAACCTTTCAAAACATCAATGAAAACGTACCAACTGGCCATTTTGAACTAGATAAGGTACCTCTGTGGACAAAGAATGGAAAGAAAATGATTACGGCCGAACGGTAAGATTTTTTTTCTCTAAACTGCTCTGCGAATGATCTGAAAGTATTCATTTACACTAATATCTAGATTTAATGTCAAATCAAATATTTTTGTGATTTTCTAGAGTTGGTCTCTGTGTCTTTATCTCTCTTATTTATAAGACAAAAGAACTTCTTTATAAGTCCTTGCTTTCCAAGCAATTTCTGAGTAATAGGTATAATAAATGGATGCAAAATATTTTTCCCTTATGTTTAATTCACTTTTTTAGGTTTATAAAATATCCACAAAACCAAACAATCTCCAACCAAACAATAAATACATCTAGAAATGTGCTATGTTGTTTTTAAAATTTGTATAAGAATGCAATTTGACATTTAGAATTAAATAATTAAAAGTTGTTATAGTAATTTAGAGTACTAAAACTAGTATTTTTCTAGAACAATTTGCAACATCCTTTTTCAGATATATGGAATTAATGGAAGTTTTCAAACCAGATATAATTTTAGCTATTGCAGATGGCAGAATAGCACTTGATGAAGGACCAAAGAGATTGTACAAGTCCGTGGATAGGACACAAAAAATGCTCAACATTTGTGTTGAGAAGTTTAAAGCATCTACTGCCTTGCAAGACAGTTCTCTTATAGGTAAGTAAGGAAGCAGTTCAAAAATGCTCATGTCTAACAATGTTTTTCTAACAAGTCTTACTTTTTGTGTAAAAAATAAGGGAATGCTAAGAATTTTTTCTGTTCATACTTCAATAGCTTTCAATAGTGTAACTATTTAATAATTTACAATATAAATTTATTTTTTTTTTTTTTTTTTTTCATTTTGAAATAATGTTAAAATTATCATGAATGTTATTTTAAGTATGAATTATAATGTGCATTTTGTTTAATTCTATCTTATCTTTTATAAGACTATTATATTTTATCTTTTAATCTTGATTCATAGTGTTAATTCTGGGTGAGACTTGATTTAAAGATATCATACAATCTGCACTTACTGTCATTGTCTTGAGGATATTAATCAGTGAAAACAAATTGCACATTTACCTTATAAGTAAATTAAATATAATACTTACTTAAAATTATTGTACATGTTAAAAGTATAAACCATCCTACTAATATTATAAATGTGAAAGTTTGTGAGGATGTGTGTGGGTGTGTGTATGTGTGTGTGTTTGTTACTCTTTCACGCAAATTCTACTGAACCGATTACAATGAAATTTAGCACACATATAGAGGGTAACTTGGATTAGCACATAGGATAGGTTTTATCCCGGACATCCCATGGGAACGGGAACTATGCGGGTTTTTCATTGAAAACGCGGGCGAAGCCGCGGGCTGAAAGCTAGTTGGAAATAAATATCAATTAATGTGAACATAGTATGATTTATATTAATACTAGGTTTCCGCCGGCGGCTTCGCCCGCGCAATCAAAGAAAAACCCGCATAGTTCCCGTTCCCGTGGGATTTCCGGGTTTGCGTCATTTTCCCGGGATAAAAAGTAGCCTATGTCCTTTCTCGGGTATCAAAATATCTCCATACCAAATTTCATGAAAATTGGTTCAGTAGTTTAGGCGTGATTGAGTAACAGACAGACAGACAGAGTTACCTTCGCATTTATAATATTAGTATGGATTGACTATTAATTTATTATTATACATACAGAAATTAAAAAATAAAACAAACAACTTGTATTGTTGCTTCTTCAGGTGTAATTGTTGGGGCTGGGGATGTGCGTAGACTCGATGAGAGCATCAAACATGTCCTAAAACATAAAGATACACTGGTTGGAGTTGCTCTCAATGGCTTAGCAGATAATGCTGACAAAATAATTAACACGCCTGTGGAAAGTTTGACTGAAATATTTAAAAAAGTTGCAGTAAGTTTTTTTAATGTTTTTTTAGACATGGCCATAGGATTCGTAGCTACATAATTAAATTTATAAGAAGATAATTAATTGGTAGTAGGAAATAAATTAGATTTCACACAAACATATCAATTTATAGATTCATAGAAAATATAAATTATTTTATTATATTAGTTTCACATTGAATTAATTAATAAAACAATATTGTACAACATATTTATATATAAATGCAATTTAAAAAAATACAAATTACATTTATTATTATAAAATGTGCAAGGTGTTCCTATCCTGAAAGAAGTGGTAACATTTGATAGAATCGTCATTGTTATGTCTCTTTAAAAAAGAATCACATTGGAATTTGTAAAAGCAATAATAGTTTTTCATAAATATACAGTATACATTTTCACATGCATACAATTTTTTTACAGGAAACAATACCGAAGGACTTCATTAAAATACTAGATGGTTGTTGGTATCCTGATGTAATAGTAACAGCTATAGAATATGGCTGGGATGTATTTGATGGCTCTTTGCCGCTCAAAATGACCAATCAGGGTTATGCCTTGAGAATTAACTGTGATATAGATGATAATACTGAATGGGAATTTGCATATAATATGAATATGGATCGGTGAGTGTTTTGTGTGACAGAAAAAAATAAATTTCTTATTTACTCTTCAGTTTAAATGAAGAAAATGGTTAATGAAATAATATTTTTTTATTTAAACTGTGCTATTTTTTTATAAACTTTGCTACCACATAGACTGGGGTAGAAGCCTTTAAAAATAATGAAAAGATAAAAAAATCGCAGTCGGATGAAACCCATTAGAAAAGGAGGGGAATATGATGAAAATAAAAGGAAAAATAAATTACGGTCAATCCGAGTTCGGGAAGTGGGAGGGGGGAGCTTTTAAGAGAAAAAAATGGTTTCTCTCGATTTCCGACAAAACTACAAGTCCTACAGAAAAAAGTTCAATGGCAAAGTTGTAGGTTATTAAAAGTTCTACAACTTTTGTATTCACAATTTTTTCACATACCTCAAAATTTAGGTGAAAAATTCAAAAAACCAAGTTTTTGGTCTTTTATTTTTATCTACTTCAAAATTTATTGTTTTTCTACGAAATTTGGTGGAAACTTACTTTATTATGTCCCAAATACACTGTAATTTATTTGATCGAAAATATTTATTTTTTCGCCTTATTTTGAATTAATACCATAAAAATAACCTAATTTTCAATCGAAAAGTCACCCGTCAAAATATCAGCTTTTTTCAAAAACTTGGGGTGCCTTTTATTCATTGAAATCTCTACTTTCATATGATGTAAAAAAAAATAAACACCTCCATAGTAAATGTTCTCAGGAAATGCACACAAACAGTGTGATAATGAGCTTTTACTAAATCAGGCACACTTCTCGAACTCTATATCTTCTCTTGTATCGGCTTTTCGGTAATATTTTAAAAGAAAAATAATTATCTGTTCTAAGTTTAATATTTTACAGCATATTCAAAAGCAAAATGATGTCGATAAAAACATTTCAGGTAGTTCGAGAAGTGTGCCTGATTTAGTAAAAGCTAATTTTCACACTGTTTGTATGCATTTCCTGAGAACATTTACTATGGTGGTGTTTATTATTAAGTAGATAAAAATAAAAAACCAAGCACTTGGTTTTTTGAATTTTTCACCTAAATTTTGAGGTTATGTGAAAAAATTGTTAATACAAAAATAATTGTAGATCCTTTTATTACCTACAACTTTGCCATTGAACTTTTTTCCGTAGGACTTGTAGTTTTGTCGGAAATCGAGAGAGACCATTTTTTTCTCTTATAAGCTCCCCCCTCCCCCCTCCCACTTCCCGAAGTCGGATTGACCGTAATTTATTTTTCCTTACATTTTTATCATATTCCCCTCCTTTTCTAATGGGTTTTATCCGACTGCGATTTTTTTTTGTTTCAAAAATTATCTACTCTAGTCTAACAGTGAAAAATAAAAAATCAGTCTTGTGAGAAAGAAAAGCGAATATTAAAAAATGTTTAATACAAGAACTAAATATTATCCCTGCTACAATTTTTATTGTAAAATGCTTTTTGATTTAATTCTGTATTTTAACTGCCATTTTTTTGCGGTTTTAAACTTGTGTCAAAGTGGTATTTTTTCAACATTGTGATTATTTCATATATTTTTATAGATATAAAGAAGACTTTAATCCTATACTGGAAGGTTGCGAATGTCTCACCTGCAAAAAACATACAAGGGCCTATATAAATCATCTGTTGAATACAAAAGAAATGTTGGCATCTGTCCTATTAAGCATGTAAGTAATTTTATTTTAATACTTTAACTATTTATTCAATGATGACTTAGTTAATGCAAAGTTATGTTTAAAAAAATTGTAATTGCACAGTTTATTTATAGTATTATTTATTACGGCAGCTTATTTTACAACCGAGATTTTAAACAGAGGTAATCACTCATCTGATTATAAGTTGTTGATTTCCCGCATGAAAAAGGCCATATAAAAATAATATTCTTTTGTGATTCATTGTACTTGGCTGTTTTCCAAATGTGTGACCCAAATTTTTACTAATGTTGAATGGTAATATAATGTTAAATATATTTTAAACTGTGCTATATATTTTAAACTTGCTTTCCGCCTGCGGCTTCGCCCGCACTTGCAAAGAAAAAACCCGCATACTACCGTTGCTGTGGGACTTCCGGAATAAAAAGTATCCTATGTGTTAATCCAAGTTACCTTCTATGTGTGCCATCTTATTTCTTAAAAATCGGTTCAGCAGTTTTCGCGTGAAGGAGTAATAAAGAAACATACAAATTTTCGTATTTATAATACAACTAGGATTTAGGGAAAGAAAGAATTAAAAATACTTGATGGTTCAGATATTTTTATTTTTAAATGAAATACCTAACTACCAAATTATATTTATATAATGAAATAATTAATAAATGTATACAATCATGGTTTACATTTTTGACTTGCGCTTCTATATAAAGAATTATACTGTAGCAGCATAGTACATATTAATAAAATTAATTAAGTAAAGAAGAATATATCATATTATATGTTCTCTATGAAAGTGTATTAATTGTGTTTATTTTGTTCCAGACACAATCTTCACAACTTCGACCAGTTTTTCTTGCACGCACGACGACATATTGCCTCAAATACATTCTCGTGTTTCAAGAAACATATCATCAAACAGTGTGAAATTATAAAACCGTTCCAGAAATTTGCAGATAAAGTGACAGACATACAGACAGGACAGCAGCAGAAAAAGTTTTGTGCGATTAACTTTGATAGTAATAATGCTAGTGGTTAATTTTTAATTATGTTGGTTTCTTAGTATTAAGAAACGTTTTTTTGAAGTGTTTTTAGTTCGAAAATTGTGAACTATAAGTTCAATTTTATACTAAGCCAGTTATGTAGTCATAATGCAAGTAGGAAATTTTGATTAGTAAAATTGATGAATGTAGTTAATTGATCTTATAAGTTATAGGCAACAAAACATTCGTAAGGATTAATTATAATTAATCTCACTTGCCTTTGTTTTTCCGATGTTATTTAGAAGATTTTTAGAGGTTGAAATTTTCAAATTTCTTAGTTTATAGGACCTAGTTTAGATTTTAATTAAGAAGATAAAATTTGTTTGAGTGAGTTGTAAATCATTCCACATTAAAAATTAATGTAGTTTTTAGAAAGGCATAATAATTGACATGTAAGGTCAGGGTGGCTAATTCCGGCATAGTTTTTTTTCGACTTACCTTTGAGTGCCCGTATCTGATGAACGTTTCGATTATGATTATGCCTATTGGGGATGTAATAAAAACCCGCCTTTTCTTGTAAATCAGTGGACTGTATTTTCTTCACATAAAATGTACAATACTAATAACTTCTTAATTCTACGTACAATTTCTTCTTAGTACTACGTACAAATTTCTTCTTAAATAGGTACTGAGCGACGACTGTTGACCGCGAGACTTGCTTCTTGCTGTTGCTCAAGTGTGCTGAGCTCTTGACTGTGCTGAGTGGTGTGTGTCATGCGGTCAAAAGTCGCTTATTATTATACAAAACTACAGGGATTACTCCCGACGGTGGGTAAGACGCCGTACCCCGTAGGCTAGAGGTGCATTTTTACAGAGTATACACCCGACGGTGGTAAAAGTGCCGTGCTTACCGAATGAATTACTACGTTACATTTTTACTTCTACATAGACTCGATTTTATACAATAATAAAATGTAGCAAAAATGACAACGACATACCATAAATTCTCTAATTGAATTACATATTATTTACATATTTTTTTTGAATTACATATGATTTGACGACGCGGTTGGCGCAGTGGTAAAGTAACTGCCTACTGAGCCGACGGTCCCGGGTTCGATCCCCGGTCAGGGCAAATATTTGTGTGATGAACTCAATTATTTGTTCTTGGGTCTGGGTGTTATTATCTATATATGTATTTATTAAATATTATATTTATCGTCGCCTAGTACCCACAACACAAGCCTTAATTGAGCTTACTGTGGGACTAGGTCGATTTGTGTAATAATGTCCTATAATATTTATTTATTTATTTATTTATATTAAAATAACACAAAATACTATAAAACGATAATCAATTCTATATAATAAAAAACACACGAATGAACTTTATACAATAAAAACACTTATGACAATTATAGGTGGTGAAACTATTTACAAGGGATTAGGTTGTCGTCCGTAACATCCTCCCCCTGGCGCAGAACCTCGGAGCCCTCATTTATCGGGAGGACGACCAACCTCCTTACGGGTCGCCTAAAAATCCCCCCCTTGGTCCTTACGTCGGCGCTGCGCACCACCTTGTCCGTCCCTTCGTACACACGTTCTACTTGCCCTAAAGGCCACACGTTGCGTGGTAATATGCCATCTGTTATCAACACCACGTCCCCTTTCTTGACGTTTGGTGTCGATCGTACCGCGTCTCCCCTAGGCGTAAGCGTAGGCAAATATTCCCTGACCCATCTAGCCCAGAAAGCGTCGGCTAGCGCTTGTGCAACTCTCCAAGCCCGCTTGTCCAACCGGTTACTGGAACCTAACACTGGCATACCGTCTGCCGTTCCTAGTAAGAAGTGGTTCGGAGTTAACGCTTCTGGGTCTTCAGGATCGACTGAAACGTGCGTAAGCGGTCGCGAGTTTACTGTAAACTCGACCTCGTTCATCAATGTCTGTAGCACTTCGTCCCGGGGTCCTTGCTCATTTAATATAACCGACAACGCGCTCTTTACTGTACGAATTTGTCGTTCCCAGCTACCCCCTTGGTTGGGTGCGCCCGGGTCGATGAACCTCCACTTCGTTCTTCTTCCCAGCGCGCATCCTTCCAACTCTGGAAGCCACTCTGCATAGGCGCGTCTTAATTCGACGTCGGAGCCGCGAAAGTTAGTACCGTTATCGCTCATTATAACCGCTGGCCATCCGCGTCGCGCGGCCATCCTACGCAATGCCATTATGGCTGAGTCCGTACTTAAACTATGTAAAATTTCTAAATGTATCGCGCGCGTTGTCATACACGTGAATAGCATTCCCCACCGTTTCTCTCTGCGCCTACCTACCGTGACCGTCATCGGGCCGAAACAATCTACCCCTGTACTCGCGAATGTACGGGAATACATGTCCAGTCGTACCCGCGGTAGGTTGCCCTTTATGGGCACACTTGGGTTGCGTCTCTTCACCGTGCATGTGACGCATTTACTTATAACTGATTTTACTACGGCGCGTATACCTATCACCCAATATTTTTGCCGTAAATTATTTACTACGTGTTCGCGACCGATGTGAGCGTTTTCACGGTGTTCCTTAAGAACGATGAGACGTGTAAGCGGGTGCTTGCCATCGAGTAGGACCGGCCGTTTTCTTACTTCAGGAACGTCGGCTGCGTTAATCCGTCCTCTCAAGCGCAATAACCCGTCTTCGTCTATAGTCTATACACACGTTCAACTTAAACGCGCGGCTAGTGCGCGGGACGCCTCTGCCGCACTCGAGCGCCTTGATTTCATCTGCGAAGCTCTCTCGTTGCGCCTGCTTCAACAACGTCCGTTCTGCTTATTCAATCAACGCTACGTCCATTGTTCTTAGTTGCTTGCGGCATTTAGCGACGAACAATAAGACGCGCGCTAACGTCCGGGCACATCGGGTATACGTTGAGAACCGCGTTACGTCTATCAACGGCGTTACTTCCGTCGCGTGCGCTACGATTTCGCTTGAAATTGTTGTTGGTTTTCCTACGCTCTCTTGGGGCCACGTGTCGGGCGATTCTAACAAGAATCGCGGTCCCCTAAACCAGCTGTTCGTGCTCGTAAGTGCGGTATTTCCTGCTCGTGTGGCGGCGTCCGCTACGTTCTTATCTGTTGGCACCCATCGCCACTGCTTTGCGTTTGTTAACTCGGTGATCTCGGTAAGCCTGTGCGCTACGTACGGCGTGTATCGCGCGGATTCGTTCCTTATCCAATGCAGTGTCTTCGAATCGCTCCAGAATGTAGCTTCGCACGGCTCCCGATGCTCCCGCGTCTCCGCTAGGCGTGCGCCTATTAGGCACGCCTGCAGCTCGAGCCGCGGTATCGTTTGTGCTTTCATAGGAGCTACTCTGGCCTTTCCCGCGATCAGCGCCACGGACACGCTACCGTCGTGGTTTACGAACCGCCAATATGCTACCGCCGCGTACGCTTGCTCACTCGCATCGCAAAAAAGTCAATGGTGTTATCAAAACAAAATGCAACTTAATCCAAAAAAATGCTACCATATAAGTTTTTCCCGTAAAAACGTAACCATTCGATCGCAGTATCAAATTGATAATGAGATAATTCAAAATGTTGAAACAATCCGAGATTTGGGAGTAATTTTTGATAAGAAAGTCACCTTTCTGCCCCATATTGATCAAGTTATTAAGAAGTCATCGCGTATGTTAGGTTTCCTCATTCGAAACACTAAGGACTTTAGTCAAGAGCGTACAAAAATTATGCTATACAATAGCTTAGTACGAAGTGTCCTGGAATACTGCAGTATCGTATGGAGGCCGCACTTTGCCACTCACATGTTGAGACTGGAAAGGGTCCAGAAACGTTTTTTATGGCACTTAGCTTTTTCTAAAGGGAAAGCTAAGCAGCTGTCCTCTTACAAGGAACGTCTAGGCTTTTTTGGAATGCACTCTTTATCAACCCGATTTAATGTCAGCGATATGTTGTTTCTCTTTAAAATTCTTAGGAATAAAATTAACTGTCCGGGCATATTACATCTGATAAATTTTCGCGTTCCATCCAAGTACCCACGTAAATGTATTACTCCGCTGTGTCCGCCGCTACGTAGAACGGTCCTAGGGGCAAATTCACCCATCGGCAGATTATCTAAATCCCTAAACGAATACAGTGATCTAATAGATATAAATGCAGACAGTGTGGTTAAGTTCTATAATGCTTCTCTCAAATATTTCAAGGAAAAATAATTGTATTAAAATAATTTTTAATTTATTTTATTTACAATCTTTTTATATTATTATTTTTTTTTTTTTAATTTTAATATTGTAATTAATTGAATGACGATTTTGTTTTAATATGAATATGAATGTTTACATTGTTTATAAATAGATATTTTCTAATGTTTGTCAAACTATATTTTTTGTGTAGAGATTATTATAGTTATATAAAACAAAATTCCATTTTTGTGTTGGTTTTTATGTATTTTAATTTTATACTTTAAAATTGTAATCTGAATGCCGATTTTATTTTTAATATGAATGTTTACATTGCTAATTAATATATTATATTATGTCTGTCGAACTTTATTTTTATGTAACTAGATATTATTTATATAAAAAAAAATGAATTTTTAAGTTGGTTTTTATGTAATTTAATTTTTAATATTTTAAAATTGTAATTTTGTATTCCGTTTTTATTTTAATATGACTGACATTATTTTTTTTTAATAGATATTTTATTGATAATTGTTAAACGTTATTTTGTGTAGCTATCAGTTTTTTTTTGTTTTTTCTTCTTAAATCATAACCGTTTTTGAAGGCATGTGGTGTTAGCCTATAATTAATTGTTGCACTTGATTTGTTAAATTGCATTCTCCTTGTATGTCTAAAATTAGTGTTAACAATTGTTGGCTATCCTTTGTAAAATAAATAAATAAATAAAAACGTGTAATTGTCTACTCGCTATATCTTTTTTCTCATAACAGCGCGGCAATCTCAACGCTTCTATGTACCGTATATCTGCTAACCATTCGCTAAAGGCTTCCGCTTCCTCGACGGGCAATGGTTCGTCCCACGCTACTTGTTTGCGCCACAGCCCTTGCAGCATAATTTTAGCTGTGACCGTATACGGACTCAACAAGCCGAGCGGGTCGAATAATGCCATGACTGTGGCTAGCGCCTCTCGCTTCTTGATGTCGCTCGGAATCCTATTCATCGCTGTATTAAATGCTAACTCATCGCTACCCGACAACCACAAGATACCTAATGTCTTCTCGTATGCGTGAGCGTTGGCACCTAGCTCACGCGGAGCGCCAGCTCTATCCTCTCTACATACAGGTGCGAGTATTTTGTCGACGTTCGCGCTCCATCCTGCCAGATGGAAACCTGCGCGTTCGTAAACTTCCCTCACCTCCTGTATGGTGCGGGCGGCCACTTCCTTTGAGC
The DNA here is from genome assembly GCF_061535395.1 of Colias eurytheme. Lineage (NCBI taxonomy): Eukaryota > Metazoa > Arthropoda > Insecta > Lepidoptera > Pieridae > Colias > Colias eurytheme. Next base: position 5,288,074 of record NC_142985.1, read on the forward strand.
TGTAGCTGTCTAGCCAGTCGTCCATATAGTGGTTGAGCGTGATGGCCTCGTAAGCCAGTGCGTGGGATTCTTGATGATCTTGAGCGCATTTATTTCGCACGCTGTGCGCTAAGAAAGGCGAACTCCTCGCTCCGAATATCATGGATGTCATGACGTATTTCTGCGGCGGACCTACTCGGTCGTCCCCTCGCCATAGACAATTTTGCACCGCCACGTCTTCCGGACGTATTTTTATTCGCAAAAACATGTCTCTTATGTCGGCCGATACTGCCACTGGCCGTTCCTGGAAGCGAAATAATACGCCGTTGAGCGATTGCAACAAGTCGGGCCCATCCAATAATACGTCATTGAGGCAGCGGCCTCCCACGCGCGCTGCTGCGTCGAATACTAGCCGCGTCTTACCTGGTTTATTCGGGTTCGTTACCGCAAAATGCGGCAAGTACCAAAGACGCGCGTCTAGTTCGTGCGTCGCGTGCGCGCTGCCTTCACACTTCGTGGCGTATCCTTCCTTGATGAGCCTGTCTATTTGCGCCGTATAATCCGCTTTAAAAGACGGCGATCTATCCATTTTTAATTCGATTCCTTGTAATCGTCGCCGGGCCACTTCGTAGCTGGGTGGCATTATTATATCGCTATTCTTCCAAGGCAGTCCCACCTCATAATGCCCGTCCCTCAGCGCGACCGACGATTCGAAGGCTCGTACCGCGCGTTCGTCTAACTCACACGGTTTCACACGCATTGAAATACCTAACCCGTCTATTCCGAAATGTGCTTCCACTCATACGCGCAGGTTTTCGTCCTCTGTGTTACTTTTAAATTCCTTATCGCTTACGACGTGTAACACCCTCTCATCGTCCCGCGTTATTGATCGGCGCGGCGCGGTCCCATGAATGACCCACCCCAACTGGGTAAGTGACGCCGCCGGTTCGTCATTTCCGCCGACCAATAAGCGTCGCGAAACGATTAAGTGCCAGTTGTCCGTTCCAATTAGTATTTTCGGCGTCGCGTTTTCGTAGAAAGAAAGAAAGAAAGAAATTTATTGTCATAACGATAACGATATGCCACACAGTATAACAATAAAAAAAAAAAACACAAAAAAAAACTTAAAAACTAAACTACTTAATTGTAACTTGGCCATTTTTAAGTTTTTTATAAAAAGGTATTTTTCTTTTTCCTACTGCTTCTTCAAAAGAAGTTGTATGCTGAAGCTGCACACAACTTCTATCGTCATTTCTTCTATTATACCATCAGGTGATGCCCCAATAAATGGTATGTCCTAATCAATGAACAACCCACATGGTAATATTATTTTGATCATAATCAATATTATTTTATCATTAATGTTTTCCTGCTTTGATAATTGCTCCAAAGCATTTTTTTCATTTTCAATGCCATGTTTAATCGTCATTAAATGTATCTATCTTGTATAGAAGGTCTTTCACAAGGTTTGCGCAACTGGTATTGTCACGGCGTTTATATATGCGTCCAAAATTAGAGGCCGTTATAATATTTCTTCTGAGCTCAAGCCACTCACTTGAACCACTCTGTAAAATAGTATCACGTTCAATTCTTTCTCTTTCTTGTTCTGTTTTTACTAAACCATCCAAAAACGTCTTTTTGCTTTTTTCCATCATTTCTAAGCTCATATCTTCTTTTTGGCAATTTTCTCCATAGTGAGCATCTGTTCTATTTGGAAAGCGTGTTTCTTTTTATTATTATATTTCTTTAACGATGCTAGTCGTTTCAACCGTTTTTTCTCTAAAAGACTGCTTTTGGCTCGTGGACTTTGACCAACCATGCCTTTATAAGTCTTTGATATCAATTTATGTGTATTAAAAGATACAACAGCTCCTTTACATCTGCTCTGGTAAGAGCGTTTTAAACTGTAGTTCACTCGCTTTCCTCCAACCAATTTGGCGACAATACTATGTATTATAGCGTTCAACAGTATTTGTATTAACTTTTTTGTCCAGCCGCACTAGCACCAAGAAGAACCGTTGTATTGTCTTTTCCAGGCGTTGCAATAACCCTAGTAGCCGTATAGCCTTTCACTCTAACTATTTTTGTTTTTGATGGGTCTTTCGAAAAGTTAGTTTCGTCTAAATTCCAGATCAAGTATGGTTTATCTTATAAATTTAATTCTTTTATTGTTTTTTCCAAGAGATCAAAGTGTGGGAAAACTATGTACGGATCTATTGCAGTTTTACGAGCATAGGTACTCAACCGCTTGCGGTCTTTTAATCGATAAATGATGGCGTTTTGAAAATGAAACAAACCAATCTTTTCCCGGTACTCCATTTTTAAATGTTGAAGGTATATTATTTTGTTTTATATATTTTCCAACCATATCAAACACTTCTGTCCTTGTCAATCCAAAGCCATATGTTTCCATGGTATGAAGACAGGATGCAAGATTCATTTCAACTTCAGAAGATAGAGTGGTTTTCCTCCCAATCATATTGGAGTTTCTTTTTTTATGTACGTGGTCCATTATTGTCATTCTTGGAATTTTGTATACTTGTGCAGCTTTGTAACCACTTAAGGTGTGATTACGCTCTGCTAATACGGCTTCACGTAGTTGATTTTTATCATAAGCACCTCTATTTGTACGTTTTTATATGCACGTTTCATCATGAATGACGGTGACGCGACGTCTAATTGAACTGAAACAATTTAATTAATTCAATTTAGTACCAACCGAATGATCTAAAATCTAAATGCTTCATACCTAGAACGACAATGTGATCTTAAAAAAAAACATATTCAGAAGAAATGTTGCTTCCACTGCTTGTGGTTTTTTTACAGCCAAATTGTGGCGTTTTTTAAAAGCCAAAAACCAATCTTCATCTGGAATACCGTTTTTAAAAGGATTTTTGATCATATTTTTGGTGACATAGTCTCCAACAAGTTCCATAATTTCTGTTCTCGATAACCCAAAGCCATATTTCTCCATTTCATGTAAGTTTATTGCCAATTTTTTTTCTATCTCTTCAGGAATAACTGTACTTCTCCCTAAAGATTTCGATTTTAATCCATATTTGTCATAAACTCGGGCTACAATGGTTGGCCGAGGAATTTTGTATGCTATAGCGGCTCTATAAGCTGTCAACTCGCCGTTCTTAACTTTCTCTACAGCTTGCAGCAATTGTTCTCTTGTATATGTAGCTGCCCTATCCGTCTTCCGAACATAATTTCGTACCATTTTGTCCGTCGTCGTCTGTAAATAATTAAACATTTTACTCCATCTCGCTTTAGTACCTAAATGAAGACTCAATTTTGCTTTATAAGTGTTTATAATTTAGAACTCTGCGACGTGGCTTATTGGTTATTTTAGTGTCGCAATATTTATATTAAACTAGCTGTCCGTCTTTGGTTACTGCTCTGTTCCCGTAGGTTGTAGCATGATGGTGTATAGCCTATACCTTTATAACAAATCTATCTAATACTGAAAGTATTTTTCAAATCGGACCAGCAGTTCCTGAGATTAGCGCGTTCAAACAAATAAACAATTTCTTCAGCTTTATAATATTAGAGTATAAATTTTTGTTGACTCTACAGGCATGATTAGTATTGTTGCAGTTATTTTTACTAACATCTGGGGCTGTCTTTAGTACCTACTTACCATCGACCATTAAAATGTTGATTATAACTGACTTGGGGAATAGTCTTTCCACATATGTTTGTCTTACCCCGGGCAAACTGATAGTCTTCCCCACTTGGATATTTGTAGGTTATGTTTTGGTTTCGTAAAATATTAGAAGAAATCATTTGTTTAATGTTAAAATGATACGGTAACTTAAAAGACAATATTAATATGATGCTACTTACGTTCAAGACTCCTCCGTTTAGCGCTCGTTTCACCAAAATACTAAAGAATTCTTTGAGCTCTGCTACGTGCAAAATTTTTTTTTCACATCTGACATTTTCGTTTCGTTATGTTGGCGACATTAACGATCAGTAGTGCCATCTGTGTTTTAAGTTGAGAACATTTTCGTCCGAACTGTTTTATCGACATAGCAAATTCAAAAAGCAGGCGGTACTTTTCGAGATATGTATTTGAAAGTGATAGTCATGCCCCACTGATAGTCTTACCCCACCTTACCTTACAGTTTTTGTGTATTGAGTGCTTTTTTAATTGAAAATCTAAACTGTAAAATTAAGTTCCATCAAAAAGTAACAATACAAAGTAAAAATAATAATTTAGTAAGTAAGTACTTATTGTATTTTGAAAAAAAATGTGTAATTTTTCCATTACTATACATAATTGTGTCATCTACATATAATAATATGTAAACGTTCAGTAGTAGATATAATATTTAAGCCCGCCGCAGGATCTTTGGTTATTACTTATTTTGTTATTTAATTACCTATGTATATAAGAAATATAAATACTAGCATTTAGCAACTACGAACTAGCATTTAAAATTTGCCATTAGGTATACATTTCCAAAAACTTGTATGTAGTTTAAAAACAATTCAGAATTGTTGAAAAACAATAAATTTCATACCAAAAACTATCAACTAGGATTATTTTATAGTTCTTTGTACCAGTATTATATTTTGTGTTACCTTGATTCATTAAAACAATGTTTGAAGTGTTGAAGTGTCATGGAAATGAATGTAAGCTGATGAATAAATAATTGGTTGTAAAAAGTGTTTTATTTTATTGCATTTATACGATAAAAAATTCAATGTATGACTGTCAATACCTAATTTACGAGTCATTGAATTTTAGAATCCGTCGTTTTTTAGTAGCTAGGTATTCGTATTTCTACTTACCTACGTTTAATCCAAAGGTCGCACATTTACCCGTTTCGAAGATACGGGTTTCAGCAAAACGTTACCCCAGCAAGAAACTTGTAAGCCGCACGAATTTCATTTTTCGCGCACTTCGCTATACAGGGTGTAAGTGTGTATTAACGATTACACCCTGTAATCAGTTTAAAGTTTTTTGATATCTGCAATAATTACGGAATAATCGCCTGTGCACACTTAACGATTACACCAGGTATACCTCATCATCATCATCATCATCAGCCCATATACGTTACCACTGCTGGGACACGGGCCTCCTGTGAGGCCACAATCCACAGCGCTGGCCAAGTGCGTGTTGGCGGATGACACATGTCGTCGAACTTTTTAATTCTTCGACATGTCGGTTTCCTCACGATGTTTTCCTTCACCGTTTCACCAGCTATACCTATAAGCTATCTTCTGATATACAATACATATCTACTATACCGATCGCTCGTTTAAACATCTTCCTGCTGGATTAGCGTTACCCCAGAAGAATTGGTTTTTTACATTTATTTCCGAAAAATGGTTACTAGCACAATTTTATTGATTCGCGCATAGGAGGCAGTGCTCTAAGTAATTGTTTAGGTACTAGGTATACCTACAGCCTAGGTACTCAAATCAGTCTAGAACTTTTCTTGCTGGAGTAACGCACACTACAACAGACGAGCAAATGCTCGTTCTGTACCTACTTAGGTAACGATCCTTACTAAATAGATATTTTAAAGAGGCTAAGGCGTGACATAAGCTAATTTTTACCGTCGTGAAGTACTTACAATTTGATCTTCACTTTTGTCGAAATTTTCTTTGGCATGAACGGATAGCTAGGTGTTTTATACTAAAACCAAAGCATTAATTTGTTCTATCTGCATTTACAAAATCAATTCTATGAAATATTCTAAAAAACACAAACGAACGCGTTCGTTCGTGTGATGTAAAACAGTAGGTACCTACGAGAGCGAAGGTTCTGCATATTTAGACGCACGCTTCATGAAGGGGTTTCTTCAAAGCGTTCTTACTTTTTGTATTCTAGCGCTTTGAATGTAATAATTTTAAACTTAATACTGTAGCTGGAAAATTTTACTCTAAACAACATTCAATTACTTTTGTGAAGTGATGTCTTACTACAGAGACAATCTTTGGTGTATTCAAAAGAGGCGGGTTCGAACCGGACATGAACTTTTTCTATTCTCTTTTTTTAATAATAGAGGTAAAGGTCAAGGTAGTGAAGAAATAAAATTCGTTGTTAACACATTTTACATAATATTTAATTGATGATATTTACACAATATTTCAGTGACCACACTTATTGAGCTAGGCATAATATACGAAATGTGCAAGATTTCCATGTAATTGAATTACATTACAAATATATAACTAAGATAATTTTAAATGTTTGGCAGGAATTTGCTAGACAATGTTTTAATTTTGAATACATTTAGCTAGTAAAATAATTGAAAATTTTGAATATTACAACACAACCTTACATAAAATATAAATACGTATCAAAATTGTTCAATTGTAAAATTTTATAACAATTTCAACAACAAAGCGTCAAATTAATTCACTATACATGTTATAATGAGCACAATGGAAATAATATTTGGCTTTTTCTCGTTGGCACACTACAGAAACATAGTTACACTTAAATACTCTAAGATTACATATCTAATGCAACGCAATTTAGACATTTATAAAAATTTATTTAATTCCAATAAATAAGTAGGATTACAAAAACATTCTTTATAAAATAGTTAAAATAAGTTATAGACTGCACAATTTCAATAGTGGTTTGTGTATTCCTATAATTATAAGAAACATTTCTCAATAAGTACATTTAGTATAAAATATTTGTATTTGCATTAAACAATAACATAAAATAATAATACATTGAAATGTAAAATGATATAAAATATATAATTACAATGCACCAGGCTAAATTGTTGTATCATTACATATTAATGTGTGACAAAATTAACATTTTACATAAAAAAAAAATATATGTCACGATGATATGAAAGGAATATATAGAGGGTGTCCCACTGTTGGTATACTAAGCTCAAAGGAGTTTATAGTTTTGCATACGCTGAGTGCGTAAAAAATACTTAAAAAATTCCAGACGCATTTTTTTTCAAATAGATGAAATCTTAAAACTCTATGTGTACACCCATAGCAAGCAACCCGCCCATTTTTGCCACTAGCACGTGAGCTATCGTTTAAGATTATGTTTTCATAAACAAAATGCTTACATTAGAGAAGCGGTATATGACGGCTGCGCGAAGCTAGAGAAGAAAACATGAATTTTCAGGAAAAAATTATCAAAATTTTTTTAATGTAATTTTGTTGTTTATGTATTTTTTACGTGATCAGTGTATGCAAAACTACAAGTTCCTTCGCGCTTAGTATACCAATAGTGGGACACCCTGTATATATATATATATTTACATTTATTTCCATATAAATGTTAGAATATGAATTGAAATTGAAATTTTACAATAGGGGAAAGAAACAAATAATTAGGAAAATATAGAATTCATTTTTAAATTACAGAAACATACTGCGACACCATCTATTGCATATAAATCGTAATAATAATAGTTGTATAATATCTCATTCTACGCTATTCACAGTCTAAAAACAATAATAGCAGGCACGACCCTCTAACTACTAATAATTGTGATACAAACAAGTACAGAAGCAAGATCTCAATTTGTAATGGATGAAAATATTAAATAAAATATTTCGAGATTGCGAGATCAGTGCTCAAACTCTTAGCAATAGAGAACTTAGTTCAAATTTGCTTCATTTTTCACTGCACAAAGTCTTCATTCACCGTGTAATTAATAGCAATGTCACAAAACACTGGTTTTTACACTATTTTAAGTATCACATGTCCTTCTTTTTCTTTTTGCATCTAACGATATACTAAGGTATTTGCTGCCGGCTCTCACGCTATACAAACTCATTTGTGCCGGGCGTGTTGAGCGGTTCTTGGGCCTGGAAACAAAAATAATTTGTTAATTATTATGTTCAATTCATCCATACTAATACTATAAATGCGAAAGTAACTCCGTCTGTCTGTCTGTTACTCAATCACGCCTAAACTACTGAACCAATTTGCATGAAATTTGGTATGGAGATACATATTTTGATACCCGAGAAAGGACATAGGCTACCTTTTATTGCGAAATATGTACCACGGGCGAAGCCGGGGTGGACCTCTAGTCTTACATAATTATGACGTTGTTGTCTTACATACATTATTGAACTAAGTATAAAATACAGTGAAGGTCTAAAAAATTATACTTAATTTGTTTCATTCATAACAAATAATTTGTAATCTTCATTGGAACATGTTTTTTAATTTTTATACTGTTCTATTAACATGATACATGCTACTACAAACTACTCAAATTTACACAAAACTTACCATTAGCCCTCGAATGAAATGCGTGAAAAAATATTTAGGCAGTAAATAGTGTCTACAGCTCGTGAATAGGCAAAAAGACAAAATATAAAAAATAGCCTATCGAAAACATAGCTATTTACAATAATATACTACTATAATATATCCAACTTTGGCAACTATGTTTTAATACTGATGCGGTAAAAATGTTGGCACAATTTCTCGCCCGTTCCTTACGACTAGAGAAAATATTTCTATAAATTTCTTAAATCGATTAATTAATTATAAATAACACTAAATACATCAATTTTAAAATGTCTCAATGGACCTTAGTATACTATAATTACTCTAATATTTAGTTATTATTTACAAATTTTCATTTGACCGTTTGATAATGTGGGGTTTGTAAATTCATTGTACATTAGCAGTGATATTTGTTATCTGTATCTCACACTAGGGTTGTTAGCAAGAAGCTTATATCTAGAAGTTAGGTGTGAAAGGGATAAAAAAACATACAGGCGTCATTCAACGTCATATTTTCTTGTTACAAGTTAATGTTCATACTGAAATCTCCAGTGTATTAGATATAAGCTTCTTGATAGTGACATAAACCTATTTATACATTGAGATATATATATGGAGACGACACCGCCTACATCACTTATGTTCCGCACAACATACGCCATATGGCGTAACTGCACGCTCATTTTTTATTTGTTTTAAAGTGAAACGCATCAAATATGCCTTCGTGTGTGTTACGATATTGCACAAATAATACGGAAAGGTGCAAAGGAATAACTTTCATCAGTAAGTACCTAACTAGATAATAATTTTTAAAACTTAGTTTAACAAAAAAATGGCGCACAGATTTTGTTCGTGGTGACTCCTCCATACGTAGTAATATTATCTCAATGGGTTTATATAATCTGTCTCTCGTTAGGGTGGTGTTTGCGTTTATCTTAGACTATTCTGTATATTTAGTGTACACTCCATAGCAGTAAGGGCTCTCACCTCTTCGCCAACCGTACTGGGGTATAGCTTGCTTCCAGGCGCATATCCATTCTGCTCCAATGCGAATTGGTTCTCTGTTGTTTTGCGGTATACGGGGTTGTCGAAGTTCATTGATGTGACATTACGATGTACGTAATGTCTGTACATAACAACAGCAATCTGTAAAGAAAACAAATTTTTATTAGAGAAAATTAAGAAACTATTGAACTTTAATCAAGAATATTCTAGGTATTTGTGCCTATCATGCGGAAGATTGCGAATGTGTACCCGCATCCCGTCTAAAGCAGCGCGTTGGTATACGGTGGGGTTTTAGTCGGTAGGAATCCGACATAGCCCACGGCTCCTTCCCCGGAAGCCGTGGGTAGGTATCTTAGGCAAGATTTCCCCAAAAAAAAAAGGTATTTGTGCCTATTGATTTATTTAATCGAATCATTGTGCTATTTATTTTAACAGTAATGTGAATAAGCATTTTTTTTTAATTTAAGCAAAACAAATGATTACGTAGTCTTTTCCACTGAAATTCCCAACACGATAATTGAGGAAACGTTTATAATTATGGATAAAGTACTGATAAGTTATAAAAACAATATCGTACGACACGTGAGTCATGGCCTTGATAGTAAAATATAGTAAATAATGTGTAGATTGATGTCAATTCATTTATAATTAATCTTTAATTGATTAACACTTTTATCTGAGATACAACAATATTTGGGAAACTAAGGCTTAATATCATTAAGCAAACTAATTTATCTTAATGAAAAGAAGCGCCATTGTGGAATTTTTTTGGAAATCTACAATAACTATAGAAACGACTAGAAAATACAGACGAATAATAACATCTAATTCACGTAAAAATGTGAAGTAATCAAGAGTAGGTACCATAATTGAAAGGACGAAAATAAATCTATTATTCTATCAAGGTACGGTAATGACCCCAATACATATAATTTAGAATGGTACTATATTTTTGGTCACATTACAGATTACTCATCTATATAGTGGTGCGGGTTTTTTCTAGAAACGACTAGAACAAAAAGTATTGTTTTAATATATATTTTAAGTTAATTAATTAAAATACGGAAATAAGAAAGCATTTAACACATCTGCTTACGTGATTCACAGTTAATTTAAAAGCGTAGGAGTTAGTTAGCCTATTGTAAATTTTCATAGTGCTATTTTAGTTTTGCAAAAAATCTCGCGAAAGTGACGTAGTTATATTAATTTGACCTCGCTTGGTTATTTATTTACGGCGGAATATTACGTGAAAACGTCCTGACGATGGCGATGTTCATAATATGATCATTGATAATTACAAAAATTGTAAACAAGATGTTTCTTTAGTCATCAATAATGTTCCTTAGAAAATGATCTTGTAATTTTCCTCTACTTATAATATCAACAAAAAAAAAAGACGTGTGGCACTCGGGGAGTCCCCGAGCATGCTATGCCTTCAAGCCACACCTCCGAGCCCGTCGGAGTGGGGAGCGTGAGGTTTTTTCGTTACGGAATTTCTGGATTAGATCCCCGCACTCAAGGCCCGCGATAGAAGCTATGCAATAGCTTAAAAAAACATTTTCTGTTTATGAAAATTAGAGCAAGAAAACGTCATTGATATTTTTTTAATCCAAGTGGAATAAGCACATGGAATATTGAATGAATGAATGAATGAAAACGCTTTATTGTACACCATTACAAACAGGAAAAAGACATACATATACAGAAGAGAGACATGCACAAATGGCGGCCTTATGGCTTTAGTAGCCATCTCTTCCAGGCAACCAAACACAAGATAAAAAAAAACATAAAATCATGACAGAGGGTGGTGGTAAAGCTATATTAGATTAATAATTAAAAAAACAAATTCAAAAAACAATATACCTACACATACACATACATAAGTACATACAAATTATTATAAATAAAAACATACATACACACATACAAATATATATATATATATATATATATATACATAAAGCATATATTAAATAAATATCATAATAAAAATATATACCTAAATACAATAAGTTATCACTATATATATAATATTCAGTTATCTTCAAAAAATTGTATATCTATATTTGATTTAATCTAGCTAATTTAACTCCCCTGCACCTGAATTTGACTGAACTGAACTCAAGATAGTTTTTACAATTGAATCAACTGATACATGGCTAAAATAATGTTAATTCCTGAAATATGACCAAATAATGTAAACTGAATTAATTAAATTTTTTGGAGCACAGACTTCAATCAACGCTGCATCCAGATGATGTCAGGGCAGGTGACTCACATATTCACTTGATAGTCTATGAAGCCTGATCCAATCAAACACATTCATTCACGTTTTTTCCTATAAAATTACTATTAAAAAATGAACACTCACCAAAGCAGCAATAACAATAATTCCAGAGATAACAGCTACTACAATGCCAGCGACCACGCCCGCGTCTCGGCCGCTCGTTGAGATTCCTGTACCAGTTTTAGGTGTCTCTGGCACACCTGTAATATAAAAAAAAACACACGTTAATATATAAAATCATAAACTCTTATCTTCCTTGATCTCCGCAAAAGATAAAATAATCAACTTTAAAAAATATTACACAATATTAATCAAAAAAATAAGCAAAATAATTAAGCGAAAACTAAAGAGGTGTGTGAGATCAATGAAGATTATTTTTAGTTGTACAGAAAAACAAAATGATCAAACAACCTTCACCACATAGGTCAATGAGGAAAACATGTTAAATGAAAGGCTCTGGATAGAAATAAAAGCAAATTATGAAATTAACTACATTTTCTTATCATATCCTGTACGCTTCATAGCTAAGCTCATTAGGATTGGAAACAACCAGAGTTAAATTTTAGCATAAATATGCTAATGTAATTAACAAGACTTATCACTCATTGTATCTTAAAATGCTACAACTAGACCTTGTAAATATAAAGTTAACAATCTCCACATAGTAAAGAATGGAGAACACCTTCAATTCAAACTATCGATAAATCTTATCACTTAATCATATAACTAGCCACTAGGCCTTTATTGGTTCACTATAAACCTTTAAAATCACGCCACTGACAGGAAGTTAGAATAAAAAAAGCAATTTATTTGTAAAGAGAACAATTAAGCATTAATAAACACAGTCATTTCCTCTAAATGCCTAGATTCTAATCTTTGGAATAATAGTTATGCTAATTGACTTATACATTTGAATAGACTTATGGATTTCAATGTCAACAAATATATGGTACCTTGTACCTATTCAATTTGATAACTTTTTATTACATACATAAATTTTTTATTGCCCACATAGAAACTTAATGCCAAGAAATGTTTTTACAGTAATGTTCCCATGAAGCCATGAGAATGAATTGTTAATCACATGTGTAAAAATACACAATGAAAGCAAAGATTCCATAACATGCACCCAGTCCATGATGAATCTGTGTGTCTCCGCTATTTATATACTTTAAAAACAATATTTAATGAATGCTTTAAAGAGAAAGGTAAATACATAAAATGGTACTAATACATTACCCTGAGTATTAAAGTTTTTCAGAGATTCTGGTAAATAAACTAAACTCAATGCATCATAACTATAACGAGACTCTTTGACAGGTTTCTCAGTTGCATCCGGTATCCTGTCTATGGACACGTCTTTGAGGAATAAGTCTATGAATCTTTGGTCTTTTTTGTTGAGGTCTTCTTTATCACTTTCCCAGTAAGCCTTCATTGGCTCTGCTTCAGTATCGGGTGTTGTAGAAGGTGAAGTGACTTCCTCGGGAGTTTCTGAGGAGTCCTCGCTGGTTACAATCGCTCTTCCCAACTTCAAGAGAAGGTTAAGCCCTTCTCTTTTTAAATTCACCATATGTGACAAGAGATCCCGTTTTTTATTTCACTTTGAAAGTATGATCGTCAGTCTGTATACAAGATGCTTAATGCCCTGTAAATCAGTCAAGCAACCCACATTGAAGACACACAGATATTTGATATTCAGCTTTTAACTTTCACAATTGGACGTTAGTAATGATTCGCGATCTAATGATTACTGTTAATAGATGTCCCGCCACCCGAATTTATACATATCTTAGATTATCTTATCAGTAAATATGATGTACGATTTCACCAATAACAATAATTAAATGAAGCATTCCAAGGACCAGACTTGAAGCACATAGTTAACTCGACCTCATAAATATGCACTAACGATCGACAGCCAAAACATTACATCACTTTCAATCGTATTCGTTAACTTTTGTGCCACAAGTTTGACCGACAACCCGAGAAAGCAAGGTAAGTCATGAGAGGAAGTCAGTTGATAGAAAACTCCAATTCGTCGGCACAAATACTCACTGGATATAGGTTTTTCCTCAATTATTTTAGTTTTTTCTAAACCACTAGACGAATTTTGCACCTCCACATCTGGTTTTATTGCATCTGTAGATTTTATCACATAAAAACCTCATGAAAATGTCTTCCAATAAATACTTTAGTTTGTTGTTTAATTATAATACTGGTTTACTAGCATCTTAATATCACAGTTTAATTTCACTGCCGGCATTCGCTACAAGGCCGCACACAACCGAGTACGATGCGAACTTAGAGTGAAATGAAATGTCAGATTTAAAACGAGCGAGAGGCGAGAGCGCAGCGCGCTGCAATCGAGCCCACCACCGGCACCACGAAACCATTCATGTGACGTACCGGCGGCGTCTACTGTAAATTTAACTGTGCGCGATCCAGCTTGCAATTCTTTTATTCTAAAAATATTGTTCTTTTAGAAATACATATACATTTCTACATAATCCATTTTATTATTAACATTAAAAATATTATTTCATTTATATTACATGTCGTATAACTACACTAAAATTATGACAATAATTAGGAATTTGATAATTACTTTAATATATTTACCAAACATGCAAATAAACAAATCTAGACATTTTAAATTAATGAATACAGTGTTTAAAGTTTAAATAAAAATGTTAATTTCGACTTTTAATGTGAGGCGAGCCGGATCGCGTGACGAGTGGTTAACGAAAAGGTGGCGTGATGTTGTGACGTCACCTCACCTTACTCACGAAATTGTGTCCTATTGGTGGACCAGCCGTGGCAAAACTTGTACCAGTGCATCTAGGCAGTTTTGTAATTGTTTTATTAAATTCTTCTCACACACATACTCTGTATCTTTTTTTAATATTTCCTTAACATTTGACGATAATCAGGTGAAATACCTATCTACATGAAAAAGTATTTGCAGTATCTGCCATCTGCTTACCTTTATTTTGCAAGATATACCTAGGTAGGTAGGCACCTACTCCGATTGTATTTATCAGAAATGTTTATTATCGCAATTCCGCAATAAACCCATAAAAAGTGGCATGATGTGATAAAAATATTACGTTTTTCGATAGTAAAGTTCTCTAGGTACCTAGTTAGGTATTAGAAAACAGTAAATACCTACATCGGTATTTTTTAGGTTTTAGGGTTACGTGGTACCTATACGTAAGTAGTAAGTACTATAGACGTAACCCTAAAACCTATAGAACAGACTCTATAGGTAAGTAATTTACAAGTTATAATAATTAAATATTTCAAAAATATTGCTTCAGTATTCCTTATCCGCGATACCTACGTAAGTACGTAACAACGATCGACCACAAAATGAATACCTACTTATCGATAGTAATTTAATATGCACTTATAGGTAGGTAAGTATTGCATGTACTCAATATGAAACGTCCGCGTCAGTACAGTATAAACAACGTGTAATCTAACATTGGTAGGCAATTGTAAAAGTAAACAATATTTTAGTAGTGACGATGAAAACATCGTACGATGCTTCGTCATGGGATGACGTGTCCATTACGTGTCGGCTATATACCTACTAAACAGCTGAGATTTTAAACCAGTCAGATAACATGACTATGTGAATAATCTACAAATCATACGTAGGTATCAATTAAAACAATAATTTACTTTTATGACCTACAATGACATCATCTATAAATAGCCTGTACGATCTATTCCATTACCTAGGCACCAACCGAGTACAGTTACCTAGGTTTATTTTTAAATTGGTACCTAGGTCTAGGTTTTTTTTTTCCGATTCAGCAGATGGTAAATGATAAGTTTGCGATAAGAACCTACCTATTATCTACCTGCGATAAAGAATTATTGTAATGTCCGATAACTAGGTAGGTAGGTACCTAGATACGTTTTAACTTTTAACTGTTACTTTTACTTTCGTAAATATTAATACTGTACGTGGCCTTGGTATTAGTAGTCGTTATATCACCAGTAAAATAAATACCTACTTACAATCTAATGAATGCAGATTTTTATAATAAAATTGTCTACTTACACCTAATATTTTAAAAAGTTTCGTCATAGGTACCTACTGTTTTTAAATAATCAGATCTCGAGATTGTACCATAAAAACATTACCTAGTCGAATGATGCAGAAATATACCTACGTCAATCTGGTGTGCTTATTCACGTAATTTGAATAACAAAAAATATTCGATACGCAGAATAAGTACCTAGTGACTGTATTTACTAAAAGATATTTTTGAAACAGATGATTATTACACAGTAGGTACACATGCACTGATGTAAGCGCAAAAAAATAACCATGACCTGATGTAAACAGAATTATAGCAGTAGCAGATACCTACGTCTATTATGGGTAGGTTTATGCCTTTTCACTTCCTAATTCCTGTCAATACTTAACTACCTACTAAATATTTATTAGATCTAGTAATCTAAGTAGATATGTATTATGTACGGTCTACTATATTTATATATACTTACCTACTTTAGTAGTTTTTTTATGCAAATACAATTTTTTGGGTCAAACACAATATGTTTATATTAGTCTAATTTCATATTTCATTTAGGTATTTTGATCTTATATAGGTCTGCGTAAGTAATAAAAAATTTCTACATATTTCCTTTAGATAAAAGAGCTAGTTACTTAGAATTAAGTATAATTTAAAATTAATTGTGACATTAGGTAGGTACCACAGACATGTATATTTAAGTAGACAACGCAAGTACCGCGATCTGTATGAAAACCAAGCGTGTCATATTTTTTGTACTGACCTTGACGCGTTATGACGTCACGAGCGCTTTTTAGTGATGTTAATTTCATTTTACGCTAAATCGATTAGGCCGCCACTCGCGCGGCGATTCTAGTATCGTCCTATCCCATCGAAGTAAATCGAAAGAAATCAGATCAAACTAGATCTATGTCTAAGAGGTAGTCAAATAAATGAATCGTAATCGATTACTAAATCGATTCAAGACAGAAAAATGATAATTACCATAGACAGAGGGATGATAAAATAAAGTTATAAACCTTTTAATATTCTAACAAGTACACTAATGTGTTTTAGCTTTTTCTTACATACAAGGAGTTTTTTTAAAAAACTCCCAAGATGACACTTTAACTAATGGCGTCCATGTCATAATATTTATTTTTAGTACCTTTGTATTAAAATACTTAAAAGTTCTAGGTCAAGTCGTATTAAATGACAAAAAAAATCTATGCCTTTTTTTCTGAAAAATTGCTCCTACAAATTATCATTTTTCTGTTCGATTATAAAATCGATTAGAATCGAGAACTGTTGCATCAAATGAACATCACTAACCACAAAATTGGACAGAAAAATGAGAACAGAAAAATGAGAAGACGCTATTCATTGCTTGTTATCATACGACGCGATCTTTACCGTGCCAAGTAAAAGCCGCAATGTATTCCGAATCATTTCGTATGATTTGGTATCCGTGTTTGTCACGATCGTTTTCCACAGATATTCTTTATTTGATTTTAAAATAAATAGTGCATATTCTGATTAGAAAATTACTTACCGGTGGAAGGAAACATCTCTGCTAACTCGGCCACTCACAGCTGTGGAGTTTCTACAGTTTATAACGGCGCAATTCGGCATTTTACTTTATTCAGCTTCACGTCTTTCCTTGGCGAACTGCAAGCGCGGACTGAGTGTAGGCCAGCGTCAAGTAAGTTTCAATAACATAGTTTGGACACGGGAAGTACATACACTCGCTTAGTCTATCTTGATACATGTCCGTGGT
Organism: Colias eurytheme; assembly: GCF_061535395.1. Classification (NCBI taxonomy): domain Eukaryota; kingdom Metazoa; phylum Arthropoda; class Insecta; order Lepidoptera; family Pieridae; genus Colias; species Colias eurytheme. The sequence goes on from NC_142985.1 coordinate 5,305,392, forward strand.
AGGTACCTACATAATTTTTAAACAATTTAGTAAGTAGGTATGTATATCTTATCACTACATAGTATAAAACAAAGTCGCTTTCCCTGTCCCTATGTCCCTATGTCCCTATGTCCCTTTGTACGCTTAAATCTTTGAAACTACGCAACGGATTTTGATGCGGTTTTTTTTAATAGATAGAGTGATTCAAGAGGAAGGTTTATATGTATAATAAGATCCATTAAGTAGTGGAGAAGTACTGTTATTTTTGAGGTTTCTAATGTGATGTCGTAAAAAATTACATTTATTCCGCTTACATTGCAAACGCAGGCTGAACCCTACGAGTTTTATCAAAATAATGTACTAAGTATTATACACATTGAAAAGGTCTACAGAAAAGTCCGCGATGGTATATGTCTATCTCTTATGGATAACCCACAATAACTTTTTTTTGTCATTTACTTTTTACGACAAATAATGGCTAATTTTCGAAGCGATTTTAACCAATACAGCATTAATCCTTAACCAATTAAATACCATGGATACATTGTTCATTTAATATAGATCTATATGGCCCTTTACACCGTATGATTTAAGTGAATATTTTCGAAGATATTACAGATTTAAAAATTGCAGGACGTAGCGTTTGCGGCCGCTCGGCTATGTATTTTATAATTTATACCCGTGCGATGCCGGAGGCCGGAGCGGGCCGCTATATTTTTATACCTATACAACGTTCACAATTTTTCTGTATAGTAGGTATTTAGTATCAGCATTGCACCCGTGCGAAGCCGGGGCGGGTCGCTAGTATATAATAATTATTAAAAAAACTTCACTCAAAAAAAGACTGAAAATCCGTAAATATATTTTCGAACGAGGTTGGGGCGGGCCCCTGCCCCCTAGTGGCTACTGTCTCAATTATGCGACAACTGACAAATAACACTGAATGACGCAAGTCCATGTATCGAGCTGCCTTCTCAATTGTAACTTTAATAGGGAAAAATATATTGTTAGTAGCTGAAACCCGCTGTTTCATTCGCATAGCAGCAATACAGACTGGTTATATGTACCTACCAAATTTCATACACTCAGACACGATCAGTTGATTTTCGCGATTTCATCATCATCATCAGCCCATATACCTACGTTCCCACTGCTGGGACACGGGCCGGGCCTCCTATGAGAGCGCGTTTATAAATTTATTATTATTACAGTTTTATCATTGTAGGTACCACTATTTACACTGTCGATTGGTTTTAACTTTTAAAGTACATACTAGTATATGTACCTAATAATTAAAACAAAAATGATCCGTAACAATAGTTAACACTAGCAATGACTCTATCTACATAATATACAAACAAATAAAAACTCACCAAAATACTTTACAAAAAATTTCAGGACTCACTTTTTTATTATTTTTAACTACTTAACTAAAGATCTAACTAACTAAATTTATAAGTAATAGATCTTTAGTTTACTATGTCCTTTCTCGGGTATCAAAATATCTCCATACCAAATTTCATGCAAATTGGTTCTAGTTTAGGCGTGATTGAGTAACAGACAGACAGACAGAGTTACTTTCGCATTTATAATATTAGTAAGGATTTTTAGCTGTCACTTGTCTTTTATCACGACATGATGAACATAAAAGGCATTGACATTAGACAGTCCATCATGAACACCTGAGATCCCTATAAGTATTTGATATTGATACATCTCAACTAAGTACATACTGCATCAGGAGAATAATTATTAATTTGAATTTTTAAAAAGCTCTACTGCCTACCTACCGTACCTATAAACGCATAGGCATTTCCTTTTTTAATTGTTTATTATAGTTTTGTATAATGAATAATTTTCACAATATTCGCTCTGTACATGATTGCAAGACAATTATGCAAATAGAGCAGACGCTGCAATATTCTATTGTTATGTCACAATTACATACTATATTAAGCGGTAGTACATTATAAATCAGTACCTAGTCAATGCCCAGAGGACTGTTATGTACAGTGTACAATTGTACATGCTTAATGACATAGATTATTGATGATTAATGCCTCTGGATGGTGGATGTTACATATAAGTACCTAGTATATTTTTAATAGTTTAACTTTTAAATATTAGTACATTTTTTTAATGAAAATATATCTTCGAAGGGGATGTACTTAATATAACTGTATGTCGCGGAAGCTAAGTTTCCGTTCACCAACATAGGGTGTGGAAACTTGGAACGAGTTTACTGTAAGGGAGAGGGTTTAAAGTAACTTTAAACGGCAATATTAAAACGAATATTTACAAATAATTTAAACACAGATATAATATTAAATTCTTCATAAATATTAGGTTTACTATAAACCCAATCGTAAACGTTTACGTGATTAGTTACTTATCTTTTCTTTCTATTATCCCATAATAGTCTTAGAAAAGATAACATTGCTCGAATATTTCCGATGTCTGTTATCGAAAATTGCGCACATTCCTCCGCGACCGGCGCGCGGCGGCTGGTCCATCAATTGGTTTCGTGCGTATCGGTCAATCAATCGCTTTATGTATGCCATTGACAATAATTAATACCTTTTTTATTGAGTACATTCAATTGAACGTCGTTTGTGTCATTCAATCAGCCGAGAGTCGAGACCCTTAATTTAAATCGTCGTTCGAACAGTCTAGAATATCGTAGCTATTTTTTAGAATTCTTGTTGTTTGGCAATTCGAAAATAATTTGCATATAGAATAGAAATTTAGATGTTAATTGATGGCAATGTTTAATAATTATCACTTAATACGTTTATTTTATTTAAATATTCTGACAAAATATAATTATAAATAAACGTGTTTTGATCGTTTTCATAAACTAGGCTCACGTGTTGCGCACGTTCTTGTTTAAACAAAACCTTTGACGCAAGTCGGTGCCTACCGTCGTTTTAATAAATTACAATAGGTAAATTTATACTGAACTGTAGTAGGAGGCTATTTTTAGTTGTATGCTATGCCCATCTAACCTGGCTTTTAAAACTAGGTACATATATGAAAAATATTTCAATATGAATGATTCAAATAATCGATAATCGAGTTATTATTAAATTACACACTAAAAACTTCAGGAATACCTATATAATACAACACATCAAACTATAATAATTTATTGTTTTCCTAAATAATTACAAAAACTCAATTTTATACTTCATGACGTAATCTAGGTACTAATTAAAAGTAAATTGTTCAAAAGATCAGCAAATGACATGTCTTCAATTAAGTTTTAATCAGTCAATTGTACTTACCTACATCAAATAACTAAAGTGGTGTGTTGTATTTTTCACTTATTATTTATTATAGCAACAGCTGTGGTATATTATAATTAGAACGAAGCGAGATATCATTATGAAAAGTTATGTTATAATGATAAAATAAGCTTTGCACTTTTATTTTTTGCGCGTTTTATCCTTAAAGTCTTACTTCTTTGATATCATAAGTGACTACAGAATTTATAATATTATCGTAGCCGCATATCTCACCGCTAACAGACCACAAGGTATAGTTTATAATTTAGATTATAAGACCAATTCGATACAATCACGTAAGATATCTTCTTACGTTAAATAATTTAACATTGAGCGTTAATTTGAAGTAATAAATAAAGAAACCACTAACAATTACACGAAGCAAGAGCCAGGAATGCAATTACTTTTTAAAAATGTACATTTCACGAGAACTGTTTTAGATTTGCAATAAAATAAAACTTTTGAGATCGTGTACCCAATTCTCTGTAAAGATTAATGCAATCTACGCCAATATTACTTCTTTTCATCGTTTAAAATTTTTCATTTTATACAACCATTACATATCTTTACAACATAATATCCGAATAGTTTGCTTATTACGTTCTAAAATCTGGCCAAAATTTTGTTGACCAAATACATTGTACACCTTCGTACATGCGCGACTACCCTCTTCAAAACAAAAGACACTAGGCCACGCGATTACACCTTCGTACACGTGCTCATAAATCAGTTCATGCTAGGCCATTTTTTTTTCTGGGCGTCGACGGAGCCCCGCGAAGCGGGGCTCCTATTTCTGTGTAGTTTTTTTTTCAGAAACCTAACCTAAAGGCTAACCTAACCTAAAACTTATTTTAGGATAAACTAGTATGGCCTAGCCTGAACTGCTTTATCCTATTGATCTTAGGATGAACTAGTTTGGCCTAGGGCCTAGGCTATACCAGTTCATCCGATCGTGTATAGGACGAACTAGTTTAGCCTAGGCAAAACTAGTTTGTCCTGAAATCGGGTTTGGCCGGTAACAGCATCAACCAATCAGACGAGAGATACTCACTGTCCTCGACGCACATCTGGTTGTCCGGCATGAGCCGCAGGCCGGTGGGGCAGGCGCACGACACGCGCGGCGAGTGCGCGCCGATCCGGGGCGCGGGCAGGCACAGGTGCGAGCAGTGCCCGTTCACCGCCGCGCAGTGGTTCACGCCGTCCGGCTGCCGGTACGGGTGGTACACGTGGATCACCATCGGGTTTTGGAGCTGTTGGGACAATCAGACTCGCTGTATACAGGGTGTAATCGTTAAGTGTGCACAAGCGATTATTCTGAAACTATTGCAGATATATCAAAAAACTTTAAACTGATATCGAAAGTAATTAACCTAATGAGTAAAATGGCCATAATAAATTTTTAAAAATACATCTTGTATATGTAGGTTACACCCTGTATATGTAGGTTTCGCATTTTGGAGATAATGGAAACGGCATACTTATACAGACTGTATGGATAGCTGAAATGGCGTAGGTAACGGCCATCTTGGATTTATATTGACACTGCATAGTTTCAAATTAACTGTTAAACTGTAGGTAGGTATATGTTTTTGACTATATTAATATATATAAATCTCGTGTCACAATGTTTGTCCTCAATGGACTCCTAAACCACATAACCGATTATAATAAAATTCGCACACCATGTGCATTGTGCAGTTCGATCCAACTTGAGAGATAGGATAGGTTTTATCCCGGAAATCCCACGGGAATTTTCTCTGAAAACGCGGGCGAAGCCGCGGGCGGAAAGCTAGTACTAATATGTATTTGACCTAGAGTTGTGTAAAAAGCCAGATAAAAGTAAAAAATATATGAAATAGGTATTAAAAACTGAACGTTTAATGGCGGCGGCCATCTTGGATTTGCAATGACACTGAATAAATTTTTGTCAGAAATAATAGTACATACCCAATGTTAGAACAACCGAAAAGGGGGTATAATTTAAGTAACTAAACTTGACATAGAAACTATAAAAAAACCAGGGCATACTTAAATGCTCAATATACATCTACTTTTTTGTCAAAACAATACAAACTTAGTAGTTTGTACACCACAAATCTTAGAAGAGAGTATTTTTTTTCTTACTCCTGAGTATTAATTAATTTTATGTAGGTATTAAAATAAAACTACCTAGTCTTTGCACTGTAAAACAATTAAGTACTAATTTGCATTATTATCATAAAGTTCGGAAATTAATTTTGTGTACAAATTCAAAGAAATTTTAAAATAAAAGTAACATTTATGAAGACTATATAAAACGAAATAAAATAAACGTCCTTTGAAATGTCATGTAACATCTTTGACCTAAAGCTACGTGATCAAAATAAAAACAATTAAAAGATATTAATTAAAAATATCACACGCTGAAAATACATTCCACAATCTTTTGCGCAATACTTATCAAAACATTAATTTTAATAAACAAGGAAAGAAAGACGTCAAATAGTTGGTAGCAGAATAGATACTTGCCACTCAGAAAGTTTCTCTGACCAACAGTAAAGTACATTGAAGACTTTCTTCCTTATAACTTTCATTGCATTAATTAAACTGTAACAGTATTTGTATTAGTACCTAGTGTATTTCAACCTATTTGAGCGGTAAAGATTGATAATAATTCAAATGATAACTAAATTTAAGAAATAAGCTAAAGAATATGTTTGTTTATATGCGCTAATCTTAGAAACTAAGAACCGATTAAAAAAAATATTTCACGGTTGGGTATGTGAAAGATCTACCACGGGTGAAGCATTGGCGGACCGAGATAGTCATATGTGTAATTTGTATTCATTTATTTAATAATTACCTGATATAAATAATTATATATTGTTTACAGCATGTGAACTTTTATCATGTTATGCAAACATTTATACTTAGTCAAAACAAAGCTATCGCTCTCTGAATCCGCCTCAACTGACTTTCAACCCCAATTATTGGTTGCTAATCAATTATAATTGAATAAAAAACACATGTTTACAAAACACACTTAAAATGTAATTATCATGAATTCAATAAAGAAAATAATATTTTTTAATGAACTTTCTGGTTTTCCTTATATATGTAGGTATAGTAACATCGTTATTGACCTTCTCGAAATATAGACATAATAATTAATTAAATAACGCCCATAATCATAACGTGGGTAGTCATTGTGCAATACTATTCGTTTTTATCTCTGACGCTTCCTGTCCTAGGGATAAATTGGGTATGATTTCACACTTCCTCTGATTTTCCATATTTCAATTATGTATATTTAATCTATATCTTAATATTTAAAATGGACATCTATTGCTCTTTTACATGAGGTACCTATGTAATAATTTTAGTTAACTGACAATTACTGTATTCAATGAGAGACAAGACTATTCCGGATTCAAGCTATTCAACTAGTGGCAATATGATGTCCCTGGAACTTCTGAAGTGCAAACATGGGCTAAACACAACTAAAACTTACAATTCCCCTCACACAGAAAAGATCAAACTAAGACTGACCTCTCTAAAACCAAAGCAATCTTACCGTATGCGTAGAAGTGATAGCCTCCACGTCCTTCCCGTTGAACTTATTAGCGCGGTACACAGCTGTCTTGTCCCAGTCGGTCCAGTACACCCAATCCTCAAACGTAGTTATAGAGAATGGATGACGAAGCACATCCGTCGAGTATAGGATAACTCTACGCGCTGATCCGTCGTAGTTGCACGATGAAATGGTGTTCAACTTTGCATCCACCTGATTGGAATGGAGATCGTTTTATGTTCCATTTTCGAATTTTCATTTTTTTTGATGTGGATTTTTTTTATAATGGCCAGTGTTAATGTTAATGTTTCTATGTGGCCAGTGTTCATGTTAATTAGGTCTGATGAGAGCAAGACTATTTTATTGGTTTATATAATAGGTTCGAAATTATTGCGATGCATTGATTAAAATAACTCAAGAAATTAATAGTTTTTTGTAAAAATTAAACCAGCCTTAGAGCGTATACGCACTATGCGGGTAGCCGCATTGCGGGTAGCCATCCGGCTGACCGCAAGCACAGTTATGTACGTGATATTCATTTCTATGCGCACTGCGATGCGGCTACCGCAGACCGCACAGTGCGCATAGAAATGAATATTACGTACATAATTGTTGCTTGCGGTCAGCCGGACGGCTACCCGCAATGCGGCTACCCGCAAAGTGCGTATACGCTCTTAAAGTTAGATGAAGAATCGTTAACGTTTTTCATAGATACAATATTGAAATTGTTCCCTCACAGTTACAAATTAATTGTAATATTGTAATACATGATACAGTGATAAGCAACAAAAAAAATTTTTATTGGTAAATTGGTATTGTTAATCACGAGTAAAATAATTCATGACTTTTAATTATTATATATTTTTATAAAAACATATCAATACAAATTACATCAATTTCATTAAAACAAAAGCGTTAATTTTCTAAGACTAAACAAATAGTGTGGAATTTGTATACGTACAAAACAAACAAATTAATTCTAAGGAATTAATTACGAATCAATAGAAACGGAAAACTTTCGAATCACAATACCCTTCCAAATATTTGTAATGTAACAATTAAAATCATAATTTATAAATCATAAGGAATAGATAAAGCATAGACAATTTTTTTTCTTCTTTTGTTCGGTTTTTGCTTTTTTTTTTAAACTTACCCAGTACACTCGTTTGCGAACCAAGTCGAGCGTGAGTCCATTTGGCCACTTGACGTCATACGACACTATGGTCTGTCTGTGCGAGCCGTCCATACCAGCTCTCTCGATCTTTGGGGTTTGGCCCCAGTCGGTCCAGTACATCCAACTGTTGATTAAATGTTCTATATTAACTACTTTTTGCAGATATAATTTAATTATTTTATTATAAAAAGATAAAGGTCGTTCACTTATAGGTGCCAAAAATAATGTAAATGTTACATTTATGTGATAAATATATTTACACGTAATTTGTATGCGAATAGAAAGTATGTTAGAATAATTTACGTAAGTATTTTGTTAGTACTTTGCAGCATAGCTATTTTATCACCATAAAACACTTTTTATAATAATTATATGGTTAAATCATGCATTCAAAATTGATAACAGTGAGTGTATTACGATAATATATTCTGTATTCCGTATTACACAATGTAAAAATAAAAAATATTCATAAACTCTAAGATTAAATTATTTAGGAGATAGCCTTAATCTTTTAATTTATGTCTGCGAAAATACACTGCGTAGTAGTCAAATTACTTATCTTATTGCGTTTTGTTTATTGCATTGTAAAACGGATAAAAATAAATAAATAGATAAACAATCTATAAAGATTAGATTACATGATTTATATTGCATTAGTGTAGAAACCCCGCGAAGCAAGCGAAATCATTATTTTTATTTTCTCTACACATCTCTTGTTTTTATTCACTCATTATTTAAGTACATAGTATTTGACATATTATACTATGAAATATTTTTCTCGATGTATCAACCATTTCAAGTTCAAAAATGTAAAAATAATGTAGAGGAAATTGATAGTAACATTTTTGATGTTCTCATACTATGTTGGTGTAAGTTTTGAGATTTGTTTTTTGTACAGCTGATAGTTACATAACAGTTTTTTTTTCACTTTCATAATTAATATTATGTCATCAATGAATAGACTTATTATTTTTCCGCATTAGATTAATTCGCGACTGTAATTTATTGATTTTATCAAGTAAGTGTACGATAAAAATTCGCAAATAATAAAAAGTAATTATCTTTATGCATTAGTATTGATTACCTTATGAGTAAAGTTATACCTACGTTATCAGAAACGTTAAATGCAGGAATAAATTTTTTCCTTAAATTATTAATGTTTAATTCGTGGATTACGCGCGCAGGTCTCTTCCTCTTAATAAGTAGGTACCTTACGTGTCGTTCAAGTATTATATTGAATTATAAGTACTTACTCTTTTATAATTTCTATATCACTCGATATAGTTAGTACATAAAATTCTCAATAGTAATTAGCAAGAGACTTACTATGAATTTATAAGAATTTCAGTATGATCATACCTCAAATAAATTAAATGAATATATGTTTGTAATGTCTGTAATAGAACAGTATTTATTTGTTCATTACATACATTTTTGTAAGTATATTTAAGCAAGACCTTAGCACAAGTAAATAACGAATCGGATTGGCTTTGGGTGTGAAAAAGTAAAATTTCATACATTAATTACCTATTTCATGTTTTTACAAGCGATTTTTCATTAAGCAATTGTTTCGCGGAAGAATACCATTGCTCGCCTGAAGTATCTTACCCAGTATTTTTCTGTACTGTTTAATCTTATCTTACTTACTGGTGCAACTTTACTTAGGTACTTAGCCTATATAAATATTACCAACATAACAATTTATTTACAAGATTTTCAGCTAGGCCCCAGCGATCTATGACAGTCAGGCGAAGCACGCGTCCGCGATCCGTACCTTACTCCGCGATCGAATTTCTCCTTTAAATATTTAAAAAATTTCTAAATTTCATTTAACAGTCGTCGTTGTATCAACCTATGTCAGTCCACTGTTGGTCGTAGGTCTCTTCTATGTCACGCCATTTAGCCCAATTATTGGTCTCTTGCCGCCCGTTTTTTCCTTACATTTAACAGTATAAAAACATAACAAGAAAAGCATACCCATCAAGAGGATTAAGCGCAATAGCCCTCGGTTCCTCCAAGCGATCTCGGATGAGAATCTTCCTCATGTTTCCTTGCAAGTCGGACAATTCTATGTGGTTTTTGCCCGTATCCGTCCAGTACAAATGGTTGTATATCCAGTCAACTGCTAAACCATCTGAGGTTATTAACTGGTCACCGATCACCACTGTTCTTTGGCTGCCTTCGTCTATGGGCGCTCTGAAAATAAAAGCAAAATAATAATAACTATTAGATGATATTAAAGCTTAGTCATATTGTAAACGAGAAAAAATTGCATGAATGTATGGATGTTTGTTACTATTTCACGCAAATACAGCTGATCTATTTGTATGAGATAGGATAATAATCTAGATTAGCACATAGGATAATTTTAATACGGGTACCACGTGGATAAAGCCACGGGATTCAGCTAGTAAACCATAACGATTCATTTGAACATAATCATTAAACAAACATAAAGTATCTAATCTTCCAAAGATAGTAAAAAATGTTTTTTAGAAGTGTGTGACTCCAAATTACGACGCCAATTCATATCGAATATTTATCAATAACAGAATGAGTAGAGAATAATTTACAATTTAAAATGAGTCATTTGTTATCGTTTCTATATCAAAATAAGATAATATTATTATAATGGAAAAGCGAAGAGAGCAAAAAAGAGAGCTAAATTCGTCAGTTGTAATATAGACCATACTACAACTATATAAGTGAAAACCAGCAGATACCCAGGAATCATATCGACATAAATCCATACTAATATTATAAATGCGAAAGTAACTCTGTCTGTCTGTCTGTTACTCAATCACGCCTTAACTACAGAACCAATTTGCATGAAATTTGGTATAGAGATATTTTGATACCCGAGTAAGGACATAGGATAGGTTTAATCCTACGGGAACGGGTTTTTCTTTGAAAACGCGGGCGAAGCCGCGGGCGGAAAGCTAGTTTAATCATAAATTTACTAAAATAAAAGCGAATGTATCACCATGTACCTACTAGATCATTAGACAAGGATTTTGAATTATTGTTGTTCTCAGGGTTTTAATCATTCAACTTACAATTAGGTATTAGTCTATCATATTCCTATTTTTAGATATTACGGTACTTTGCTACATCGCAATAAGCCGCGTCTATATTATTTATCAGTCGAGACAAGATAGAGCTAATTAGCATCTTTTACATGTATTCTTAATCTTCGGTATCACATTACTTAAAATAAATAATACCCGAATAGACGTTTTGAATTCATGTATTCTGTTAGCATTTAATAATAACAACGTTCATTTCACACAGAGTATTGCTTACTTGCTTATAAAATACAAATCTCTCATTTCGGCTACACCCGGTTTGACCCGGGATAAGAAATACAATATACTCTCTACGTATAAATATTAAGAAGAAACTTTCTAAACGGTAAAATAAGTTTTAAGATGGGAGAAAAAGACTTTGAGCTGAATCGTAACAAACAAACAAAAATATTTCCTCTTAACAATATTAGTACAAATAAGTACAGATTAAAAACATCATCAACACCTACTTGTAAATCTTCTCATCCGTGACGTCACTCCAGAATATCATGCCCGTTCGGAACACGTAATCTAACGCCGTGGCGGACTTTGTGTCATTCACAATGGCGACCATTTCGTGGTGGTCCAAGCTGATCTTTCTTATATCGAAGCGTCTTGCAAAGAGAAGTGATGGATGTCCCTCTGTTGCCTTACACCGAGTTCTATCACGAGGGTCCCTTGCGTATCCTGCGTGACACTCGCACTTGAAGGTACCCTTCTCGTTTATACACATCTGGGAACACGCGCCCGGGTCCATGCACTCGTCTATGTCTGGAAAATAATGGACACAATTAGGTTATATTGTTGAGAGATTCGCGATCTAAATTAATTATGCCGGGAAAAGTGAGTGAGAACTTTTGTTCTAGACTTGTAGATTAATAGGAAAACAATTGTATTGATGCGAAAAAATATTTATTTATATAACCTATCTCAAATGCAAATAGGCTAAAAACGATGTAATATAATGAGGCTGATAACGTAGATACCACCTGGAGTTAGTCACCGTGAACCTCACAAATTAAGAAAAAGAAAATTATCTTTAGGATCAATTCAAAATCAAAGTAATCCTATTATGTTCGAATATGTGGAAGTTTAATTTTCTGGGATGTCTACACCAATTGAACAAAGAGCTAATGACCTGTAAATGGTTGAACAAATCTTGTAAGGAACCAAACCGGGAAGATAACGTATAATATTGAATCTAAATATAGATACTTAATTGGAAAGCATTAGGTATATTTATCCTTCAGACTTTTGAATTGCCAATTTTCCGCACACGCCAATTAAAATACAAGACAAAGAAGAGCTAATTACGAAAAATATAACATGTGATGTAAAAGACAATGCCCTTTGAATCCAAGCAAGACAAACAAAACATCCAAATGTAAAACCTTTCGTACCTAAACGGTAAAATCAATTAAGCTAATCCCTCCAACGTAAAACACTGTAGGCCGACTCGTTAGTGTACCTATTTTTTCGGTCCACACTCCACATTTACAGTGCTCTTAATGCCAATTACTGCTGTGCTAACTCAACCCTTTGGTACTTCGTTTAACGAGAATATTCCTACAATATTTTCTAAGCCTAATTAATTAGAATCAGCCTTGGGGTCACTTAATTACTGAGAATATTTTTTTCTATTTATATAGCTTTTGATTAATGTTCAGTCATCGTGATTTGTATGCTCAGAGTGTATAGAGACACGATGAGTTAATTAATGATAATTAGAAAAATAAAATAATTTCATGGCGTGAGATTTTCTTTTGGACACATTCGTTTTCATTATTAAAGAAGACTGATGTCTTCTTTAATAATGAAAACTTGATTAGTTAATTAGTGAAGAAATGTAGATGTATTATCCGTCTGAATAATAATGCAACAGAATTAGAGCAAAAATATACTTTTCTGATTACTCTTTAAACCAAATAGTGCTTCCATGTGACGATCGAGCGTAATTATGCACAAAGTATATTAAAATGTATATAAGAATTCACTTGATACAACTTACAACTTGTAAGTACAAGTATGATACCTAATAAATACCTAGAGAGGCCTTATCGTTTTATCTTTCAACTTAGACATTAATACAGACTATTGTACACGTAATTTCCAAGAAAACACCTTTGAATATAAACCTTTGAAGATAATATTTTCTACTTAACCTACTTCTAATTTTGGACACCCAATTAGAAATGCGAGACTAATTCCCAAATTCAAAGGACCTTTAATTAGAGAACAAATGACAAGATAATCCTCGTAGCAAATACGATAATAGCAGATAGACACGATTCAAACGCTTAATGCAGATAAATTAGCAAGTACGCCCCAGTTGGAACAACTATTCGAGTGCCTAGATTGAGTTCTCCAGATGTTACATTTGTCAATACGAATCGTAGTTCGATTCAATTTGAATTTCTATCGGATCTCCACAGAAATGGTACTTCTTGTTATTATAGTATCATGATTAATTAATTCTTATTATCATAACAGTATCATGCTTAATCATTATTACGGCTTTGTAAAAACTAAATGATGAATATGTAAAATAATACATTAATACATGTTAGGTAAAGACAAATTGAAGACTTTTTAATGAATTTTAAACACGTTTTTAACCATTATAATATGGTTAGGGAGCCAGGTGCAAATTGGGTTCATTATTTCCTCTCAAGAGATAATTCGTCAGAAGCATCAGAGTATAGTATTATAAAGCCTCGTCAACGTCAGCTGGCGCTCGGTTGGGGGGGTGAGCGGTTGTAGCCTCCCACGCACGTAGGAAAAAAAAATACATTCATTCATTTCCTCTCAGCTAAAAATTTGTCAAATTGTAGCTAACCCAATATCTCAACGAAAAAAAAATAATCAGCTGGTTACAACGTGGTGTATTATACGTCAGCTGATTAAAACGATACATTTAGACGTTAAATCAAATACAAGAAGATAGTTAGAAATTCCTCTTCTTTATCTGAATTTATCTAAAAATCTTAACATAAATTGTCTGAAGCATATTTAATACTTTAATTTAGTTCAAACTTACCTTCACAAGTCTGATTGTCCACGAGTTTGTATCCCTTGTCACAGTCGCAGTAATATCCTACTGGTGTGTTAACACAACGCTGAGTACAGCCTCCATTATTCTTAGCGCATTCGTCTTCCCCGCACCTGTCTCTCGGTTCGTCTTCGAAGTTTGGACAGTCTGGTTTACCGTCGCAAAGCTTCGACAGCGGTATACACATGCCTTCCCCGCAATCGAACTCAGTCTTCTTGTCACAGACCGGTTTTGGTTTCGCTGAAAAAATATCTAGACTTTTTCTATCTATACGTATAAGAATCACTACATCACTACATAGTATAAAACAAAGTCGCTTTCTCTGTCCCTATGTATGCTTAAATCTTTAAAACTATACGCAACGGATTTTGATGCGGTTTTTTTAGGTAGAGTGATTCAAGAGGAAGGTTTTAGTATATAATTTATTATGTTTTAGACAAAGCGGGCGAAGCCGCGGGCGGAAAGCTAGTTTTATATATAAGAATTTCTAAAAAATTACAATTCTTTTACATTATATTAATGAAAGTTCATTTCACTCTGTCTCTAATAGAACGGTTCTCAGAAAACTCTCCCAACAGGTTTAATTCTAACAAGAATTTTCTCTTGGAAATTTTCATAACAATACGCATTTAATACTTATTCATATTCTAGATGCTTATCGTAATTTATATAATTAATGTTAGATAGAATTATGGTACCTGATAAGATAATTTTCATTCATAAAAATGCGTGATCAAAAGAAGAGTAAAAATATAAACAATAAACAAACAAATATGTATAAGATTAGTATCTGAAATGACAGATAATAATTATTGGAATAATGATTATTACTTATCATTTTATTAGGTTTATCACATATTCAAAGAGGCACAATAAATATCTACTACGTTTAAAATTAATGGTATGCTAAAAACGGTCCAATTCATAAGTATATGAATACTTACTGCAGTTGATTTCATCGCTGCCATCTGGGCAATCCTTATCACCGTTGCAGTACAGAGCACCAGGGATGCAGCTATGGTCTTTACACTGGAATTGGTCAAGTCTACACGTGATGTTTCCTCTACATATCTCTGGTGCTTCATCACCACCATCGGGACAGTCTCGATCACCATCACACACCCAAGCCTTGTGGACGCAAGTCATGCGATCTCTACATTCGAACTCGGTTGCTATGCACGGTGACGTCACTTTGGGAGTCGTTGCACATCCCTGAAATAGGTTTGTTACCACGTGTTAGGAAAAGGAACGATCATTCTATAAGGAAAAAATTGAGCAACATTTTACATAGATTGCCCAAAACATTATTATTCAAGTGGAGGTTATCATATCTTATTAATTGGTACCATAGAAACGTTTCCTTTTTTGCCATTTACTTTTTTCTGCGTAAGGATTTTAAATTAGAAAGAATAAGATATCTCAATAGAGAGAAATAGATATTTAAATTTACACAACAAGTAGTTTATTAGCACAAATATAACGAGCTACAAACAAAATTTATCTAAGCTATCAATTGAAATTGCCACAGTTGTCGCAATAAAGCTAATCTACAGGTTGTCTTAATGTACCTACCGGGGACTATAATATCGGGCATTAATCACATCAAAGACCGAGCTATTAAATCATGGCTGGGTAAATGTAGCTGATATAATTTCGCTAACAGCAGTTGCATAAAGGCTATACGTTGCTACAGTTGCCAATATCGGGGAGGAGTGTCCAATGTTTGCACAATTTGAGCAGTTAAAGCATCGATATTGTCAGGCCAGTCGTCAGTAATGAACATTTTTACAACCTTTATTTTATGGGACTTTTTATTAGCATTCCGTTCGACTAACGAATCTCTATTTGTTTTTATTATTTTTGCTAAAATTGTTCGCCTTTTATTTCACGTTTTCAAATTTTTATTCTGAACCTCTTTGGGGAATCCTGAGCATCGCTTATCATGTCATGTTTTAAAATAGGAATATTTTGTACAGAAACAGGACAGTGGTAATTAAGTTTGTTATGTTTTGACTTCCCGATTGTATGTCGTAATTAAAAGTAATTGTCAAGAAGTAAGTAATTAAGATAGCAGAGTTTATCTCAAATGAAGAAATGCACTTAACCGAAAGAACCACATCGTCTAATACAAATAATAAACCCTTCTAAGTCATTACGTAGCTTACTCTACGCCATTTAAGTTGCACTAAAGTGCATTAACTGGAGAGCAATGTGCTCAAGTACTTACTATAAACGTTTCTCTAAAGTAATAAATGTTTCATGCAAATATATGATAGTTATCATTTAGCCGCAAGTTTCAATGTTAGTAGTATTACTGATATTTCTAAACACCGCTATAATTAAGTTCTACACGTGTTAAACAAGAAAATACACAATCTAGTTTATAAATATGTTCAATATTTAACGGTAAACAAAATCTACTATCGAAATATACCATACAATAATGGATATTTAGTTCCTTTTTAATATAACTTTATAAAATATGCCTCTGAATTATGTAAGGATGAAAAAGTTAGAAATAATATATTGGATCTAAGCCTTTCCCTTACTTGGTATCGGCTGGAAAAAAGGTTCTTTTGTATAGAAATTCTTTGGGTAAATCGATCTATTTAGGTCGATTTATTATATGTATACCTTGATATGTATGTGACTGCCAAGGTATAAATAAAATATTGATAATGTCATGCTACCTATAAATTCTTTTGATTACATTTTGGTACTTTTAGAATTCAGACAATGTATTTACTAAATTATTTCTTTTATTTTGTGTGAACAAAGATAATGAGAAATCATGGCTCGAAATTTTTAACAAAAATAAGCAAACATTGTACATAGCTTAAGGTCAAAACATTAAATATTCAACATTTCCTCATCCTACAAATTTAATGGTTAACGCTTAAGGGAGTGTTGTACTGTATTAAAAATATAATATGAAGGGTCTGCTAATCCTTTCTACGAAACGCGAAATATAACTGCAAAAATGCTGACCACCTACGCACCAGTATTGTGCTGTTTGTGAGTGGCAATCTTCCAAATCAAACTTAACTTGTTTAAAAATTACATTTATTGAACAAGGTATTTCACCTCATGACTATAGAGAATATTCATGTCCATTTAAGTGCACTTTAACAAATTACTATACAATTTTACTAACCATTTCGTCGCTTCCATCAGGGCAGTCGATGTCTCCATCGCACCGCCATCTTGCGGAGACACAATGGCCGTCAGTACAGGAGAAGTGGCTGATGGGTTGGCAGGTGGGCGCAGGGCACTTCACCTCGTCCGTACCATCGCCGCAGTCGTCGTCGCCGTCACACACCCATCGTTGTTGTATGCATTTGCCATTGCCGCAAGTGAATTCATCCGAGCGACAAGTCTCATCTATACATTTAAAGGTATATTTAAATTTTGTGAGATTGGTAAATATCTTACATTTAATAAAATTACAATTTAAATCGTCAATTTTAACACTTAACAAATAATTCTTAATTAGTTCAAAGAGCACGTTTAATTTGAAGAAAGTGCTGGCAAAGAGTTGTAGGCATTGTTAAAACGTTCCACAGGCACGCTTCAAGTGGCCAAGTAATGAACGCAAAAATAAGAATGGTCCGTGGGCTGGATAATGAGAAAACGCAAAAGAATGATTACAATCAAGCCGAGAAACGCTATTAGACACGTTTGTTATTAATACCCAACTAGGTACTGCTAGTCTAACAAATCTCGTGAACGTAATGGTTTCTCTGAGAAAAATCATTCCCACTAGTCTAAGACGTGGGTTCTTCTTTATTTAATTAAATTCCTTTGTTCGACGAGTAAGTATACTTATCAAGTCGGTTCATGAGTACTTGCGAAGTTTTTACTTCTTCTAGAATAATTTAAGGTGGAGTAGGAACAAAACTGAATACAATTTGTGGATGTAGCGGAAAACAAAGCGACGTTTCTTTGTAGCAGATGGCAAGTTTCATGTTGAAGGTAATTAAGAGTGCGCGTAGTTTTGTACATAACTTGTGGTGTCGCTCGGCGCATATGCCAGAGGATATTGCAAACTTGGTTACGGAGAACTTTGTTCGCGAAAACGAGTTTAAGAATGAGTTGGAAATTTAACGTAAGCATCAATTCATAAATTGTGCCCGGTCATCGTTTAATTCAGAGGGCGTCTGGTTCGGGAAGATAAAGATTTTAAGACGGATAGGGTGTCGATGGAATATCGAGTCCTCGGTAGGCAACCCCAATGATTGATTGTGGTTTGCCTTAATCTGATTTTTTTGTGTTCCTAACCAGCACTTCCTTACGTAATTGATATTATCGATTTTAATTACCGCTTCAAACGCCTCAAATATGTGAAGTTGGTAAACAGTTTTTTCATAAATAATTTAAGCTATATTATTGAACTTTTTAATTTTTATTTCAGCATTTATGCAATATACAATTCACTGCTACGGACTAAATCAATGCAATCAAATTTATATACAAGTATCAAATTTGTCAACAGTAATTTGAATACTAACAAATTCAAATTACAATTAATATGTTTGCTCTTTGTACTAATTAAGTGTAGCTATAATTATAATAGATCTAAATTGTGCGAATTATCATTATGGAGGTCGGCTTCATGCAGAAAATTGCCAATTATGCATAATCATGAAATGGTATTGATGAAGCCAATCCGTGTTAGAATAGTTTGTGAATGTAATAAATAATGTATTGAGATGTTCAATGGTTGAATTTTACAAAATAATTTTGTTGACATGAATGCTGACCACTTAAATGATAAAGTACCTTATTGAACTGATCGGGTGAAAATGTAACGCAATGAGATACTTTTACCGAGTAAAGAGACTTAGGTAAAAGCTGAAGCCTTACTGCATGCTTTCTCATCTGAACCATCGGTACAGTCGAGGTTGTCATCGCACATCCACGTGAGTGGAACGCATTCTCCTTGGCCACCTCTGCAAGTGAATTCTTCGGGACCGCATACCTCCACTTCTGTTAACCCAATATCATGCACATGCTCAGTAAAGAAGGTACCAACAAACTAATTTATGCTCTAATATCTTTCAAAAGACTAACTTCCTATTACGTCCAATCCTGCTACATTATTTTTAAATTATGTCACTAGAGTTCTAATCTTGGACGGAATTGAATATATCTGCAAACGACTGCGGCAAAATTCATTTGTCAGCAAGCGTAAGATACGTAATAACTAGAGGAAATTGAATTTTTCCATTCAACTCATTCGAGCTTAAATTTCACTGAAACTTTTTAGCTGACTAACATAAATTCATTCGTTCAACGTTATAATAAATTTTACAACCCTTCTATAAAATTAATTTGTTCTTTTTCCCTTTTGCGGTAAAATTGGGCACCGGAGTTCTGATTTCCGAACTTGTGTTTAACTTTCTGTTGTATAATTGCCATTCGCTCCAATGGTAGATGTTTTGTAGAGAGAAGTACCTATTACCGACTTTCCACCTGATGTGATGATAGCACGTATGAAATTTTGCGATGATCATGCACAAGTTGCCATGCTCGCTCCGTATCCCCGTCCTTACCACAGTTGTGTTCATCGGAGCCGTCTAGGCAATCCGGCGAGTCGTCGCATTGCCAGGCCGCGGGTATACAGTGACCCGTCACACAGAGAAAATTGTGCTCTGGGCAACTGCGCTGTGAGGCTGTATTTGAAAATTCCGTTTACATTCCTACTGTACAACAATTTATAGGCACAATGTACCACTTCATTTGCATTATTGCTTTATTCAAACAAATATTTTCGAATTAATGGCTCTGTTTTGTTAATAGTGTTTGTTTTTGCGTGTTTCATAATGTTTTGTACATGTAATTAAATTCGAAGCAAAGGGACAGTAATTATGAAACACTACATTCTGTAAATCACAAATAATGAATGAATACATTCATTTCTTTAGCACACTCACATAACCATGAAAAGTAATATTTTTCTGTATAAAAATACAGACTGAATCTCCTTTGTGTGCGTGTAATATATAAATAACAAAGCGTAATAAAGGCGAAGCAATAACGCTGTACTATCCAAATATAAACTTCACACAGATTAATAAATGCTTACGTTAAACAGAAGCGACTCTGGGACGTAATTAATGACGCTAAATAGTCCTTATTTCGAGCATTACGTTGTTCCACGTCGGATCTAACGAGACGAATAAACTGGGACTTAATACAATTATGCTGACAAACTTAAGCTTCTATTTCAACACTCACATTCTATACTATTATGTGACTAGCTTCTAGTTATATGTAATTGAGCACACATTTGTAAATAGAGTGAACGAATTTCCTTCCGTGAAACTTATTATTTGATGCGAAAGTTTGTGTATTCGAGTATATCTGTTAATTAATTTGTTCCATGAGGAAAGTGTCATACCTTATCTAAAACATAGTTTTACCCAATAAGGCTAAAAATTATTACACATATCGTTCATTTACCTGCAAAATCACTCCCATTAAAATGACTTACTTGACGTATCAATTCTATACAAAGTACAATTACAATTAAATTAAATTTTTACAATTTCAATTTTTCAAATTTCAAACTTCATCATTTCAATTTAAATACACTAACGCATAGCGTACACCAAACGGGGAATATCGCATGCGTCTAATGTTTATGTTGGTGAAAGCTTACAAAACATTGAGATCGTAGCCCATATAAAAACCTTTTCCATTACGCTGGGTCGACTTACAGTGAGCGAACAAAGTTGCGGCTATCACGGTTCCGCTGAAATAACACCACATGGTCTTAGCTTTTACGTATTGTTACAAGTTACTTGCAAGCAATTTCATCGCTATTGTTATGTAAGGGCTTAGTTACAACTAAATTGGCTGTTGGGTCGAACATATTTTCAAGATGTAGGTACGGAATCTTTCTCTGAATTCCATAATGTATGCTTCGTTTAAGCTTGGTATAGTGTTTAGTTTTATTTTAGTAGTTGTATTTAAAATGCTATATAATTTTTTATGGGTGTGATTGATGGTCAGATTGTCATAGCCACTTACCTGATTATGACGATGAACTAGAATTAATAAAGTTTTTAATTCAAGTTAATTAATTCTACCTTAACCATTTTTTAACGTAATAACAACGCTATTTCTACTATTTAATGAGTCTGTACAAAGATGCGATTAATAAAAGTTCCATAGTATCTATTAGTTCAATAAACGTAAAAGGATAATCCAATTTGATATTATTTAAATTAACATTATTGAAATTAACTGTAAAATTTCATTTCGATTAGATAAAAGATCGAAACAAGCTGATTAGACTATAATCTGTGCTCCACTTCTAAACTCCTTTTTAATTTCGTTTCGTTAACACAAAGCCAGAAAAGGAGACCATTAATTTATATAGTATGTATGAATACGTTAAAAACTTGAAAGTAACAAAATGGCAGCCAATTAATATTTCTACTGCGATACGTAGGCGTCCAATAACGAAGGACGCAATAATGAGATAAAAAGCATTGTGTTCTAGCTAGCAGCCTACTCATTCTAATTTCTAGGAAAGAACTAAATTTAACTGTGAAATATGGATTACAAATTATTAAGTACAGTCATAATAGTGCATACGAAAATAGCTCATTTAACGGTGTCGCTATATTGCCCTTTACGTGAACTATTTGCTCCATATTTAGATCTAAAATTAAAAAAATCGGCGAAAAAAATACAAAAATGATCTATTCCATTTCTACCATTACCAAAAAAAAAAAACACATTAATAAATGCATTAATCTTCAAGTAATCGAAGTACGAATGTTGTATAACGCAGACCAATATATTATTCACCATATACAAATGCTGAATTTTGTTATCCACCATAATATCTACCATCAAAATCTTCCTCACAACCTCAATACATATGGTAGAATAATAAAATTTGAAAACATTATTTGAATATGAAGAAAGAGCAATCAATATTCACGAGCGACATCCGATTCCAATTTCACGGGTCACTGCGGCCAGGCGACCCTTAAAGAGTTAACAGATCTAAAAAAAACACTAAAAGAACATCGCCCAATTCTATTTTGGTAACGCGTATTGTTATTTATGTTTTATAATACATAATATAAAACCAATTATATTCAAAAGGAAAGGAAAATTCCGACAGTGAATTTTTTCCAAACTTGTTTGTGACATCGGCCCAATCTTCAAATAGGTAGATTAAATAGTCTTCTAATCTTACATTATCGTAATTCAGTTCAATACACGCTTCATTATTTACCACAAACATTAAATAAATTAACGCGTACGTGAGAAGCTTAAATACCTACCTGCCTACGGTTTAAATACCCCCACATAACAACCAGTAATTTTATCGCGATGGTATTTTCTCATTAAGCGTTTCCTCAAATTGTCTACACAAAGCCGCGGTCCATGTATTTCAATAAAATTCTAATTCGCAATTCATAACGAAAGAAGTTTAGGCAAAGGGCGAAAGATTATATTAATCCAGGAACTTCGAGTCGTGATTAAGATTTTAATCCTCGTTGGAAGCCGCGCGAAGGACAAAATACGCTTATACCTTTTAAAACTTTTTCCATAAATCGCAGATAATTTATTTTTTGGGCAATAAAAAGTTATCCATTGTAATTCAAAGAATGAACAGTCCATTTAAATAAATCCATTGTCTATCAAGGTTGGCCTGTGTGTGAGAGAATAATTTGTTAGAGATAATTTTCATTTCAAAATGGACCGCAGATCAAGACCCCAATTGCTTTTGTCACATACCGATCCGCTTTTTTTTTTCATTTTTCTGTGGATTTTAACAAATTGTGTGCGTATTTATTTTGATAAAATTACTTTTCGTTTCCTTATCGCTAAAGGCTATGAAAACACGAACAAAATATTTATTATGACCGTAGCAAAACATACCACCGCTTATTTCCTACTGATGACTTAACAAAACAAATCGTTGTTCCTGGAGGCAAACGTTCGTAGTAAATATTTATGAATGTAGGAAAAATATACGAGTATTCAAACTGTACGAAAAGACGTAAAATAAACGGGACTCTGGAATAAATTGTGAAACTTTATCGTCCCTATTCCGCACACATTCTGAATAGGGTATGTTTTGACAACGTAGTTATGAAAACCTATGTATTTTTCTGATATTAGCCATAAAGAATCTCTTACTGCAGGTTCCTGGTTCTTCATCAGAGCCATCAGAACAGTCCTTTTCGTTGTCACACCGCCATGACATCGGTATACAGCGCCCTGTCTTGCATCTGAACTCTGACGCTGTGCACGTACGGCTTTCTGTAAACAAACAAACATAATTTTCAAAATTAAAAAAATCCTGCATTTTACTAGAGCTTAGAGTTAAGTAAGAGAAATGGCCTGGCCCAGGCAACCAGAGCCAATGTTTTGATACTAGTGCTATTTTTGTAATGGTGCGGACGACAGATTCAGTACTTGGTCAATAAAAATGTTTTTATCTTATAATGAACAAATGTATGTACAACATGAGCAATATTCATTTTTTACGTGTTATTTATTATCATTTCTTACCACAATATGATAGCGGTTATAAAACCATTCCCACGCAAATTGCAAACAAATAAAGCGGTCGATAAATATCACAGCTCCATAAAACATTGGTGGAGAAAAATTATCGCTTTTATCAAAGGTGATTTTCACGCTACGAATGGCAATTTGTAGGCAAAACGCACACCCTACGAATCATTTCAGTCGGGTGCGACCCCGAAGCATTCTGAAACCCGTGTAATAAATTTGGGCGTTCCCTCAGAGACTGTGATATCATAAAACTGCTCTGTGTATGAAGATTGAGCGTTGCCCTAAATTATAATTGCAGCGCAATTCTTTTGCATTCTAAAGTAATGGATCTTTGTGTTTGTCTAATCTCTATTCTGTGTTAATAGACTCGCATTGTATATTTTTGTGTTACTGTTAATCAAAGTAAGTACATTATGCTATAAGCTATGAATTAAAATGTATGATACAACCTCGAAGGAAAATGTTCACAGTCACAAATGAAGTTGCAGCAAGGCGTATAAATCACATTATACTATACAATATTTCGGATAATTTCCGAACAAAAAAACAGTGATATTTCACAATTTTTTTATATTGTTGTTATTTTATCTTATATATATAAAATTCTCGTGTCACAATGTTAGTCTGCATACTCCTCCGAAACGGGTGGACCGATTCTCATGGAATTTTCTGTGCATATCGGGTAAGTCTGAGGATCGGCCAACATCTATTTTTCATATGTACCACGGGCGAAGCCGGGGCGGGCCGCTAGTATTTTATAGATTTCTCATTACTCTAAACAACAAAAACGTCTAATCATATTATTATCATACCGTTAACATACCAAAAACAATCAGATAGTGTCCAGTGCTTGGAATTATACACATTCTGCTACCTCCATACAAAGATATCAGAGTACAATACAGAAGATCAGAGATAGCGGTTAATTAATCCGCTAGATAATATAAGGTTCCATTATCGGAATTGTAAATAGCCGTCCCATTGGTCGCATTGCAGAGCATTAAGGTCTAATAGAACTTTATTTAATTCAGTAAATTAAGATTGTTATACGTTTATTAGTGAAACTATCTATGTAATGAGTTTGCGATTTTATAAGACTTTATTGAAGGTAAGTTTTCTATTTATTAACTAGTTGTGCCGCGCGGTTACACCCGCAGACGCGTCCGTAGGCAGAATTTAGTATTTCTATGCCTAGCTGATGTGTTATTCTGATTTTAACCTATATAAATATATTACTGTTAAGTTTCATCCATATCTATTAAGAAGTTTTTATAAAAGAGTAACATGGATGTTCCATTAATTCTCACAAACTTTCGCATTTATAATATTAGGAAGATCAT
Organism: Colias eurytheme; assembly: GCF_061535395.1. Classification (NCBI taxonomy): domain Eukaryota; kingdom Metazoa; phylum Arthropoda; class Insecta; order Lepidoptera; family Pieridae; genus Colias; species Colias eurytheme. The sequence goes on from NC_142985.1 coordinate 5,330,379, forward strand.
GAAGTAAAAGCTTTGATAGAGAGAAAATACAAAACATTCTAGGCAGTACAAACCATACAAGTGGGACTAGTAGTAAATAGTGACTGTCCTATTATATTTAGCTTAACATAAGTCACATTGTATTTGCAAAAAAGCCTTTTCTGATTTGAAGATGATTAGCGCCATTTTCACGTTCACGCGTACGTTATTCACCGGTGAAAAGTAAAACCTTCTTAGATAAAAGCATTTTATACTTGACATTGCATTCGTTTTCGTATACATTTGAATATATTTGCTTTGTCATTTGTTATGTTCATAAATTGGCACATACTTAGAGGTTAAAAAATATATGATTAGATAAACTAGAGCTTTATTTTACGATAGATTCGTTTTTCTCATCGGAAAGTAAGAAAGAGATAAAAATAAGTCAACTTTTAAAAGCTATAACTTACACTAGAGATACAATACCATCCGAAATTTCACATTGACATTTCAACCGTAAATAATTTCTTCCCAATCGTCGCCACTCGAACCAAAACTCACAGAATAGCTTTTATGATTGTGATGCTTCATTCAATATCGATAACTGTGTTATCATGACCAAAAGACTTCCTTTATTGACTTTATGGCCATTGGTCACGCAGTTCTTTCTGTGTAACAGTAATTCTAATCCACTATCTTGCTTTCAAAAGGCACTTCTTATGGTAAATGTCAATGAAGTGTATAATATAGTCGAACTAAAAAAAACTTCTGAAATTATTGTTGTTATAACGATATTAATTAATAATTGATTTATAATTAGATAATAATATGTATTATTGAGCATAGTAGAGCGGAGACCTTTTTAATTGTGCAAAAATATCTTCACCAAAATATTGTGTTGTTGTTTTCAAACAGGAAACAATAAACGCCAACATAAGAGGATCCTACTACAATGGTATTTTAATATTATATTTATAACACAGCGATAAGGAAGACAAACGACAAAATTTAATTATATCACGTGTTTTCTTAACATCAGCATACAATTGTTTTAGGATAACAGGGGGAAAGCTTTCTACCAAATAGCATTTTCATCCAAATATTCCCTCGTCGTGTTGAATATAGGCTTTTTGCGTAAACTTCAAAGGAACAAGTGTGTTATAAGCATTTTTAGTTTCAAAGAACGTTCTAACTATGCACCCGGCACATACTCGTAATACGAATCCAAAATTAGACTCGCATATTCGCCAACAATTTCAACCATTGGGTATATCAATTGAATATCCAATATGAACGAAGCCTTTTCAATTAGCTAAAAGCTGCCGTTCTCAAATTTGAAACGTCTAAACACGCGGGCGCTGTAGAAATATAAGGCCAAATTGTCCCCAAGATGGCAATAACGTAGAAGCTGGGAAATTGTATTACCGGCAGGCGATGGCGATGAGTGCATTCGTTACTGACGTACAGCCAGCTTTGCACTCTTGCATATGCGGCGATTACACCTAACGAGTACAGTGGCGAGTCAGTGTCCTCGGCCGAGTGCTCGGTTGGTATAAACACTTCAACGAGTGCTCGGCCGAGTACTCGGCCGAGAAGAGCGGCGAGACAGTCACTAGAATCCCAATTTGTTTACTCGGCCGAGTACCCACTCGCTATCCCGCTCGGCAGGTATAAACACGCACTCGTCGCGTCACTCGGCCACTCGCCACTCGTTCATTTCGTCATTGTATTTTTTCAAAGAGTTATTATTTTTATTTATTATTTCTAATAAATCCCACAATTCGTTAATAATATCTGGTAACAGCCGATTTAAAACCCGTTTAAATTCTTTTTTTTTTTTCGATCAAACGCAGCAAACGTCCGCGTCGTGATCAAAACTGAACTGACTCGCCACTAGTGAAATACGTGTAAACACCCACTCGGTTCGGCAACTGTCTCGGCCGAGAGCGTATTTACTGACTCGCCACTGTACTCGTTAGGTGTAATCAGCGCAATACAGTGTAGCACTGAGGTACCGCATGTACACGTGCCTCTTATCATATATAACGCTCCAATCTTGTGCCCCAACTTTCGCGCAGCACCTACAAACTTGGAGCAGTATGCAGATGAGATGCTACAACAAATATTGCAATTACACGCTTCGAACAAGAGTCGTTTCATAACTTTGTCTCACAAGATTGCGCTTGTATCGTTCTTGTGCATTTAGGACGTAATAACAGAGTTGTAGACAACAATAACTACGCGGTTATACGTTTCATTTCACATTGTCGACAAAAATTTATACAAAGACAATACATCTTCAGCAATAATATTTTTGTAACATGTTATGTTACGATTCATTTTAAAACATAGAAAACAATTAATGGGGTCACAGTATGTGTTCAGAGATCACTTATAACCATTAGTCGCAGCTTTAGTTTTAAACTTCACATAAGTGTAAAGTAAATACCTAATCTTTTATGTCGTCTGGACGAACGCCTTTCTAGGAGGTCGTTGCACTAGCAATGTATCGAAAATTCAAGAAATTCAAGGAAAGTTCAAAGAAAATTCCATTTTATTAACTCATATATATTTATATTGAAAATCTTTGAGCACGAATTTCTATAATTCGTTTATAAAAATCCACTGCGGTAATATAATAATAAGGGTTTGGGTGCCATCGCGTCACAGCGAATTAGCTTTTATGAATATTACTTATTCTGGTTGTCCAATTATATTGCCATTTGTTCCGCACCGCACTAACCTTGTTAGTACTTACATTTATAATATTAATATATCTTTTAACAAATTATACGTATTATTTTTATCATTTACAATTTTAATCAAGAAAGAAACATCAATTGAAAATAATGATCAAACTATCGAAGTGATTTTAGGTACTGATAAGTACTCTATTATTAAAATTTAAAATATCTTTTCGCATTAAAAAAATATAGTATAGATACCTAAATAATTATATTCAGAGTAGTTGTAAGTAGTCTGGAAAGCTTACCTGATGATGCATAATCAGTAGCTCTTGTGTAGGTATCGAAGTCGTCGTCATAAATAGATGCGCTGGTATTCAGCAGCAGAGACAGCAAAGTAAACACATAAATCCAACAAACAGCCATTTTTAATCACTTATAACCACTGTTTTTAGAGAATCGATCACACTGTGCTGTAGCCTGCTGGTTGAATGTAATATATTATTGTTGGCTAACAAAAATGCAGATGTGTGTTATACAATATATTTCATTACGAAAAATTCCAACGATATCAGCATTTAAAGTTTTGTATCAAATTACGTATCGAATTTCATTGGTACTGTAAGTTTTGGTTTTACTTGATTCTAATAAGAAATGTTTAATTTAATTTGATTATGAAATACTCTTAGACGCTCAAAGTATTTAATATCTTTCAATTACTATTATAAGCAAAGTAGGTACATAAACTTATTTAACCGTTTCATCAATGATATCGGCGTCGGAAAACCGTTAAAATTTCATTTATAAATTAGTATTAATTCAAATTAAAGTCAGGTAAATGAACGGGTTAATCTTTCGGGCCTTTGTCCTCCGACCTCAAAGGTTGTTTAAAAGTTTGATAGACATTAAAATATTATTCAGATTAGATTCATATTTACTTAGTAAAGCGAACTTGTTTGTGCTTTAATATTAGAAACGGATTCATAACAAAACTTTTTTCATCATACATAATATTTAATATAAATGGAACGTGTTCGGAATTAGGGATATATTTTTTCACATTTCAGCGAAACCTCATATCGTTAGTTATATCGAGTTTAACTTTCAGAGAAATGTGATAAGTATTATTATCCAATTTGAATACAGTGAAATCGCGATTTTATTCAACGTAGCGCAATTTTTCTCATAAATTGAAAGCAACTTTTAGACATTTTTATTATGATAGCATCAAATGCAAATTATCAAATATTTGAAAGATATGAATAATATAATAAACGGGATACAACCTAGCACTAAGAATTAAAATAATTGGAATTTGAATATTTTAGAAGTCTTTTTTAAATATGTCTTATAATTACTAGCATAATTTCTCTCCCTGTTTAATATTTTCGAATACATAAATGAAAGTTAAACGACACTTAAACTAAGCAGTTCGCTGATGTCACATACCACCAATCCAAACTTTAGTTTTCAAAGGATCTTTGCTAGACCTCAAGTATAATTTCAAATTCAAAGTTGGTTTAGAACGGACTCGTGGTTATGTAAAGTGGGGATAAATATTAAATAAATACTATCAAAGGCCAAAGCTTGTTCAGTCAAAGCCTTCCGGGATTTAAATTATTACGAGAATATGTATTGCATGAATAATTATGTCCAGCCATTCATTTTTCATAAACCGCCATTTCACATATTTATAAGTTATCAATTTAAATTAACTCACCAGTGGTTTGAGTATTCGATTATTCAGCATTTTAATTTTTGATATGAGTTTTAAAAAACGATTAAATATCGTAAAAAATACAAAATATGAAGGCTGAAATTGGTAAACAGTAACCACAAAAATATCTTAATAAAAATCTCTAATTTCGACTTAGAAACGTCTGAGGTATCATTTATTATAAGGCCTCTTCGAAGGATGTACTTATAAAGACGACAACCTACAACACAAAGAGCTGAAACTTGCCGCCAATCGGTAATAAAATATGGTTTATTATGGCGTATTCTTTCCCGAATTAAACGCTATTCAATGGAGAGTTACTGAGTGGAGCTGAAAAACTTGTTTCAAAAAGTGGGGCTTTGGTTGGGCGTCCAATGAACGAAGTTTCCTATTGAGACGGGCGGTATCGACCAGATTGCTGATAAAACGTGGATTGAAATGCCTGTAGATCTGAATGCTTGACATTCATTCGTTCAAGTATTCATTCTTTACACCCTTAGCTCGTTGAGTCGTCTAGATTATTTATTAGTTCTCTATTTGTCACATAAATATCAGTGAACGTATAAAGAGATGTTACGTGTACGCTTCTGAATAGCGAATGTTTGTGATCGTTGTTTTGTTTAGGAGAACGATGTTTACCGTGTTTAACAGTATTTACTCGCATTGTTTCTGAGAAAATTTATTGTTAATTAAAAGCTTTGGAAGATTATTTATTCTACTGTACAGTTTCAATGAATCAAGATAAACATCGTACCAAACTACAATGAGATGAACTAACCTATCTATTAAAATTTAACTCAATACCACTGAATCGATTCCTTAAAAGAAGAAGAATGATTTTATGTTGAAACATAAAATGTATTCAATTTATAAGCTTTGATCCGCCTTTTCAATTGCTATGGTATAATGGTAACGTGAAAACCTCAATTTAAATTCATAAAAAAAATGTTAATACTTAGTTTTGATCTTTATTTTTCAACTTATAATCATAAACCTTCTTTAATATTATTATGACAAAGTAAATATTACCGCTAATATTATTATTTAACGATTACTTAAATATCTAAAAAATATTTAAAGTAATTAGGTAGGTATATATTACATTACTAACATTCTCTATCAAATTCTCTCGACAAAATTTCAATACCTGTCGAAATATTACAAGACATTAAATATTCAAAATAAATTGCCCCTGTTAGCGTAATTTGTTTGGCGGTACTTGTAAATGACGATTGTAGCTTATCGAATTGAACTGAATTTGACATGATCAATGATCATTCAAAATGTTCAATAGTTGGGATCAATTAGCTATCGCAATACAACTTGCAATACCCACATATAACATGCATTCAAATATTTGAATAGAAAATATTTGATGAAATATTTGTTTCTGTGTCACTTCAAAACCACAAATTCCAAAAATTGCTTGAACGGTACTTTGGTTTAAACGCAATTGTTCCCTATTATACAATTCTAAACCTCTTCTTATTTTTCAAATTGTTTCTTGGCCTATTTCCTCGGAAGAATAAAAGCACTTAGTTACTTCCTTTAGCTATTTGTAATTGACGCCACAATGTTAATGAGTTTCGTGGTCTCAAAAGGAAAACTTCACAGCCCTTTTAAATCCATAATTATTTTCGTGTAAATCATTTAAGGTAGTAATTGGCTGAAGCCAATTTGGTCAGTCAATTTAAGGAAAAAGGATTCGAGTGGCCCAATTACGAGATAAAATAAGATTGTGTAGCCGAGTTTATGAAAAAACTTTTGTTTTGCGACTTTTGGGTTTTAGATAAAACGAAAATATAGCTTAAATGTTCGTAATTTTCTTTAAGATATAAAATATATGAGTAATACGTATGTTATTAAACAAATACTATGCTAAACCTAATATATTACAAAAATACTTATACAATTTGAATAACGTTATTTATACGTAAAAACGTATCTACCTCACTATATCAAAATAATTTGGAAAATCCAAAAGTGCACGCCTCATAATTTTTTTTTAATAAATATTTATTAATTATTATTTTTGTTTATTTAATAACAATTAAACCACATCGAATCAGACCCTGAAAAATGAAAGGGTTCTATTCCTGAGCATACTCAAGCGTAAGAGAAAAAAAAAGACTCGATTAGTAAAGTATTTCGGTCGCTATCGTGTTAACAAGAAAAAGGATCCGCACATACAGACACACGGACGTCCAAGACAGAACTTTTTTAAACTGTTTTTTAACTAGTTTAAATAACAAAAATGACATCAAAAATATCATGAACGTTGAAAATAGTGTTTTTTCTTAATATGTGTGTGTATGTATTATCTTACAAGTGCAATGTATGATACATAAAGACATTTTAAGTTTGAAAAATCAGATGTTTTGCGCGAAGTGACAGTAGTACCCACCTCAACGCTTCGCTTATGAGGCGTGCAATAAAGCCTATTATTTTAGGATGTCTCCGCAAAGAGAATAAATTATTTGTGTTATTCATAAGAATTATTACGGTCTTATATTAATTTCTGTCATAATATAAGAGGTAATAAAAGGAATGAGAGATAATATATATTCCATTTGTCTAACAAAAGTATGGTTAACTAAAATGCGCGATGATGTAACGAGCTTGTTCGCGAACACCAAAACTAGCACCTTGGCAGCTTTTCCTGCATCATTAAACTGCAATTAAAGCTCCGAAATTCAGTGTAACAGTAGCTCCTCAGTTCCTCACCGGGATATAATTAACAGCCCCGTCAAGTTCACAGAGTCCCCGCAGAACACGTCTCACCTATAAATCCTTGTGAGGGATGTAAGTAATAAAATTCTTAACGCTTTCGAATGGAAATTTTAAATTCTATATTTTACGTCCGATTTTTTAAAAGTGAACATTTTAGGTACTTATGGCAACGAACCACTAAGTATCTATTAATTGATGTAGGTATCCGACAATTTGAAACAGAAAGTGTTAAAGTATAATAAAATAACGCTTCTAAACGCTACACTTAATTTGTCAGTCTTATAAACCCACATTTCCGTATTCAGTACAAAGGTCAGTGGCGGTCAGCGATTTTTCCCAGTCGCTATGTAAATCACTCGCATCGCATCCCATTTGCATAGAAAATCGTAACGGCTACGTCATTGCCGCTATTGTTCTGTTGCGCTTCAAGTCATTTACGAAATGGCCACTTGATGGCTGAACGTTTGCCTATTGAAAACAGGTAAACAGTACTCTATAATGGGGCCTACTATCTAATGGGTTTCAAATAATATATTATAACATACATGTTTAAATAAAAACGACTGAAAACCGGGAAAGTAAATCGAAGTAGCGTGTATGTTTTACAAGAAATTAATAAATGAAATAGAGAGTCCGCACAGTTTTATTGTAAAAGGTATATTTGAAAACTATTTTAATTTTAATTTTCTATACAGCTCACATTTCAGCTTGTCATTGCCAGTTCGAAAAATAACGTCTTTATCCCGATCCCTGGAGCGATTTAGCGAGCACCGCTTTAACTTGGCACAGCTTGTCACGTCTAATGATGTTATCTTTGTTAAGGAGTAATAAACAGCAGCATCTTACCCGCTTTGAGACAAGTCCGAAACCAAACCGAGATAACGACCATTGCATTTTACGAGGGCAGCGTTAGCTTACGTGCATTATTATCTCTATACGGTGAAGGAAACAATGGCGCATATTCTAGTAATTATGAAATTTTGCAATAAAACTACATTATAATTGTAAAATGTTTTTAAACTACAAAACATTATGCTATTATTTTAAGTTTATGTGTTATTCCCCGTTTTATTAGCAAATTATTTATGTATCACACTTTGTTTATTATAGACGCCCATTGTCATAATATTGCTTTTCCCGCCCGTACGATATTCATGTTCGGCTTTACCATGTAATTTTACGAAATAAACTTTATAACTATATTCGTTATTCATATTATATTGACCTCACGAAATTCCTGTATTTGTTGATAAACAATTAGACTATTAATTAATGAACGCCTAACAACAAACATCTGCATATGTATATAATTACATTTAACTAGAGCTTGCAAATGTTAGACCAACTAGTTAAGTACTTGCTTATTCCATTCTACAGTTATATATAGTCAGCATTTAGGAAACACTTCGTAATATCCCTGATTGCCAACAACTAATTCATAAAACAAATTATTAAATCCGTTTGTGTGTTAGTGCTGATAGCTAGTATAAACGCAATTAATATTTCTAAACTGCTCCTACTCATCTTTTGAACAGGAAGGAGATAGCTTATCTAGCTCAATGAGCTAGGTTTGGAACTATATTTGATAATAATCGCGAGAATAACACAGACATAGCCCACAAAACGTTAGTTTGATAAAAAATCATCTTCAAGAAGTGAAAGCCGCTCTATATTTATATATGTAGTTATTCAAACTATTTAGGTGCCCTTTTATCACATGGCACAGATTCTCTATAAAATGTAAACCTACGAGTTGGTATTCATTCCAAGCCTAGCGCGACATACCCCTCGGCGTGGACGCATTAAGAAAGTTGCGGATCCCGCTCAGGCCTAAGCTACGCCGCGTATTTCATCGAAGTACTTTTCCCGCTAATAACATACACCCGCATCTACTTTATGATAGATTGGTACAGTCGGGGACGGAACTCAATTTGAAATTCGCGTTTCAACAGATTTAATGCTACGTTGAGTCGAGCATATGGGTATTTGACGATGTTCAAAGTAAGACCCTGCTTTAAGAAATTTGAATCGAAAAATATCGAACACTTTCATAATTATATTCTATGGAACATTAAATAAAATCTAAGCTCTACTCAATTATACATAAACTTGATGACAAATCGGGCAGTCTATGACAACACAGGATGCACTATCCCGGCTGTATTCTATAAATCATCGAATACCATTGTATAAAACATTTGTTTATAAATGTACCTCTCAGCTTATATACGAGAAACTCGCTCAGGTCCGGATTGAAAGTGCGTATTAGTTTTTACGTCGCGTGCTGTACCAGATTAAGTAGACTGGTCACTAGACGATCCTTAAACGATTAACGATAGAGAGCTATTTCAAATATTTTACTACGTTCACCATGACTTCTTGTTTTTACTAGTAGGTATATTATATATCTAATTTTTGGTACTTATTTTATGAAATGATTTAAGATGGAAATATGGTTTGTGCTAAATCTTCTAACGTACTAAAATATATTATTTGTTTAAATTTAGCTTTTCGGTTGTAGCGTTTATTTTTTTATTTGGACAAGCCATTAGTTGAATAATGAAACGACTGAAAGGCACAACATAAAGAGGTATTTCTAGGAATACACTCGTATGAGAGAAAGATAATGTTTGAAAAATGTATCATTAATTAATGCGCTATAAATTATAGTTCACAAAGGGTTATTCAAGTTAATACTAATGTTTACACAAAACAGAATATAAATTATATTTACTGTCCCATTTAGTCCGTTCTTATTTCCATGAAATGTTAATTTATTTAATGAATAATAACAGCTTTTGTTAAATGGTACTTTTTAATCGTATTTGAACACAGTTGAAACACTTTTCAAATGTAATCCGATTTTGAAATGCGAGAGTTTTTGTAAGTTTTTGTCAATTGAAATTTAAATAATTAATAAAATAATACTGACTTACATCAACGTCTTTTAATAATAATTCTGTTAATTATACGGTTACTTTCATCAATAAATATATGACGTATCTAATTAATATTTATTAATATCAATACGGTTCAACACAGAGTGACCTAGTATAACTCAACCGATTAACTTTTTAGAAATAGGCACGTTTATTATATCAAGCTCTATAAAATTTAACGGCGACCAAGTGTTCCGTTTAACTACATCTATCAAAAGATAGGATAACACATTTTAAACGATATTTTAAATACCTATAAAAGAGATATTGTTGGATTTTAAATGTATGTATTCTACGAAAATGAATATCGTGTAGCGAGGGAAAACAAATTTTCCCGATACAAATAATAGTTGATATGGGTAAAAATAAAAATTTACACATAATTATTATTAATAACATAGTAAATAAAATTTGTGAATATTTAAATAAATAAAAAATTTACACTGCATTACCTATTTCGCACTAAGTACAACAATTAATTCTATTCCGTTACGAAAAATAATACAACAGACACATATGCACTTCTGTTAGCCACAACAAACCTTTAGATGAAAAACAGGTTGTAAAAAACAAAGGGCAAGTTGGTAAATAAATGAAATCGCGTAAATAAATGAGATTCGCGCGGGAGCGGCGCGGTCGGGCGCGCCGAGCGTCAGGACGCGAGTGCGGGGGCGAGTCACCACCAGCTTCCAGCTTTTCCTTTATCCCGCCCCCCCTCCACCCCTCTCCACGTCTGATAACCTGCTACTTCGGAAGTCACTAAACTCCGCCATAAATGTCACCCAGCGGCCAGCACCAACGACTGACTTGTGAAAGAAAATGTGATTTTTATTGAGAAGGGGTCGCCGTTTCGAAAGTAACCTCGCTTTGTGTGAAAATCGATGCTTTATCGTCTACATATTAGGTGTTACGGATTCGCCTCGCGTAGCTCCTGGGAACGGCTGCTCTCCTGGGACGATACTTAACTCGAGAATATTGAACTAAACTTCTTATTTAAACAACAGAACGCTAAAAGCGGTCGGTTGCTCTAATATCAGAGGATTTTCTTAATACCCTTTTGACTTTTTCTTGTAAGCTAAAACCTTTTTGTTACAGAATAAATGAAAGATTTTATATATTTTTATCAGAATTTTCTCATGTTTTAAAAGGACTAATTTTACTTCCGTTCGTTTCGTTGTTGTTTGGTTTTGTTTGCTATTGAGATATTTCTTTAAACAATTTTTTCCTATATCAATTACTTACAAAACAAAAAAAAACTATTTCATGGAAAAATATGAAATGTCAAATGATACACGAATAATGATTTATTGCATCAGCCTGCTATTGCGTTCGCGCAGAATAAATTAGCACATACCAAAACAAGTAAATTGCGTCGAAAGCTTGAACGGACTTTTCTTATGGCACTGCGCTTTAAGTTGCATCAGATTGATCATTACGCGAAGCTCTTTTGCAATCGATTTACCTATTACTATTATAAATAATTTAATCCAGACATAAAATTATTACTTTTGTCTTATTTACCTATCATTAACGAAAACATTGAACGAATTTAGAATTCGGTTAAATATAGTTTTGTTTCCAAATATATGTACTTCTTAGTAAATAATAAATATTACATGAGCGGGTTCCACTGTCCAATATTTTATTTATGCTCCCATCATGGTTATTGGATTATAAATCTAAAAATAAGACAAGGGAGACACAAATTGGAAAAATATTGAAAAAATTGACGAAAAATGTTTTGCTTACCGCAGAGCTCTTTTAGTCGAAGTCTGTATGAGGATTAGTTATTGAAGTATCTAATATACATATTTCATAAAAGCTATTTGAAAAACTCGGTGATTTTCTTTACGTATTCAACAAAGTTTTTATCAAAAGGATATTGGTAAATAACTTTATTGCGCAAATCTTGTCGTAGAGTTAAAACAAAGCCTAAAGCGTTGAGTGATTTCAATAGGTACTATAACAATGAGAATCTATTGTTCCCATCTATTCCTGTATTCAAGAGACCTAACAAGATCAATCGCTTGGATTCAAACATTACCGGTATATTGTAAGTAGCTACTACCGTACGAAACTATTATTATCAATATATGCTGTTCTCAATACTCAATCTCCAATTAACGTGGAAACTATCGATTTTAATTATTATGACCTCATATAGGCTTACTATTATGTAGGTTACCTGATAGCGATCCGCAAATTCCATCCCGAGGGGGTATTTCATATACCGAAACCAATTCAGAGGTGTGTAATAATTAACACTTATTTAAATTTGTAAATATATGTAATTCGCATACGAATAATGATAATAACATGTGATCGTTAACGGTGTTTAAACATCTCAAAGGCGAGAGCATTAGATGATGGCGTCACACGCACGCTACGCCCTGTAGGGATGGAGCGTGGAACTTGACGCTTGACTGACTCCCTCGTTAATTTGTTACCGAGATTCAAGACCTCATATCTATTTGCAAGCGAATATGATCCTTGACGGCAACATCAGATGCGCTGGAAAATCGGGATCGCTATTGAAACGCTGTATAATATTGCGACGCGTTTACGTTTGGGATAAAGATGTCTGTGTGAGGCGAGGAGGTGAATTGAAATATCTGGAGAGTTTTACTTTGTCGCGAGTTATATACCGCAGAGAAGTACTCTGATTTATGGATATTGCATAAAGCGACAATACCAAAATATTAACTTTTTGTTAAGTGACTTGCTAAAAGCTGGATGTATAATGCCGATTGCAAGAATGCCTAACGTTAATATCTAACAAGCATTACCTTTGAACATCATACATTCTTATATTACGATTAAAATCTGTCATTTGAAGTCCAAATTAAATAAATAATTAAAGGTATACATAAGATTAATATAAAAGCAATTCAATTAAGCTGTATCTTTGTAGCATAAAGAGGTTAGGAAGTGCCGACAGTTCACTAATGACATCACACGACAGCGCCGATCTAATAAATGAGCTCAATAAGGGAGCAATGTCTCTACCAGCTATTTTAGAAACCAGTGTCGACGGTTCAGTATAGATTTTCGCGGAAATCTCTATTCCACCTGACAATGCCTATAATACCTTCTACTAGATATTAATCGCTTTTGATCTATATTTACGGTCAAATGTAACAAAATTGGTCCAAATCATGTTACTCCACAAAAAGGCAACGAAATATAACTTAGAAAACCATAATTCTATCACTTCGTAACTGAATCAGTTTGATTTTCCTCAATGGATGATTGTCAAATTTTTACGACGACCCATACACTACTGTATGATAAAAATAGTCATTATTCAATTTAACACAAGGATAACCAGAAGGACAACACATCTCTTATTTGCATATGACACGGGGAGATACCAGCCAGTTAAGAAACTAGGCAACCTAAAAAGTACATAACATTACAATATCTAGCAGAAGACCATTAATCGACAAGTAATATTTCGTAAATCTCACCAAGGATGAGCGATAACTATCAACACGATGTAAAAGCTCTTGGATTAACGAATCGACTTTCGTTTTCGTTGAAAAATACTCAGCAATAAGCACGTATATTTCACGGGGATTTTGGCAAGGACTTAAGGCGTAATCTGCCCTAAGTAATGGTGTTGTGGTTCAGAGTCGGAATAAATATCTATTGCGGCGATCGAGAGCCAAACATTTGACCCAGTATTTGGTATACGGATAGGCCTAAGTAACTATTAAAATTCTAATACATAATGCAATAGTAATATTCCGTGTATATAATCCTACTAGACTACAGGCCCGTGTTGAAAAAATTATGGGTCATTTGACCCACCAGGTGACCTATCTAGAACGATATAAGAGCATAAAATAATAAGATTCAGCACTATGACGTCACTTGTAAGCTGTCCACCTGAGTGCAGATGAGAATTCGAAGGTTCAGGTAGAGATTTTCTCCCCTTGTCTCCATGATTTTTGTACGGCGTTGCGGAATAATTGATTAAAAGTAGTATAGAAATAGTATGACACAGATGCCGTACAAAATCAAATGACCAAATTTACCCCGGCAACTGTCGAAAAATAAAAATAAATTCCGACTTTGTGGACCACCATTTTTGTACGGCATCTGTGTCATACTATTTCTATACTGCTTTTAAGCCATTATTCCGCAACGCCGTACAAAAATCATGGAGACAAGGGGAGAAAATCTCTACCTGAACTTTCGAATTCTCATCTGCACTCAGGTGGACAGCTTACGAGTGTCGTCATAGTGCTGAATCTTATTATTTTATGCTCTTATATCATTCTAGATAGGTCAGGTGGTGGGTCAAATGACCCATAATTTTTTCAACATGGGCCTGTAGTCTATACAATTGTGGTTTGTAGAACATAATCATTTTCTTTTACTATTGGTTATGTTCTTTGTATGGATTGCGTAACAAGTAAATAGCTTATAACGTATGCAAAACATCGCTAATATAAACGATAGTTTTGCGATTAAAGTGAGATCCATAACATTAAGCCCGTATAATTATAATGCGACACTGGTACCATTCATTTGTTAGTGTAGGTACGTGTAATTAATATGCAAACAGAATAATTAGGAATAGAATCAAACCAACTGTTACTCTACAGGCGGAAAATAATTTTGGTAGAATAGATAATATTATTGAATGTATTTAGGAAGTACATAAACAAAATTTATCCATAGAAGACAACAAAGTTGTGTTGAGAGGTAAATAAACTTAGGAATAGTTTGGAGTAATTTGCTGAAATCCTTAAAATATCCTCCAAGTTTCATATCAGATAAAATACCAATAACTTTATTTAAAAAGTCGAAAACGATAAAGCATTTAAAATGCTTTATCTTTGTAAAGGCGAATTTAAACAAGACACAGAAATTAGAAACACGATCTACTTACGGAATCCAGGCACTGACCAGTTAGAGATTGAAGAAAACTGTATCTTGCGTCTCGGCTATTCCACCCACAATATTTATTTATAAAGGGCAAAGGGTACTTATAATGCCGTCGCAAACGGGAAAATCTACTTTAAGGATAGATGTGTGCAGAATTTAAAGGCGAAGCAGTTATTTATAACATATCCTATGTCCTGTAACATTCAATATTCAATCTGAGCGTTCATATTCCAAAGCCCGGAGGTATCGGGTTTTAATAGTCGCATAGCAGAAGCACTAAGCTTTAGTACGCATCTAAATCCAATATAGACAATTAGTTATTATTGTTGGTCTAACATTAGTTCAGTGATATCAATAAACGTTTAATGCAACTGTGGTATCGGCCGATTGCCCTCCGGATACGCACGACCTAGTTAACATAACTATTTAGTTTAATATATAATGATAGTGCATGTATCCCACATGTTAGTAGACATTATTTTCCGAATAAATTATTATTATCTGTGGATTGAAATATTTATTATCGATGAACAAATTAAATAAACTAAATATCGTACGGTGCCTGAGTGAAGTGGTCAGCGGGAGAGAGGTTAAAATCCTGATAATGACGAAGCAAAAAGTCGCAGTCTGTCTGAGTACAGAACGCTGATCGCCTATTTGCTAGTACAATAAATCGATCCTCAAAACGAAAGAACATAAAGACTACAAGGGAAGAAGAAATTTCGTGGGATCATTTAACAATTTTAGACGTTAATTAATGTAAAATTCTAACGTTATCCGAGTATAAGGTGTTCATATAATTAGATTTCACATCTCAATAAGTAGTCTATAAGGAGCTTGTCTCTGAAAGTTTCGTCGTAGGTAGTCAAAAGGTGTGCGAAAGTTGGGTCCACGACGGCGTCGCTAATGAAAACCGATGTGCCATTAACGAAGACGGACCGGCCGCGGCGGTACAAAACTAAGAAATATTAACAGATCGGTTCTTCCGATTTTCGGATCCAATAAATTGTTTGCGACGCGCCCTGTAATGGAAATGAGATCGAAAAACGGCGTCAGCGAAAAAAATGTTTGTTTATCGATGTAATGCGGGCCCGGAGTTGACACACGTGATGAAAAAAATATTGGGTGAGTTTAGACGAGAACGCTTTAATCTGCGCCGAATTGCGTCTACTGCTGATTACAATTTCGTGATATTAAAATACGAAATAATAACAACGAAATCATGTTTATCATTTCTTTTTGTTATGTTTACCTTTCTACATTTACTGGACAAATAAATATAACCTACATTTTTATTTTAGAAATGTAAATAATCATCTATTTTTGTAACTTTTGACAGTGACCTATAATAAAGATACGGTCCTAAAACAGCGTTACTCGATGTTGTGCTGAGTCAAAGTTCAAGTCGCGACAGATTATATTGTAAATATTACATGACCGAATTTCCTGTGCCCGATATCGTTATCACTTGTACTATGGGTCACTGCGTAGCTTTGTTTCCGACGGACATGCAGACAAGATTGCGAATTAGTGGGCGCGAACAACTTTCTAACTGCGCAGTTTTACAATTTTTTTTCCTGTAAGATAAAATGTTTGGCTTTGTTACAAAAATATCATTTTATCCGCAGTTAATTTGACGGTGTGTTTAAAATTTTATTAATATTATCATGTCCTAGTTAAATGTAAAAGATTATAGCTAAATAGTTAGAGCTAGGGCATATTGAAAAGAAAATGCTAAAAGATGATCAGAAGACAAAACGAAACCACAAAGATGAAAATGTAGCTTTATACAACATTAATACAGTGCTAGTGTGCGTTATAAATCATTATAAACAAAGGCTTGCTGGTCATTCCTGCTGAGAATCATATCCCTTCCTAATGTATAATCCATGTACATATTGTGCGTGAACAATGAAAGAGAAAATTTACTTTTACATCGATATACCACTAATTATTTTTAGAATAACCCTTCCTTTATAATGCTAGGGTAAATTCTTTGTTGAAAACGTATCTGAGGGGAGGAATGCGAGGGTTGAGCTTAGTTACTCTCTGCTAAAGTGGCCTATTACCTGCGGTAGCTTAGAGTATCAGGCTACAGAATGCTTCAACCATACACCGATCGGTCCACAATTAAATATTCCTGGAACTAGCTTACCCTTAAAATTGTGTTAAATGTAACCGGATTTTATTTCGCTATTACGTAAAACACGACCTTTACTTATCCAGTACTTTTAGTTTAATCCATTTTATTATTATTGACCAATTTTGTAATACAACGCCCAAAGATCATTAGAGCCTTCTATGTCATTATAAAGATCAACTTTTCTAACTTTCTGGCAAAAGGGGAAACAATTTGTCGGACAATTCGAAAACCTTCCATTCCAGCGGAGTTACTTATATCGAACACAAAAGAGGTTCACTTACAGCCTCATTAAGGTGCTCAGAGGCGGGCCACTGAAGGAAAATTAATTTATACGTGGGCCTGTTCGGTAGAAAAATTACAGAAGGCAATTATAGAAGACGTCTCTCTTCATTAACTTAGGTCAGGCACCTTTGTTCTCTAGCAAATTTAATATTGTACATTAACCTTCACGGATTATGTTACGAGCTTCGGTAATTGTGTTTTGTTAGCGGTTTTTCTTTATACCCGTGTTGTGTGGGAAATCAAATCAGTATGTTACTATCTCCATCGGATAAGAGCGATGGAATAGGGAGTGCGCTTATTTATGGGCGCACTTTCTTCTGCATTATATTATATCTCCTACGTAGTATTCTTGTTTCAATTGAGTTTAGACAATGTTTCAGAAAATCGACCGAGAGAACTATTATTATTAAACAATCGTTTAGGCGACCTTTTAAGAAAATTATCGTTTTTACAAACATTAAGATATTTTGTTAAAAATATTTCAAGCAACTGAAATTAGATCAATTTTATCAGCAACGTCTTGACTTTATGACAATAGAGCGCGACTATTATATCAAAAGCCATTATATAAAAAGCCGTTGTTGCAGAATTAAAAGAATATCGTAGAACTCTATAAACAGTTATGTTATTAAGTTTTAATTATTTAAACAGACGGTAACAAAAAGCACCCGCTTCCTCTGTTTCGTTTAAATGGTTTTTCTCGGATGTTTTTGATTCCATAACAATGCGTCTGGCAACTTGGACCTTTTTTCACGGCAAGAGTGAATAGGCAAGTACTTAAAACATGCTTCCGTTAATAATTTTTTCGTGTTACGATTTTCGTAGAATTTCTAAAAATAAACAATAATAAGTCATGGTCGTTTTCCTTTATTTTCAAATTTAACAGAAATAAACTTCTAATACAGATAACGATATATTTTAAGGAATTTTTCTCTTAACACTTTTACATCATAAAATAGCCTGACTGAAAAAAAATAGTAACTATATCTTGCAAAAATATTATTAATAGTGACTTTAACCCTGTTTATGTCTACATTTTAATGAACATAATATAGTCATATAATTTATCAATTAATTACAGATTATTGCTACGGACAGCATCATAATTTTTATGAAGAGATAATACAAGACAATTATTGTAAGCATAACAATAATTTATTAATAATAATAATATGTTATTACCTTTTACATAGTAGTCGCTATTATTAATAATGTGGATAAATGTATTTTTTTTCAACCTGATAGGTTTTTAGATGAAATATATCATCGATACTTTAAATAAGAAGTTTTTGAGAATCTTTATTCAGTTATTCATCGTATTCCTACTAATATTATAAATGCGAAAGTTTGTGAGGATGTATGTACGTATGTTTGTTAACCATTCACGCAAATACTATTGCACCGATTACAATGAAATTTAGCACACATGTAGAGGGTAACTTGAATTAACACATAGGATAGGTTTTATCTCGGAAATCCTACGGAAACAGGAACTATGCGGGTTTTTTTTTGAAAACTCGGGCGAAGCCGCGGTCGGAATGCTTCTGTAATTATATCGACGAGTATGTTGAAAAGTTAAAAATAAAACCCTAGAATAAACAAAGAAAGTGAGAAAAGTTCACTTCTATAGTTTTAAATCAATACGGCTACATTTCCCCGCTTCAGTGCAAGAAAGTGAATGAAATTTAAATAAATTTTAATTGCAAACTTAGTTGGATTCTACTTTTTTTAAATATGCACAGGTGCACATTTTCAATCTTCAAAGATGTTGAACTAATTTCCTGCTTCAGTCGCTAAAGTGCATTCGATTTTCTCGATTCAATTCTCAGAACGATCGAAACATAATAATATTTTACTGTTATATTAAATTGCTAGTTTACTATCGCAAGCCTGTGTTAATTGATCAAATATAGATCTGTTTTAATAAAGAATAGTCATATAATTCACCTGTTTATAGATACGAGATAGATAAGATAGGTTTTCGGCCAAACGGAAAGAAGGTTATAGACGAAAATTGTAAATTTTAACTTACGTATGTAATATTTCGCTACAAATTCAGTTTAATCTATATTTGGGATATATTTATCTTCATGCAGTATCTATTTTCAGTTAGATATGTATTTTGTTACTTCGGAAGCAAGTAAATTAATTTATTCAAAACTAGCGGTCCGCCCCGGCTTCGCCCGTGGTACATGTTTACGTTTCCTCTACATAAGAACTATCCTCGTACTTCAAGGAATATAATAAAAAAAGAATTATCGAAATCGGTTCAGCCGTTCTGGAGTTATGCGCTTACCAACACATTTTGCGATTCATTTTTATATATAAAGAAGAAGATATATAATCCTCTACTAGGTACGTGTGAAAAATCAATATAAATTTGTTGTAAGAATGCAAAAAATTATATATTTTGCAACTATGTAGAACATATTATGTTATGTATCAATGAAAAAGATATCCACCCGACATTATGACATTTTAATCTTTATTTATTATAAAGGAAATACACTTTAATTGTTTCTTTTAGATTATAACATGTCGTTTACACCAGTTATACAGTTGAATGACTTCAATATTAATTTATGTTTATTGGAATATCCTATTTATGCATTTTATTGTATTATATATTTACTTCTACTCAATCCAATTTTTTTTTCTTCTGTTTCTCAATTTATTATCTCGCTTCTTTGCCTTCTCCCCGTGGTTGCCTGGCAGAAATCACTGCATAGTGATAAGGCCGCCCTTTGTGCTTTTGTTTATTGTAAACTGTTATTTTATGTACCTGATTTATTGCAAAATAAAGTGTTAAATAAATAAATAAATAATAAATAATTGTATTATAATCTCACATAAATTAAAGTTTATTAATATATAATATATAACTATAATAAAATACACTATATTTAGTAACAAATCAAATACAATATTAAACTTACATACATCTAATATTTATCATATTTTTCGGTTGAATATATCATCTCTCATTAAAAGTCAAGCGTTAATTCTGATGTTATTTACTCTAATAAATATTAATAAGTAATTTTATATTAATAGGCTTACATTGAACTTTCACCTTTGTCAATATGGTTTTATTAAAGCGATAGGATAGGCCCTGCTGGGAACACTCTTCAAGCCATTCGAGATTGTTTTCCATTCATTATTTATTTATTACTAGCGGTCCGCCCCGTCTTCGCCCGTGGTTCCTTCATGTTTAAACTATCCTATCTCTCAAGTTGGATCGAACTGCACATGGTGTGCGAATTTTATTATAATCGGTAATCGGTTAAGTGGTTTAGGAGTCCATTGAGGACAAACATTGTGACACGAGATTTATATATATTAAGATTTCTTACAACTACCTATTTATGAGGTAAAAATAGTAAATATGAAATAATTTCATATTTTGTCCAAATTTTTTATTAACTCTATTTCTATTCCAATTTTATTTTTATAGAATTTTCAAAAACTTTATCACAATTAGAACTAATTAGCACTGAAAAGGAAAAGAAATTTCCACGTATACGACACGGGTCAGCTCATAACATGTGTATAATTGATATTATGTAAATTTCCAGTGAAAGTTCGCTTACTTAACTACATTATAATAATATGATAGAAATTATACCAACAAGGGATATATTAACCACATATTTATGTCTATATTTTGTTAATCATCACTACATAGTATAAAACAAAGTCGTTTTCTCTGTCCCAATATCCCTATGTATGCTTAAATCTATAAAACGCAACGGATTTTGATGCGTTTTCTTTAAATAGATAGAATGCTTCTCGAGGAATATTTTAGTATATAATTTATTAGCTTTTAGACAAGCGATCGAAGCCACGGGCGGAAAGCTAGTATTATACAAAAACAAACTCTTTTAGTTGGCAATTTCTATCGTATCCGAAACTATTTACTGAATAAAAATTTCCAAACCGATTATAACTCAGTTACGCCTGTCACAGATATTCAGATTTGTTTGTCCGTCCATTTAACTTTTACGTTGTCGAATTCTCGTAGGTATGTATATAGCGGAACTTTGTAAATTCCGTACTACGAAACAGGGCATGTAAAACTATTTCGGCCTTTAGGTATAGCTTTTCCAATTCGTTTTTAATTTCACGTTGAACCATACAATCTATACCTACTTGACTTGCACGTACAAAATTACAAACTGCCTACAGACCATCGTTACTTCTAATTTATAGGTATTTTCTTTATTTTGTAATTGTATATGTTAACCAATTATATGTTATTTGTGTAACCAATATAATTGAATGGTTATTATAATAAAGAGTCAGTCTTAAATCGGATCTCGTTTGCTTAACGCGTCTCTACCAACGCTCACCGTATAATTGTACATACAATTCGTCTTATTTTGTTAAAGTGTTTACAATTCTTAGGCTGTGTTTATTCTTGTCATTCTAAATTATGCTATTCCATACACCAAAAGGTTGTACATAAATTTGGCATCAACCATGCCAATTAAGCGCAGTCAAAACGCTTGCAATTCTCCCAGGTCACATGCATGGCATTTATTAAGGTCGGACTGATTGCGCCCATCATACAAGCGACTCGAATAAAATCCACGTAGGCAGATCAATTCAATTATAGTCGTCAATTTATTGCAACCGTCGCTTTTAATATTTATTTTGACATGCTTATTGCATTTGCTGTTAAGAAATGTAAGGGATTTAATGAAATACCTTTTGAGCGCTGAAAATTGTAATTCATTTGAATTGGTTGCAGACGTTCAGACAGTATTTTATTTATAGTACAGAGAAATCAAATAAAATAACATTTGATTAAAAGCAAAGTAAAATAAAAATAGACGTCATCGAATGCTCAATTAGGTACTAAAAAAAAAAAGAAATCTCTAAATAGAGACAATAATTAAGATTCCTGCATTTATTTAAGTTTAAAATAAAAAATAATGAAGGGCAATATATTATTATTGCCTGGTCTCATCTTCTATAGTTTATTTAATGCCGACGAACATCAAACCACGATGATAACTTTCCATAACAAACTAAATATACCTACAGGAAATTCTTTGTTTAATATAATAACTAGTGGCGTAGTAAGTTCTTAGTCACCGCAAGGTCTGTTATCGGAGTTATGGAACGGAGATATTATGGTAAAGTTATTGGAACTCAATAAATCGCTTCAACTACTTTATTTAGGCTGTAAACATTGGGAACTTTCTCGAATATCCATATCAACTGAAAGACCTACTTCCATAAAACTAAATTGTTCTTTTATCTCATTTTATAAATACCCATTTATTATTCGAACGTTTCATATTAGATCTAAGTTGTTAAAATATTCAACAACGAATGGAATTACTTTTCATAATATCATCTAGGTAATACAATTTTAGTACATCATCGTTATTCGCCGTGCTAAAGCAAAAATGAAACACTTTGAGGGTTAACAAAAATGGTTGAGTGAAAAACATTTGCACGAATATTTGGAAATGTTCTCCACTAAACCGGAGTTTCATTAAATTCATAGAATTGAAGGGATCAAGCTGAGCTATAAAACTGACTCTGTAATATTTTTTACAGCTCTGCAAGATTCTTAAGTACGCAATCTGGGAAGACTTTATTAGTTTTGAGTTGGGATTTTATGTTCTAAGAACCTTAATGAGTGTCATATCTGATTCAACTAGAAATTGTGTGTAAATATTTGCAGAATTTGCGTCTGCTGATAAATTTTGTATTTCACCTTAAAATTTTAATTTTCAAGTACCTATAAGTATTAAGTTTGTCAACGATGTGCTTTTAAGAATTTTCTAACAATAAAAATCTCCAACGCTTTATGTCCAGTTGCCTTTTCAATTTATTTCTTAAATATTTCAAAGAATTTTTATTATAAGAATGAAATGAATTCCACTATCTTTGCAATTTGACTGTTACGCCAAAAAATTGAATACGCCACAATCACTGAAATTGGTTTCCATTGTATCGAATGATGAACAAAAAGTAACATGTAAACATAAAGAATCTAATTTAAGTCCATTTGCTTCGTTAAGAAACAACGTTATCAACGTTACACCGTACCGTGTAAACAAAAGGAAAGGCTATTTCATTATCTCGGGGACAGTTACCAGAATAAATATGAAATAAACATTCATACAGCGAGGCTTACATCGCTCCCAAAACTGTAAGTCTACTGTTCCAAATTATAAACTTTTCTCGTTATGCAACTAATTGGTACAAAATTAAAATCATATACAAACATTCGTGTTCCTAAATATACATTTTGATGGAAACCTTGTTCATTTGACTTTTTTTTTTTTATATAAGTAGGACATTATTACACAAATCGACCTAGTCCCACAGTAAGCTCAATTAAGGCTTGTGTTGTGGGTACTAGGCGACGATAAATATAATATTATAAATACATATATAGATAATAACACCCAGACCCAAGAACAAATAATTGAGTTCATCACACAAATATTTGCCCTGACCGGGGATCGAACCCGGGACCGTCGGCTCAGTAGGCACTACTTTACCACTGCGCCAACCGCATCGTCAAACATTTCACTTCACTTTGAATTGTCACTTTGAATCAAACATTTTTCCTTCTTTCACTAAATGTTTGTAATTACTGTTTTGCAACTCGCTCTTGTGACGTTTTTGTCATGATGCTAAATTAAACTAGAAAGATCTGACTTATAATTAATTTTGTCAAGTAATTGACAAAGGACGGTCTTAGCAATAACGCAATTATAAGTCCTAATAAGCCTTTATAGATTAAGAAATAGCCTATTATTCACAATTAGCATTCCAAAAATCATGTACCATATCAGGCTACTACTAAAACATTATTTAAAAACAATCCTAGAAGTCATGTATTAAACAAGAATCTAAATAATATATTTTTCCGTTTTCCCCGTTCATACGTGCATAATTAAGCTGGCTGCCGGCGATTGAGATATCCCCCGAGTATTTTGCGGTTTGTTTGTTGCGGACTGAATGTGAGAGCCCATTACTTCGTCTTTAATATAAGCGCCTGGAGCGTGAACACAATCACTATTAATGTTGTGTTCGCCGCGACTAGTCACTCAGGTGATGTAGAAAGGTTAGGAAACAAATGACACGTTTTTTCTGATCTAGGGTAGATGTTAAAGTCAAAGGGAAAGTTCACACGCCTACTGACTGGATATATAAACATTTAAAATGATTACAGGCAATTTAAAACTGTTTTTAAATTGAAAATCTAAATCATGTTTGAATTAAGTGTAAGGCGTATCTTAAGTGACATATAATACTTTACAAACTAAATTGAAAGGCACAAAACTCGAAGAAAACATGATAAATATACAAGCATATCAAATTCAAATTTGTTGCTTGCAGCGCGCACGGGAACAAACGAGGCAGTCTTAAGATTTATGGTACAGAAGTAAAGTAAGGATATCCATATTTCATATGGACATACAGACGGAGCGCAAAATATATATGAGATTAAAAAACTCCACTGGATGTGCAGACGCGTTTTAGCTAAATAGCTTTTACATGACACGTCCACGCTTAACTCCGCTACGTTACATTGCTATTAGCATTCGTATAAATTATATTATCAACAGATTTGCTCGCTGTGGCATTACGCTGGAATAGTAATAAGCTCGTAAAGCCTTTTTTCTCTAGCAGAAAGTTCTCGACTCTTTGACGTAGGTACGTAGCTTCCACTTTTCAGCTTCCAACATTTTTCGTTCTTATTTAAAAATTAAACTCGATTTTCACATTGTTTTACAATTGTGTTTATTATTGAATTAACAGAGTACGCATTGTACTTATGGCGTGCGCGGCATTTGGGAGTCGTTCGAATGTAAAGTGCCTTTGTTTTCCCCACATAGTTGATTTCCAATTAGGATCCACGAACTTTGTCACCTATTTCATGTACGCAGAAGGCAATTTTGATCGCGGTCTGTAATTTACACAACTTTGACCAATGAATGTATTGGGGTCGCAATAGCGCGCACATTTATATTTGATGATAAGATAGTGTTTACAATTTCACAATATTAATTAAAAGACATGGCACATTCAGATGTGATACATTAAAACGCAATTATTAACATTGATAACACACGTGCAATAACATGATCAGCTACATTCATACAGTTCTTTGTAATTGTGACGAATTATTGATAGCGTGGTCGATAAGCGCCTTTTTATTAAAAAAAAAAATACAAGCGTGCGTTCATTAAAATACTCACGTAAAGCTTTTAAAAGTTGCGAACAATACACGTGCTAAGACTATGTAAGAGCGGCTTAATACATTAAGGCTCCAACATAGAACACTTTGTCACATGCAAGTCGCATTAAACTTTGCGACGTTGCGTTGAAGTTACATGAAGTCACGGCTTTAGCCTTTATTCGAGTTCCTGACGGGCAGTTTCCGATCCGAAGGCAAAACGCTTTCTGCAGTAATTCTATAGCAATTTACCGTTCAAGCAGCCCCCTGGGTACTATGTAGTAGAAACGATGATGTCGGGGAGATTCAGCCGAGCTCCCATGTGCATACATTCTCTTTAGACCTTTATTGACTTATGCTTTAGCATTTTCCCCCATACGATATCAGTTCAATAGAAGTATAATACTAGTTTTAGACTACAGATAACTATAATAATATTCAGTTAATTTTCAGCAATGTTCGTTTATGCGGATTTTAAAATTAATACTTAAAGCGAGCCGCAGGAATAAAAGTTTATGCCGACAGATAAGCCGCGCTTACGTATTTTAATGTTTCAGGAGTTGCAAAACCGTAGCAGGTAGCGAAACTTTTAGCGGCGGTTTTGTATTAAAAAATTAAGTTTTAATTAATGATCCGAATTCATATTTTTATAACTTTCCGTAAGTTAAACAAAAACCTCGAACAATCCTTATTAATTATAGCGTTTCAATTTTAGCTTCGTTCTGAAATATTAAGCGTATTTAACTTAATATTTGTAGAGGTTTTATGAAATTGCTTTAGCTACACAAAGTCCCCAACGACTATGAAACATCAGCAATACTAACTAATCAGCCAAATACAGCGAAGAAGGAAACAAAACCAACAAACGCTGAAGTCAGTTTTCAATTTAATTTATATCGGTTTATATTGCTCACCAAAAGCAAATCAGGCGCTACGATGTTTACCAGCCGATCGGTTGATTGGACCAACCACTTTGTTTTCAAGAAACATTCCCCACCGCTAACGAGAACACCGTTCCCCGCACACGGGACCTTGTTCTCTTTGCCTTCCTAATGAGCCATTATATTTAATCAATCCCTTAATTTTTAGTACGTTTTATCCCGTGACATATATAAAAAGAACTCTTCGTTTAAGCACTAAAAATATATAAATATTACAATATAATGTAGGTAATTAATATTTGACGATACTGGCTTTCGTAATGTTATAAAAGTTATTTGTAAAAAAAGTATGTATAAGATTTGACTTGAGAGTTTTGGGCGGTTAATCATAAAGACATCTAGTAATTGATAACTATGTTAAAATTTATGTTCACATGCACATTCTTGGGAAGAGCTTTAAGAAAACCTCTTCAAGTTGAGTCTTGATTTAAATATAACTGTTGGTAATGCGCTATGTATGTTCAAAGACCGCATTACGCTGTAATTTCTCGGATGTATAACGTACTATAATGTATTCTTTGATATTACAATGAGGGTTGTATAAAAGGAGAATCTTTATGGAAACATATACGTATGATCACCGTAACGATCCCGTGTAACATAAATTATACTTGAGGCAGTCAGTGGGACGCACGCTGCATTGTTTGACATTCGCATTCATGGTCGTTAGTCTATATGATGGATTAACCTTTGCTATATTTATACGTTACATTTCCAAACACATAAAACCCAAACACACATATGGTACATTAAAAATTGTGTGAAATGACTCGTTCCATCTATGCCGTAAAGGGCTCGAACAAGAACCCATTCCTTTCTCATTAAAATAAATTCAGATATACGTGTATCGCATTCTAATAATCGCTACCATTTTGCACTTACATAACCTAACACGCTTCAAAACTTCAAAACCAACAGTTCAAATAACTGATCATTTTTCTATTATTTTGCTTCATGAATTTCCCAGTCGCGTTCTCCACTGTCGAGATAAAACGAATACCTCCTTATTGTCTACAGAATACATCGACACTCGGCGATAAACCTCGGACTTAGGAAATAAATAGCAGACAGCCTCCGTCGTAGCAAGCACGGGCCATTTGAGAAATTTATTGTGCGCATTTAACCGCAAATAAATTGGCCACTGCCACGTGAACTGTGCTGTTAGTGGCAATACCTTCCAACGGCTCCGCTGCTGTTTCACCTTAAATGCCTCTAATCCGACGGCCCCTGTTGGCCATTTTGTTCAAGAACGACTATTACAGGCTGCTTTCGCATTCCTAATAGTTGTTAGAGAACGAATTTGCTTTTAAACTTACCAAATTGTTACATAGACGCCTATTTTTATCCAGCTAAGTATAATGGCCGTCTGAGTGAGCTCCAAATTCTTTTCATAAAAAAACTTTTCAGCTGAAATATTGAAAACTATATAAATGAAAAGGGAATTTTAATTATTACTTCATTCCAAAATTGCATGATCCAGTTATTTCACAAAAGGCTGAAAGAGATACCCTTGAATAAATTCCATTGATGTAGAGAACATTAATGAAACTATCATTAATGGACCACAATAAATTCGAAAATAAATACACATTTTGATGAACGAACGAAATTATATTAGTCTCTCAAGGCATTAACCATTCTGTAAAGTTTTGACTTCGTTAGTCCTTTACAAAAATTGTACACTTTGTAAAAATCAAAAGGTACACCATCTCCAAGCCTTTTCCATTAATCAACGTCGCTTTGCTAACGAGAAATATTTTTAGAAGCTGTCTATTCCGTTAAAATGAAAACAAATACTCGGCAAATTCACGGTACAGAGGCGAGCTTGGTGCAAGCAATCTCTGTGGAATATGAATTGCGGTGGTTTATATTTAACCAATTGATATTAATGATTCAGCCGCCGTAATTAAGTCGCTTAGTTTATACTTTCCATGAATAACACGCTTTTGCTTTTATTAGTCTCTATTAAAACAGTTATTTCATTTATATTATTCCCATCTTCAGCTCTTTACAAATATTATTTATTATCATAACAAAATTTTATTCAGACCACTTTAATGTTAATGTTTTATGTGTAAATATAATCCAGGACGATTACATAACAATTATGACTGTATGTTTAACTGTAGCACATAATATTTGCGTGTCAAAGAGCTGTTTTTAAGTAGCTTCTTGACATAAACGTTGTGACGGTAACACGACAAGTTTTAGGTCACAAATTTTATTTCTCTAGAATTTTCCAGAACATTTTGAGGCGTATATAAAAGTATTTGTAAGCCTAACGTAATGTAACACGCCCTGTACGTATTCTAAGAAAATTGACTATAAGTGGCGAGCTTTATTGGCTCTCTCGGTGCACTTTATTAATTAATGGCTGTATCAAGTGCGACTATTAAGCCTTAATATGTGTGAACGACGGCACTTGATTGATACATTAATTAGGACCCATTTTGGCGTACATTAACGAATATAGCACAGAGTAGCTAATTTAAAATAAATCGAGCTTCGTAATTTTCATATAAATTTAATATTCGTGTAGTTATGGCACGTGAGCGGACAGACCACCTGTGTGGGATTACTTGCTTACTAATGGATTGGAGGTTTTATTTCGACTTGATTGTGATGGTATCGACTGACAGCAATTTTTTATATCACGAACGATGAAACATGATGTATTACCTTAACATGAATGTGAGTGCAATGAAATATGTGTTTCATGTTGAAATCCTTTGAGAACACGATAGTGTATGAACCAGAGCGGCTATCTTATAAGAGAGTGCATGGTTATTTAAATGGTCCAATTTTACCATTAAATACGAATATCGAGCTGCCTGGATTAGTAACTTGGCATTTTTCATCTTTACAGTGTGGGTCAAAAACAACTTCTAGGAATTTGGCACGCCATTAGGGAAACGTATAAACAATAACAATATTAATATAACAAACGATAACTCCGTAAATTTTTTAACCTTCACGTAATCGAGCTCGCAGGCAGAACTATAAATAAATATTTGCCTTTTTTATTAAAAATAACCTATGCAATAAAACGTTGACCGACTTTAGTCCACTACCAAACCGGGGTTCATAAAAATCCAAGTACAGAGGTTCATTGTTAGCCAACCTCATTGTTCTCGATGTGACATCAACAAAATGTACCTACGGTCAATCTAAGCACCGACCTTTCACAGAAAATGCGTTCTATTCTTGAAATAAAAATTTCCACGTTGTTTCGTAAATTACAACAAAAAGTATGCTGCTGTTGGATTTGTTTTTTTTTTCTTTTTTTAATAAGAGGCAGATGAATGCGGCATCATTATGAAGTATGAGTTGTTGAAATTAAAACAACGTGAATGTAGAAATAGAATATTGCTTAGATTGTGGTGCACACTCACGTGTTTCGCTTTAACGCGGCGCCTTAGCCAATGACCTACTTACGAATGGAGGTAATAATTTGTATGCCATAGTTATTATAAAAATTTGTTCACTTTGGGTTTAAAATATATAATTTGTTATAAAAAACCTTATTAACATATTTAACTACATTAACTAGCTGTCCAACCCAGCTCCGTCCGGTTACTTTTTAACAGTAATTATCTTAATTGACGCGGAACAAATGAAAGCATATCCCTTTTAGGCGTTCTTAATAATAAGTGACTAAATAGCAATATTATATAATCTTTGTCAATCAGCAGCAGCCCCACGTTTACGAACCGTAGGTATAGTAACTAACTACCATTTTTAACCGACTTCAAAAAAAAGGAGGAGGTTATCAATTCGGCCGGTATGTTTTTTTTTTATGTATGTACACCGATTACTCCGTGGTTTCTGAACCGATTTACGTGATTCTTTTTTTGTTCGATGCGGGATGGTGTCGAATTGGTCCCATAAAATTTTTATTCGGATAGGCCCAGTAGTTTTTATTTTATGAGCATTTTTGTCTGTATTTGTAAATGTTGCAAGTGCAAGTTTGAAGTCGGTTGTTTTTAAAGCAAATATTGACTTGTTATTATACACAAGTTCATCCAAACCGCAACAGCAATAAAACACGCCACAAACTGTCGGAAAAGCGAACTTTTCCTCCAAACAATGCTTTCGACACGCACGTTATGACACCGCTGAATTGATTATAAAGTTTTGTGAAATCGAGCCCGCACGCAATACATCCAGCAAACTCCATAAATCACATTGCTATCTAAACATAGGCTAGAATATTGTTCTGATTTATAGAGAAAAAGTGAGATCGTCTTTGGACAAATAGGTCTTAATACGATCCTTCGTACAAGTATTCTAAGAAATGGAATAATAGTCTTCTTTGAATATGAAATTCTGGAATTGTATAAAATGTAGAAAATTGTTACGAATTCAGGAAATCTGTTACATATTTGTTATCTTATAAATTGTATCAGTTTTCACACAAATAAAATGTATCCACATTATGAAAAAACGATCTACATAGATAAAATAATAACGTAATAAGCATATTGACGTCCTGAATAATAAAATTAATCAATGCCTCTGAGCTCACTTTAAAAAAAATCTAAAAAAGCACCCTTACACTGAATTACGACCTTACCTTACCTTATAATTAACATTGCAACAAAGATACACAGCTAAACTTAACGTGTAGTTATATCACTTGTACAAAACACTAGTTAACGCGAAACAGTTAAAACCGGCGTTAAAAACAGTGACATAATTGAAAGCGCTGCTTATTCCCAACGAGGTCAGTTAGGCGGGTTCTAACGCGTGATAACGAAGCGCCCATATAATTGCGACTTGCAACCACAAACTTTCCTTTGTTTCCTCTCCACGGCTTCTGACTCCCGCTCGTGCACTGAACACTCTAGTAATCCCCTCCTTTGAACACCGAAACCGGTTTTGTACTGAAAACATAGCTACTTCATTAACCCAGAAAATTAATTTCTTTGCAATTTTTAAAGCATTTATGCAACTTTTAATCTCTTTGGGTGGGAACGCTAAATTCCTGTGAGGAGCCTCTTTTCTAAATGTAAAAGTAGTGCTAAAAGAAAAACTGTAACGATGGGTGTAAGTTCAATTTTGCCTCAATTTCAGCTCATTTGTTGTTACATTTTTCGTTCAAAATGCAACGAAAATTAACACGAATGTGCACTGCAATTGAGTAAACTTAAGTACAAAAATATATATTGTACGTTACATGTTCTTGTATTTATTTACGTAGTTGCAGTAGTCGTATAAACGCTTCAGGCTTTTTTGGTTCCAATAACATTTAAAAGATAAATATTTTTGTTGCGAAAATTTATCTGGACTCTATTTTATTATTATTTTCGTTTTTATTCAACTCTTAAAAAGTAAATATTAAGAGCCACAACAGAAAATATCATATTCATATAATAATAATATAGTAGATGTAAAACTTTCCATGAATATGGATTACACGTTCATATTATTGGAATTAAATTAGCGGGATATAAGACTAGGTTTAGAATGAAAGTCACCCCGTATAAATGACCACATGCCATATTACAACTTGAAAATCCATCCTACGATGCGTTGGTTTGTGCGCTTACCACTAATTCTGCTTCGATTGAAACGCAGCTTGTTATTGCAACAGCGTATCAGGTAAACGAGTTTCAGTCCAACATGAGATTTGTTTCGCAGTCAATCACATTGTGCCACTACAATTGCTCGGCTTACAAGGCACAGCCTAATTTTCAAAGCTTTGTATCCCGTTGCGGCACACCACAAGTCCGCTTGGAAATTTCATATGAATTAACTCGTCACAAGCCTAGTAGCAATTATGTATTTAGCTAGTAGTGAAATGCGTGTGATGCGGGTAAATTAAAATCGCTACGTGGAAATCGACGATTGTAATGCGAACATTCGATTAAACCAAAACGCGCTATAATTTTCCTGTTAAATTTAAAATTAATAAACTTTATTAGTACAGCTTCATTTGTACATGAATATTAGGGTAAAATTATTGTGGTAATCATATTGGAATACCATGCTAATTTAATTCGTGGTATATCTGAATTTCAAAGTATTGAATGAGAGAGTAGGTACTCTCATCTATTTGGTTCTATTTTTTCGATTATGCATCGATTACCATCGCATTTTGGTTTTTCAGGAGCATAAAATAGGTTCTAATTATACTAACCAAATCACTTCCACATTCGTGTCGTTTATTAAGTCAAAACCCAGTAAGGTCCAGCCAAATCCCTATTACAGTGATCGAGTCTCGATAGTGTGGACTTTGTTACAAATATAAGGCGCTGTAGCAATTTGGGTCCAATCTCAATTTGCACAGAGCCAGTCCCACGGTTTGCGGCAATCGTCACCTATTTCCAAAACTTCCATCCATGCTTACCGTAAAAGAATTGTGTATTTTCTTTGTGCGAACTTTTCCCGACTTAAATAGATAGAAAGTTGCCGCTTACTCTCCCAGTACTTATATTTATAAAGCCCTCTCCTCGATACCTCATTAACTGTTGAACTGTATTCAGAGGTTATAATAATACAGACAATAACAAACAACAACCATTATAGTACAGTTGCTGTGAAACAAATACGAGTTCTCTATCGTGAAATATGCCAAGAAAATTATAAAAAGCTCAGAAAACCACTTTGCGTACTTATTTCGCCGGCGGTTGTTTTGTATTATGAAAGAAATTTCGAAAAACGATTTTGCACAAGCTCGAAATTTTATAAGCTTATAGCTGCCTACTTTTACTGAACAACAATAAATTCACAAAAATATTCCAACAAGATGTTCAAGATACTGTGGATTATTCCATAACAAAACAAAATTGTTTTTGAACACGGTGTAAATTTTAATACAAGCGTTTAAAATACAATAGTAGGTATACATTCGAGTCGCAGAACATACGACTAGATGACAAAAAGTCGAGTGTAAATTCTTAGTATTGTTAAAATTCCTCTTTCACTTGCGGAGAGTCTTACAGAATCATCTGAAATTTTACAACATACATAATATGCATGCGGCGTTAACGATTCATCTGAACGTTGTACGTATAGAAGTGAATATTGCACAAGCTGCCTACTGTGAAATTCATGACGTTTGCCGGTCTACTGACTGATTGGAGCTCGTATGTTGAATGTCATATATGTAAATTGAAGAATGAAATTCAAGAAGGCTTGATTGCTTTAAGAAAATCATCTCTTGGAAAATACATCATAAAAGTCGACCCGTTTTATTTTCTTCGTTTTATTTTCGTAACTGAGTTGTATGGGCATGGTTGTATATATAGCAGTATTTAAGAAATATTTTAACATTTTATAAATATTTAGAGTTTAGAAATTAGCAGCAACGAAATAATTTGATAATATTTATCATATAAAGTAAAAGCGAAGCTTATAATTTAATAAAATCTTTTAATAATGTAAACCTATTTTACGATTCAGATACTTATACAAAGATTAAACAAATTTAATGTAAGAAATCTCGATACAAATACTATAATAAAACATTTATTTCAACATAATATCACCGTGAAAGCTTTCGAACGATGATTAGCATTTTCTTTTCGCTACGTTAGCAAAAGTGGCGTGTAACTAGTAGCAATCAGGGGCAAAGGTATTCGAATGTGAATAATGATCATTGATGTTGCGCGGATTCACCTAATTTTCACGTTCACTGAAAATTGAAGAAGTCCCACGTGAATCCAATTTCACGGGAAGCGGTAATCTCATTAGAGACGTCTGGCATTCATTAAAATTTATACGATTCCGCGAGAGAAAACTTACAAAGTCGGTTGGCTTTCAACGAGCTCAGAACTTCTGATGCACTAATCTAAATTCGTCGACCCGAGGTCTCAGGTGTTCCGATAGAGTTGCCTCTTACTATTTTGGAACTTGCGATGTATGCCTCGGCTTCACCTAGGTACTTCTTTTTCAAACAAGTACAACCAATTTACAAAATGTTTTTTTTATTTCTTAACAAAAAATAAATAAACGAGGATGAAGCAGACTGGATAATATGCTACTGTCTGAATGAGAACATAAAATCAGTTATAATTGCACTTGGAATTTATAATACCTTTATTTAAACACTATTTGGTGGTCGATTGGTGTCACTGTGTTTTAATTTCTTGATTAATGAATTGAAAATGATTCGCAATTTAATTAATAAATAGACCGGGCATTTACCGAAATTAAATTAAATTCGCTACAAATTATACACCATCGCTAATTTGTTAAATATACTAACAAATTAATTAAATATCACGTACCTACCTCATTATAATGACTTTCATAAGTGCATAAATGTTATTTGGTTCCCTTTTCCTTTATTACGTAAACCACCGGCGATAACCATCATAGTGGGAGTTTGTAGAGCGTTTACATACGCAAAAGTTGTGGCTAGACTATATGATAACCCCAGTAATATGAATATTGTAAAATAATTACTATTTTGTGCGTCATACTAGCCTACGCATAATTAAGCAACGATCCATATATTCACTAAAATATTTTTTATACTATTTGCGTAAATAAACTATATTAATCTTCAAATCATGCCATATTACATTTACGACTTACAAAGGAGGATGCAGACACGTGTTTGCGTAGCACACGTTAGCGAAGAAAAAATTACATTCAACATAAAGGCAGGGAAACGGTTACCTCATCTATCCAGCGAATCCCGAAGGATAACGCAGCGCAATCTAGCGGAAATAGAAAGTCAAGTGTGGAATGCTTTAGGCAGAAGATAAATCCACACGTTGTAGTCCGTACGAACGCTTTACGGAATAGTGTTCTGAGCGTAGAGAATCGGGTTACGTTTTGCTTTTAGCGTGGATTTGAAAAATACATCTGCAGTAACTGCTTTTACGTAAGAGTTTAGGGCTGAATGTATTGCAAATACAAGCCAGTGGAGCCATGGAAGTTGCTAAGTCGGAAGCCTAGCGCATTTCTATCATGCATACATCTAATATCTAATATATATTATAAAGGCAAAAGTTTGTATGGATGTATGGATGTTTGTTACTCTTTCACGTAAAAACTACTGAACCGATTACAATGAAATTTAGCACAAATATAGAGGGTAACTTGGATTAACACATAGGATAGGTTTTATCCCGGAAATCCCACGGGAACGGGAACTATGCGGGTTTTCCTTTGCAAACGCGGGCGAAGCCGCGGGCGGAAACCTAGTCTTTCAATAAAGTTATTTTTATGTCATGGTTATCATTTATCAACAAGAAGGAAAATGCGAATCGTGCTATGTTTCAGCAATTGATTCACTCAATTAATATGAAAAGGCACCCGGAAAAGTTGCGGATACGTGTCCACCATAAATGGGATATAGATTAATTCTTTAGTTCCGTAGTTCAGTAAATATAAACAAGACTTTCAAACGTTCTAATTGGAATTATTATTTTAGGTATGTCGTATAACATAAAAAGGAAACACTAATAGAGTTAAAGAGCCTCTAATACACATGTGACCACTAGCATAATAAAATACAACGTTATAAGAAAGCATAATTCATAATTCAATTATAAGGAATATTAAGGTATACCTCAACACAAACGTATCTAACACAATCGGCTTATGATAAAACTTCTCGGTTCAGTATGAAAGTCGAGTAGACAACTAGTTATAAGTAGCTTAAGAATTCGTTACTAACTGTTTACTGTAACAATGGAGAACCGAGTGGATCAGAATCATTCTACACTTGATATTAATGTACTCAAGTATAAGTAGGGTTTTTTTTTTTTTTTTTTTTTATAGTGGGGAAATCTTCGAAAGATACCCACGGCCCCCGGGGGTGGAGCCAAGGGTTATGTCGGATTCTTACCGACTAAAACCCCACTGTGTTCCGTCGAGCCGCGCAGTTAGCCGGGGCCGCGGGTACTCTTAGAAATCGTCCACGACCCTGGCAGCGGACGCCCGGTTACGGGCCCACCTCCGTTACCACCTACGGCTGCGCGCGTGCGCGCCTCCTCCTTCCTCTGCGAGGCGGCATGAGCGGAACACGTCTCATGTCACCTCACTGCCCCGGACGATGGAGCATGTCCCCGGTCCATCGTCCAGAGCCCTTCGCTAGGGAGGCAGGTCGCGATCGCTAGCGACCGCGACTCGGCGTCGGCGCCTAAAGGGTCGCCGGCGCCGCATCGGGTCCGCGAGAGGGTTCCCCTCACGAACCCGCTCCGCCTCCTCTTTTCGCACCATCACCTCCTCACAGAAGGCGACCACCGCACGCCAGGACCTGGAGCCTCCAACCATGGCGCGAACCAAGGACGGGAGCGAGAGATCCGGCCCCACAGCAGCGACCAGTCGCTGTCTAGCCACGGACCACGCAGGACACACACTCAGCGTGTGGTCCGCTGTATCCTCCTCGCTTGGGCACCAATGGCAGGCCATGGTTGGCTCCCGGATCGCGACTCGACACAGGTATCGTCCGAAACACCCGTGTCCAGACAGTACCTGTGTCAAGCGGAACGTGAGAGCCCCATGTCGTCTGCTGCACCATTCTAAAAGTACCGGCCGGATGGCCTCCACCGTCCTTACACCTGCAGTTGGGTTCTCGAGACGCCGCACCCATTCCTCCATCAGACGCTCGCGAGCCGAAGCCCTCCAGCGCGAGACTTCTTCGGGGTTTGGTTCCAGCCCCGAAGACCTGGACCCAGCAATTCGTCGGTACACGTCCGCGAGTACAGCAGCGTCAAGTTCCCAAGGGGGGGTTCCGGCTAGTACGCAGGCTGCTTCAAAAGAGACAGTCCGATATGCCCGCGATATTCTTAGCGCCATGACCCGTTGCGGACGACGCAGAAGGGGTCTAGTCCGGGCGCTAAGAGAATCAGCCCAGATGGGCGCTCCGTACAGGGCCATTGAGCGGATGGCACCGGTGTAAAGCCGGCGACAGCTATCTCCAGGCCCCCGAAGATTGGGGAGCAAGCTTCCCAGTGCAAGTATAAGTAGGGTTGTTATAATAATATCCTTGTTATTCCAGTGGTGGGTGAATGAAAATGTTATCTTTAAAAGTACAAACAGCTTTGTGACAATAGTCATTTTTGGTGTAAGAAGTTGAATTTTTTGTTGAAAACCTTTTGATTTATTTTTCTAAATTAGATATCAATAAATTATGAAAACCGAGAGCAGTTTTAAAGTTATACTTATCTCTTTTAAAGTTTAATATGTTCATACCTTTAGCAGTAGTAAACGTTGATGCTAATGTATGTACAAAAAATAAATTTATTTCTATAAATAATAAATCCTAATCTTCTGTGAATAATCCAGCACTTTAAAGACACAGTTAAGACGATAAGATATAAAAATTCCCTTTAATGAACGCAGCCCGAATTAGTCTAATCTCCACTTAAATAAAACTCTGAAAAAGGTTTGGTTTTATTCGATATAAATTAACTTATGGAGGGCGTGATTGACTGTCTTTAAATGAATAAATATAGTACAAACTCCAAATACTTTATAATATAATGGTTAAATCATCATAGTCGTAATTGGTATAAAAATATGAAATTCTGCAATATGCTTGGTGTTATTAATATTTAAAATGCCCGCATTTAGAAGGTAACTCATAACCATATATCAATTTGTTTGAAAATGCAAAAAATATAAAAGCATTCACAAAGGATCGGAGAACATAATATTATACATATTGAATAACATATAGGTATAGTGAATGTCATAAATATAAACTACGCGTTTCTCTTTCTTATCAGATATGACGTCGCGACGCGTGCGGAAGGTTATCACGGTTCCCAGTGACCAGACAACCCCGTCTGACCTAATTACTTATCTACGTTCTAACGATTCTATTCTCTCCGCCTATGCCCGATTTCTATCAATAAATAACCTTGACATCGCTTCTTCGGCGGTGCCTATAGAGGCTATAGCTTATTGTTCGTCGCCAGTAATTAGTATTCATGAAGTGTTACGCGAGAAAATACAAAAGCTTTCGCTTCTTAAGTCTGAAATTGTAGACTGTAATAATTGTGTTTGCAGTTATTGTCCCCGTAGCGCTCGAGCACTTACCGAATACATTTCGTGACACAGAAGTCGGTTGTTTGCGTATTTACCTGAAAAATATAAAGCAAAAATCAATACACACGTGCCAGACACAAAACGATGACAGCAATGAGACGGGCGGTTAAAAGCCTCGTACTTGCGAAGTCTATGCAATTTATTTGCGTACGGTTCGGCCGCTGCGAATTTTTAACATTACGAGCTTCAGTGGGTCTCCCGGAGGCCATTACTCACGTGCCAAACCACCTACCTCGCAGTTTGTGGCCAGCTTCCACTAATTTATGACCCTTTAAGTGCCTCGAATGGGAACCGAAGTTTGGTCAAAGCTACAAATGACTGTATAATGCTACGAAATGTAGGCCTTCTCTTATCCGAAGTGTTTATGATGTAACTGGCCCAGATTCTTAGCGCCGAAGATTTCAATAACAATATTAATGCGAATAACACTAATATATGTTTATAGAACATAATGCGAAAATAGTTAATGTACGTCAAACAAGCACATTAGATAACAATAAGTACAAAGGATATTACGTAGTTCTCATAGGTACATGTTTGTTTTTATATGAATAAAACATAACCGACATAACCTTTTCTGAATCGATGAATATTTACAAAAAAGTTAAAAGTCGTTGAGCCTACTTAAGGGCCGTTACTCAAAACTTACGCCATTTCGCACTCAGGTTACCATTAATTTACGACTTTTTTACTTGGCGAATGTCTTAGTGGCATATTATTACCATAATAACATTAACGAAGGAAAACTACACTAACTTTGTAGAAATCTAATAGGAAAAAATGTCATGACTTACTAATGTTTTGTACTACGCAAATATAAATTCTATTTGTTTTATTTTAGCTTGGTACGCTGTCAGTTACAAAATGAAAACAAAAAACTGTAATTAAATGCTAAATGCTTCCATTTTCACACATCAACAAAACATAATACCATAAAATATGTGTATAAAGTTAACAATGCTTTTAAAAATACTGAGAGTTAAATTTATGAATTTCCACATACTATGCTGTTGTTTAAAATTATTATTTCAAACGAAACTATTTCACAAATGGTTCATTATTTTGATTTAGCGAAATACCTATATTTTGTCACTAAATTGATTAAATTTTGCGATCACCAATTTGGTTTGTTATCATTTTAAAGTAAATCTAAATAAATATCAACAATAAGCCCGTTTTCAATTTTCGATAAAACATGTTGGTTTATAAATACTTAATGTGGTACTACAAAGATATTTATTACCCTTAGGCCTCTTGTACACACACGGTTTTTCGCCTTGAAAACCGTTGTGCCGCCGCGGCCGCAGCCGTGCACGTCTACAACCTTCCATAAGTGATCCATACAACACTGACGACCGTGCCTACACACGGCGAATTGCGAAAAACCGCGTGTGTACCAGAGGCCTTAACCAGTACCTATTGAAATAGTAATTTGTAATTCCTGTTTGAGTATCCCTTTGTTGATCTTTACCACGGTCGCTGTAAGTATTTGAAACGTCGGATTAAACATACTGAATAGATTCGTACACTCGTATAAATACGCTCTACTAAATAATAATGACCACCTCCTTGGTACAGTGGTTGACGCGTGAGCGTAGAACCGAGGGGTCCCGGGTTCGATTCCCGGTGGAGACGAAGAAAAAAAAAATGTCTCGGTCTGGCAGGACACAGAAGGCTGATCACCTACTTGTCCCTAAAGAAAATCGATCAGTGAAACAGATGTATGAATAATGCATCTGCCCCTTACCCCACTACGGGGACACGGGACTTCACTTCACTTAAATAATAATTATGACTTTATTAACTAGAGGCTTGAAATTAGGGACAAAATACCTCTACATGTAATGAAATGTGATTGAAGTAGTTTCATATAGTTATAAACCACCAAATATTGCAACGGAATAAGCTGTAATTGAGATATAATCGTGTTAAGAATACTATTTCGGTAGTATGAAAGGAGTGGCATACTTAATGCGTACATTATTTTCTATGTTATTAATTATATATTAGATTATTTTGTAACCGCATGTCCAAATATACAAGACACTATCGATTTTCTTAACAAGGTTTAGTTTTTAGTTCTATATTTCTAAACAGATAACTTACAATTTGAATGGGACGGACACTGTTGATTTAGGTAATTAAAATTGTCTCTTGAACAAAAATACAATGAAAGTGTATAATGCAACTTAGTTTCATAATTGTATCGATATTTATTTCGCAAATATTTAATACCACTACGTTAAAAGATATTCAGCAAACATATTATCAAGCTTAACAAAAGTAATCACATAAAAACGGCACAAAAGGTAATAAAGAGCATTCAAAGAGTACACAAGTACGCCGCTTTAAATCCATATTTATTCGAACATATTATTCCGCGCTGCCGTACGATTTATATCGGGCTCGGACATTTATAAATTTAACATCATTGGTTGAGCGAATCTCATGCGATTCGTTACGGTCGGCTGATTAAAGTAGAAGAGTCAACTAGCAACTGAAATGTGCGCTACGAATAAATAAAAACTCATACCTCTTCCACGTTCTGACGGAGCTATTCAGATAGTCTAACATTTGTGGGTTGCTATTACTAAGGTTTTATGAAAATATTCAACGGAAAAACGATATCAACTCGGCCATACGGTTACGAGTATTTATCGATGTGCTCGTAGCGTCGTTCACCCCTATTTCAAAATTAATGGTAAGTAATTTGCGGTGTCCATTGTCTGCTGAAGCTCAGCCGATGAGTTTACATCGATCGTTCGAGAGCCATTGAGTCATATTCAGAACATTCGATGTGTTTCGGCTCTCATACCGAATGGTTTGAATTAACTGACGACCATACAAATCGGTGATTTGTCCCAAAACGTTTGGGATCATGTAAACAAGATTATATATGGTTTTGGATTAAACG
This sequence comes from Colias eurytheme, assembly GCF_061535395.1. NCBI lineage: Eukaryota > Metazoa > Arthropoda > Insecta > Lepidoptera > Pieridae > Colias > Colias eurytheme. The sequence continues at coordinate 5,371,798 of NC_142985.1, forward strand.
CAAATGGTTGCTTTACTGCTCGTTAATGTTATGAATACACGTATTTGAAATTGGTACAATAAATGTTTAATCTCGTTCCTTATATATTTAGGTATAATCAAACTTAGTTCTATTATTCTAATATGATCTAAAATATAGGCACAAACATAAATGAATCTATAAATTAAGTTTGTATCTTTGATACCTACGTAATTGTTTCAATTGGCCATTGGGATGTTATTTATGCGCTTTGTTCCTACAGAATTCGTTAAAAAACTTTTAAGGTGATTGCTTATCCATTTCGATTGGCCTAATCCGAAACGAATTGGGCCAAATAAAAAGCTCGCCCTTTAACCGATAAAACCCTTCGCTTGGCAATACTGCAGTTACAGTTCGGAAACTGTGCCAAATGTGTACTATGTTTATCCTTACTATACATACTATTATTAACAATGCAAAAGTGTGTTTGTTTGGCTTTAAGAACGAGTTTATAGTATGTTTGTTGTGTTAAGAAATAGTAAGGCGGCTAGACAGTGACATTAGCTACCTATTAACGTGTTAAAACATTTCATTCCCATGCAAATTTCCTTTAGCTATGCGGACGAGGCCGCGGGCTGAAAGCTAGTATGTTATAATGAAATTGAACGCAGTTAGACAATCGTAATGTGATGTTTATTATCCATAAAGACTTGAGCTGCCCTTTGCGTTCACACTCATGATAATAATAATTTTAGTGTCTATTTATTGTTTTGCTGATATTACGTCAGTCGTAAACCGACTGTTAACTGTTTATCATCGAAGTTAATATTCTTCTTTGTAGATATTAGAGAAGAGACAGTGAATAATATGAGTAGTGTTTATTTTCATAAAGCGCCATACTGAAATAAAACTAATGTGAAATATTAATTAATTATTATTATAGAATAGAATTAAGAAATATAAGGATAACTGTACGTCAGATACATTTATTGATTATTATTCAGACAAAATTATTAAATGTTAATAACAAGAAAAGGTAATCAGATAATGTTTACCTTTAGCTTTTTCAAAGCGCAAACTAACAAAGCAAATTTTCTCTCATTTCGTCTATTTATTATTAACAATTACCTCATGGTACCAATTTTAAGCCGACTTGTCTCCACAATATCAACACAAAGCCGCACATAAGAGGATCATAAAAGTATTTCAAAGAATCTTTCCATTTTACTTGAACATACATTTCGCGCTCTTACAAAGAAGTGGCTTTTAAACGGAAAAATAATTTCCAACCTTAATTCTTTTGTGGCACCTAAAGATTTCCTAAAAGTGTCTTCATGTCCCCTTTGAGAAATGACTGCGAGAGTAATGCTTTGAGCTTTGCGATTGTAAGCATCGTTAAATTACTAACATCTTTATAAATTTATAGATCTTTTTGCGTTACACTTTACGCTAAAAAATATTGTCTTTGTCTCTTATTGATGTACCGTTTCTATATCACTACATAGTATAAACAAGTCAACTCTCAACAAAGTCACTCTCTTTGTCCCTATACCCCTATGTATGCTTAAATCTCTAAAACTACGCAACGTATTTTAATGCGGTTTTCTTAATGATTAAAGAGGAAGGTTTTAGTATGTAATTTATTTAGTTTTAGACAAAGCGGGCGAAGCTACGAGAGGAAACCTAGTGGAAAGTTTTCAAAAACGTTTCGACAACATCAGTATCAATTAATCTTGTTATGTACCCTTTAGAAAGACATTATTTACCATGTTACATAACCAATACATAATATCATGGTAAACAAAACTTTCCATGATCCTTTACCAACAAAGGACTACAGTAGCCATGACGTGACATTTTCTTGTTTAACTGAAGAGACACAGGTCAGAAGCTCTTAAAGTAAAATATGGCTATGGTCACACTTCATGACCTACTTTGTAAAATAAATGTCTTGAGAATGTATGTCTGTCACATAATAATGGTTCTCTAGAGTTCTTAGTATAAGAGAAAACCTAAGTTAAAGTAATGTGTACGATAATAATAGAGCAAATGTTTTCGCTATACATCATTATACGTGTCACCGTGTATAACATGTTATATCCGCTACATGTTAATTACTAGCTGCTTCCCCAGGTTTCACCCGCGTGGCTCCGTTCCTGTTGGTCTTAGCGTATAATGATATAATTATTATAGCCTATAGCCTTCCTCGATAAATGGGCTATCTAACACCGAAATAATTTTTCAAATCGGTAAACCAAAATTCCTGAGATTAGCGCGTGCAAACAAACAAACAAACTCTTCAGCTTTATAATCTATATATATAAAAATGAAACCCGTTTCGCGTTGTCACGGCATCACGTGTGAACAGGTGGACCGATTTCGATATAATTCTTTTTTTATTATATTCCTTGAGGTACGAGGATGGTTCTTATGTAGAAAACGTAAGTAATTGTACCACGGGCGAAGCCGGAGCGGACCGCTAGTATTAGTATAGATTATTTCGGTTGTATTATTACAATCTGTTACTTGCACGATTAAGAATGAACTCCGCTCTACGTTTGTATCGTAATCTCCGGTATATATATACGCCTTAAAGTTATACTTTATACAATAAGAATATACTTACAAAACTATTTTATAGGCGCACATTTCGGTGTATTCGCAACTGCGCCCGCATCTAAAATGCATTTGTGTTGCTTCCGGATCGCTGTTAAAGCTCTTTTTCTCCATTCTTATTCTAGTGACAATATGAAAATAATCTACGAGTTTGGGCACACGTTCTCTGTATCAGTACTCGCGCTAAATTCGAATTCTTGAGATTAAAACTTGTGTTGTATTTTGAGCCAAATATTATCACGTTATTATATTAATTTATAATGTAAACATTCCAACAACACAACTCCTTTGTCCTTTATCATCATCTTATATATAAAATTCTCGTGTCACAATGTTAGTCTGCATACTCCTCCGAAACGGGTGGACCGATTCTCATGAAATTTTCTGTGCATATCGGGTAAGTCTGAGAATCGGCCAACATCTATTTTTCATATGTACCACGGGCGAAGCCGGGGCGGGCCGCTAGTCTTATATATAAAATTCTCGTGTCACAATGTTAGTCTGCATACTCCTCCGAAACGGCTGGACCGATTCTCATGAAATTTTCTGTGCATATCGGGTAAGTCTGAGAATCGGCCAACATCTATTTTTCACATGTACCACGGGCGAAGCCGGGGCGGACCGCTAGTTTCATTATATAATTGCGAATGAAGTGGCGTATATTATTCGCCGCGTAAACATGTAGTTCCCAAACAAATTCCTGAATAATTATCAACAAAGGACCACTTTTAATACAACACCTGCTGTACCGTATTGAGTCGAGTCTTATTTCAGAGGTGAGAGCGATCGCTTTGAATAATAAATGCCGTTTTTCAGGCATACTTTCTATTGGAAAACATCGAAAAACCAGAAACCGTAACGGTCTACGTAAACACCCTTTTTCCCCATTTATTTAAAAGTTTTACTAATGAAGTTACCGAGTTTTATGTAAATTACCGGTTTTAAAAAAGGAAGCGAAAATTAACCTTTTGTGTTATTTCCGTTTATTCAAAGCCGTAATTATACCAAAGATGTTCATTTTATTAAGTTGCAAGAGTCACAAAATATGCAAACTAAAAGTAATAAATAAATTAATGTTAAACTATATTCTTGTATTATTAAGCTGGACTGTAACAAAAAAAATGCTGATAATACATTTCAGCAATGCACACAGATTAATAATTACGACCTCAGAATCTATACGCAAACCTTTTCTAGCTGCCATCTTTAACTATTTTATCGGAAGCAATTCCGCTAACCGGGCACCGAGGGTTGTCCATCCATTTCTTGTCATTCTATTTCCGTACTCTTCGCTCAGGTTACGCTTAAGCCTCCGGGGAAGAGTGGTCAGAAACGCCATAGCCAGGAAATTGTATGTCGACCTACGTCACTGTTGTGGAGCCATATTGTATACGACCAAATAAAAAACTCATTTACAAAGTACGGTCACACATTCAATCGGAATATTTCGGTACTATCCAAATAAAATATTACTTTTTCATTTTGCAGCTCTCATTTTTTTGTGGAACATAGATAGCTGTATAAATTACACGTAGAACGCTCTGGGCCATTCATTAAATAGGTCTGCTTAATAATTAAGATTATTATTCTCATTAAACGTGAAATAATGTAGGGCGGTGTAGAAGTAATAATTACTTTCCACGTAATTGCCATTGAAATTGAAGCCTATAGTGGATTTAAAGCGCAATATTATCTTTTATTAAACTTGTATTAGCTGAGCGAAAATGTAAAGAGTATTAATGTGAAAGCAAGTTTCTATTGTTGTCCAGAATAAAGAGCGAGGGCTATTTGGAATCGACGGTGTGTGTAATACACGAAGCTGTTTTTACCATTTTACGCATGTGACCACCGATATCGAATGTCTTGGCTCGGCGCCAGCCCTGTGCCTGCTCAGTAACAGGCAATTTCCGGCTATCTTCAACATGCATTTACTTACGACACCTTTTCTATATGACCAAAAATTACACGGCATATACAATGGACATTGTCAGCAGTAAACAGAGGCAAAGTAATAAAATCATAATATTTCAAAGCTGATTTCTATCACAGCCAATAAAACATCGATCGATCATTTAGTTCGCTTTGTGTATAATTTGCTACCCATCTATCAAACAATGTTTAAAAGCTCGGAAAATATTCAATGTATTCGAAGTAAGAAGTTTAGATAATGAATGATTTGAACAATACCATTTTAACAAGTTTTACATAGTTTTCAGAAAACATAGACATCCATAACCATCCATTAAATGATTGTAATTTTAACTGTAATTTGTATACATATTTTTTTTTTATTTAAATGTTGATTGTTACGGAACGAAGTGGTAGCTACGCGACAAAGTTTCTTGAAAAATAAAGAGTTAAAACAAAAAAAACATCCATTGTCTAATAAATCCTTAAACCATTTAAAAATTAAAAACGTCCATTACACTTCATTAAATTTTCTTGATAAAAAAATAGCATTAAATCACAGTCACCATTGACCTTTACGAAGTTCCCGTATAAAATTCAATAGATATATTTATAAGAGGTGGAACGTGACATGGCAGACAAAGGGCGGGCAAGATTAAATGAAACCTGAGGTCAGCCAAATTATCCTAAAAATATATATTCACTCTTGTATAAATATATCGTTTAACCTACCATAATTTCGACATTTACCTTACATTTAGAAATCTACATAATTATCTTTATAAAAACGAGTATCTAAAGTTAAATAGTCGCTATTTAGTAAGTATTCAAAGTTGAAAATATGACGCTACAAGTATTAATAAAATTAAGAGACAAGCAATTGTTAGTAAAAGCTGAAACTCGATTGTTCCAGTGAAACTATGAGTCGAAATAAGCAAACAATATTACCGAGTTCATAAAATTTATGAGGCGGTTATTTCCGAAGACGTAAACAGGGTCTGAGCAATAATGAATACTTTTGGGACATTTTTTGGAGTTCATTTTATTCGTATCGGTATGTTCTATTTGTTTTGTGTTCGTACGATTCAATTCCTTATTTGATATCAAAGTACATATTTTTATAACCCTTATAAAAATGGACGTTTGAAGATCTCCAAATTGGTAATAAAAACACCTACTTGATTTATTCCTGTTTTATAAATGGACCTAATCATACCTATGATAATAAATAACGTTGTTCAATTCAAAGCGAAGAAAACGAGCACAACATGAAGTTAATAAAGAGACTATACAGATAATAATATACTTAGCTCAGTTTTGACAATTACTTACAGCGCGGCGAGCGTGGAGTTAATCCAACGACAGGAAACCGCAAGACTGTCACGTATAAATGTCTTGACCTAAATATGAGAGCCCTGCCTTTTGACTGGCGGAAGCGTTGAATTTCAGCAACAACCCACGTCTACATAATTTCATTTTACTTTCCGTCTTGTCTAACGGCACTTTAAACATTTGAGCATGCTGAATTCAGTTTTTAGTTCTGATGGTTAATTAAAATTGAACGTTCAAATTTTTGATTATTATAAAACCTTTACAGACACAAATACAGGTGTGTTGCAGAGGCCTTTATTTAGCAACTCCAGACTGATTTTTATATTAAGGATTATTTAAAAGAAAGAGTATCTTAAAAAAAAAAACAAACAAAATAACAACTGTCAATAAACTTAAATAAGAGCTTAATAGTAGCTTGTTCCCGGACGGCCAATACATTTGATGACATAATTTACAAGTAAGTATAAAAGGTTTACAAATGAAAGGGTAATAATTTTTTTTTTCTTATTATTTTCTTAAAAATAGTTATTATTCAAATAATAATAGCATAAGTAATAAAATATAATAGGAACTTCAGTCCAAATTATATCAAATACGTGGTATTCGTATTGCGTAGCCGGTAGCACAGGCTTGCATCAATGTACGAGTATCGTAGAATCATGAACATTTCAACCAATATACTCGATGAAATATTGCAAATGGTTATTTCTCACTCCATAAATTTCAATCTATAGATCACACTTTGCCGTAAATTTTAATACAGTGCAGCTTCACTTAACTTGTTCACGAAACATGTATTATATTTATAAATACAAAAAATAAACAAGAATAAGTTTTATTTTTTACAGCTTCATTTTATTTTTTATACATATAAAAAGCTTATTAGTTTCGACTTTCGAGTTTTCCAAATTAAAAAAAAACACCTATTATTACTACTATACTATTATTTATTATTTATTATGAGCCATGGCTGTCCCACTGCTGAGCAAAGGCCTCTCTTCCCTCAATCCATTTCTCCCTATTTTGAGCAATTTTGCTCCAATCCGCTAAATGGGAATCAAGCTCGTCCCGCCATCTTGTCCTGGGCCTACCACGCAGCCTTTTGTCCTTGTTGGGGATCCACAAAGTGGTAATTTTCGCCCACAACTCCTCCGACATTCGGCAAACATGGCCAGCCCAGTTCCATTTCAGCTCAGCAGCTTTATGAGCTACATCGGTTATCTGCGTTTTTGAGCGCAGTATCTCATTTTGGACGCGATCCGTAAGTTTTACGCCCAAAATACTGCGCTCCATCGATCTTTGGCAAACCCCAAGTGCGAACTTTTGGCGATCAGTCAATGACCAAGTCTGTGCACCGTAGGTGTGGATGGGTAAGATGCACATGTCCATGAGTCTTCGCTTTAGTGAAAGAGGCATCTTTCCTTTCATCAGCTCTTTCATCGACCAAAAGCTTCTCCAAGCGTTCTCAATACGTTTACCAATTTCTTTATCCTGTCTTGCTTGGAAAGAAACTATTTGGCCAAGATAGGTATACTCATCGACATATGCAACTGACCCACCCTCGACAATGATGGTGGTTTTGGTGCTATTAGTCATTATCTTTGTTTTGGTCATGTTCATCGTAAGTCCAACCCTAAGGCACCCGTTACACGCTCAATCTAGAATGTGATCCTTGATCATGATCATTGATCTCAATCCAGATTGACTGTGTAATGTATTTGATTGACGGATCGTAAAATCTGATCAGAAAATATCTAGATTTTTAGAAATCAACGATCTCGATCCTTTGATCGAGATCCAGATTGATCGTGTAATGTAACATGCTGTCAAATTACGTCAGTCTGCGTTCGGAGCGCGATGGTATGGGACGACAACACACAGGTGTAACCATTTTTAACAGATGATCAAAACATGCCTCCTTCATCCTGTAGTAATTTGCGTAATCCTCTTCCTCTTCCGTACTATAAATTTCATCTAACAAGTTCGAATGTGTATAGATGTTCCTTTTTAGTAGCCACGGTTTAACCCAGGGTTTCCTCTTTACGCGTTTTTTCAAATAACAGGCAATAATTATTGCTGCACAAGATTTGTTCTTATTCAGATCCATTTAGTGGTTGTGAATGCGTGTGCATTTGACAATGTCGAACAGTGGACTGATATGATCTGGATTGACCATCTAATGTCGCGACGATCCACATAAAGATTCGTCAATCCGTCACCTGACTTGGATCGTGATCTGGATTGAGCGTGTAACGGGTGCCTAAGGCTTGCATCGCTCAGATCTTCGAGCATCGTTTGCAACTCTGAGGATGTAGAGGAAAAGAGGACAATATCATCAGCAAAGCGAAGATTTGTTAACCGATGCTCACCAATTTTAAAGCCTCTTTCCTGCCAGCGAGGTGCTAAGCTTCTAAATACTTCTTCCAAGGTAGCGTTGAAGAGTTTTGGAGATAACGGGTCGCCTTGTTTTACTCCTTTTGATATTTGAAAGGATGGGCCGTTGCTATTAATTTTTATTGAAGCTGTACTGGTGCGATAGATATTTTGTATGAGTTGGATGTATGTCGGGTCTATATTTTGTTGTTTTAGAGCTGTGAATATGGCATTATGTTTAAGGCTATCAAAAGCTTTTGAATAATCAACGAAGGCTAAGTAAAGTGGGAGGTTGAATTCATGGCTTTTTTCTATAATTTGATTAAGGGAATGAAGATGGTCAGTTGTAGAGAGACCGCCACGAAATCCTGCTTGTTCAGGAGGCTGTTGCTTATCGAGATCTCGTGTTATGCGATGTTCAATTATTTTTATAAAGGCTTTGTATAGATGCGATATAAGACTTATAGGACGATAGTTCTGGATGTCTGTTCTATTTCCCTTCTTATGGAGTAGGATTATATTAGAATGGCAAAAGTTTTTAGGAAATATACCCGTTTGTAATATGTTATTAAATAGTTTAGTTATGTAGGGAATAAGTATCGGTTCGCCAATTTTGATGCATTCGGTTGTAATACCATCTTCGCCTGGACTTTTATTGTACTTCATACTCTTTATGGCCATATGAACTTCTTCGATGGTGATTGGATTTACTACTTCTGAACGTAGATAGTTTGTATCGTTTGAACAACAACATGATTCATCAGAGTACAATTTTTTGTAAAATTCCGTACTAACTTGCATAATTTTATCCCGGGCGGTTTGCTTTATTCCATTTGCATCCATTAATGCTAAAATTAATGGCTTACTTGGTTGTGTATTTAGCATAGCTTGTTTAAGGGATGTGTTATTCACGAGTGCCTTTTGAACGAAATTCGTGTTATATGCCCGTATATCTTTTCTTATATGTCTCTTTACTTTTTTATCTATTTCTTTATATTCTGTAGTATATGGTGTTATAGTTTGTCTCTTGTCTATTAAATCTAAAGTTGTTTTAGTTTTTGTTTTTGTTTCACTATACTATTGGTGAATAATAATAATTTAGTAACAATATTGTTGCTATTTCCCATCAGTGTTGATTAATTATGAACTGTTCGTGCAAAGCAGTAATCCTCGCCAGATTACTGAAAGCCAAGCATTGAGTTTTAATGATAAAGGATAATAAAATTTAAACCGATCAGCATTTCATAACGGTCTGTTAAAATAATTAAGCTTCATTGAATTGAAAATCAAACCCCAAAACAATATTAAGTTAATCCCATCTGCTACAATAAGCTGTTACTAATTGATGCGTGCAACTTAACAGCTATCAGGAAAATGGATGAATTTGCATTGTGTAATTATCAACTAATAATAATAATCATTAGATAACATTAACAGATTTCTATAGAGAAAATTTATCAATAATGAAGTGATTTTATTGCTGTATAACTTTATATTCCAATACCAACCACTGAAAGCAATACGTAACGAAAACAATGATTGCATATAAAAACTAAAGCTATATGCAATCATAATTTTCCAACGCTTTGACAGTAGCTCCATGAATATGTACAAGTTTTATGTCCAATAGAGAGTGTAGTTCGTTTAAAAATTCGATTTGAATTGCAAATATCAAACGCATATTTTTCCATTACATTCGTTACTTTTTCATGTAGGTACCTACACAAAGGATGGAGGCAAATTATGTGAACACCTAATTCTTGTATTGTTAACAAACAAAATAACCTAGTACCTCTACGAGCGAGCACTTAGTATACTTCTGAATAATTTTTCCTTTTAAACTTTATGGTGCATTGTAAAAACGGCAGCGTATTTCCTAAATTCATGCTTTAAGTCAGCTTTGTTGTGAACTAGTTTACTTATTCCCTCAAGCAAAGCTTTCTTGCCGTATTATAAAAGGAAATTCTTTAAAAAATAGTTCTTTCTCTCTATTTCCTCATTTCTGTTGACAACTGTATTAAATTTTTGCATGAATATATTTTTGTCTTTATTCTTTCTTATAATCGGGTTATTGTTCTATATTGTTCTACGTACGAGTAAAATGGTAAACAATTTAACACTATCTGTGTGACCATGGAATCCTGTTCATAACATACATCGTTATTTTTTGTGCAACAATGCAGATTTTTAAAATGTACATTTCATCGTAATACGGAACATGTATAGTGCAATGCAAGTGAAGGTATGTACTTCGAATGTTGTACTGTAAAAAACCAACAAACCGACGACCCTTAAAACATTGATGATTATAACTATAGTGATGTTATGGTTACCAAATTTAGGTAAAATGAAATAAAAATCAACTGACGATCTGAAAGGTAAAATTTACGAAGTGACTTTTTCATTTGTTGTGAATTTTATAAGCACCGCTTAGGTATACGTTAAATGTTTCTCGTTGCCTATAGCAACCTATCTTTACACATTTATCGTATTGTTTATGAGCCGGTTTCAGGAACCAAGAACCAACTGCCGTTATCGCAGATTCGGCGGTTAACGGCTGGATTTTATAAGCCCTCAGCGCCACCTTGCTCAACAGGCCCATGTTTTTACATGAACCGACCGATTGAAATGTAAATTGGATCCGAATTTGTCGACAAAGCCAAAAGTATAATGAGAAAACAAAAAGTATAATGAAAATTGACGGCGGGTTTCCGCGGCTACTTGACATAATTACGCCGGGGTATTCAAGTTTTATCTCGACACTCGGCAATTAAAATATTTGCGTTTGTGATCTTTTTTATATATGTTTAAATGACAACACGATCTGTTTAAATCGCAATAAGATATAAGTAAGTGAATTCACAAGTTTAAGATACGGGCTAGTGGAAACTGGAGACGGCTACGTCCTACAGTTATTCTTGTTGCAATCTCATAACTACATTGTCCGCTAAGCTGGCAACGCTCCAGATCCACAAAATCGTATCTTCGGACTATATTTTGAACAAGTTTTCGCACCTTAGAAAAATTACAGTCCAATAAAACTTTTACGAAGCTTTACATTTGAAAAAGTGGCCGAGCGGAACGTTCTCTCGTAAAATATTTACACTCAAGTACCGGTGCGTAGTCTCTCGGCTAACTTTCTAGCACCATTTATAATTCAAGAACGAAATCAGACAGTTGTAATTATAAAGAAGTGCTCTGAAATGTCGTTTCATAGAAAGAGATTAAGACACTGAAAACTCATTAATGTTATTAGATACGTATTTTGAAAATGATTCTCGTTGCGATTTCTTGGTACAATCGGGCGAAGTGGGGTCAAATGTAATAGAAACTTGTTTTTTTTGCCTTTGTTTGTGTATTGTAAGGGCGGATGAAATTCTTAACAAAATTAATGTTTGGCGGTCGCGACTACGGCTATTTCACTTTTCGAATCTTATTCTTTAATAGCTTTTATTTAATTATTATCTAATGTTTATAAAGAACAATTATTAATAAAGTGCTGAAAGAAATTGTTTTAAGTTTATTTTCATAACCTATTTAGTTGTATGATCGATGACTACATAGAATATTATAGGTACTATAATCTATAAGTACCTGTGAAACTTACTAAAGAGACGCTTGGCATAGCTTTGTTTTCCAACATGAAATTTAAATATTCTTTCATACCCAATACGATCCAGTGGAAAATGTCTTTAATATTCTTCGAAACAGTAGACGTATGTTACGAAATGCATTTTATATTGAAATTCAATAAAGAATCTCGTGAACTCTTCTGCACTTTATGGTGAACGTTCTTTTTACTTTTAACATTTTATACACAAACAACGAGGAACGTAACTTTGTCAATATTTTACGGTAAATTCAGTGTTCTTATTTTATTTGTCGATAAACTAGAAAGTTCGATCAATCAAAGTTAACGATAGTAGTGCGCAATGCATTTTAATGCATTGTTTTAAAAGGTACCTACAAATAAAATCGAATACAATATGATATTATTCCAGCCTTCATAATTTTACTTATCTTTTCGAAGGTCTAAATGCTGCAAATATTATACTTAGATACATACTTAGATACAAGGGAAGAGTTAAATCGCTCAAAAAGACCTTTGTAGTAAGCTTTGTTTGCGATATACATAAACAAATGTAATATAGCTTTAATAGTAATAACATTGTTTACAGAGCTAGCTCAGCTCAGGCAATTTCAAACCCCATGTCACACAAGGTTTGTAATATCACGGTTTTCATTTTTAATACAGAAACCTACATTACAGGGAATATTTTGCAGTTTCAAAAAAAAAAGAAATATAACAGATATTTTAGCGTACTTAAATACCATGGTAATCACTCCAATTCTTGCACTACGTATATCCTGTAAGTGTAAGTATATCCTTTAATAAAGCTCCATAAATCCTTGCGAAGTCCGTAATAAATCAGTACTCATATAAAACGCAGAACGAGGTATCTTACCTATAGTAATTAAACAGCGTGGCGCGTTAATCCGCGGTTTGAACAGTCTAAAGTTACAACACAACATAAATTTAATGTTGGCTTGGGTCCCATATCCTGTAAAGGTTGGTCCACACTTAATTATTTTCGCGTATCAGATCTCCGTCGCGTAGCATCGACGCGTATCATGTTTGCTAGTGTGGACGCAAAATGATCACGATCACGATGATAGGTACACTTCGTATCATAATACTTGCCGATCGCTATTAACCGCGTATCTGATAAGTAAATAATAATAATGCATAACGTAATGTCGTAAGATGTATGGTCAAAATGGGTGTTCACACGACACTGTTAACGATTAAGTACTTGATACAAATGTGGACCCACCTTAATACGTAGCCGATTCGCTGGCTCACTGCGGCTTTTCATACGCGGGCTGCACTCGAGTACCAGTAGTACCTACATAGCATCCCTCGTTCATGAGGATTATATTTACAGAAGTCGTCTCATTATACAGTAGGTACTCGTACCTACTCGTAATCGTCGAAACGACGGCTTTTTTGAATTTCCTCTAGCGTCAAAACAATATTGTCATTGAGAGAAATTTAATGACAAAGCTTTTGGTATATAAAAATTCTACCTTGTTTTATTATAAATATGTGTTGATATCAGTTGTACTTCTTTTTAATGTAATAAATTGGTCGATTTTGATACATTTAAATAAATTAAACAACGCAATATTATATCTTAAATATTAAGTACCTACCTATGGCCTTAGTAAAGTATAGTACCTACCTAGTCTTAATTCAAATTTATTACTTAAATACATTAAACCATAAAAAATTGCGGAGACGAGACATTGTTAACCCCCACTAAAATTACACGTTCTCATAAAACATTCTGAAAAGTTAAACAACTTGAACCACAAGAATATAACACTTACCGGTCTCTCCATCCGAACGTACTTTACGTAGTCATTAAGTTTAATGACAACATTAAGGACGAACATACAAAAGAGCTGTGGATATTAAGACGAGTGTGTCTGTTTTCAATGCTCCTTTTTAATCGCATTACGCTTTAGTACGCTGATAAACGCACGATAATATATTAATTTAAGAATTGCGGACTAGCCCATAGTCGCGATATTTAACAGTTATGAGAGAAGAAAGATAAACTTTTTTTTTCAAATGTATTTAAAACTGCTTGTCATATTATTTTGTTGATCATATTAAAAAAATATAAAATTGGTCAATGCTTTACAATTAGTCATAACAAACATAAACAAAAAAGACGGGTTGCACTCCGGGAGTGCCGGCAGAAGTGAAAACTTGATTATTAACGTTCAGCATGTTTGATATTTTGGAATGGTATCCGTCTTTCGCATGGAATATAAGGTCTAAAAAAAATCCGTCTTACGCTTTTTCGATCAGGCCACGTGTCCTGACGCGAGTTTAAGATTTTATACCCAACGCCGCTAAAGAAGTTTTCACTTCAAAAATCAAATTTATAAAATTATGTATCTATTAGTAACTAGTATAAACTAAGTGGTAGGTAACCACGTGAATGTTGAAATCATGAGCAACATAGAAGATCTGATTAGAAACACTTGTAAATGCTCCAATAATCCCAAAACCTGTAGTTAATAGGGAGTTTGAGTTGCTGTTGCTATGTAACAAAAGCATAAAATATTCCTTTAAGATTTATCTACTTCAACAGAACTGTACTGACAATATGTATTCATGAAATAATTTCACTTTGTCTTATTCGTAATATTAGAAGTTCTGTAAATAATGATCAGACTGCATTGTAATGAGGAAAAGGGAAAAAACATAGACCCCATATTTTTACGTACATTAAAAGTGCGCAGATATTCGATGACGAAGCCGCAGAATTCATCCACAATCTATTTTAGAGCTTTGCGTTTTCAAATGCATTTCTAGAGCTGTCAAAACATTTCAATACAGCCAACCCCTTTAGAGCGTTTGTATTTTGACTGACTGCGAATACATTTTAATATGATTAACACTTTAAATTTAGGAATAAAAATTGACACTCTTTAGCAAAACGTGTTTAACGAATCTCTTTACCTTAATTGAATCTGAAACTCTGAGCTGATTAACTTTCAAAGGTCTAATGACATAATTGTTAAGTTCGCATAATTTTACGTTACAACAATTCGTTCAATATTTTGTTGAACGGAAGTTATTTGCAAAGTTTGTGAAGTTGCGAAAAATTCTTTAATTCTAAAATTGTACACACACACACTTAGAAATCATGCCAATGATAAATGCTAAGTTGCTGTCCCCTTCAATAATGTGGTTAAAAATAATAAACAATTCATGTTTGATTTTAGTGTTTTCTCTACTCTCGATTTATATAATCATATAATGACAAGCACTATTTTTCCATAAATCATTTCCGAAATCTGTTTCATATTTTTCACTATTACCCTACATATTTTCAAAGCATGAAGCCTGGATCACGACCTACATTACAATGTAGCCAATAACATTACGAAGTAGAACTCCGTAATCCATTGTAATAAACAAATACCACATACTAACATCAAGAGCACTGAATACGTTCAGTTTTCCATTATTCAATAACAGTTTTCATATTTCAGCGAGCTACGTTATAAATTCGAATAAAATTATTGTAGACTCGGCGGAGCGTTCATACAGCGAAGCTTACATTTCATCATTACCATCATAAATTCATGCGCCCGCCCTCAAGGAAATAGGGTTAAGTGCGACTCCTGTGCGGAGAAGCGCCGCGTTGATTTTTTAGACTAGTTAACGCTGCTTTATGAGGCCACTTGTGCCGACAGTTAGAAATATAAACTTTGTTCTAACTCGCCGGGTACACGGAGGTAATTTACAAAAGTTAGTTAAGCTGTGTCATTATGTACTCCGACTCCGTTGCATTTCGAACCGTGAACGAGTTCGGAAGCTTTAAATGCTTCCAAACTCCATTTACGAGAACAATTAATTTATTACTCAATGCATTATGGTAGTGAGATATCACACATGAATTGACACGACCGAATAATACACTAGATTTAGAGACGCAGTAGAACAAAGTTCACTTACGGAATAAGTTCAAGGTATCTAATGTAAGTCATTCATAGCGCATTGGTAATTGAAATATAAATATTCAGAATTAGTTAAATATATAAAAAGCTCGTTATGGTTATAGTAAATAGAACAGATATACGTTAATATTAAACCAATTTAGCGATCAAAAGTTTGTAGGAAAAACAATCTCCTACAGTTATAATTTAGCAAATGTGTTTGAAGCAATATAAACACGGTACTAATTCCGCTCGTTATGCTGCAATAAATGTAGTCATTAATTTAATTTAGCTAGTCTAAATAATTTGTCTAAATTGTAACTCGTGTCCTCTCAACTAAACTAATTAGCCACTATGTTAAGCCGCTCTATTCAAGCTCGTTACCATTGCGACATTAACTTGTTGATATATTTTTAGGGACTCCATTTTATTTTGTCATAATTTGAGTGCTTAGAAGTAAGCCATTTAATTTAACATTAGAAGACCAGACTGAATGTAAAAATTGTTTATAACCTTCTGGTATTTATTGATTGAAATGGTTAAAGGTGAGTATGAACCAAACAAACAAAGAGCTATACTTACTGCTATAACAAGAACATTCTTTCCGAATTTTTCATGTGTAAACGAACACTCGAATTGAGTCTTTACACCCAAAATATCAACGAGCAAGAATTTAGAATTAGAATTATACAGGCTATAAATGTTAGCTTCTTTCTATATACTGTCATCAAGCATATAAAATTCGAAGCTATCCCGAAGTATTGAGCACTTAGTACCAACATACATAGGTAGCGCACTAACATGCCATTCCGACTTGATATATTCGCGCAAACATTTCGTATGTTTAATGCATTTTTACAACGCAGGGACGTTTTATGATGTAGTTTATCTTCCAAGTTATACCGGGCGTAACTATCAAAGTTTATTCCGATTGAACCGACGCGGACATCTATATCCAAACGCTGAAATAAAGATTGCACGCCATGTTTACTTGGAACGCTACAGTAGACAGCTCGACGATCATGCTTCTAGAATATTCGACATTCGTATCATTTTCCATAAACTAAAGTATTACAGATATCGAAAACGATTTAAGATATTTGAATTGAAGCAAATTCAGACTTGTGTAAAGTTATTTGAAAATATTTCAGGATGCATGATGGATTATAAAAATTTCCTGATTTATGCTGTTATACCATTAGACTCCACAAATTTGCTTGAATATTGGTGATTGGATAAACGAGATATGTATGTATAGACATTATAATATGACGGATTAGTCTAAGATTTAGAGCCATAAAAAAACTAAATTTTATACAATGTTAATAAGCTTCATTTTAATGAATAATAAAATTCATCACAATGTCCAGTTAACCGTGAATAAGACTACACTACTTGTTACAGAATAATTTATTAAGGCCGTTTGCCAAGAATTCTCTAGATTTGATAAATATTAAATGTATAACGGTAACTAGTAGCTATTAAAACCTCAGAATTTAAATAAGCATAAAGATGAATGAATAGAATTATATTAAACATAGTTCGGAATATTTAAGGACAAAGTCTCAAGAAAGACATTAAATGCAACCAATTTCTATTAACAAGTTCAAATACAGAGGACGAAAACACCACAACAATTTCAATTTAAACTTTGATGTATTACTTTCGGTCGGATGATCTCTGTGATTTACAATCCCGAATAAATCTAAAGCGAAGACATTTGAACAGTCATATTTGGAGGGTCGTCGTGGTAGTGTCAGTCGAATATTGTAACTATGGTTAACGAAGCCACATAAGTTTTAAGTGGCCCGGGGGACCTGCAAGTTTCCCCGGCCGTTTATCCTCCACAACAAAGTTATTTGTTCCAACATTTACCTAAAATGCTGTTGATGCTTATATAACTTTGATGATGCGTTGTAAAACGAAAGTATCACATTTACACAGCGGGCATAAAATCAAAGGGCGCAATGAATTTTTGTCGGAATTACGTTATAAAGTTGTTCGCTTTGTTGGCACTCGTTTGTTTTAAGTCTGATTAAATATTTGTTTTGCAAAGTATAAGTTATTATTTCGTTAAGTGTTTAAATGAAAAGTATGACAAACAACAAAAACAAGAAAATCCGTGAGTTGATTATAAATCTTTGCTCGTAAACATCAAAACAATTAGTTGAAAGCATTGTCTACAAAATAAAAAATAAATGGTTATAATAATAATATGATAAGTGTAATTTGTACCTTTGCATCATTTTCTTCGATACGATCGCGATGAGGAGTTTAAGGGAGTTAATATATATTTAGAATTACTTTGTAATATCTGACACTGAAATGAAAAACTACAAAAACTCATGTAGTGCCACAGTAATATCTAAAACAGACATAACAAGCTACGCTTTTGTATCGGTGACCCAAAATGTCTCGACGTATTACTCTAGCTCTGAGAAATATTAGAAAAAATAATGAAAAACCTCAATGTCACACTTTTTTTCATCGCAAGAAATATTTTTTTTTATGTCTATGTTTTGTAGTATTTTATGAGAATTCAATATGATATTATATTGTTTATATGTTCAACATGGTATAATATTTAGAAATTCAACATTTTAACGGATTTTAAAAGCGATTTATTTATTGTATTATTTTCCTAACGTTTCGCACCTTATGATGTTTTATGTAATGGTGGCTCTATTATATAAGTGATTTGTATTCCATTGAAACAAAATTCTCATTATAATATTACATATGTATTTATGGAGATTAATAACGGCAACAGTTTTGACGTGTATTTAAAATAATTATATAATTCATGAATTGTGAAAAAAAACAACGTTGCTTCTGCTCAATTCAGAGGTTACATTATATTTTGCTACACTTCTTTATGTGGAAATTAATACGTGTTTAAGTCCCACATAAAGAAGAAACATTTCTATGCCGTATTGAGGAAGTTTTTGTCAAAAAAAAATCACAGCAATATTATTTTTTGGCGAGAATTTTTTATAACTTCCTACAATTAAATACGTTCATAAAAAAAAACAATTTTCGTCGGAACGTAAACAGAAACGGGGATTCACACTAACATAGCGAAGTGCCGCAACATAATTTATATTATAATTCGACGCGTAATGTTGTCACATCAGATAAACGCAGACTACCAATAAATGAAGGAAGTTGAACCGTCAGAGAACAAGTTAAACTAGTACACCCTTGTTGTCCACCGCACATTAAATCGATTAATTTGAAACTTAGACATTTTCAATATAACAACGCCACGACTTGCGTTTTATTCCACATAGTTTAGCTGCTTTAGATTTCGTATCTATTTAATTACTCTCCGTACAAACTCATTCACGTTGTAATTTGAGTGAATACTGGATATTAAATTCGTCCGTGCATTCATCATGCAACATATAATTTTTGAAAACATCATTCCGAAATGTAAAATCGTATTTCACTGAAAATACGTTTGAAAAATCTAACGAATCTGTGTACCGTTTCTAGATAAGCTGATAATGGGGACTGTGATGTTGTGGACTTTTATGCTCGACCTTTATTAAATCTAATTTAACCCATTGACCACCGTAAGGCCCGATCGGGGCGCGACACAATAGATTTTCTATTGTGTCTGTGATTCCGAGGACTGATGGATTAATTGCTTGATATATAAATAATACTTTTATTAACCAAAATGTAAAACAAGTATCAATATCAGCCCTTAATACTTAAACTCTAAGCGCAATTAAAAGTTTTGGGCGGTTGTTACAGTTCAATTTTTAGCGGAATAAACTCCAATGAACGTTATTCACTTAGATGGAGTAATAAAGTATCCGACGTGGAATTATAACAGTAGGGAAATGGGAGAATAACGGCCAAGTATGGTAATGCAGAAATGCTAACTACTGAATGAATAACGAAGGTATTCATAAGATACGAAAGAAATTATACAAATGCGGCGAGCAAAAGATAAACAAGTTGTATAATATGTAAATGTTGTTTACGAACATTTTTTGGCCGATTGAGAATATCCCTATTAGGGTGTTTTCCTTATTAGGTTAAATTTGCACATCCATTAAAGAGACACTTCAATAAGTTAAGAACGAAAACAATATTGAAATTGAAACATTGAGGAGAGGAGCAACAATATTTACGAAATTAAAATTTATTTTGCCCTGTTTCAAAATATGGGAAATACAATAGAGCTTTGTGATTTGCTTTAATCATATAGGTATCCATACTAATATTATAAATGCGAAAGTAACTCTGTCTGTCTGTCTGTTACTCAATCACGCCTAAACTACTGAACCAATTTGCATGAAATTTGGTATGGAGATATTTTGATACCCGAGAAAGGACATAGGCTACCTTTTATTGCGAAATATGTACCACGGGCGAAGCCGGGGCGGACCTCTAGTAGTGTATAAATGCAAGCTATGCAAAAAATTTCATTGGTAACTTATATGTCAAACACGACCGAAAACACAAAAAATGAACGCTCCAACCGCATACGAGTTGCACTTTGGTGCAAGTGATTCATTTAACCAGAAAATTGAATTTTGTTGTTTCGTATACAGCGGATTTATTAAAGCCGGTTATTTTTTTAGAAACATCGTTTTGGTGCGGATCGGCGCAAATTGTCAATATCTTTACATTACGAGTACAAATGTAAAACTCTATTCTCAGTCATTTAACTGAAGGGGAAAGCGTTGTACTTTTTTGTTTTGTATTATACAGTAGATATTGAGGTATTAAAAGTACGTAAAGGTATCACTACACTTAAAAGTAATGCTCGTTCGGTTCACCTAATTTACGAAAATTATTATTAAAGATAATTTCACTCACAGGTCATATTCGTTCATTTGTGTTATTTTACCATTACACCGATATGTGATATAGGTAGTACCTATCAATCAAATTCGATACACAATTTAATTCAAACCAAATCAATTTAATATATTCTGTTTGATTCAAGTTAAAGTAGCAAATAAAACGTAAACAACGTTGATGTTTCCATTAAAAGAATAAACATGTACATACAATTATGGAAACATGTTAATTATTTTTACGAATACATCAAAATGTAATTTAGGATCTTCTTTTCATGTTTTATAAATAAAATGATGGAGTTTTATATTTCTGGTATTGATTTGGTAATAGGTACTTGTAAGTATATAATTAATGTTCTCTTTACATTTATATATCTTTTTATATAAAAAAATGAATCGCAAAATGTGTTGGTAAGCGCATAACTCGAGAACGGCTGAACCGATTTCGATAATTCTTTTTTTATTATATTCCTTGAAGTACGAGGATGGTTTTTATGTAGAGAAAACGTAAATATGTACCACGGGCGAAGCCGGGGCGGACCGCTAGTGTATAATATACAGATAACAGAACCAAATCAATCTCTATCAAAGACACTTGAAATTACGACTGAGATAAGATTATTCCCCATTGAAATTTCGCCTAACGATTCTCCGTAAACCTCCATAAATCACACCAGTTTTGATAATTGCCATTACGGGCATAAGTTTGTTAAGCAATTTTCCTGAAATTAATTTATATTAAAGATAAAACTGAAATCCATGGCACTTCAATCTCAGCCGTCAGACCCCGCTTGGATCACAGGATTAATGACCTGCTGAATAATTAAATTTTTCTTCACTCCATTTAATTCCACAATAAAGAGTTAATTAAGTAAATGCCAATTTTATAATTATTCACTGTCAGTTCTGATAACCACAATTTTCATTGTAATTTGCATGATAATATTTTTTTACGTCGCTTCATTTAAATCTTCTATTATGATATTTCATTAAATATTTTACGTAAAAAAGAAAAGATAGACGTTATTAAAAGTAATAAGGCTTATTTTTCTTCAACATTTCGTACTACTGTACGCGATTTATGCTATGCTATGGGTAGGTATATTGGTCGGTAGTTTCCAAATTGTACTATCAATAATTAACAATATAGCCACGTATTCGCTCATTATTAGGGTTGAATAATATAACCTACATCTATTTCTAACCTACATCTATATATAATAACCTACATCTATTTCCCACGCGTATCTCCTCTAAATACATTTCCAACAGTCGCCAAAAATAGCATCACGTTCTAAAAAAAGCTAAGGCGATAAATTCATTGAAGGCAACACATGACGTCACGAAGTCTGCTCTGTGCGTGTCTCTGAACAAAGGATGCGCAAAGCAGCCCTGCGAATCGCGAAACAAGGGCCAGGAATTTTAATAAAACCCTTATTATCTATTCACAGCAGCAGTTACGTTCCTTTACGAGCAAAACGGCAACGGGAACTTAGTGGCACACTGGCATCTTACACAATCTTCGAGAGAAGGATCTCGAAACTTCTACAATATTTTTGAGACTTTGATCCCGTTTAATTGCTGTTTTATAAAGCAACACGATGCTGCGTAACCACCGAGTGCTAATATTGTAAGATTTAACATTTTAATTAGTCACTAAATGAAAAAGAATTATTTGATTTCGTTTTATCCTCTATATAAACTTTGTTCGTCTATTGTTGGGGATTACTTAATTAAGATCGACTTAATTGTGTCAATAACGATTCACTGTTAAAAATAAATCAATGAAAGATATAAAATGCAAAGTTTGAACGAGTATGGAAATAGGAAAATGCTTTTCTTCAGTTTGTGTTCGTAAATATTCATTGAAATTAAAATGATAATTAATTCGTTTGTAACTTTAGTATACCTACTATTGTAATTGTTGGCCCAAAACTACAAATTTATTCTTCTATCTTCAGCTCCGTATCAGCTTAAAATATTATTAAAAGTGATTTTTGGAAGTACTTTTCAAAATATATTACTTTTCTAATTAAATCGCACGCTATAAAATACGATTATTATAATATATAAATCTGTTCATAATTTCAATGAATTAGCGTCTACCCTCATTTGAATAATAAAACAATAGCATGTTCATACGCCTTTTGTCATATTGTACAAACGCATAAACCTCCCAAAAAGCGTGCAACGACCGCCGTTTCATATTTATCTTAGACTAGCGGTCCGCCCCGGCTTCGCCCGTGGTACATATTTACGTTTTCTCTACATAAAAACCATCCTCGTACTTCAAGGAATACAATAAAAAAAGAATTATCGAAATCGGTTCAGCCGTTCTCGAGTTATGCGCTTACCAACACATTTTGCGATTCATTTTTATATATAAGATTTAATAAGCATATCACTTCTCTCCGAGGATGTTGAGCGCTCGAAAATTTAATATAGCTGTGCAAATAGCGTTGTCGTACAATATATCGAAACAAAGTCATAACTTTATATCGTGGCAAAACTTATATTGAATCCTTCCTTATTTTCATACAATGTAAAGAAGCTTTAAGCTGCCTATTTATATAATTCATTGAAGTGATCGTAATCACATTACTTGAAAACGTTTGCGCAGATTTATTTAATGTTAATGCTTTATTTAATATAATATAAGCTCATTCATCAGTGTTAGAGTTGATTAAAATAAATCTTTAGCAGGCTAATTAAGTCGACATTTGATATGACTAAAAATAAACACGTTATTGAGGCTTTTATTATAATTAGATAATAGAGACTTATCATGTTTGTAATGAAAACATCGATTCTTAATAATTCAATGAAATTTCTATAAAGCAAAGAAGCTTTTATTCCTTTTATCAACATCAAAAAGACTTCAGCCAAGACATCAAATAACATCACATTAACGACAATGTTTCTATTTTTATAAGAATCTTTCAATAGAGAACAATTATGTAATGGTTTTTGTGGGCCTTGTAGGACATGTTTTGAAGGCTAAAGATAAAAGCCGAAAAAGATAATGTTTCTCTGTATATCAGATGTCTCCAATTGGTGCGGTATTGTTTATTGAAATAACAAAAAAAAGTACATGTTAGTTGGGTCAATAGAACTTCTTCTTAAATGCGTAAATAAAGAATTTAATTGAACATGAGTAATCTCCACTACTGATACACTAATAATCTTAACTACTTATTTTGGAAATAATTATGATTATTTTTCCGACCCAAATATCGACCAATAGAATTGCACCATTCGACGTCACGTGGTACAACCTACATGGTATTATACTGATAATTTTTTTAAAATTTTCTCTGGTCGTTGACGTCAAACTGACAGGTTGAATTCAATTGTGAAATTATTGGCCGACATTTGGGACGGAAAAATAATCCCCCGAATACCACACGAGCTTCAAAATTATCTGGCATTTCCCTCAAGGTTCCCTGCAAACAAATAAAGTCGTCAAGTTTTTCAGGAAAAATCACTCGCGCTTCGAGCTCGTGATTTTTTAACCTTGACTAAAAACTTGACTCCTTCATTTGTTTGCAACGAACCTATCGGAAAATACCCGATACTTTTGAAGCTCTTGTGGTATTATAAGTGATTGTTTACGAAGTTCTTATTCAACATGAACGAAGTCTCGGGCCCTCAGCACACAAGGAAATATCATTGCATTTAAATTTTTTTTAAATTTTTAATAAAATTTGTTTTTAATAAAACTATTCATATTCACATCTATAACATTTATAAAAAAAAATATCAAGTCAAAAACCTGCACAGTTATTTGCGTTTTAAATTACATCAATTTTCAACAGTACCATAAAACTCATTAAAATTCAGGCGGCGTCGATGAAAATATTGGATAGATTGCACTTCAAGGATAATTTACAGTTTAATTTCGGCTTCCCTGGTCAAAATTTATGCTCGAATTAGATTTTATGGGTAAAAACAAGGTTGTTTATTGGCTAAAACGTCGATCAAAAGCAAAAGGCGTTTGAAGAATGATTTTACATAAAAAATTCTATGTTTTTTAAATAATATACCTATTCAAGAGACATAATTCGAGTCTCTTTGATGGTTTATTTCAACTTTTTTACTGGTTTTATTCGCTAAAACATTCACAGCTTACCTACATTTTATTACTAACAAATATTTAAAACCATCATCACAATCTCAACTATTTATAATAAATACTATGCAGTATGCTCATTTAGCTGATTCACCATTTTATCCGATTATGGCCACAAAAACTCTTCTTGTGACTCATGTCCCCTGAGAAATACAACGCGGGCAAAAACAGCTTTTTAACAAAAATGTATCCACGCTCGTTAGTTTCACTTCTAAAATAGAATAGCTTCGTTTTGCAGTAACAAGGTTTAAGAATTTACATCCACTGGTACTTCATTCTTGTAGTCTGTGTTTGGTCTAGACACTTTTATTGCTTCCACCACACAACTGCTTCACATTTTTAACGTAAATTACTGCATAAAGATTGCAAACAATAGTTTATTCGGATACGCTTTTGAATGAGGAACAATTGAGATTAATTTACCCTTTATTGTGATTGCAATAAGATGAATTGCTGCGTTTAGAGATAAAATGTCCAAATAGATATAAGTTAAATTTACGTATTGTATTCGCAAGTCAAGGTTTTTTATTAATTCTATACGAACATCGCTCGGTGACTTTGAACGATGGTCTGCAATAAGTCTAGTTTCGCATTCTGCGCGATCACCTCATTCTTTACTGTCACCACCCCTTGAAACGTGGAAGCCAATATTGAAATAAACAACCAAACCACGTCATTAGAATGCAGATCACTAGCCTTCAAACTTTATTCTTATATCTTTACTTATATTAAAAAGAGCATCGTCTCACTGGATAATATATGATAAATGCGCTTAAAAATAACATTCTAAACTAACATCCTTATAATTGAGTTAACATAAAGAAATACAGATAAGAGCATACATAATTTGGTTAAATTCAAAATAACAAGTTACCATATTCATTACTCCCTCTTTAAATGCACATCAGACTCCACAATCCCTAACACAATTATAAAGAAGATTCTAGGAACGTAAAAAGGGTGACACAAGATAATGTAAGGGCTTGGTAAGGGCGCAAATGGAAACATCACGTCCGTACAATAATACCGCAGATATATCTCAACAGGAAAGGAATGGGGGATGTTAGCATGCATAATGCTCTTGGACAGCGAGATAATACATATTAGAATTGCAAGACGTCGGAAACAGAGTGGATGAAATATAAACCGCATGTGAAATTAATTCTTGGAAGTTTTCAGATTAACTTTTACTACGATTTATGTAATGAATTTTTATGTTTTGAACCTTCGTTTACTTCGCTTAACTTATAAACATAAGCATTGCATCGTAGTAATTTTCCTTTTTTTTTCATTTTCATGTTACGAAACCAGTCGGAGTTTCTATGAAATTTTTAAGTTTATAGTATTAACTAATATTAATTTTAAAGTCAATAAAAGTGAATTTAGTAAATTGTGTTCTTCATATTTTGAAAAACTAAATAATGAAAAGCAGTTCCACCAAGAGGTAACAATATAAAACACTAGGTTTCCGCCCGCGGCTTCGCCCGCGCAGTCAAAGAAAAACCCGCATTTTTCCCGTTCCCGTGGGATTTCCGGGATTGCGTCATTTTCCTGGGATAATAAGTAGCCTATGTCCTTTCTCGGGTATCAAAATATCTCCATACCAAATTGGTTCAGTAGGTTAGGCGTGATTGAGTAACAGACAGACAGACAGAGTTACTTTCGCATTTATAATATTAGTATGGATAAATTATTATTAAGCATCCCTGGGTAAAAAAAAATATTTTTCAAGAAACATGACTTCAAGTTCTCATCCTACATTGCGAATTTTTTATTTATATTCATCCTAAAACTTGCAAGTTTACACTCTCTACCATTTAATTTCGCACTAGAGCCTTTCAGTCGATTTCCGATCGGATTACGTCGACGTGTTAAAATCGGAATGCTATTTACTGCAATCCTCTCGGGCTTTACGAAGAAGCGGTTCGCGGTTGAATACCCAGTACCACTACCCTAGTCCCTATGATACATGCCAATGATACGGTTGCGGTTCTGTCTAAGTATTTTAACACCTGATTGAACGGTCCAAAGCTCTACTGTTTTAGGTGGAATTTCAGTGTAGTTGTATTGGTGCTATCGTGAATTATAAATTGATTTGTTTTAAAGCATTTGAGCGGTCTAAAAATCGCGGTGAAAGTTACATACAATGCATACATAATCTAACGATATATCCCATAAGAGCTATGAGGAAATAAAGTGATTTTTACTTATCATAAAAATCTGTATAAAAAAAATATACTTACATGACATGGGGAAATTATGTGCCAAGAATTTATCGAATATTGTAATAATAATGTGAGTTAGTTACTGGCTTATATAAGGCATTCCTTATGAATTCCCTCATTTATAAGGAATTCCTTTCCTTATATAAACCGGTAACGCTTCCTCTTCATTACTTATTATTAAAAAACATTAAAACATGAACGTGTAATCTGTATACTTATCGCGAATCTCTGTGTACCATTCAAGTATTTGCATTCAAGGGTTCTTTGCTTTTATTTGCTTTCAGCATGAATACCAGCTAATATTCTAACTCCTAAAACCAAGCAACAAAGACCGTATCTATTCGTATTTGGCTCTGTTTGTGGTTACCTTTGCCAAGGATTCCAACTTTTGAATGCACCTGAAAACTCAATGAAGCTGGAGTTAATTCTTTTAATTATTTTTACACTGAATAAGAATGATTCCGCGTAATGTTAAGTATTAATACAAATATTTTTGATGCCATTTATGAAATCTCTACAAGTGCTTTTAGTTCGTTCCATTACATACAAGTTATAGTAACTTTAAAAAAAAAATTCAATCAATTTCATATCAATGATATCATAAATGTTTGACATAAAATTATTACTACAGTAACCGTTCACATGTATTCGCTCACTTTCTAAGCTATATTTGTGCAACACTTGATTCCACACATCACATTCATACATCAAGTCTGAAGACGATTTTCCCAAGTTACGAACAATTTAACCCAGGCCTTGTACATGCAACTCTGTAGTAAATAGGTATGTGGACACAAAGCTTGTACAAACATCCCTGAGACTTGCCTAACTGGGTAAATTGGATTGAGGATAGTAAGATGTCATCGTCAAGGGGTATATGTAGACAGCTATGTGACTAAGAAAACGATTTAACTTTATGATAAGATTCAGTTTATCAGGAACATATCAATTGATCAACTAGCCCCTTGGCCTGACCCGTAAATAAGTCCTGTAAATAAGCTCTTCGTTAGTAAAAGAATTTTCATAATCGGAACTTCCGATAATTTTCATTTTAAACAACGTTAGAAACTTTACCTGATTAAATATAATATGACGAAAATTTGTATAGATGATGTTGCGAAAATATAATAAACTTTATGTACCACAATCACTCAACTAGGAGCATAGATATAAAACAGAGGTAGAAAGGCTATATATTCACCGCCATATAAATTTGGGACATGCGTATTATGCATGCAAACAAACGTCGTAAAGGAGCTCAAGATGTAACAGATGAAATTGCCAAATACTTCACCTACAAAAAGGTAAACGTTATAAGGGAAAATGGAAAAGAACATCCAGTATTTCTTATATTCAATTTCGGTTCCATTTATCTTTCGTCCTCACTTCTTTTCTAACATTAGGCTGTAGTAGAATTTCAGATTTAGGTTCATTATATTAATTAGTCAATTAGTCATCAAATGTTAAGAGCTTTCTTACTTTACTGTAATTTAAATAAAACAGATCACAGTCCGGGATAATCGAGGAAAAGTAAGCAAAAACCATTTGCTGTTGGGGAAAATTTAATTGAAATTAACATTAGTATTCAAGAAGGCGGAGGCACTCTAGAAGTATAATTTATACTTCCACTTAAGAAATTCATAGTTTGATCAAGAAGTTGAGTAAATGTATCAAATCACAAATAAAACAAAGTGATTCTTGAACATGCTAATATAGGAAATTTAAATATTTAAACGGTTTGACCAAATTACCGTAATAATTCAATGTGAGGGAGTATTCCATCTCGGGACTAGGATTGTATCTTAGTGGATCTTCATTGAGGGCATTCCAATAATGCCGTTGGTGACCCACAGGATTGCGGGCGCCTTGGGTACACAAAGTGCTACATACATAGTACAAGCAGAAGATCAATAGGACTTACATTGACTAAAGACCAGGGTTTCAGCCATGTAAGTGATGTTCGGCGAACAAAGACACTGAAAATGTACACGAGAATAGCGATAAAATGAACATATCACAGAATATGGTACATTTTGTAGTACATAAGTGACTACATAATGTAACTTTTAACTGGATCGGAGATAATGCAAATTCATAGTTTAACAAAATATAAAACGAGGTATGAATGTAACACCATTATGAAATTTTCATAGCCACTTTTCATTACAGAAGCCAGAATATGGCCTCATAGGCTTAAATTCCTGTGGAGATAATTTTAACGCAACCGCCCGAAATATGTCTGCCTACTACGCAAACAGACAAATGTACGATATACAAAGGGATTCTTGTTTTCCTAGTCAAATTAATTACAGCGCCCAGAAATGCAAGAATAATTCTTACCAAACAAATTACGATGTTTTGACAATATAATTTATTACATTAAAATTGTATTTCAAAGTTTGTATTGAAGTAGTTTTTATTACGAGTTATAATTAGTATCTATTAACACTAGTCTCTAATTTTGCAAATCAGTAAAGCCTTTTTCCATCCAGTAGCTATGTTCTACAGTTCATCCACTTAGATTCTTCTAAACAAAATAATCCATGTTTATCCATTCCATTCAATTAACAGACAAAACACACTCCTTAAAAAGAAAATCTATAGCATTAGCACGTAATTCGGTTCAATGGCCTGAAATAGCGTTGCGACAACTTGATTAGTGGGCTTACGAAACAATTCCATAAACATTATGCGGTGTAGTGGCGCGACCCGGCGCTCCAGTGGTCAGCCCTAATGACATTGTACCACTTAAGTGCCATGTCCTAATTATGCTTATTATCATTGCTAAGTGATTGAGCGAGCACCTTGGCGGGTTGGCCGATTCCTGCATATACATGGTTGGATTGTTGGTCGCGACGATCGTGGATCGCTTTCTACAGTAACAATAATTTTAAAATAATATAGTATAATACTGGAGAGATTGGTTTTTACGGGTCCGGTGTGATAAACTATTTCCGTGTTAAAGAGCCCTTTTATCGAGGTAGGCTATAGGTTATACCTATCTCAGACGATGGGAGCAATGCGGGTAAAATCGCGGAACACAGCTAGTTAATAATTATGTGAATTTACATAATTATTTTGGATGCAAAACACTCTATAGAATGTGATACAGGCTTAGTTATAAGAGATTAATTGAACCCCGCCATAAGCACCGACGTTAATGGATCTTTACAAATATTTTGATAATGGCAATCATACAAATCCCTTTTAACAAAGACGAAGCGAAACACACGCTCATCAAATTGAGAGCCTCCTGTTTACAAACTGTTTAACACCCTTAACAAAACATAACTAAATATAAAACTTACATATTCCGCAAAAATATATCTGTTTCATCTTGGTCACATACAGCGTGTCTACACATCGTAAGAGGTATATTCATGACAGAGATTGCAGTGGGTTATCTTTCCGGAGTTTCAATCGTGCCTTTGTTTCAATACAACGGACAACAGCGAAATCGTTAGATATTGTAGGAATGTTGAAAAAGGTTAAAAAACAATTTTATCTGAAGTGAGCGACGCTGCACGTCGAAAATATTGAGGGGGACGATTGGGCGAGTTTTTTTAACGGAATTCGTGCCACTATGAATTTATTGTTGCCGAAAAATATTAACTTTGGACTCACTTGTGAAGTTGGTTTTCTATCGAAACTCTCATGAAATAAACTAAGATAGCATAAATTGACCAGAAAATTTAAATCGACAAAATAGCATATGATATTAAAATTTAAACTACAAAACATGTACCTACTGTGTGTGATCAACAAATATACATGGTGCATAGGTATTGATTAAGGGTAAAAATATAAATAATGGGAAGATTTGTGTACCCAAAAATAAAGTTAAATAACCAGAGCAATTGGACGTTTTTATCTTGCGAAATATATAATGTGGCAAAATAGTATGTTTTTACATAGAATTCTTCGAATCTTATCAAATAAGGCGAATCAATCAGCAACGTTCATAAGTAATTGATAATTCTGGATATTTTTTAGAAACTTAACTGAAACATAACCCTGATACAAATTTCTTATAAACGAAAAAACAAAACTAACAATCAAGGATTAGTACACAAATTGTTACAAGGGAATTCATTCAGACGTGAATTGTGTAAACAATTTATTGTTATCGAGCCGGGATCGCTTCTAGGAATACAAATTGTAACTTTAGTACGCAAGTTTGTATGAGATTGGGAGACGTTTACCGAGACTACAATAGAAGGACGTATGAACGTATCCCCTGGTAACGATCTCCGAGTGAAGTGGTATAGAGGAATTGAATTTCACATTCGCCGTTATTACATTTTCCACGTAGCTGAATGCTGTCGAAGTCTCACTTACGCATTTTTCTTGGGGCTCTTCAATATTCACTCCAATAATCTCATGTTATTCCAATGTGAAGTGTACCGTTTTGGAATTTTTGAGGAAGTACTATTACGTCGTATTAAACGCATGGTGGATATTCTCATTTTTCATTGGAACATCAATGAAACCAAACCGATATCGGTTTAGTTTCATCCAACCGATGATAAAATTCTACCAATATGAATGAAGTAAGTTTTTAATA
The DNA here is from genome assembly GCF_061535395.1 of Colias eurytheme. Lineage (NCBI taxonomy): Eukaryota > Metazoa > Arthropoda > Insecta > Lepidoptera > Pieridae > Colias > Colias eurytheme. Next base: position 5,403,238 of record NC_142985.1, read on the forward strand.
TCTTAAATAAAAGTATTGTCGGAATATCAAACAGGAATATCAAGCAAAAATCGAATCTAAACAATAAAAATCCAATTATTCTATTATAGAAAAATTAATTTCAATAAAAAAGAGAAGCGAACTCTCGAGTTATAAATTTACTTACTTTGTAAAGACTTATTTTAAATTCTGCTCACATAATTAAGATTATGGTAGAATTATTTTTGGGAATCTGGAAATATATTTCCTTACCTAAAATACACACAGGAAACAAGTTAGAAATACAAGCTTTAATTATATTTATTTACACAATTGGTAGCGATATTGTTTTAAGGTTATGCCTTCATAACAATGTTTACGTTTAACGTTTACTCAAGGAATTCGTATTATTATATGTATCAAACATTTGGTATTTTCAACATGACAAAATACGCTTTGGATTGTTTTGTATGATGTTTAGTAAACCCGAACTTTGTTTATATTTCTCAATATATTTTGGATGCCTAATATTACTGAATATTTCTTCTTATTCATTCATCTAACATATTTAAAAGTTAAGGAAAATGCAATTAAATAAAAAAAAAGAGATCACTAAAAATATTTTACACGGTGCATGGAGCTTTCAACATTGCTACGTCGTAGCTCTTCTACGAGAAGTACGCTGGAACAAAACCTAAGTATCTGTAGTGTATACAAATTACTTATATATTAATTAAAATTAGTATAACAGCAAGTATTGCTATTATATAAATACATTAATTTCCCAAGTGGTTTCTGAAGAAATAATTTTATAATCTCCATTCATAAAACGTGGTAGTCACAATTTGTAATATAGGCACATAAAACAGGTATAAAACAACACCACTAATATTAAAACTAATCAGTCCGTATATTCATCCTTTGCAAAAATATTCAATACCCATCGAATTGAATGAGATTATTATTTTTTCATTTCCAAAAGAAAGAAGCATAAAGGAAAATATTTGAAAATATTTTTACAGATATTCAGCATATGTATGCAGTTTGTACATTCCTTTTAATTTCACGATAACATGATACGAGAATTAACCAACCCGCTAAATTTTACTTGTATAGGTATTGGTTCTGAAAATTGGCCGAATCCAATTCTTGGGCAATCAACGTAATAAATTGTTATCAAAACTGCGGGTAGTATCTGTAACAAGATTCACAACGCAACCTCTATAAAATAAAGCCACTTTATAGTATGTGATAAATACATGAATTTGATTTTCTCAATATGTCCCTTGCGGCCCACTCGTGTCGTCCCCCGGCGCTGTACGTGTTCGCACATATTTTACTGGCTTTTTACTCCCGTTTCGCAATTACATTTTATCCGTACTTTGTACGTATGAGTAAAAAATACATAGTCCTTTTTTTCGCTATAAAATATTGTAAGAGCTTGTAGTATTTATTACGTAATCTGTTTCAAATCAAGCAGAGGGCAAATTAGAAATACAATATGTTGGAGTTTATTGTCATTTGAAATGTGGTTTTAATAGTATTTGCATGTTTCATTTAAAGCAATTAGTAATAATAATATCAATATTCTTTGCTTGCCTTTCTATTTCTATTACGTTGTAATTTAGTAGTTTAAACTTCTGCAGTATTTAAATAATCCAAAAGTGCACGCCTCATAATTTTTTTTTAATAAATATTTATTAATTATTATTTTTGTTTATTTAATAACAATTAAACCACATCGAATCAGACCCTGAAAAATGAAAGGGTTCTATTCCTGAGCATACTCAAGCGTAAGAGAAAAAAAAAGACTCGATTAGTAAAGTATTTCGGTCGCTATCGTGTTAACAAGAAAAAGGATCCGCACATACAGACACACGGACGTCCAAGACAGAACTTTTTTAAACTGTTTTTTAACTACATAGTTTAAATAACAAAAATGACATCAAAAATATCATGAACGTTAAAAATAGTGTTTTTTCTTAATATGTGTGTGTATGTATTATCTTACAAGTGCAATGTATGATACATAAAGACATTTTAAGTTTGAAAAATCAGATGTTTTGCGCGAAGTGACAGTAGTACCCACCTCAACGCTTCGCTTATGAGGCGTGCAATATAAGTGTAAAAATACTTAACCTATTTTTATTAAATGTTTTGTTTTGAAGTCCTTACCTGTAACAAAAATGAAACAAACCATTACATTAAGTCATTATAATAAAATATGAAGACGTGCAATATGTTTACATTACAATGAGTTTTATTCTAATACAGGCTTATGTACTTAAATAGTATAATTCACCTCTCAGCACCATTTAAGACGAAAATATGGTTATGTAAATTTGCACCGGTATATCACCTACTCTCAAAGAAATTTATGTAAATTATTATCTTACGCAAAACGCTGAAATGAGACAGTTACAAACTCGTAATAAAATAATGAAATGCTGGGTGGCTGATGGCTCACGGCCGTATGTAGGGTGGGAATTAAATGAAACATTCATCACTGTCCGGATTTAAACTAGGACGATGGCGATCCGACTTCACATCAGCCGGCGGACAATAAACCGCTCATTCATAAAATATGCTAACTCAGCGCAAAATAACCCGCCGTACATTTATTTCTAATATAGCTGTCATTGGGGAGACATCCTACTTAATATTATAAATGCGAAAGTATGCACTTTTGTTTGTTTGAACTACTCAACCGATTACATAAAATATCGCACACACACATAAACTTGGATTAACACATAGGACAGTATCTATATAACGAGAACGGGAACTTAGCGGGTTTTCCTTTGACTACGCGGGCGAAGCTGCGGGTGAAAAGCTAGTCTGATATATTTTTAAATAAGACTGTGTGAATGTTACATTATTTTATCACTATTATTAAACTAAAAATAATAACGTGTATATTTTTTATATTTGATTGCACATGGTATTTTTAAGTGTATGAATACGTATTGTTATTGTATTTTAAAAATAGGTCGTTTATTGATATTGAACAATGAAATAAATCCCAAGCACCTATAACATTGTGAGCGGCAATCGGAATAATTCTGTAGTTGAATATGCTATTGGAAATAATGAGAGCATTCTTTGTCTGTATGTGAACGGGAAATGCGACGGAAAAATCATCGCGTTTCATTTAACAATACACTAAGCTTTTAATAATGTTCATTTTATGACTATACTTTACTTAATTAAAATAAGATTAACCAAGATAAACGATAATATTTCGTATTAATGTTTTAGTAATAATAAAGTTAGAAATAGGTAATAATAATATGAACATAGTATGTATACAAATTAAAATCTTAAAAAAATATCTCGTAACAATAAGACAAGGTCTAATTGTTCTTTAAAAACATTGTCAACGATTCTTCTATGCAAATGAACAAAAGTACGCTATTAAGCTGCTCTATTACAACTTAACTAGTTCGTTTTTATTTATATTACGTTAAATTACTAAAGTCTACAATAAAACTCGACAAAATCATAAACTCATAATACAAGCTTAAGAAATAATATATTTTATCTTCTCTCTAATCATTAAACAAAACAAATAGCTGCTAATGCAATGTTCTCTACAAATAAATAAACGTAACAGTAATCTCGTTCCTGGGATCATTTATAAATTCGGCGTTGCGTCAGCATTTTCAACAATACCGCCCTAACCCGGAGGGAAGTCACTCGACCGCTCCTTGTCAAAGTATATCTGATGACAAATGCAAATTTGCGCGACCCAATTTTAGCTAACCAATATTTACCAGCCTGATTCGTAAAGCACGAAATCCTATTTAATCACTTAGAATAGCTTGCGAAATTCTTATTGGAAACTTGCATAGACAATAATAAAATGATTTTGAAGCTTTCTTGGGCGGCAATTCAATTATCGATTAAGAAGAAGGGGATAATAATTAAAAAATTAAACATAATTTAACTATAATATTGTGATGTTAAATGCAAAATGTTTTCAAATCTTTTGTCAATCGTATTTTGTTTAACAAAACATTTCGTGTACTTAAAAGCTTACATAAATTTAACGTAGCGTTTTAACACATTAATATGTTAAACCATATACCTTAATGTGTTTAACATGTAATAAATGTTATTTTCATATATTACAGTAACGTGAATATTAATATACACATATTACAGTTTGTATACTATTACAAACCCTATTTGTTTAAATTACTACGATAAATTTGAGAACGCCTCACGTTCTTGGTTAGATAAACAAGAAGAATGGAGCAGCGAGAACTATACACATACTTTGTTGATATGGAACCAAAACTTGTATAAATATATCACGGAATACTGATTAAGGATATTGCATTGTAACATACCGAAATTCGATATTGTCGGTTCAATGTATTTAAATGTATTCGTAGCGAAGCGCCCACAGCAAGTCGAGCAATCGGAATAAAATCTACCGAAACCTTTCGACAGTCTCTGTTTTGTCCCTTGGGGAGGGACGGGGCCGTAACCAGGTTACAATAAACATTCACATAACAAGCCCAAGTTTTATCACTCCTTGCATTGTTCAATGGATAAGCCTTCTTTTTCACATGTGTCGTTAAAGGATAAGTGAAAATTTTACAAGAACGTATTTCATTCACTTGTATTTTCATAAATATAAAAAGCAATTGCTTTCGGAGAAAATTTACTATCATATTAAACAATACCCAAGAGTCACGACCTAAAAATATGGAGTACAAGAAATCAAAAATTTATCAATTATAGTGACGGCAAAAACATTTTCAACATGCTTTGATTTTATACATGTGTAAATGGATGGATGGATTAAAACATCACTACCTAGTAGCAGATTTACAAAAGCTCCATCTATGGCTTTTAGTCTAATAGATACATAATAAATGTTCATTCAATATTCGCTGCACTACATACAATCTCGACTTAATCTCCACTGTTCCATTACTATACTTCAAAATACATGTTATTACCTAAACGATTATAACCTACCTAATAATTAACTCACGCAAAACTGAAAAACTAATTCAATTGAAACGATCACTGATCATTTAAACAGTAATCAAATGCAAACAACACTAACCAAAGCAATTATTACGATAAAGAACATATGTACACAATGTCTGCGGTCGAACCTATCAATAAACAATTACGAATTACACATACCTACTATTTGTTTATGCAAATGAAGAAAGTGTTTTGGTAGTTAATTCTGAAATTAAAATAACCGTTCCCCGAGGACTAATAATGAAGGACAAATAACAAGCAAAAACTGCGCAATAAAAACTTATTAAGGCGCAAATGCTTATAATGTTAGTTAAACAAGAGCGCAGTTTGCAAGAAATGTTTTGAGTCCGGCAAACTCATTTCTCGTTTTCGGGGCTGAAATGGCGCAATAAATTCATGTTTCCCTGACATTTTACATAACTGTATCGTGAACATTTTATTTTCCGTAATAAAAGTAAATACCGATGAGAGTGTATTTAACAATAACATCCAATAATTACTTGTTTTCGTGGACAAAAATGTACGATATGTTTTTCATTTTTTATTTTGAACTTCGTTTTTGATACCATTAAAATATCCATGCTGTAAGTTGCCAAAAGCATAACTTTCCAATAATTAAATGACAACAGCGGTATCAATTTATAGTGATCCAAATCCGTTTAAACAATATTTTCACATGTGTGCTATGCGACTAGCTTTATATATTTGATGGCATCATATATTTGATGGCTTATGAACCGCAGTGGAATTAATTACAAAGCGCCTCTTCTCACCTACACTAACGGGAGATTAAAACGCCTGTTCATTAAGAACAATGCGCATACATGAATTAAAAGCAAGGCGACGATGATCCCCCGCCTTTCCGGGTGCGACTGACCCTTACTTTACAACAATACTAAAACCTAACAACCGCAACGCATCCTCGAAGCCTGAACATCACGTTCTTCGGAAAATACTTTTATGGGCGACAGAAGGTCAACAGGGTCTCATAAATACACCTATGTGTGTGTAAGACCGACCCATTTTAAAGCTTTCTTTGTGTATTCGCGCTCGAGTACCTATTATCTGTGCACCTTTGTTTTATAAAGCATATTTTCTTTTTGATTTACGACTTTTTGGGTGAACAAAATTAAGGCATCTTCAAAGAAAATGGTAAACTAATTACGTAGAATATCAATTATAGGAGGTTAGTATGTTTATGTTTAACTAGATTTCCACCCGCGGCTTCGCCCGCGTTTTCAAAGGAAAACCAGCATAGTTCCCGTTCCCGTGGGATTTCCGGGATAAAACCTATCCTATGTGTTATTCTGATGTATAAGCTATATTGTGGTAAAGTTTCATTCAAATCCATTCAGTACTTTTTACGTGAAAGAGTAACAAACATCCATACATATGTTTATATGTTTAATTAATATGTTTAATTAAAGTAAGGCCACGTAATATGTAGAACATCATAAATTAGGATTAACCGAAATTTATTCCTATTGGACAAAATAAGGGAACAATTGGAACTTATTTCATCAAGCTAAATGGACTTTATGATAAGTGATTAGATAATTTAATATAAGAATAATAAAGATGGCGACCGAATAAAAATAATACTTCCTAAGCTTTTTCCTTGGCCGATGACAAAATTAACGTCAGAATTTCAATAAAACGCTCGTAAATCCTCACTATAAACGCTGCGTATATCAATGAATGAGTGGGAATCGTTTTCAAGCTATAATTTTAATTAATTAATTCATCAAAGCCGATTGCAAGTGCCTAATTAAAATAATAATCCAATTATAATGGCAATTAGATAACCCGGCTATCTCATTAATGTTCGATCGATTTTACAGCCGTTTGGTACAGATAAGCCTATCAAATGGCATATGTAATTAATTTGGAGAAATTATGTGCCTTCGTGTTAACTAATCAGATATAATTATTTGCGAGACGTTGTCTAATATATTAAATACTTCCGATGTTTGTTTGACAGTGACACTTGGAAGTCGTGACATACTCGCGTAATTAGACGAGCAAAGTAAATTAGCAATTAAGTAACGAATATTCGTATATAAATTCGTATTTGCCATAAGAAAATGTTTTATTTGATATCATTTCGTTTTATGAGCGTAGAACAGATATAAAATATATTTCTTAATGCTTAAACTTACAACGCTCGTAGTACATTCGTAGCCTTTCGTAACTTCGCTAACTAGTGTGTAGCTTGTTCCTCCGTGAGCTACATAGGTATGAGGTTGGTAGATTCATTTGTAGCGGCAAATAGCAAATTATTTATTCATAATGTATTATGTATAATAATCTATTAACTGTTGCCGACATCTAATAAGAAAATGTTGTATACTTCGTTATAGGATACATTTTATAAGGCATTTGAATGCTATACAACTAAAATATCAAATTCACTTATAGGATTAATAAATTCAACACATATTACCTATTCACAACTACATATAATATTCTTGTTGCATAAGATATTTCTTTAAAGCCCTATATGCGACGATGAATAGATTCTTTCCAACAAAGTAACATCGAGTTAATGCCTTCGCAAAACAGGGGATATATTTTCAAAACATGCGTTTTATCTCCCACTCTCAATCTTTGAGAGGATTACAGCAGATCCCGCCCAACCCTCGCAAAGTATCCGATTCGGACTGATATCAATCAATCGCTTAAAACGATGGAATAATCGCTTCCGATACGAAGCCTCATTTTTCTTAACATTACAGATTAAACGATATAAATTTCAGCTATATCCGCTTGTTTTATTCGATATTAGAATGAGAATTTTAGGAAAATTCATTGTAAAAACAATTTATTCCTTGAACAACTTATTAATCACGCACGGATGAATCCGAAAGGTTTTTGGATTAGTTCATTTAACAAGATAGATAAATAAATACAAACTTAGTAAAAACAAAATAAAAACCAATCATAAATAATTCAAAGGTACACAGCACGGTGAATCTGGTGCTTTTATACGTGACGTATTGGTATCTCGATGCTTTTTACAATCAAAGTTACAGTTTGGTCGGAAAGCCTTTTAAAATTCTCATCCATTTCACCCCTGTGAGGCAAACGCGTCGACAACTAACGGATATCAGCCGTCCCGCAAAGCTCAGCCTCACCATGAAATATGTTTTCGAATCAAAGGCACTTTCGCCTTTTTTCAACTAACATCCATCAAACCAAACAGTGGGAAAATTGCACCTGCAATAATATGACGTCACAAAATTGGGAGCTGTATCGTAACGTGATTGAAATAAATATACTGCGATATGGCAAATGTTATGAACATTTTGTCAGTGAAATCACAAAATGGAGTATGGAAGTTTAACAAGAAATATTATCATTATGAAAACAAAAACCCGACTACTAATAATATATACTCCGTTATTACTACAGTTTTGATGAATATAACGACACCACATAATTCATCAAATCCGACCGACCGAGCTATAGGACGTGTAAAATAAACTTAAATACATAGATACACTCGAAAAACATAACCCTCGTTACGCAGTCAGGTAAGCTTTCGCCTACATTGTTTTGGATGGTGGGCGTACGTAAGTCAAATTACCAAAGAGAACAAAGAATTCGATATCCACGATACAATTTCGCGTGATACACAATTTAATTATCTATAATTTTAGGAGCGATCGATCAGTGTCGATTTCTAAGCGCTTGTCTTGTTTGTCTTATGATGGATCATTCGTGGGATTTGATATGCCTAAAGACCACATATTATAACATGCAAAATAATTATTGGAAATATTTCATGCGTTCAGGAATATTCAAAATATTAAATAAAGTACTGTAGAGATTAATATGAGGGATTACTTATATTTTAATGATGTAATTATAATGCAGTTGTTAATAACTAAATGTAAAATTTTCCATGAAACAGCTATAAATAATTGCGTCGTAACAATAGATAGTAAATTAAATGTTATTTTCTTTCTTTCATTTCATATATTAATTGTTCAAACATAACAAAGGAAGAAAACAACGTATCTGCTCCTAACACAGGATAATAACATAATTAGGAAAAGCATTCTTGTTTCAAACATAGAAAATACAATAACAGTCAACTCAGCATTTCTGAAATTTTATACATTTTGTTTTGTCGTTGTTAAATAAGTAATAATTATCACGTATAATTACAATTTACAATTCATGCAACTTTAATTAGGTTACCTATTCTACCTGATTTACCTATTCCTATTACGATCTAGGCTAAGGAATAAATACTTTTAATGCTCAGCTACCTATAACAAACATGACGATTATCCATCTGCCATTCGATAACAAGGCTATTATTGCTATTTACTTTACCAGTACGCAATAAACGGTCACCAGGTAAAAGATAAACCACATAATACTCTAAACATTACTTACCATAATCCTTAAACAACGTAGATAAAGACAATAAAAATGTTATCGCGGTAAATAATATCGGACGACGTTATCCCAATGTTTTTCCTTTACCGACAATATATTGGGCGTTGGTTGAACGCAAAATACGTATTTCTGTGAATGTAATATTCGTGATATGAGTCCGTGTACGTTAAAATGTAATGATGGTGATTTATCTTGGTCTTTTGTTACACATTTCTTATCTCACGGCGTTGTTTACATTTGATTTATCGACCCTCCGGCCTTGGAACATTGCAAATTGTGTTACCTCACAACCGTCTACCGTTTTGCGTCATTTATTTCTGAATAGAATATGGCTCTCGTAGTAGTTTATTGTTTACGACGTTCGAGCTCAGCTGGACGGTTTTGAGTTAAAGTTTTAACCGGTTCATACAATTACAATTTTGAATCAAGTTATTCTCAATGAGCGCAAATTGCATCACGAATTTAACATCGTTCATATTCTTATCGGAGATTAAATTTTTGAGATTATTAAACGATTCATGTTATCATACAAGTTTGTTGTTGTTTAACATTTCTATATTTTCACTGTGCTTGTCACAAAGCCCTAAGACGTTTTACAACGGATTAACCTCGGCTGCGAGATAAAATAAAATCGTACGCTAGCTACCAGTAACTAGATAGTTAGCTCATTCCTTGTGGTATATTTTTAGAAGTAATATAAATCAGTTTAAAAGCTTGTGTTTACAACTATGACATAATATTATCTTCAAATTAATCAACCTTCATTAAAAATAATGTTTAGTAAGCACATCATCATTAGACAAAATTAGAAATACTTTCACCTTTATATAAAGAAGTTTAAAAACAATTCATTACTATAAATACCGAGAAGCAATCATTACAATACGAGTATTTTGTAAAAGCCCTTTCAGTCCAGTTGAAATCACGTATAATCGAAAGTGACACTATGAAAGGACAAACCTTCGCTCTATACAAAACTTTTGAATACGTCAAGAAGCAATTAAGTAAGTCTATAGGAAAATGTACCTGATTTAAACTTGCCTTTCCTCTTTCATTATATTATAGTTGACAGTAATATTGCGTGAAAAGATTTAAATCATTATTTTTCATTCAGAACACGAACATGACACATTTTGAAGCCACGGCAATTTGAAAATAAAATTTATTCACATTTCATTCAGGTTATATCTCAAATGCGAAAGGATGCTTCTGCACTATACTGTGAAATATTTTGCTATAATATAATAATGATCTTGCGAAATAAATTCTACGTTTGTGAAATAAAATGTATCTTTCTGTAGTTCTCTCTCTATCACTCTCCTTCTTTTCACATATTAATTCAGTATAATATTAAAAAGGCCAATTAAACGATAGTACAGTAAAGGAAAATATAATTCCATTTCAATACCAATAGGTCAAGGTATGCACTAATAAAGGAGCATACATTTACTCGCAAACTACAAATTAATGCGGCAATTACACAAACGATCTCGCTGTTCCCGCAATAGAGCACCTATTAGCCCACAAACGTACAAATATAAAACACATTGCGTGTATTGTCTCAATATTTATATTCAACATTAGTTGTGCCCCGCGGTTTTACCTTCATTGCTCAGCTTCTGTTGGTCTTAGCGTGATGATATATAGCCTTCTCGATAAATGGGCTATCTAATACCGAAATAATTTTTCAAATCGGACCAGTAGTTCCTGAGGTTAGCGCGTTCAAACAAACGCTTTAGTAACTCGGTAAATAGTTCTCGTGTGTCAAAGAGAGCCAGTTAATAACGATTTACGGTGCCCTTTTGTTCTGCCTCTTATCTCGCCTTACACACTATTCACGCATGATTTATTTGATATCCACGGTCATCTAACGAAAGGGTCTGATGAATCTGTAGCCCTAGACAAGATGACTTTCTGCTAGGATAGTCAATTATCCACTGTATCGTGTTATTTACACGCTTTTATTCTCTCGTCGCAATATCTCGGTTATTAAGGTAGGAGTTTATTCTAATACCTACCTTTATTTACGCGCTTATATTCCTGGCGATGGATGTTGTATGGTTTAAACTTGAAATGATTTAGTTTTCATTACTATGAGTGAGTTTGATAATGTTGGAGCCGTACTGCAGCTATAGAGGATTTCCTAAAGAAAACAGAAAAGGAATGCCGAAACTTATTATTTATTTTTATAAACTAATTACTAAGGATATTTCAAATTAAAACGTGAGAGAGTAAAACATTATTAATTTTAACATGATAATAATAATTTACGAATGTGGACGTCAATGTTATTACTCGTTAATTAACAAAATAATTAGGCTAAGGGCTACGCACTAACTATTATTTATATTTATTTTATCATTATAATAATTAGTTTTTGAGCAAACCCACTAAAGTAAAGCTATATTAATCAAGAAATTATTTTGACAGAGCGAGTAGAGATTCACAAGAGAGCTTTTTTATTACCTACGCATTGGTTGAATGTCACACGTAAGTACCCCAATATTACTTTTAATGTGAAAGGTCAAACATCTTTTTAAATGTAGATTTTTGTTAATAACTTCAAATGATTATTTAAGAGACCGACTGGATAAAGAAAACTAAAAGTTATGAATATTATAAATCCGATAATTTATTTAAAGACCTTTGTTAATGATCACAGTACAAAGAAAGGTCTTTAATTAAAGGCTCGCCGAGGTATATTTGAAAGTTCGAAAATTCTAAACATTCTCTGTAGTATCACGTATAACGAAATTTTTTTATTTAATATAAGCTTCGTTGGTTAATTTCGACATTTATTTAAATACGTTATAATTTTCACAAATAATTAATACGATTCGGAGCTTAACATCATTTCCCCAAGCAGTATCGGATTCCATAATAATTTGTTCTCAGAAATACAATGATATAAATTTTATGTTGGTAACATTTAAAAATATTATATTATTTATTTCTACTTAAACACAGTAAAAACGATATAGTTTTCTCAACTGTAAAATAATTTATATATACTCACGTAGATCATAATAGCCATTGGGTTGTATAAAATTCTATTGTAATACTCGCAAACATAAAAAATAAATACCAATGCATGTACAAAAACATCTAATAACACAATCTTATTACAACTTAGCATGACAAACTTTCTGGTCGCTTTATAAAAAACTATAAACTTTAAACAACACAGCGCAGTCTTAGGAAACTCGCTCCTGCAAAGTTCGCAGCCCTCCCTCGAGACAATCACATTCATCTCTAGAAAAACCTCAGGCGGCCTGTGATCTCAATATTGTGGCTTCACTTAATCCAATCTACGGGCGTCCCTGTACGGCCGAAAAAGAAATATTCCATACGAGAAGCCATTACGTTTGTACATAAAGAAATAAGTATAAATCAGGAGCGTCGGCCATTACTGCAAGGAGTCGTGTTATTGTGCACGCTCCGTCACGTTTACGCGACGCGAATGTGACAAAATAACCGCCATTACTGAACAAACAGCCTCCTACTAACGCTCACCCTGAAATGCTCTTGATCTTGTGATGTTTAGGGCGATTTAACTTGTACTTCGCGTTATCTTTTACTGTGGGAACGTATATTATGTTTCTATTTGTATCGAAATATAAGCACGAAGAGTTCTGTGTTGCATGAAAAATAACGATTACGATAGTTGATTGAAGTTATGCTAACACTTAACACCGTCTTAGCTAATGTTTATATTAAGATTTATTTATTTTTATGAACACGCATATATAAGTTAATTTTGTCGATAAACACAATAAGTCTTAGGGCCTTCGGGTGATGATTTTGCGTTGTAATAGAGACAAACGAAAAAGTTTTTCACAGAGATTAAAAATAGAAACATATCCAACGACGAATGCTGGTGAGCTTTCTCAACTGAACCTTAAGTAGGGACGTTCATTTCAGAGCGGAACTTAAAGTGAACCAAGACGTGAGTCGAAAATAAGCTTTGTCGTTCGTCTAGACCTAACGAACTTCTTCAAGAAGTGTATTGTCTAGTTCCACGCTACCTACTTTCTTTAAAACTAAATTTTACTGATAATTTTTTTTTTTATGAAGGAACAATGGACAATTTTTAAACTACTAGGTGCATGAAAAATGTGGGTTAATTATTTAAGTATAGCAATTTATTTTTAAACATTACATGTCCTATTTCACTTTTAGGATTTTTATTTACCTGTTATTTATGGACCTTGTACGTGTATTAAACAGTTTTTAATGTGATTGTAGTTTTTTTCATCGCATTCAGAATTACAACAACAGCATTGCCTGACTATTTACTAAGTTAAACTCATGCCAAAATATAAACCGACCAAAATTATCGATTCAACCGAAACATTCTAGGCAACTTGCCGTTTGCAACGGCCGTATTATCTCAAAAGCTATGAAACAAAGCCGAGAAAGATCTGTTTCGTTATCTTCCCACGGCCCCGGTAGGCGTGGGTTAATGATGCAGAAAATTCGTACAATTTCTACGGCTGAGCGAGGGTGTACTGAAACTGGGATTATTCAGTATAGCATGATTACTGCTCGAACCCGTACCACAGAGCTGACTTAGTTAAACCAAGAGGTGCCACGTATTTATAATGAATGCAAATGGAAAATCCCGCGCGCGACATAATAACAGGCTTGTTTGTTGGCTGTCTATTCTTATTTCTTATACGTAGGAGTGTTTTGGCTATTGAAGTGTTAAAACAAGACTACATTGTTAAAGTGTAGTTTGTGGAAAATTTTATGTGATATTGTTTTATTATGGGTATACTCTATATTCATAATAATAGAACAATTATCCAAAGGAAAACCGAAAACAATAAAGACGAATGACAACATTTAGATTACCTATATCATCATTGATATAGACACATAGATACTTTATTAGATTTATATGTATTAGAAATTAATGTATATAATAAAGTTACCCGAGATAAACTTGGAAGATTGAACGATAAACCTTCAGAACAGAAGCAATTTCAGCATACGCCAATTCCGAACGGAAAGCATAACCTCCGTCGAGTGTCCATCAAATTCCCACACAACATCCATCAAAGAGCTAAATTTAACGTGAATAACATCTATCAGCATAACTTCTATGACGAGCTACTCGCAAACGATACAGAAATAAACTTCAATTAACTTTGTATTCGCATATATTTAAATTGATTTTTTCGTTACATGTATCTTTTTAATTTTAATTAAAACTTAAACAGCCGTACAAATAAAAACTTGCTTATTCAAACCTTATGCAATGCATAGATATGATAAGAATAAATAAAGAATAAGGATGTCATAATTTCTTACAAATAAATTTGGAATAACGTCGATGTATCTATGCTCACGCTATGCAATAGGCGCGAAGCGGCAACGTCGCAATTCATTCACAAAATTATGAAAAACATTGAAATTGTCTACGGTTAAGCCTTGGTGCTGTCATTTTGCTGACGCTCGTTTGACTTCGTCGAATTTGTTGTGAAGTTTCATCATACGATGTTCTGTTTATTTATTTTTTAAATATTTATTGGAAATAATTTAAATATATCATTAAATATGCAAGCAAATGATAGATAACGCTATCCAATATCTGGAGAACAGAAGATAAACCCACTTTGAGATAGAGAGTTGCCAAATAACTGGTACTCAAAACATACAACTCCAGGCTTAGAAGATTTATATTTTCAACGAAAGTGTATATTATTGTGATAAGTTTAGAAATAAGTTTTATGTATGTATGGTTTGGCGCATGTTGTAAATAAATAAATCATTATAAATATCAAAAGGGTTTTTCATAATTTCGTATATTTTGACATTTCATACAAAATTTTCCATTTCAATAGGTACGTAATGAAATTATTAATTTGCTCAACTTTTCCTACTTCTCGTATTACTTTCATTGCTATTATTTCAAATTTAGATTGAAAATTGCTTCTAAAACTTGTAAAACACAGCACAATGTACTAAAAGATATGTTATAACTCGGTTATGTCAGACTTATACTAGGGTGGTAGCCGTAATAAGGACGGAATAGCATTAGTATTAATACTTATTACGAAGTTATACTAGGTTACATTTATTTCGTGTTTATTTGTATGATTTTTCCTTATTCTTAGTTTATTCTTTGCATAAAATGTTATAACTCGTTTATTTGTACGGCTGAAAAGATTTATAAGATCAAGTTTCTGATCTTTCAACATATTCCATAAAAAATCGCAAATAACTTAATTAATAGTCCTCTTAGAATTCAAAGAAAATTAAATATGATTGTGAATGAAACGGACCATCCCCATTACCATTTAAAGTCGTAACAAGAAGGAGACAAGAAAAAATCCTCAGCGGAAATTTCATGTAAATTGGGTGAGGCACGAGCGTCGTTCTTTTTTAAATTTGTTTGTTACGAACCAGCCATTGTTATTACTGAAAGCTGACAACCATATAAAATTTATTTATCTACAATTATTACAATGTGTTGAATGTTTTGCTTCTGTACGTATTGGCAATATTTCATATGATATAGAAAAAAAATATATTTATATAAATTTATAAAAATTATTGAATGCCATAAAACCAAAAATATAAATTCAAAAATATATTTGTTTTCACCGTTACGTAGGTAGGTATCGTTTTCTATAAAAATTATATTTGGAAAATTAAGTTACTTTTTAGTCATGGAGGACCATAAAGAAATAATGCTTCCGATTAAGTAAATACAAATATAAATAAAGAATTTTTGAAATCGGTCCAGTAGTTTATGCGTGAAAACCATACATACATACATACATACATACTTACAAACTTTTCCTCTTTATAATATTAGTATAGATAGGTAATCCTATGCTTACTTATTATAGGCTTTTTATTTTATAAGATAAAATAAGCAATTAAGGTTCAGAAATTTCGTCTTAAAAATATATGATGCCATGCTCGGAATAATAAAATCCGTTCCCTTTAATAATTTACTTCCTTTTACATTAGATTTAGTATTGTTTCACAAAACGACCATTTTATATTACACTGATTGTTAGAGAAAGTATTTAATGCAAAGGTGTATTATTCGCCGCTTTTATCTACTGTATACCTAATACAAATATTATTCCTATAATAATAACTGTTAACAAATATACATAGAAATATTTATAAACATCAGCGCTGAAATGACACCGCTATACGAATTTGAAATGAATGATAAATCAAATTTTATTTGCCAATATTCGATATACCGATATACGCAATGCGTAAATTGTGAAAATGTTTACATTTATCAAATGAAATACGTGACAAAGGAGACCGTTATCTAATAATAAGCATTTGTTCGTGTCGTGTTCGTGGCTACTGGCTACACAAAGGGAATGGACCACAAGTCAATAACTGCGTTAAAAACAACCGACTTCAAACTTGCACTTGCAGCATTTCCAAATACAGACAAAAATGCTCATAAAATAAAAACTACTGGGCCTATCCGAATAAAATTTTTATGGGACCAATTCGACACCATCCCGCATCGAACAAAAAAAGAATCACGTAAATCGGTTCAGAAACCACGGAGTAATCGGTGTACATACATAAAAAAAAAAAAAAAAAAAAAAAAAAAAACATACCGGCCGAATTGATAACCTCCTCCTTTTTTTTGAAGTCGGTTAATAAAATAAATACGTCCCATGTACCTAGTATTCGATACATAAAATCTTGACAGGTGGGTCATCGTTAACAAGAGATATGGGTGTAACATAAGGGTAAATATTCATTTATCAGCATCGATTCGTGTTAAGCTGGGCGGGCTGAAGCTGCAATAAGATTGCTTTCGGCTGACCACCTATTTGCGTAGTGGTGAGCGCTTCGACGTTACAATCGGAATACTGGGATTTATCCCCATTGAAGAATAGAAAAGCAAATTATCTGTATAGTACAGACTAATGACAGCAGTAATATCAAATATAATAAAACTAGCTGTGCTCTGCGGTTTCACCCGCATTGCTCCGTTCCTGTTGGTCTTAGCGTAATGATATAGAGCCTTTCTCGATAAAGGGCTATTTAACACCGAAATAATTTTTCAAATCGGTCCAGTAGTTCCTGAGATTAGCGTGTTCAAACAAACAAACTCTTCAGCTTTATAATATTAGTATAAAAAAGTGAAATCCTATGTGTAGTGGGGTAAGGGGCAGATGCATTATACATCTGTTTCACTGATCGATTTTCTTTAGGGACAAGTAGGTGATCAGCCTTCTGTGTCCTGCCAGACCGAGACATTTTATTGTATAGATATACTAAAATTTATTTAATCTTCGAATGTAATATGTATATGAGTTGTATTTCATGTATATGATCCAATTTGCTTGATAACAAAAAATGATTTTAAAAATACCTATTTACTTTTACTCATGTACTTAAGCTTTGTAAATAACATTGAAATTCTGAATACAAGAAGCCGAACAAACGTTAAAAAGAAAAATCTTGCTCCCATATCAACACAAAAGCCATTTTATTTAGATAAATTGCGAATTAATATTGATAAATGTTACATTTTCAGATTGTCGTCGGGGAAACCTTTACAAATTAATAACGTTAGAACATTTTATACTTTGTAATAGAATTACCTTCTATTTTAGTTCAAAAATGAACATTAAATATAATACTGTTAAGTAAATGAAATATAACTTTGATCTTAAAGTAAGTTTGGATAAAATTGTTTAGCAATCGTATTTACAACTCCGCCGAGCGTACCATTTTAATTCTTATTGATTATTTAATTTCAGAATTTACCGCGTTCTCTATAGTTGTATTATTATAAATTCAATTTAAATTAAATAATAACAATACATTTTGAATACCTACCCAAGCGAAAGAATTTTCTTAAAATAAATAAAAATAAATCGCGTTGAATATTTATTTATTAATTATTAATACGGATAATAATAATTGTTTATGTCCTTTAAAATCCCTTTTGATTAGAACTGTTGGCGACATATGTTATTATTCTGTTTTAAATTCAGAACATTTCACTCTGTCAGATAAATGTTATTCTTACCTTTGTTTTGTACCTAATCTACCCTCGGCTACCCTCGGTACGATATTCACATTAATGCTTCAATAGTAATTGCTCCATTAAACAAATAATTAATTTATACGGTTTACTTAGTTGCGGAAAAGAGATGTCACTGTCAGTCAAAGTTATTGATTGTTATTGCATCAATTGACTCCCATAGGGCTATCACAACTTTGTTGACAAATATGCATGCATTTTGTGTCATGCTTTTTTTCCTTATAGGTAAAACAAATCACAGACAATATTAATGAGATTATAGCGTTAAATATATCGTAAAATAAATAATAATAAAGACTCGTAAATGCCCCGAAATATTATATTGAAAAATAATCAGTAGTAGCCATCACTAACAAAACGACAACTGTAATTATTCAGAGAAAAATATTCAACACTATTAATTAATTAGTAAATTGTTGTTATACTGTATTAACTATGTACTGTGTAACGTTATCATAAGGTAAAACAGTACATAATATTAACATTCTAATTCTATTTACTCTAATAATAAAGGATTTAATACGATTTTCCTTTTAGAGATAAAAAAACGAAGCGACATGATTTAATTATTTGGAATAAATTAAATAATTTAAGCACATTTATTCTTAGTTATTTCTTAATTTTTTTCTGAGAATTTGAATGGTGGCAACCCTAGACATCCGAATAATAGGGCAGTCTATTGTCAAGCAAGTCACGTCGCGGGAGGGTTGCCATGTTGTAAAATTGTACGCAGCTGGCTGAATTCTCGAAAGCGAACCAATTTCAACCGAAAAAAGCAAATTCAGTGATGATTATTCACGAAGTGAACAACACGATGCCGGCAAAAAGGAGAATATCAAAACATAATCCGACGCATTATTAAATGAAATTACCTACGTACAAGTGATTATAATAAAACTGGAATTCAATTTCCTAAACTCATGTCCCGAGCTTTGTTTTTCAATCCCACACAAATTAACTGTCACCCTTAACAAAGCAGCTTTGTATCCACATAGACCTCGTCGGATAATATTAGTTTAATTCTCCTTAAATAGTTTAAACCTAACATGGTCAAGGATATGTAGTTATATTTATAGTTATACAATGATATTTACTTCCCTATCATTGCCGAAAAGGGTTTCCTTTGTTGTGATATTATTTCTCAACATCCGAAATTTATTAGCAGTTTATTAGCAATTTATTAGCAGCACATACGATACATGTCAAATATTTCAATTCATTAGTATAATATTATTATTTCTACTTTGCTCATAATATCTCTCCTAGACAGGAGGAATGCAGGAATGTGTAATAAGGGCTAAAGGAAATACAGAACACAGCTTCTCATTGGATTAAAAGGACAAGATTTATATTGTGCTTTTAATTAAAACATCGATTGTATGACTTTTATTATATAATAATATTCTTAATTATAAACATATTGTTGTTAAGCTTAACAACGAATTAGTACTACAATATGTAAAGTATATAAGTACGTGGATAAAAAGGCAGCATATATAACGAAAAATATTCTGAAACAATAGAACCGTCGAGAAAACAAAACACTCGTTTTAATGAGAGATATGTAGAGTATGCCACTGCATTTATTCAAATTTTGCCTTTACTAAAAATAAAAATAATGATCCGTGTTCTCATCATATGTACCAGAAATGCTGTTACAATAAATATGTAACATTTATTGTTCATAAGATAGTAAACATCGTAAGTACAATTCGGCATTTCAGAATTTATACTACTTACCTTTAAATTGATTACATAATTTACGTAGTCTAAAACGACACGAAGCCTTCTTAGATCGATAACAAGTCTCTTGGGCAATCCAGACATTAATTTATTAAATAGTAAGAAGCAATCGGGAAGATTAAATTTAAAAATGAACGAGGGAAGCGAATGTTCCTTCATTTGCTTAAGGTGATGAATTAATTTTTCTAACATTTACGGCCCTTTTCAAACCTTCGTAATTTTTATATTATTAAAGTTGTCGTGATGAAAATTCTTGACAAGAAAGTTCAATAGTAACACAATACGTCTACCGTTTTAGAAACATGATTCCATGATATTTTCTCGATAGAAAAAAAATACAAAGTTATCATTGTTATTTTTTTTTAATCTCTGGCATCTTCAAAATAACAAACGTAAAGTTACGACTTTTTGGATATTAACTATAAAATATACAATCTATACGTCTACCGTGTTAGAATTTTGAAATATGCGATGGTTTTGAAATAAACAAGAAATACTTGAAATTAGCGCGCGACCAGCCAATATAGCGAGAGCCGCCCTGTACCTTCCTACCCCGATCGCTGCACGAGTCATTCCCGCTACGGCCGTCACACGGGGAACTTGTGTCGCTCGCACAATCGTAACAAAGGGTGACAACACGATAAGACAAAATGAGACAAATGGGGACAATAAAGAAAATAAGAAGAAGAAACATAAAGGTTGGAGGAAAAAGAATGCTTACAATTTGAACAAATTAATGAAGTAAGTTGGTTTTATTTTAAATTTGATGATAATTGTATTATTATAGACGATGTTTGATATGTACCCCTGTTTTAAGTACATAACGAATGTGTAAGATTTTTTCATTTATAGCATAAATAATCTGTTCAGAAATCCGGAATCCAGAAGGAAAATAAACCCACTGATTGTTCACAATGTGAATCCACTCCTTCGTAAGTACCTTTATTCAGTCAAAAATGTATGTTATCAAAGCTCTACTGGTTTTATCGCATGATTCCATTTTTAGCAAAAAGCAACAAAGTGCAAAGAAATAAAAAATCATGGTGAACTTAGTGGAAGTATGGCGGACATAATATGGAACAGGAGCTCATTGGAGTAGTATTATATTAAAAAAAAATACGAAATAATTTCAAGAATTACATTTCTTAGAAGGTGGTAGATAAGTATGTTGTATAAAGAATTTGATGTTGATATTTATTTCATTTATACTTACTACACCTGTGCGGGAAATTGCTTAGTAATAAAACAGGTTTATATTCATATTTACATAGTAATGTGAGTTTTCATTTCGAAAAATTTTGTGTAAGTATATTAAATTGAGTTCCTGGGTGATCTGGAAACACAATTGGGCCCGGAAGATGGCGCTGCAGTCACTCCTCCTAATGACATGAACCGATTTGGATGAATATTTGTGTGCACATTTCATTTTTGTGGGATGATTGGTTGATTCGCTTTCACATTAGCTAATATTATGTATTTTTGTTGTTAGAAAGTAAACTTAATTTAATGTTTATAATACATTATTATTGGTATAAATAAGCCAGTGTTCGTCTCACATTGCTGTACCTGCCTACCTACCCTACCAGGGCCTAACTTTGTTCTGGCTATTTTATTTTGATTATTTGTGATGAATAATTACAATTATAATAGAGTGCAAAAAATAAATACATGCGTCAATATATTTTGTGTTTTTTTTAAACAATTTTTTTATTTAAAAAAATATCATTCCGACCGCGGCTTTGCCCGCGTGGAATTAGATTATATCGTGAATCCTGTCTTATCCCACAGAAGTGTTCAGTTCGGATAAAAAGTATCCTATGTGTAAATCCAGGCAATTAGCTATATTTTATCAAAATTGGTAATGTAGTCTTGACGTGATTAAGTAACAACTAACAAAAAAATATACAAATTAACATCCAAAGTTTCGCATCAGTTTTACTGTATTAGTGATATCTTCCACTCTTGACTTTGACTGAGAAGAATTAGGGTTTATAACTTCTTTCAGAAATATTACCTTTCATTTCTGGGCATGACGTAATATCTACGTCAGCATCAAATTCTATCTAAATCCATTCAGTAGTCCGCGTTATTGTATATTATGTATATTATATTTTAAAGATTATTTATAACCTGTATTATTTTGTAATAAAGTAAACATTACGAAATAATAATAATTATTAATAATGTCTAAGTAGTTGTTAAAAAGAAGATTATTTGTTTATAAGCAAGAAAATAAAACCAATAAATCAACAATTAAATATATGTATAAGAATATTATAACTGTATGACGACTCCATACATGTTTGTCCCGAGTCGGCCAGCGGCAGCGCGGCGAGTTTGCAAGAATGACTTCGCGCACACCCGCGTTCGCGATAGCGAGCTAGTAGACTCCGCCCGCCAAGCAGTAGATTTTTTTTTGTGTATCGTCTTAAGGCCAAAAACTTGGAGGGGCACTAAAATTTGATATCGGTTTGGAGTTCGGAGGACACCCTTACTTTATGGCAGCAATTACTACCAACCTTCATCTTGAATATTACGGGATTGGTTTTGAGTTTTATGGGTTCCCGGGATTCGTAGTTACTGCAATCAGAACTTGTTCCAAGCTTACGAAGGATATCTTAGCCAAGTCTCGACGGAAACGTAGAGATATTTTTACCTTGAGAAAATAACGTTTCTCAAATTAATTCGTTGTTAGGTATTATATTATGTTTCAAAAACAATGAGATAGACTGCAAAAAATATTAAGCATTTTTTATATTTCTATTTTATTTCATGTCCATAAAAATTTATAATATAAAATGATGTGAACGCTAACATACAAGCTCAAACTTATTCCATTCTGTAAAAACAGAGAAAACAAGACACATTCATACAATTGTAAGAATAAGCGAACAAAGCACTAACACTAACACATCCTTGGGTATATTTTTACTTTACTTACCGTTTATATTGAATCGATTACCTATACAAAAATAATCCAACATTGATGAGGATTCGCAGCGTACAAAGAAGTAGTTCTTGATTTGAGAAGTAAAAGAAGACCAACGCGATATTTCTATCTGAGAAATAAGATTATTTAATCTATACGTGTTGCTATAAGTTAAAACTCGAAAATGGCTCGCCCATTTCGGATAATTTATTTTAACGTTTTTGTTAAGGCACAAGGAAGGTTCTCATAAATGAAAACATGAAAAAGGAGCAATAGAGCAGAACAACGTCTCGGGGGCAACTGAATAAAGTGCCAAAAGAAAAAAAAATTCTTATTGTTTTTTTTTTATATTTTTATGTATCATTTCAGCAGCATTATTACTGGTTAACTCATGTAAACATCGAAGCTGAAAACGGAAACTTATAGCTTAGATAATTTCACAAAATATTTTTAGTCTTATGAAATTTCGATTTTGTGTGTAGGTACATAAAAGTAGTCAAAGAATATAAAAATTAGTATCTGTTATAGTGTAGTTTATTAGATGATAAACCACCAAGCTGTATTCGTTAACAAAACATATAGCCAAAATTCTAGTTCATCGTCAATAAATTGCAAATACGACAACTTAGAATACATATTTGAATAAAAAGATTGACGGAATTTTCTATTCTATACCAAACACAGTAAGAGTCAGAATTCTCTGTATCGAGTTGTCACTGTATAACGACATTGCTGTGAACAGTTAATGGCGCATAAAATTCGTGGAAAGTATGAACTATCGTATTTATTCATATATGGGACATTTTAAGGTATTATAATGGAATTGATGGAAATAAGCGCTTTATTGCAATTACCCTTTTGTGACACCAATATTTATGCCTCAGTAACTTAAGCCTACAATTTTAGGTAGCTAAGTTACCTTTATATTAAAACGCGCTCTGTATTGTTCTTTAGATCAAGTTTATGTATTTTCAGTGTTCGATATCTTATCTTATCTTAATACTATTATAAAGGCGATAGTTTGTAAGGATGTATGGATGTATGGATGTATGGATGTATGGATGTTTGTTACTCTTTCACGTAAAAACTACTGAACCGATGACAATGAAATTTAGCACACATATAGAGGGTAACTTGGATTAACACATAGGATAGGTTTTATCCCGGAAATCCCACGGGAACGGGAACTATGCGGGTTTTCCTTTGAAAACACGGGCGAAGCCGCGGGTGGAAATCTAGTTTATTAATAAATCAAATAAATTAAATACATAGTTCATTCGAAATATATTTCGCTATTAAATATTTACATATGTAGAGAAAGTGAGACAATAGATTTTCAATGAATGGATCAATAAATAAATTACACACTTATACATATAATAATATCTACATTTGATAATCACAATGAATTTCAATATGACACGAGGGATGTAGATATGACAATTTTTAGTGAACAAAAACATGTTAGAAATTCGGGTCCGAGGGTAAAACACAGTACCTACCTAATATTACGTCGAACCATTAATCATCAACTTATGTACGAATGAGGACATTTCCAGGCACGAAGGCGTTTCACGAACGTGACCCGCTTGCCGACTTATATCTGTTTTTGTAGGACCATAAGAAACGTACAAATCGTATCAGTTATCCTGGCAAACTAATATGAAACGCCAGCAACCCACCCCGTCTCGGCACCGATAAAAATTGCAAACTTTATATTAAGTGCATTCCCTCCTTCCGCCCACTAAGAGGACGAGTTAATGAAGACCCTTTCTTAGCGCATTTTCATTACATTAAGAGGCTTTGTGCAATTTCTATTCTGCTAGAGAGGCCTTTCGCTCCTCAATCCGGTCTAAATGGATCAATCTGTCTTTCAGCTTTAATCTGGCTTATATTTTTTCTACGTCCAGACAGATAATTTTAAATTAAATAATTATTTCCATGAGAATTTGTAATAGGTTTTAACGGATACCTTCAACTCTCTCACCTTCACCTTTCCGTTTTAATCCTATAGATACTGAGCCAATTAAAAAAATATTACATTTTTATTCCTTTGTCGAGAAAAATTATTTATACTCACAAAGATACAACATTCCTTTTGAACTATTTACACAGAAAATACCTACCTATACAATAGACGCTGCTCTTTATACGGGGGTATTATTGTACCTTGTGTTTATTTTACGTAAAAACAACACAATTTAAAACTGCAACCTACAGGCGTACCTACACAATCATTTCAACTGTCGAGGGAAAATTTCTGCTGAAAAGAAAATTTATTTGCACATATATTGTGCAAATAAATTTTCTTATGTTTCTTTTCATTAATTTATTTACCATAAAATAAATAAGATATTTTGTGGCATTCAGATAGAGAAAAGCAAATATAAAATTCCTGAAGTCATCGTTATTCTTGAAAAAGAATCAATAATATAAGTACCTACCTATTATGTGAAAGTCTGCTAAACTTTACAAATAAATTCTTATGATTTTGAAATTCTTCAATCCGTAAATAGTAGGTACAGATATAAAATACGCTTCAATGAACATCTTGTAATCATGATGGACTCTTGGCAAAAAGGCTGAATCAGAATCGAATCGCAGTAGTAAAAGTTCAGGTCAGGTGTTTGAATATTCTTTTATATCTATGCTCTATAATTTTTTTAGGGTGATGTTTAAATATGTAGAGTTCAGATATTGTATAAATTAAGAAATGTAAATTATACCTACGTTTTAATACGTGTTCTAAAAACTTTAGTCGTTTAATACAATTCTTTTAATTTCAGAATTTGGTCACTCTTCTTGAGAGTTTAATACTTCCACACTCTAAATCTGTAAAAATTTCTTATTTAATAACGTTTTCAAATTAAATTTTTACTGTCGACGTCATTCTCAAAAACCACTACACACGAAATTTTTTCCTTTTGGGTTGATGATAACTTTTAATTCAAGTAATTCTCCCACACTACACTATCATAGCTATAGCATAAGATAGATTTGATACTTGATACAGTTTCATTTGGTGACTCGGCGAATATGATCCACGGCTATTGCACAGCAACGCATGCGCAATATGAACACACAGGGCGCCATCACGTCGCGGCTCATCTGGCATCAATAAAAGAAGCCAAATACCAATCAAGACGCACGCAATCACTCTCAATTATTTCTTAACAACTCAAGCAATGCGATGGATGAGAAACAATTCATAGATTCTTCATATACGGAAACGAGGAATGATTTTCATTCATATCTTGTACCTGAGTTTTTAGAAGATTTACAATAAAACTTTTCTCTGTATTACATTTCAATTATACCTAATACAGAATATAAACATTTCCTAGTAAGTAAAAAAATAAAAAATATCCAACTGAACACAATTTTCTGTGGAACAACAAAAACATGCATCTTTATACGAAGTAAATTTGTTTAAATATGAAATAGAAAATGTATGAACATAACATTCATTTTCATTAAATAAATAACTAGTGTACATAGACGGACAATAGCTTAGTAATTTCAGTTTTAAATAGATGAAAAATTGAAGGCACGTGGCAAAAACAACTTGTTAGTTCCTCTTCAATAACCGTTAATAGGATGCCGATATCCTTTTGATAGGTTTGTTAGGTATCTCTTTGAGGTCGCCCTCAAAGAGATACCTACGTAAATATTTCAATATCGCCAAACAATGCGTTTTAAATTTAGGGCATGCACCCGGGTTTACCCGGTTCCGAAAAACCCGGGTAAACCCGGGTTTTTTGATGATCTTGAGAACCGGGTCTGAATAGTATGAAACCCGGTTCTCCCGGTTCCGACCAAAATATACAAATACAAAAATACAAAAATCTTTATTGTTGCATAAACATTTTGTAGATAATACAATGCACTAATCTCCACACTAGGATTCCCTGTGTTGTGGAGAATAGTCTCTTCCAGCTTACGTCTATTTACAGTTTATACAGAGGTAAATTCTTAACTACGAAAATACATGCAATATGCTATTTGAATAAATTTCTGAGAGTGAATGAGATAGGATGAATATAAAATATAAATATATTAAAATATAAAGTAAGTAATATTTATATTTTTCTGCATTATTTTAACAAATTTATTGTATCTGGCAACGTCAGACTCACGTGCATCGCGAATTTTCGTGCCACGCCTCAAACGTGGCTCCGATTGGTTGTCTAACCTTAGATGCTATAAGTTTCCTACGGTTGTATTACCAAAAAAAATTAGGCTTCGAAAATGACAAAAATTAGGCTACAGAAATATTTTTATTAGATTTCTCGTGAATTTGAAAAGCTGTTAATTTTACTGATTCATATTTAATGATCCAGTCATGTTTTTGTTTTTGGTATCAAGCTGAAATTTATATCGAATACTCAAGTCCTCGGTCCCTTTTATGTGAAAAAGTCGAACTCACAAGCCAACGCATCAAAAGATACAGCCGTAAATGCTGAAAATTTTCGAAAATTTCGACATTCGCATGGGACTCAAAACCTACAGCTGGGTACTTTTCATGTTTTTATGTGATACTAGCGGTCCGCCCCGGCTTCGCCCGTGGTACATATTTACGTTTTCTCTACATAAAAACCATCCTCGTACTTCAAGGAATATAATAAAAAAAGAATTATCGAAATCGGTTCAGCCGTTCTCGAGTTATGCGCTTACCAACACATTTTGCGATTCATTTTTATATATAAGAAGATTATGATAACAAGAGCGCCGAGACAACCGACAAAACGCTAAGGAATAGAATACGCTATCGATACAAATTGACATAAGCGTAATATGATGTTTTGCCTAAGGATTCGGTCACACTACCAACGACGACGACGACCACGAACAAAATTTTTATCCAGTCGAAATTAAATAAATTGTGCAAAACACAATTAAAAAAAATTTTTCGAGATCAATGGATAAAAAAATAGGTTTTTCGTAGAAACGGTAGCTCCTAGAAAAAAATGTATTTAACCTTTTTTATAGATAATTTTATGATGTACAATTTTGGTTCCAGGTGATTGTATGATAAAATTACCGTCTCGGTGAAAATCGCAAAAAAAAACTATTTTTTTATTAATTGACCTCGAATTAATTTTTTTCCGAGTACCGTAATGACGGGAGATTTAAATATTTTATTTTGAACAAATTTTGGCAAGATTTGAATTTTGGTCGTGGTCGTCATCGTCGTTGGTAGTGTGACCGAACCATTACCAAAATATCATGAGCTTATGTCAATAATTAGCGGCAATTTCTATTCCTCGGCGATACTGACGTTTGACTAAGGGCCAAGGTACTTTTATAAGACTGATAAATAAAGAGAAGTATTGAAATTTTGTTTCTTTATTAATTTAATAAAATAAGACACAAGCCGCGTAAAATAAAGGCCTATCAGGTACTTTTACACTTACTTTTGTTTAATTTCGTATTTTTTCCGAAGTATTATAAAAGAACCGGGTAACCCGGTTCTACCCGGTTCTGAGCTCGATTTGGAACCGGGTTTCAAAAACTTGGAACCGGATCCGGTTCTGCATGCCCTAGTTTTAATAGACTTATAGAATTTTACGCGTTACTGGGCAGCATATAAATTTTTGAAAGAAGTTTAATAATTTGATCAACATTGATTATTCTCAATATAGCAACACTCGCGATTCGCACCTCGAGTTCCTGGAAGAATATACTTTTTGCATTGTGCTAATATAGAGACTGCAGAAATGATAATAAGTTGTATATTTGTAAGTCTCTATGTCCTTATTTTATATCGATATTGTTATATTATTTGCTATTATTTATTAACGATTATTGATTCGCATCCGTCACAGAAAATAATGCACTAACATAAGAAATATTTTCCATACAAATTGCGAACGAAGAAGAAATTCTATTGTTGAGGCGGTATCACGTGTGGCCGAGAGTATAGCTCTAGGCGCTGCACCGGTATGGCGCAAGACGCAGTTTCGAATCCGACCTCATGTTCGATTTTTCTATTATTAAAAAATTGTCAACAACATACCTTTTTTGCATTCTTCAATGATTTCATCAGAATTGTCGCCGCAATCGTCTTCTCCCTCGCACATCCACGACATCGGTATACACTTCCCGTTCTTACACTGAAACTGTTTCAGCGAACACACATCTGTAACAAAAACAAAAATAAAACCTCAAAATAAGCTCTTTACGTGTAATGAAAAAAATATATAAGGCATCAAATTTAATTACTACAAATTACAATATTAATTAAATTTCTAATGTAATAAACCAAGGTAAATAATAAAACTAAAACATAGATAGTAGCGTTATCATTATAAACATTATCACTTATCACCGTTTAGAAAATCAATTTCAATCAGCAAAATATGTGTATATGATACTAGTTAATTCTAAATTAAGTAAAGAAGGTATTCCTTTGATTGCTCCTGTGTTGTTAATGTATTATCGTTCTTATTAGGTAGGTATTATATTTAAAATTAAGAAATTAATACTAATTACAAAACTTGCTCAATATCATAATTCATTCCTAATTAATATTGCCATTTTTAAGACATAATTATACTTAAACTTTAGCTATATTCATGAATTTTATAAGAGATTTTACTTTAACTCATTAAATTAAAGTTAAATTACACAATTCTTGTTCAGACTAACCTTATCTAACCTTGTACAAAAAACATAGTAAACATACATTTTCTCTACATTCCTAGAACACAAACGAATAAGCAGAAGCATAGCATAGCATCATCATAACATACTATTTTATCTCCATTAAACAAATCGTGATAAATTTAACAAATACTACTGAAGTTATCAAATAAATACACAATAAAGATATAATATGATAGCAGTTTTTACTACTTTAACAATTTAGTATTCTACTTCATAACACGAGCCTTGTTACGGAAAGGTCTTGCACTTGACTTTAGAGATAACAATTTGGATAAAGCGAAGCTTATTCTCACAGAAATTGATGGTAGATACTTTGTCTTGATGTGAGCTGAACCGCCTGAACTTTAACATTAATATAAAAAATATTAATATTAAAAGTTTGGATAATTCTGTATTAGTGCGTCAATTACGCCTACAAAATAGCAAAATGGCTGCTGACGAAATTTTGTATTTAGTGAGACTTTGGCTACGATTAGACACTATAAATAGGAAAAAAATTATCACCTAATTTGCGAATCGAATTGTGAATACACTTAGTAATAATTAAAATTATCACGATCACAGCAACCGCTCAATATAAATTATTTCAGCCTGATTTTTATAAAAATATTGGTTTAAAAAAAAGTAAGGCTAAATAAACAGGGAAGAAGAATTGCGCTCTGATAAGAATGAATATATTATGAAGGTTCAAAATTTTGAAATTGTTCACCCGAAATGTATTTAACCCACGTAATAAATCTGCGGTTTCATCCAGCTGGATTATCTAGAATTTATTTTTCCGACGAAATTAATAACGCAAATAACGAGGTTATATTTTTTTGTATTCTTATATAACCTTTTTGAAGACAAGAGGGAAACAATCGGATAATGAATCTATTTTTACCCTCCAATTATGATAATAATTCCTTGTTAAGTATATAATATGTACTTACAATTAATTTGCAATGTATTTCTATAGGTACTTATGATAAAGCAGCTGCCTCTTTCTCTTTTCTCTGTTGCTTAATGAACGTTTAAATAGGTAAGAAAATAGCTGAAGTAGAACAGTATTTTACGTAGAAACTGTGGGCGAAAGATCCTTTCTATCTTAAAATAACACAGCTGTAATGCGCAATTAATTGGTGTCCAACTGTTTTAATGATTTAATATTAATTTAATGAATATACAAAGCTGCTGGTTTAATGCTAT
This sequence comes from Colias eurytheme, assembly GCF_061535395.1. Lineage (NCBI taxonomy): Eukaryota > Metazoa > Arthropoda > Insecta > Lepidoptera > Pieridae > Colias > Colias eurytheme. The sequence goes on from NC_142985.1 coordinate 5,434,179, forward strand.
TATGTACAAAATTTTTCAACATAATTCCAAGCAATATTCTGGTAGGAAGGCCTTAGGGGACGACTGGCAGGGCAAATGTAGGCCTCGAGGGCTACAGGTATCTCCCGTAAAATTAAACAGGTAGATAATACAATTTTTCATTATATAATACAAACAGACGTTGAAATAAAATTTGCATTTTAAAATACAATTTTTAAGCTTCTATCAACATTTTGCTCTAGTTATCCATACTAATATTATAAATGCAAAAGTAACTCTGTCTGTCTGTCTGTTACTCAATCACGCCTTAACTACTGAACCAATTTGCATGAAATTTGGTATAGAGATATTTTGATATCCAAGAAAGGACATAGGCTACTTTTTACCCCGGGACATAGGACAGGTTTTATTCTGGAAATCCCACGGGAATGGGAACTATGCGGGATTTTCTTTGACGGCGCGGGCGATGCCGCGGGTGGAAAGCTAGTACAATATATGTACATTTTCTTTATTTTTGCTACGTTGTTTACTTAAAAAGTGGATGGACCATTTAGAAAATATGTCAGTTTTTTTATATCTTTGGTTCGATAAATATCACAAGCTTTTTTAAATTAATTATGTACCTAAAATATATATTGCTCTAAGGAGCTCTCAAGCCAGCCGCCCCTGGCAATAAAAATTTATATCGAAAAATGAATATTTATCTCGATAGCACTATATATACCGAGATACCTGTACAGGAATACAAACAATAATGTCCTACTTTTAATTAAAACGCAGCTTAAATGCACTTAAGTAAATGAAAGCATAAATCTCATAAGTACCTACGTACGAAATACGAAAATTTCATTAACGAATAAAATTTACCTTTACGAGTCATACACAATATTTTTTCGAATAAAACGAAAAATAATAAAAAATTGTGAAGGTACCTACACCTAGCAACGTACCTACATGTAGTTACATTTAACAGGTCACAGCGTAACATCTAGAACTGTAATGGTAATTATTTTTTTATTAACCTCAAAAAAAGGAGGAGGTTATCAATTCGGCCGGTATATTTTTTTTGTTACTTTGAGAAAGTGCGAAATAAATAATATTATAAACATAACGACTAGGTACCACAAACTTCCCTAATTAGACACTTCTCAAGAAGACACCATCGCATCGGTCGTTAGCTAGTTTAAAAAAATGTTTAATTAACATTTACGCTTATTACATCCATCTTATACGTGTACATAATCGATATCCTCGTCTATTGAAAGTCGATCAGTAAATGGAAAAGTGATACTTTGTTAGAGAATAGCACTGTGGGTGTGGGGGTCCCAATTTCCCCACTTGAGGTCATGCGATTGTTGATTGCGGACGTAACACGGTTGACAGCCAATCTCTATGAAACCCCTTTAGTTTATGTCATTGAGTGCAAATTAGCCCGGTCTAGGGGAACCAGCATGATTTCAACGCATCTGAAGTGAATTGAAGCATATCATAGCATATCATAGTTTACCAACTTTGGTTATTCAATATTCATACTATACAAAGAGACGTTATCTTATAAAAATTTGTGTTCACTTATGTTAAAATTAACGTGATTACAAAGTAGTGGGCAAAATACACAGTCACATACACATCATCATCATCATCATCATCAGCCCATATATGTTCCCACTGCTGGGACACGGGCCTCCTATGAGGGTACAGGCCATAATCCACCACGCTGGCCAAGTGCGGGTTGGCGGATGACACATATCGTCGAACTTTCACATACACACAAAACATTAATTACCGTACATTAGATACAAGTTTGATATATCAAATGTAATATTAAATTTAATTCCATTTAGTTTCTCATAACTGAATAGTTTAGCAATGTGGGTTTGTTGATTCTGTAACAAGATCCTTAGCACTATCTATTCTAGTCTATCTGTCTTGGGGTCATTCAACTCAATTGAGCTTTGTTTCCATGTCTAACAGTCACATTATTGTGTTGATGTGCTATTTGCTCAAAACATTGAACTACGTTGATACATTTGATGTAGTTACTACATCTAATAAGATAATTATTTGGTGAGTAAAAAGCTCCCCCAAACCAACGCTAGTGACAAATACGCAAATCTACGCTTAATAGATCTGTTTTTTATTCCACCATTCGTAAATCAAATGCTGATAGCTGCGGCTGCTACGACACGCTCAAATTATACGAACCCACCCATTTAATTAGCAAGTCGACGTCATTGAAGGAACGTAAGCCCTCAGCAGTAATATCGATAAGCAGATGATACTGGGGCCGTTTTAAATCCGAAACTAGATAAATACTCTTCAGCCACTGAGTTGGGTTCCTGTGGTTGAATACAAATGGAGCGTTTATCCCCGAAAGCCAATTTGTATGCAAATTACAGGTCCGTTTAACTATTCTCGTTAGTTGCTCATTTTCGAAACGTCTGCATTTTCGACTTATTTAAAAACCGACTCTGAAGGAAGTTTCATTCGCTGCATTATACTGAATTATAAAGTTTCTGTTTTGATGTTTAATACTAAAGTGTAGGCATATTTCCACAATTCAAGTTCTACTTCAAAGTTTTTTTTATCGAAAGATTTGAAACAAGGTAATCTATTCAATTGTGAAACAAGTTTGAGTGTATGCAAAGGGTGAAAATCAATTGTACTAATACTAGATACTAAATTTGGCTCACTCGCTAAGATTTAGAAACTGTTCTATACCTATGCATTTATATAATCAAGCACATATAGTGCCAATTTTGTATTATAATCTTCATTGGGTAGAGTAAATTATAAACAAATCTTAAATCATTTAAGGATTATAATTATTTAATAAAACTTATATATATATAATATATATTTCTGCACCTGACTTACATGTACGTATATACGTACCATGTGTACACGTACAAAAATTGAAACTAATTCGTCTTAAATTTATGCTTTATTGACATACAATACAATCAATAGTGATTGAGGTCTCTGTTTGGACTGACGTCATAATTCATGATTGGACAAAACATTTGCTGAGGTTGTTGAATTGTCTATGATTGATTAAATATTTGTAACTTCCTTATCACGCTCAAAATGTATAAGGTAATACGAAAAAGTTACGTAATGATCAATATAACGCCATGTTAAATAAGTTTTCTTGGAGAACACCGTTTCGTGATAGTAGAGACAATTAAAAACCACGATACCATAACAAGAGCGCGAACTTTTCTCATATCAGATCTTTTCTGCTAACACGGAAAGTTTTCGTGTCAGTATTGTCGGCACAACGTATAAAACTTGAAGTATAAGAAAAGCAAAGATTGTAACGCCAAATAAAACGAGATTATTAGCAACGTGTTTTTTATGAAAGAAAGTTTGTTATTCCAAATTAAGAACCTATTTGCTTGTATACCTAATTAGCTTATTTAGTGATAATTTATAAAGAACTAGCGGTCCGCCCCGGCTTCGCCCGTGGTACATATTTCGCAATAAAAGGTAGCCTATGTTCTTTCTCAGGGTCTAAAGATTATCTGTGCCAAATTTCATCAAAATCGGTCCAGTGGTTTATGCGTGAAAACCATACATACATACATACATACAAACCTTTCCTCTTTATAATATTAGTATAGATAGACATTAGAAGATACTAGACGCATACTATCTTACAATCTTCATTATCTCATACAGGTTTAAATTCTGAAATACCACATTTATAATATAAAGGCTCATCAAAGATTTAATACTAGCTCCCTCTCTACCCATATTAACTGGCCGGCCATCGACTCTCAAACTTAATAACAACAGTCCAACGAAGACCCGAGGTCAACTTCAAGATTCCAATAGGAATGGGCAGAGGTTCTTAATTGTACTAGTTAACTAGTGTACACATGAAAGTCTTCAGATATCTAGTTTCAAAATTACTTTTTGCCCTAAGGCACTGTGTTTCATTAGATCAAAAAAATTTCCCTGTGCTGTTTATTGTATTTATCGATCAAGGGATGTATTTATAATGTAAGAGTAGAACACCCACGTGTCAATTTCTTATACTTTATTTTTAAAAAAATGACAAACTTTAGGTGAATTTTTCATGAAAAATATTGAAATGTATTCTGAAATAGTAACTGTCTAAGATATTTATTTTAAATAAATATAGACTTATAAAGCATCTTTGGGCGCATATTATCCAGTTTTTATTTTTTGAAAACTACCTCCGAATACCGAGAAATATATTTTTTTCAGATTTTCGTTTTTATTTTTTTTCTCCCTAAAAACGCAAAAGTGCGGCTTGTCACTAGCATAGAATTATTGCTCGTAATAAGGCCTATCACTCATAAAAAAACCACGCCGCACTATTGCGGTTTTTGGGAATAATACGCTATTTTCAAAAAGGTCAAAAAACACAATATAGGGTTGTCGCCAAAAGGTCAAACCAGTTTTTTTTTTCTAAGTGTGGATATACAAGGAATAAAAAGAGATATAACTTACATACTTATCACATCGCAAGCCCGAATTTATATATTAATTGTAATAATGTCCTATAATATTTATTTATTTAAAAAAAATTAGTATAAATAAAAAAAATTAAAAAAAGGTTCCCCAAGCAGGTCATTAGATTTCCTGCCTAAATATCTCATTTATTGTAATATGGTAAAAAATATAGTACAAAACAAAATAAAAAGAATGATGGTCAAAGGAGGATGGCCACATATGACCTGAATGCGAACATTAATCATCGGTGTATCAAAAAATAGTAATTTATGCGTGCTTTTACTAACGGGGTCTAACTTATTTTTTTCGGGCCGGGAAAATGTTATGTATTATTATTAATAAATAAACTCAAATTCATAACATTGTTTGAACGCATCCAAAGTCCAAACGTCTTTCATTTTTACCTGTGTCATGCGTTTCGTTTTCACAGCGCAGCGGGAGTTAATTAGCGATTACGTTTAAAAAAATACTAGAATAATAATATATATTTCTTTGTTTTATTTCACCTATCATATTTAATAGCAAAAACAGTAAGAAAGATATAAGTTATAGATTTAAAAAATATTTTTTGCCATAAATACATTTAATAATATACCTAAAATATGTAAAACGGAACGTATTTTTTACCGGCATAATAGACACAAGTCACAAAGGTTAGATGACACATGACATGACTGACGCGTAGCGGAAAAACATGATTTTGTTTATTATTTGTGTTGTATTGGCTTATATATCAATCAAATAAATAACATAGGCTACGTCGTCCACCCTTAGAATTTAGTTATGGCTGTAGGTATAACTCTAAACCATATTCATTATATACGTAGCCATAACCTCAAAAATGGCAAATTATGTAAAAATTCTAAGCTCCACCACTTTCAAATAATATATTTGCAATGTGGGATTGCTAAGGGTGGTTAGGCGAACCATTTAAGCCCTATATTAATCATGGTCGCGACATTTCATAGTCAGGTCTTGGTATGTATGGGCAGTGGCCGATGTCCTTTATTGACAACCCTTACACTATGTTTAGAAATTGGATTCCTTCTAAAAACCGCAATAGTGCGGCGTGGTTTTTTTATGAGTGATAGGCCTTATTACGAGCAATAATTCTATGCTAGTGACAAGCCGCACTTTTGCGTTTTTAGGGAGAAAAAAAATAAAAACGAAAATCTGAAAAAAATATATTTCTCGGTATTCGGAGGTAGTTTTCAAAAAATAAAAACTGGATAATATGCGCCCAAAGATGCTTTATAAGTCTATATTTATTTAAAATAAATATCTTAGACAGTTACGATTTCAGAATACATTTCAATATTTTTCATGAAAAATTCACCTAAAGTTTGTCATTTTTTTTTAAATAAAGTATAAGAAATTGACACGTGGGTGTTCTACTCTTACATTAAAAATACATCCCTTGATCGATAAATACAATAAACAGCACAGGGAAATTTTTTTGATCTAATGAAACACAGTGTAAGGGCACCAAAGTGTTGTAGGCAGTCATCAATCGATTATAATTAAATATTTATTTACGTAGAAATGTACATTGTACACTGTCATTAGACAACTCTAGCGTAGTATGCTTTACTCGAGAAAGATTTGAAAATAGAAAAAATAGTTTCATAATTAAGTTATTCGAGTACCAACATACATTCCAATATTTCCTCGTTATAATATTAGTGTAAGTGCTTACGAAGGTTATAATAATTAATATCAATCAATACATTGCTTATATTCAAGGAAACTAACTAACATACCAAATGTACATCACAGCATATGTACCAATAAATTAATTCGAATTATTCAGATGTAATGGCAGAAATATTTTAACTCCATATTAAATCAATATGAAATTATTTGTGTAACAGTTTATGTAGAAATCAACTTCAACTTAAACCAATGAACAACTTTAACTGAAAACAAATCTTATCTAATTAAACCGGTTTATCTCCAAAAAGACTTTTGCAATTTTTATTGGGCATAAAGCGGTACTCTTGTTGTTAGTAAGAGATTTTATAATTCTTATTTTGTGTTGATAACATTTACTCATTTAATCCGTCAAGTATCACCGGTACATGATTTAATAACAATTGTTACCAAAAATATTATTAATTCAGAATACGTATATTTTAATGAGCACTGTTCCTACATATAATAAACAGTCAATTCATATCTTTGAATTATAAATTCCTGGTAAGTAATTATTCTCTCCTAAGTCTAAAGGAACGGGGCTCTGCAATCATCTATTCTCGTCTTCATCTCAATCACAATAGAACTGTTGTTTACACTTGTGCTTATTGGTTTCCTGTTATATTATATGTTCTAAGCTTGCCTTATGAATGCTTATATTGCGTGGAAATCATTTTAATAAACGGTATTCCATTGGCACTCTCGGTATGGAATTCCAAATTGTTTTCTAAGAATCTATACTCATTAAAATATATCTAGCCATTTGTCGTAAAATTAGAAAACCTTTTTACTCAATAGATCTGAACACAATTCTGGATTGCAAATTTGCAAACTCGAAACCATTTTTACTCCGCTTGCGAAAAACGAAAATCGTGAATGGAAGTTACCACGTAAGTCTGGGACAATTAAACTCATTTTATACGAGCTACGTGGATCGTACGGGTAAAATAAAGAATTGATGTGCAAACTTTGATATCCTATTTTACCTATTTATGGGATTAATTTCATAAAATCCGGCATTCGGAAAAGGGTAAAAAAGCTTCATCAATATTTGATAGTTGTTTTCCAAGAGCTCTATCGACGTCTAATCAAGTCAGTATTATTTTCACTGAAATATTTATAGTATGAACATAATAGGTATACTTAATATCTATAGGTAGGTATAATTAAATATATATATAATAGTTACATACTTAAATTTCAAAATTTACAATTTGAAGAAAAGAATATTATCGTTTTTAGAATATACATAAATTTTCTCGCGCTACGCGTGCTAGATAGAGCGATGTGTGCAGAGTTGATTGTTACGATCACACAATGCAACTCTCTACATAATATGTACTTAACATTAATAATTTTGAAAAGCATCTCTCCCATCAAAACTTGATAATTATATATTATATTATAGATTATAGAGCGTTTAGTTATTTTTTCTTGATGCTGTGTTCAATAATAATTCATACTGCGCAGTATTGTTAATGAAACTTGTCAGAAGTCTTAACAAAGTTGTTTATTCCAAATAAAAAAGCTGATCAATTCACGAGAATTAATTTCTGTATGCAAAGTCCACAAGTGAGATGCAACGGAGACGGCTGAAACGTCACCAAGAGAATTAAATGGAACAACTTCAAAACAAGGCGAGTGAATCCAACGATATAACCATGTGAAACTTCTGTCTAAGTTTATCTTCAACTCGCTAACAATGTTAGTCTTCGTTTAATATTAATTTGATAATTAAATTGTGATATACTGATAGAAGGATTTGAGGGAAGCTAATTGATCGTTTATTGAGCGGAAATATAATCATTTATATGATTTGTGACTACATATTACAAACAGGTTGGGTTAGGTAGGTACACAAAAAAAGTTCCTACTTCAGTCCGCAATTTTTATGCTGTTTTATTGTTGGTACTTTATTTTAGTTGCACGAGAACAGCAATCAAATGAAAACTTCTGAAGTTTGTAATGACTGGTTTCTAAACTTTATTGTTTTTCTTTTTATTTCTTTAATTCCTAGTTATTATGACCTACTAGGTAAAATTTTGAATTTCGAATTTCCACTTTCAGGAAATTTCTAGAAAGAGGAAATCAAATTCGTTCGATGTATCAATGTTTATTATTTCCAATTTTAATTTGGTAATGAACCCAATTTATACCACAATATGAAAGTTTCAGCAAAATAACAGGCGAGTACGTACGTATGACAAGTGCAATTCGTTTTTTCATTTTTCACAAAAATGACGCCTCCTTCGGATACAAAGCCGTTTTATAGCCTCACAATGGGATTGTGTTCTTTCATCTACGGGCCTTTATAGCCCACCCGTCAGCTGCGGCATGCCAAAATTGAGACAGTTATAACTATGTACATTACCCGGCAATATTTAATAAAGCAATTTTATGACGCAGCAGAATTAGTTGTTCGCTCGGATTAAAAGCAAAAATTATTACATCATGAACTGGAAATGCAGCATAATTTCATCTAAATTACATCGTAAACAAACACCTAAATATAGACCTCGTGAAAATTGGCTGAAAGCCACTAAATGATTGAACTTTGTTCTGTTTCAGGAAAACGTCACTTTCGATTGATGTCTACTCAATTGGAAGATCTCTGTTTTTGGCGTTAGACAAGAAAATACATAATATAATAACGTATTTCTAATTTGTTTTTGTACTTTATATTTATTACCTAGCTATACTATTAAGTATTCTGTGATCTTGTTATAAAAATACTACATATTACGTGCATGATACGATATGAAATAGTTGAAACAACCTAAGTAGTGTTTGTGTAGTGATTAAAGTTTGTATAAATTATTTAGAACTAATACCGAAAAGTTGCATTCGTTTATAATTTAGATAAAACATAAATTCTTGTCAGGCTACATTATTTATTGAGCAAACTCCATTAAAATTATCATTCTATTTAATATTCATATTCTATTCGAGGACATATTGGCAAGAATCATAAATCGCATTCTAAAATACACATACGAACCTACAGTATTCATTCAACGCATAGTTATATAAAAAAAATCAAAATTTAACAAAGCATGTTCGTTCAGTTCAAGATATCTCATAATAAATTTTATAGGATCTCTCTGACATGTAATAAATTAAAATTTATAATTAATATAATCATTCAGCATTTACTAACTGACGAAGTGGACATAACAAGATAAGCATCCACTGATATGGGCTAATTTTATAGTAAATTTTGCAATACATGAAAATATACGTACAGTGTATATTAGTATCAGTTCGGTTACATATTACGGCCAAATTGTAAATCATTAACAAAAAAATATTTTTTTTATACCTTGTGTTTTAATCTTATTTATTTTGAGTGGAGACAAATTATTGTCCCTGCAAAGCTTTATGCCTCCAGTTACAGAATACGCTTAAAAACAAAACTGAGCACTTAATCTTCTTATATATAAAAACTAGCGGTCCGCCCCGGCTTCGCCCGTGGTACATATGAAAAATAGATGTTGGCCGATTCTCAGACTTACCCGATATGCACAGAAAATTTCATGAGAATCGGTCCACCCGTTTCGGAGGAGTATGCAGACTAACATTGTGACACGAGAATTTTATATATCTTCTTATCTTCTCTCTTTCTTATATATAAAAATGAATCGCAAAATGTGTTGGTAAGCGCATAACTCGAGAACGGCTGAACCGATTTCGATAATTCTTTTTTTATTATATTCCTTGAAGTACGAGGATGGTTCTTATGTAGAGAAAACGTAAATATTATGTACCACGGGCGAAGACGGGGCGGACCGCTAGTCTTATATATATAAAAATGAATCGCAAAATGTGTTGGTAAGCGGATAACTCGAGGACGGCTGAACCGATTTCGATAATTCTTTTTTTATTATATTCCTTGAAGTACGAGGATGGTTCTTATGTAGAGAAAACGTAAACATATACCACGGGCGAAGCCGGGGCGGACCGCTAGTCTTCTTCTTATATATAAAAATGAATCGGAAAATGTGTTGGTAAGCGCATAACTCGAGAACGGCTGAACCGATTTCGATAATTCTTTTTTTATTATATTCCTTGAAGTACGAGGATGGTTTTTACGTAGAGAAAACGTAAATATGTATGTACCACGGGCGAAGCCGGGGCGGACCGCTAGTAAGATATATAAAAATGAATCGCAAAATGTGTTGGTAAGCGCATAACTCGAGAACGGCTGAACCGATTTCGATAATTCTTTTTTTATTATATTCCTTGAAGTACGAGGATGGTTTTTATGTAGAGAAAACGTAAATATGTACCACGGGCGAAGCCGGGGCGGACCGCTAGTCTTATATGTCGGAGAATTTAAATAACTCTCCATAATTAATTATAATTAGGTAGATATGTGAAATAATATTAAATAATGACTCAGTGCGCACACCTTGCGCGGTCGATGGTAGTACCGAGACTATATCATCGAGCTACTGACTCAAGGAATATAAACCATAGCATGGCCCGTAAGCCCATGCATTTCATATCAATTCAATATCGACATTATGTTGTACACAATAGAGTACATTATAACAGGAAGGCACATAACAACTACTCTGTTATGATTCTCTCACACGGCCATTCTGACAACGAGCGCGTTCTCGCGCGAACAATTCGACAAGTAATTTTGCAAATTACTTACTGCGTTGTTATTTCATTTGTTGTATTCAAACTCTTTTCCCTTCACGGTTTGTAACTTTTCACACCGACTCACAAATTATTACTCATCATCGTCATCATCGGCGATATCAACAACTGCTACTGTCGCCTAAAGGCGAAGCTTTGAATGTATTGTGTGTGTTTATTATATTGTAAGTGTAGAGCTCTGAACAAATACTGGAACTACATGCAGCGCGGAGCCTGACATGTACTGTAGTCACATGAAGCGCAATGCTTCGCACAAAATCTGGAACTACATACAGCGCGGAGCCTCATATGTACTGTGACTACAAGGAGCTTAAAGCTACCCACAACAACTGGAACTACATGCAGCGCGGAGCCTGCCATGTACTGTGATCACAAGGAGCGCAATGCTACCCATAACATCTGGAACTACATGCAGCGCGGAGCCTGCCATGTACTGTGATCACAAGGAGAGCAAAGCTACCCATAACATTTGGAACTACATGCAGCGCGGAGCTTGCCATGTATTGGTGTGTGTGTGTGTGTGTGTTATATTGTAAGTGTAGAGCTCTGAACAAATACTGGAACTACATGCAGCGCGGAGCCTGACATGTACTGTAGTCACATGAAGCGCAATGCTTCGCACAAAATCTGGAACTACATACAGCGCGGAGCCTCATATGTACTGTGACTACAAGGAGCTTAAAGCTACCCACAACAACTGGAACTACACGAAGCGCGCAGCTTCCAATGTACTGTGATCACAAGGAGCGCAATGCTACCCATAACATCTGGAACTACATGCAGCGCGGAGCCTGCCATGTACTGTGATCACAAGGAGCGCAAGCGCTACCCACAACTACACGAAGCGCGGAGCTTCCAATGTACAATATGACATACACGCCTTGCTATGTCAAACACAGAGCTATTATTGAGCTATTAAATTGTGGTGTGCATGTGTGTTATGAAACTTTTGTGTAATACTTAGATTAACTATACGGAACTATGTAACAACCGAAGGAATAAATAGGTAAAAATAATAAAATAAAACAAAAATAAAATTATACGGAGTATGTCTTTATTTATTAATAATATTTTATTGTAATTTGTACAAAACAATGTAAGAAAATCTAGTACAGACTTATAAGGTAAAAATATTTTACGCAATATGCGGCCTTATTGCTCACACACAGCAATCTCTGCCAGGCAACCTGGAAGTTACTGGAAATAAGGAGTAACTTGTGGACTACATTTTTTTTTTCATTCATTGACTCACTTTCCAACTGCGGCCTCCAGTTTGAGACTCGATTCGATACCTCTCGTTATCGCAAATTTTAGATTATTTTGCATGGACTGGAGAACTTCTCTCCTAACTCAGTAATAAACATCGTATAACACGCCATCAATTCGTCATTCAGTGACACTATTTACAGGAATACACAAAACCACCTTGCACCTATAACTTGATGTATACTAGGTATAAAACAACACTTTACAATTGGGGCAGAGTAACAAATAATAATTAATTTACGAAGACTGAACCAGGTTCTAAAGTCGCACCGACTTCCATATCATTTACCACTACCGACGATATCACATTGTCATAGTCTACCTTCCAACGATTCAATAATGATAAATGACCGTCAAAACAAGTAAAATAATATTGATGTTACAATCGGCTTTTCTTTCTTACTAACACAATATCATCAACATTAAATAGAATGTTTTTTTTTTCAATACGAGCCTTGTACACGTACAATCGCTCGTCCATCCTGACTTTGCGTTATTTCTAATTTCAAACAATTTAACTACTAAAGTGTAGACACTCGTACTAAAACATTATTACGCGGTGGACTTGCAGCCTATAGACAATTGCAATGGGCTGTCGCCTGTGCTGTGCATTTCTTTCATACAATACAATTCAAAGTAAGTTGAATTTCGTCAATAATTGTAGAATACCATACGTTCATGATTTTCAGCGATAATGAAACAATGAACAGCATAAACCTTTAAAATAACCCGTTAGTGCAACTCATACCGCTTGTAATTTTGTAAAACTCAAAATAACACTGTCAACACAAGTCTATGAGTTCGCTACTTGCAAATGACATAGCTTGATCGGCTACTATTCCTTTCAGCGCCTTAAATAACACGACAAAAACAAAGCGCTTAACATGCTCTTTTTTTTTCGAAGACACATTTTTAACAGGAGCTAGGTGACAATATTTACCAGTAAATCCGTCAACAATTACCAATGCGATTCCATAAACTCGTAAGTGCCATTCGTATCGATTGTAAGGTATGAAGTGGTTCTGATACATTTTCTATCGGATGTTAAGTCGACTGTCTAGCTCTGGAGGGCCTTTTTAGGGATTTTGCGATGTAAAAATGTTCAATGTATGTTCTAACGAACTTACTACACTAAATTTTTGCAGGTTTTTCCAAACTTAAATGTTTCAAATAATCATGAAATGATTGTATCAATAAATGAATGGTATCACTTCATTTGCACCTAACAAAACAAGAAGTTTATATAGCAGGCATTTTTTTTATCGTATGTGACAACCTTAAACTTAAATCAATAATGTCATTTCATCGCACATGTCGCGAATCTTTACTATTTTTGCCCGAATTGAACATTATGTGGAGACAACTAGTTTCTACTAATAAAATCTACATGCGGTATTCTTGCACCCTTGCGTAGGTACCGACATCGAAATCAAAAGCTTGTATGTAAGCCCATCATCTATGAACACGAGGAGAAAATCTTTTTCTTATGACGTGATGCTTTGAGACTATTAATTCAGTCTGTTAATATTTTAAAATGTTAACGCTTAATTGTTTATGCTTGAGGTCTTCTTAATATCCTTCTAGCTCGATTTAATAACAACTTTCTGTGTCAGTGATTCTTTGATCATAATATTCGATTATCAAGTTGATAATTACTTTCTTGTAGAAAAACTGAACTATAACAATCTATTGAACAGGAATCTGTATGTACTTCAACAACGATGAACGAACGTCATTATATTTTGTTTTTACTTTAATTTCTCCACGGGTGGGTGTCCGTATGCGAAGTGCACCAATCCTACTTTACGTCTTTTTTATTTATTTCATACAAAGGGGCTAAGACTTAAGAAAAGCTAGGAGTAATCTCTCTACAATACCTCACGAATAAATATCTCTTATCTATCTGACGAAGCTACCGTTCGATGTTATGAAACCTTGCGGTGAATACCTATTCAATGTTGCAACAGCAACTTGCATTTATTCCAATTAAATGAAAACTCTGAGCAAGTGAGACTTTCAATACTCTTCTTAAACAAAAGAATGTAACCTCTTATGATTTTGAAAACTCGAACATCGTTGAATATAAAAAGTAGCTACGAAGTCACATAATTTATCTAGTCCTTGGTTAATAACAAGGGCATTACAAAGCCTTATAAACGTTGAAAGAACTATAGATTGTGCTAGTGTTGTATTCACAAGTCTTATTTCCATTTCACAAAATTCGTGCTTTACTTTCAATAATGGATCTCACACGATGAACATAATTAAAATCATTCGAATCCGCGTCTATAAATTCCAAATTATTGTCCGCAAAAACAAATTTTTTTATTTTAAATTCACGAATAATTTGAGTTCCATTGTTATCCATAATCAAACTACGTCCGGCTCTAGTAAAAACATCTCAACCTGTTACTTCATCCCAGGAAGTACTCGAGAGTCTACAAAAACCAAAGCTCATAATATTTACAGTTATGGGTAATGTGAACGGGCGAATGAATAGGTTGATACATGCCAATTCTTGTTACGCGAGTGTATACAAACTCTAGAGGCCTGGTCATGTTATCCGCGGCTATCCTTTTACAAAGGAAAAAAAAACAATCGGACCCGCTGTCAATAAGGCACTTGAACTTAACGCTGGCAACATCTGTGACTGTAAGCAGGGTATCGTGCTGTAAACACACATTAACAGGGTATTGTTTCTTAAAGAGCGTGCCGCCCATTGCTTAGAAAACAAACCTCTTCTATGTGACCAAATTTATGACTATAAGTGCGTTGTTGTACTATTTCTTAAATATTCAACGGACCTTTGTTATTCTTATTGATTAAACTAACTGATTTTGTTTCATAGGCGAGATTTGCCGTCACGTTTGTAATGACATGTGAACACACAGTTATAGCAAACAATTTGCAACATGCGACGCTTTAATTGATTTGTGCCAAAATGTCTATCAAGACCCACAAAATCAATCGGCGTGTATCATAATAAATCAGATCATACCTGGTCATCTGCAATACCTTCTACCACGAATTTACTATATTCGCGTAGTTCCAGCCCCTTCGCAGCCGGTCGGTTAGCACCAGCTTTGTAGTGGAACACTCGATGTATGTTGAAACTCGATCACTTTTTAACCATACCATATCTCAAAAAGGTATTTTCGTTACACCATTATGCTGCCGTAAACTCGCTATCATTCGGGTCGTACATCGGTATGTAAACATCATTATAGTTTACCTTTCTTAATTATGCGTTAGACCCGGAAACAAAATGTTTCGTTTCGGGAAAGTGTATCTGCCATTTCTTTTAACAGAGATGCGCACGACATGATGATTGCGAAACCCACACACAACATTGTCGTTATCGTGCTAACATTCTCATGATTTATTGGTGGAAACTGTGGTTCTTCTCAAACCTCATTACACTAGCTATATCTTCTTGAATCTCACTAACACTATCACTCGTTTCACTCACTTGCAGATTTGCACCGTTAAACAAAGTCTTATTCGTATTGGAATCGGGAGTAATAAGTGCCGATCCCACCGCTGCTGTCGGAGAATTTAAATAACTCTCCATAATTAATTATAATTAGGTAGATATGTGAAATAATATTAAATAATGACTCAGTGCGCACACCTTGCGCGGTCGATGGTAGTACCGAGACTATATCATCGAGCTACTGACTCAAGGAATATAAACCATAGCATGGCCCGTAAGCCCATGCATTTCATATCAATTCAATATCGACATTATGTTGTACACAATAGAGTACATTATAACAGGAAGGCACATAACAACTACTCTGTTATGATTCTCTCACATATATATAAAAATGAATCGCAAAATGTGTTGGTAAGCGCATAACTCGAGAACGGCTGAACCGATTTCGATAATTCTTTTTTTATTATATTCCTTGAAGTACGAGGATGGTTTTTATGTAGAGAAAACGTAAATATGTGCCACGGGCGAAGCCGGGGCGGACCGCTAGTTTATTATAAAAACATTGTTATTTGTTATATTTTAACTCATGATTGCGTAGTTATGTTGAACCTTGAAAACCGTTAATAAGGAAGATAAAAGATTACATTAATTAACAATAAAAACAATTATGAAAAACGTAGAGAGCAAACGGAGAATGTTAATATTTATCATAGGCTCTTCTGATAGTAGGCACCTAGTTTCTCCCCACAGTTCCTTTTTGTTTGTTAAATATTTAAGTCGGTTAAACATAGCTTTAGTTTCATTATTTTAATTATTTCTCGGGTTCTATCGCAGATTTATTTCTTTATTTATATTTATGTGTAAAATTATAAGCACGTCGTAAGTTTTGATGATCATACGATTTATGTTATGTGAAGAGAAGGCCGAACGTCAGCTGATGTTATCAACACTGATTCTGAACATTAAAATTTTAACGAATTTTGGATAAATGTCGGAATATAATAATGTTTATTTGACAAAGCATTCGTTTGTACATTGGTACGGTCGGTACTATATCATACATATACCTTACTAGGTAATTTGTTATTGATTGAATTATAGGCAAATGATAAAGTTAAACAGAAGAATAATTATAGGTACCTACATATCTATTAATTTAACGTCAATTGGTTTTAAAATTGTAAGTAACACAATGTTATCGTTTTGTATCTTATCAAAACATTTATAGTCTCCTATACGCCGCTAATTGATTAAAATAAATGATGAATGTTCATTTTAAGAAAAACTATGAATCATTTACAAAATTTATGAATAGCTATGTAGGTAGTAATTATTGTAAGGTAAATATTATAGGTAGGTTGATAGGTTGGTTAGGTATAAATTTGTAATATATATATATATATATAAATGTTATAGGAAAACATGAAAACTAAAGCCTTAGTTTTTCTTCGAATTCGTTAGTAGGTAGGTATGTACCTACATTAGGTACATACCTACCTACCTACATTATTAGCACCACAGCAAAGTGCAAGTTACGTTCAGAAGGTATCTGTTTATTTCCAAAATTAGAGTAATTAAAAATAGTGTTGGTATAGTTGCCATACGTGGGTATTTTATTTTATAAACAAACAGTTTAGGTATAACATTACCTACGTTTAGAAAAACAGCATTAGCTTCATTTTCTCTTCTTCTTTTTTGTTGCCCGTATCAATTATTGACATTTAAATGAGGAAAATAATTGTCTTCATTGATTGATATTAATGATTAATGATTAATATTAATAAATGAAATAGATATAAGTAAACATGAAAAACTGATGGTGATAACAGCGCGGCGGTCAAAAATATATGAAAACAAAATAATAGGTTCATAAATATTATTTTAATTTTTAATAAATGCATTAAAAATAAGGGTCTTTTAACTTATTAATAACAAAATAACATTTAACTCTGAATCACGTATTAGTTATGTCATTCCGTAGCTATAGGTGGCGTGACATTGGTACTGGTACAGTTAGATAATGGTTTGCCTTATCTGTTTCCGATAATCTTATTTACTTCAAAGAAAAAAAAATAGTAAACAATAATGCAATACTTTAAAAACCTGTTTTAAAAAGCAGCAAGCAGAGAACGTAATAAACCAGTTAAAAATAAATACAATTAACTCGTGACCAATGCTACAAAAAACAAACACAACAAAGCTTAAACCTCAAAGGATACGCATTGGAATTTTAACTTTGAAAACAATAAAACGAATCAGCCATACTTAGAAATATATTGTACAGAATTTAATAAATAACCACAATTAATATAGAAAAGAATACATGCAGCTATAAACATTAAAATCAGTAACATTTAAAGGATCACGTCATTCAACTTATTAAAATTCTAACACTTACTCGTTGTTACAGCTCCAGTTGTATTTGAGCCTGATACTCCAAAAACATTAATGTACATAACACAAATAAATATACACCACCACATACTGGAACAATATTTGGGGGCTGCCCGTCGACAGCCCACCAAAAAGAACATTATTCGTTCTTAGATAAACTTTCGTTTTTGACAGCACACAAGAATCACACAAATAAATCCAAAAACTGTAAGCAGTATTGCGTTTTCAATAATAATACTCGTCTATACAACAAATGTCACTGTTGTGTATATAATTTATCACACAATTATAATGATAAGTATTCACGATATATTTTGAGGTTATTTTTACGTGCCACTAGTGCGAGCGCGATGGCGAATGTCGATTGTCTTGTCGTAGGAGACAGGCAGGTGTGAGATGGGTGCCGGTCCTGCCTCTAGATGGCGATAGCGGCGCACGCGTGACGTAGTTCAGTTTTGGCGGACGGCAAATGTACACCGTCGAGTGCAGCGGCGCTGTACTGTTAATTTCGTCGTGAGCATTCATTTATTAAACTTACTGAATTATTGATATATTAGGATGTGAATATATACCTTTTTATTAATTCAGAATTTCTTGAATAATTCTTAAGTTTTTACTCATCTTTCAAGTGGTAACTACTGTCCTTTACTGAAAATTACAGGCGAAAAAATTGATAGAAATTATTACGAATACTATAGAATATACCTACTTACTAATATTTACTATAGAAATCATTGGTTGTATGATATTTTTAATTTTTATTTTTATTTTAAAATTCTGGCATTAATACTTAACAATAAGTACATCCTATTTTTTTTACCAAATGATTTATTTACTAAAATAAATTGATTGCTCATATTTTTATCGCGTATTTCCAATCTTATTTATTCCAGTGTTAGAACGCAATGGACTGTGAAGATCAATCTGTGTAATCCAACCCTTACGCGGGGTAGCATTGCGCGCGCATCGCCCGCGTCCTACTGGAGGCGCGGGGGGCGTGGCTCCCACACGCACATACACTACGCAACCAGGAGCTGTGATGCTGACTGTCGTTTATTTTATCTGTAAATTAAAAAAAAAGTTTGACAGTTACGTGGTGCCAAATAGAAATAAGTTGAATTGATTTGCACCATTATGCCCATAGTTAGGAAGATCATATTTTTCATAATTAATCAATCAATCAAAACAGGAAAAATCTTAGTTTCAATTTTCTAAGTGCGAGTTATGATTTGCTTGCATATTATATCTCTACAGACCGTTTTAAGCATATTATTTCTTATCTGTGTACACACGCCACTCAAAATTATGAAAGGCGATGCAAATTTTCCGTCATTTTAATAAACGGGATAATAATTGTGCTTGAATGCCAACCCAGCGGCGTTTAATAAATTAAACTGGTCAATTGAGAGCTTCGTTAATGTTATCTAGGTACCCTTTTACTCCACTTTTTATTTTTAAATAATTTAACCTATGTAGGTACCAACCAATTACCTAATGAGCACATTTTTCTTAGTGAATTGATGAATAAGTTTTTTTAGGGTTCCGTAGCCAAAATGGCAAAAACGGAACCCTTATAGTTTCGTCATGTCCGTCTGTCCGTCTGTCCGTCTGTCCGTCTGTCACAGCCGATTTACTCGGAAACTATAAGTACTACAGTGATGAAATTTGATGGGAATATGTGTTGTATGAACCGCTACAAAAATATGACACTAAATAGTAAAAAAAAGAATTGGGGGTGGGGCCCCCCATACATGTAACTGAGGGATGAAATTTTTTTTTTCGATGTACATACCCGTGTGGGGTATCAATGGAAAGGTCTTTTAAAATGATATAAAGTTTTCTAAAAAACATTTTTCTTAAAGTGAACGGTTTTTGAGATATCAGCTCTCAAAGTCGTAAAAAGTATGTCCCCCCCCCTCTATTTTTATAACTACGGGGTATAAAATTCTAAAAAAAATAGAGGTGATGCATGCTAATTAACTCTTTCAACGATTTTTGGTTTGATCAAAGTATCTCTTATAGTTTTTGAGATAGGTTGATTTAACTGTAATTTATTATATTTGCTGCTACGGAACCCTTTGTGCGCGAGCCCGACTCGCACTTGGCCGGTTTTTTTTTTTTTTTGTAACGAGACAAGAAAATATCGTGTTTTTATAGAACACAACTTTTACCTGGCCTTACTTAATGGAAACTATTTCTAAAAAAAAACGATTAGAATGTTTTTATATAAAATTATTCATTACTAGCGGTCCGCCCCGGCTTAGCCCGTGGTACATATTTACGTTTTCTCTACATATAAACCATCCTCGTACTTCAAGGAATATAATAAAAAAAGAATTAACGAAATAAGATCAACCGTTCTCGAGTTATGCGCTTACCAACACATTTTGCGATTCATTTTTATATATAAGATTACATATTATAGTGTGTCGTAAATTGTATTACCTAGGTATGCAATTTTAAACTTTCTTCTACTTTTGTCTATGGCCTTGCCGATCCCAATATCGAATGATTCTGCCAGTCCAATTCTTAATGAATGTACATCTGATTAATATTTTATTTCAATGACAATGACTTGTTACCTAGTTATTGGTTGCTCTATGTTGAAGACATGTTGAAGATGATAAAAGGCTTCAAACTCGGATAAGAAAGCATACCTATATGTAAATGATATAACGAAACAGTATAATCAACATTTAAGGAACCAAACAATAATAAAAAAGCATTTTACTTAATCCTTTTTTAATATTTGTGACATGTGACTCGAATTATGAGTACATAGGCAATCTAAATTTGGAAGCAGTGAAGTTAACAAAAATAAAAGAAAACGTGGCTAAATATAGCGAATGTTAAAAAGGACTACCTATGGTCCGGGAGCCAGCAGCAGATTTTATGACCAAGTTCCTCTCAAGCGGTAATTAGTAAAATGCATCAAAGTGTAGTATTATGAAGCCTCGTGAACGTCAGCTGGAGCTCGGTTGGGGGGAAGAGCGGTTGTAGCCTCCCGTATCAGCTGACGGTTTTTCCACCAAGATACAGCCAGCTGACATATATATTTATCCACAGTTACATATAAGCTATCATCAGGTAAATTTTTGTTTGAGAGGAAATAACGGAAAATAAATTTTTCTTTAAATTTAACTTTCATGTTCGAGACACCAGCTGACGTATAATACACCATGTTGTAACCAGCTGACTATTTTTTTTCGTTGAGATATTGGGTTAGCTACAATTTGACAAATTTTTAGCTGAGAGGAAATGAATGAATGAATGTATTTTTTTTCCTATGTGCGTGGGAGGCTACAACCGCTCACCCCCCCAACCGAGCGCCAGCTGACGTTCACGAGGCTTTATAATACTATACTCTCATGCGTCTGACGAATTATCTCTTGAGAGGAAATAGTTAACCAAATTTGCACCTGGCTCCCTAACCACTACATCACAAGCATTGACGTTTGCGACGTCTCTAAAGATCGTATTTTTCTTTTTACTTCGTCTTTACAAAGAAAGACTTAACTTACGATGTCCCTTGTGGCACCTTTTACAATTTATGTGTTCGTTATAAGACATACATAATATGTAGGTGCATATGTATAATGTATATAACTTTTATTAACATGAATGTGAAATTAATATTTATAAAGCATCAAAAAATCAGGCAAAGTTTTATTTGGTTCAATCAAAGAAGAAAGAAAATAGTTCAATAGAAGTAGGTATATACCAATGAGGAAATTCGTAAGGCTTTTATAGATTACTGTATGAACATAAAGCACATAAAAGATAAAACCAATATGCCTTATTATCGAATAGGTACCAGATAAATAAATATAATTTGGAAAATCCAAAAGTGCACGCCTCATAATTTTTTTTAAATAATTATTTATTAATTATTATTTTTGTTTATTTAATAACAATTAAACCACATCGAATCAGACCCTGAAAAATGAAAGGGTTCTATTCCTGAGCATACTCAAGCGTAAGAGAAAAAAAAAGACTCGATTAGTAAAGTATTTCGGTCGCTATTGCGCGAAGTGACAGTAGTACCCACCTCAACGCTTCGCTTATGAGGCGTGCAAAATTATCAATTACGTCATTCACAGTAATCTCCTTTACTTTCACATTATTTGACGAAATGGAAGTAAATATGATGATGTGATAAAAATTAATTATTCAAGTGTATTTTAATTGTATGTACAAAGTTTGTAAGTTTGTATGTAGCGTCTAATCACCGGATACTATTCCTAGAAGAACCAGATAAAATTGCTTAGGTCATTTTAAATTAGAATAAAGTTTACGTACACGTGTTAAAATAAATTGCTTATTTATTTCCAGGAATTCATTGGAAGTCATGCAGACAGGTTATTTTGGTCGAGAAAACATACGCCTGTTCTGGAAATTGTTGGAAATGCTTTGTAGATTATACAATCGATTTTTTTGCCTAAATTATTTTTCCTTCTATCTTCCTGGATTCAAGTAGATGAAATTAATGAAGTCGGTTTGTGGCCAATTTTTTTAACGTTTATATCTCCTACGCAGAGAAAAGTTTATTTATCTATTTAATTACAGCATACCTATTGATTTTTTCGTAATATCATACCTGGACTGTGCTTAAGTCTGTTTGCTCGTACGGTTTCTGGATAAAAAGTACCATACCATTAATGTTTTTTCATATCTCTGATCCTGACGGCTGACAGTCACTCCAATTTATTAAACAAACAGACACCTTTTCTTACTTCCACATACCTTAGTAGGAAAAACGGCAATTCAATTTAGAAAACGGGTATCATGTTACGATGTTTATGTTATAGTAATATAAAGTATATCAATAAAAATTTTAACGTCAATATAATAGAAAGCTCGTAGGAAACAGGACACACGCTTTTCGAATATAGGACAAGTTTCCGCAAATAGTCGTTCAATCGTAACGGAAAAGAGGGCTTATGGGTCCACGTATACACTTTATGTATTAAAAATATGCGACCTTTTTATATTCCCTCCAGTTCCAAATTCCAATTCTCGCTAAACTTCCTTTTTAAACGTATCCAGTTTTCATTTTGCATTTATATGAATGGAGCACTTAAGTGTTACTCTTATGAAGTACGTGCAATGTTATAGCAGTAGCTTCTATTAGAGTTATAATTATTTTGCTCTACATCAATTTATATTTCAAATTAACTATTATTTTGGTCATGTTCATACCGATAGAATATAACATGTTCTCATCAATTGGATAAGAATTTGCAAAGACGATGAATTTAGTTTTTCCGATGGGTTGTTCTTGTTACGAATTGTTGGTATCACTTTCAAACCGGGAAAGTTAAACACCCTCACAGCAGATCAATAACATAGGATAACATTTGGGAAAAAGGTTGCATATATTTATTCTCACGGAAAAGTGGTGGCCCAAATTTCTAACCTACATTTTCTTATCCTGCATTGTTATCCGTTTCAGCAACTCATTGTTTATTGTTGTTTTCCTTAGTCATTTATATATTTTATCAATAAACTTAGAATTATTTTAAATTCCATTAATAGTCCTCTGAACTAACTTACTTCCTACGGTGTCTGACAATAAAGAGCAAAGCTACGCCCATGTTGCAAGTACTGGAAGATTGACCACTATCCTGTGGCCATAAAAAAGGGAATACCTAACCAGTTACATACTAAGAGATTTGAACTGCGCTCTATTACTAAAGATTTCAATTATTATTGCCTGTATTTACAGCACTACAGTTTAGCTATTTAATATTGTTTTATATAGGACATCACAACGGAACCTACTATGAAAAAAAAATACTTGAAGAACCCATGAAGAACCCCACAATTCCGGCACAATAGCGTAAATACGTGCTACTGAAATAAAAATAAAACACGTATTACCTCCGACACAGTTTTGTACTTTAACTGAATAAAGCTTATTGCAGACTCCAGTACAGGTAAAACCTTATAACAAACCGACAGGTTTTCCGACTTGCCGTAACTTCTCGCTCGTGGGAAATCAAAGAACGAGCCCGAAGCGACTTCGACTTATTCTTTAAAATATAACCTAAATCAAGCTATTCCAACTACTTTTATTTAACCTGCACTGAAACTATTGAAATATCGAGAATTCATTGCTTGAAAATTTCTTAACAGTTATAGTTAAATCAGTTTCTACAATATTGGAGTTTTAAACTGTATTAAATTCGTGTTGGCGCTGTGATTTTCTTGTAATCTTCTTGCGGAAATTGTAGAAACAGGATTTTATGGGTAAATAATTTATACATTTTTACCTCTACATCTATAAACACCTGTCAATTGAAATAAGAGAAGGCCATATTAACAATACAAGTTTAATTAAGTTCTCTAGGCCTTAACGCTTAATACTGAACTTCCGTCCTCCACTCTCTGTTTATTATACAAATAATGTTTCAGAGTTCGAACAGGTTGAGAGTACCAATATTCCAAATCTCTCCTCCATCATACGTTGACCTTATTAGTTATTACCTTACGACTATGTAAGCCTTGTTACCCCCCTTTATTTTGCCAACGCAACAGAGAAAATCACTCAGTCAATAGAATATTGAATAAATAATGTATGACTTGAAGCGTTCCATAAAATTAATATTAAAATTATCCAATAAGGATTTCTCGATTTTCATTCACTTGTCAGCCCGCGACGGTTTCCAATTATTTTCTATTCATTGGCCCGGCGTTATAACGTTCGCATTAGGGACTCTAGTAGCACCCAATTTTTTCCCTTGATTAAATTTTCAACTGTCTACTTTATAATCGAAAATTTTCCTCAAAAGGTTTATTTTCCTTTAAAATAATACTTGTTCAACTTTTTCCTCAATTTCAACTTTCAAATATTTATAAACCGTATTTAAAATATAATTAAGTTTGTAGCTTGTAATTTTTTATTAAAATTTCCTAAATAGGATTATATAGTACCGAATACCGAAGTAACTTTATAATGATTTCAAAGATTCGTTTAACTATTTTGACGAATATAAATACTGAGGCAAAATTTTAGGACGGCTTTTTATGAAAACTCATAATAAGTTGTTCAAAGTTTCCACAATAGGAACTGGGAGGAATACTGAGACTTAATTATCACTATAATTAGTCTTAAAATCTAT
Source organism: Colias eurytheme (assembly GCF_061535395.1). Taxonomy (NCBI): domain Eukaryota; kingdom Metazoa; phylum Arthropoda; class Insecta; order Lepidoptera; family Pieridae; genus Colias; species Colias eurytheme. The sequence continues at coordinate 5,459,214 of NC_142985.1, forward strand.
CATTAATTATTTTCATTCTGTCAAGTCATTGGATTATCTACAAATAAATTGAAATTTTATTTCATTACATGGAAAGAGGGAAATTAAATTAGAAGTCTTTAATCATGATTGTTTTGAGACGTCATAAAAGCAATTTACCTTCCTAAGGATTTATGTCTGAATCATTATGATGTGAATAAAAATTTTATTATTTTTTATTATTTTAAAATTTTGAATCACACATGAATTTAAATAAAAATGTTAGTTCTTAGATTTTTTAATATTAAATTTTCACTACCAAAACTCTTTAGCGAAATATTGCATTTTTAATATAAAAGGCGTTTCATTTTAGGCTTTTAGTCCATTGAATAAAAAGTTCTAGAGTGCGTGAGTTAGTAACGTAAGATGTTTCTTCGGAAACATGTCAAGAGTCCCTAGGTAATAAACATACTAAAACCCCGGGACACTAGGAGGAGCCCCGGAGTGGGGGGAGGGGGGAAATGAGTCCATTTTTTCATTTTTCGCTTAAATCTCAAAAACGGTACATGTTAGAGAAAAACTTTCAAGGAAAAGTTGAAAGGCCATAAAATTATCTACAAGTTGTACCTACATCATTTTTTCCTATATCCTACCGTTTCTGAGTTATACGCAGTAAAAAATGATTTTGGCTCAAACAATTTCCCCATACTACACATCAATCGATCAAAAAATATTTATTTCTTCCAAAAAACTCAAATGTGCAACTTGTGACCGGTACTGATAGATTGCTCTTTATTAGGTCTATAATTGGTAAAATAAACACATTCCTCCATGGAAGCCTTTAGGAGGAATCGATTGTCAAAATGTTATATTAGGGCAGTTTGAGTTACTGATACTTGATCTTTTTATTTTTTTCTTCCAAAAAAAACTCAAAAGTGCAACTTGTGACCGGTACAGATAGATTGCTCATAATTAGGTTTATCATTGATAAAAATACCAGATTCCACCGCGGAGGCGTTTACGGGGAATTGAATTTTATTAGGGTAGTTACGATACTTAAACTTTTTTTTTTCTTCCAAAAAACTCAAAAGTGCAACTTTTGACCGGTACTAATAGATTTCTCTTAATCAGGTTTATAACTGGTAAAATAAACACATTCCTCCATGGAAGCCTTTAGGAGGAATCGATTGTCAAAATATTATATTAGGGTAGTTTGAGTTACTGAACTTGATCTTTTTATTTTTTTCTTCCAAAAAACTCAAAAGTGCAACTTGTGACCGGTACTGATAGATTGCTCTTAATTAGGTCTATAATTGGTATAATAAACAAATTCCTCCATGGAAGCCTTTAGGAGGAATCGATTGTCAAAATATTATATTAGGGTAGTTTGAGTTACTGAACTTGAATTTTTTATTTTTTTTCTTCCAAAAAACTCAAAAGTGCAACATGTGACCGGTACAGATAGATTGCTCATAATAAGGTCTATCATTGATAAAAATACTACATTCCACCACGGAGGCATTTACGGGGAATTGAATTTTATTAGGGTAGTTAAGATACTTGAACTTTTTATTTTTTTCCTTCCAAAAAACTCAAAAGTGCAACTTGTGACTGGTACCGATAGATTGCTCATAATTAGGTCTATCATTGATAAAAATACCAGATTCCACCATGGAGGCGTTTACGGGGAATTGAATTTTATTAGGGCAGTAAGTTAAAAAGTTCAAGTATCGTAACTACCCTAATAAAATTCAATACCTCCTAAACGCCTCCATGGTGGAATCTGGTTTTTTTATCAATGATAGACCTAGTTATGAGCAATCTATCGGTACCGGTCACAAGTTGCACTTTTGAGTTTTTTGAAAGAAAAAAAATAAAATGTTCAAGTATCGTAACTACCCTAATAAAATTCAATTCCCCGTAAACGCCTCCGTGGTGGAATCTAGTATTTTTATCAATGATAGACCTAATTATGAGCAATCTATCTGTACCGGTCACAAGTTGCACTTTTGAGTTTTTTGGAAGAAAAAAATAAAAAGATCATGTTCAGTAACTCAAACTGCCCTAATATAATATTTTGACAATCGATTCCTCCTAAAGGCTTCCATGGAGGAATGTGTTTATTTTACCAATTATAGACCTAATTAAGAGCAATCTATCAGTACCGGTCACAAGTTGCACATTTGAGTTTTTTGGAAGAAATAAATATTTTTTGATCGATTGATGTGTAGTATGGGGAAATTGTTTGAGCCAAAATCATTTTTTACTGCGTATAACTCAGAAACGGTAGGATATAGGAAAAAATGATGTAGGTACAACTTGTAGATAATTTTATGGCCTTTCAACTTTTCCTTGAAAGTTTTTCTCTAACATGTACCGTTTTTGAGATTTAAGCGAAAAACGAAAAAATGGACTCATTTCCCCCCTCCCCCCACTCCGGGGCTCCTCCTAGTGTCCCGGGGTTTTAGTATGTTTATTACCTAGGGACTCTTGACATGTTTCCGAAGAAACATCTTACGTTACTAACTCACGCACTCTAGACCCCCCTTGGAGGGATTCATTCAATAGACTATTTAGCCATAATATAGCAATGTTCTTGTTAAAATATAAATTACTCATTGTGTTCGCACGTACTTTCTAAGGGCAGATGAGCTTTAAAAAGTATAAAACAACATTCAAAAATCAATTTATATAAGCCTATTCTGTTACACTAAAAAAGGGATAGTCCTCCAAACTTTGTCGCTCAAGCTTGTCGAAACAACTTGACTAATGGCTTTTCTTTGAACAAACTTATCGCCAACCGTTGTTTATTATTTTTACCAGTTCCACCGATAACGTATTATCCCAGAAGATTTGTATATTATTTATAACAAAACAAATAGCTTTTATTAACTTCACGTACTTTTACCGCAAATACATATCCTACCTAAATATAATAAAATATAATACCACAGACTAATAATATACTGATAATACAAATGTAGGTAAAAAAATAACGAACTAAAATAAAAGTAGAAGTTTTCGTAATCTTCATTCCATCTGATTCAGACCAACTCCCCGAAGTAAACTTTTGAAGCCAAAAAAAATTAACAAACTAAAATGAAATTTTCATAATCTTGAATTTGAGTTCGTCGAGATAACAAGTGAATATTTTATTTCATCTGTCGCAAAACTTTGTTTGCCGCAGAGCTGCATAACTATTGCACACAAAGTTTTTCTGAAAGTTGTCTTTCATTAAGCATTACACGGTAGAAATCAGTTAGTCCTCTTAAGCTAGAAAGGACTCAAAGGAGAAAGAACAATTAAAAGTTATGATGGAAAATTCACTTAGAAGTAGGTCTGGTAATAAAATTGTTCACAGACACACTTCAAGCAAATCTCATTAAAATCTAGTGCACTTCTTTCATAATTGGGTATAAAGTAACTGACGGAATTATTTTAAGTCGCTGAATATATCCTATATCTGTGTTTAATAACTCAGGCCCCGGAATCACAGACACAATAGAATATCTATTGATGTCGTCGACCGATCGGGCCGTTCGGGGCTCAATGGGTTAAACAGGTTTTTAAAGTTGTTAAGTGATTTGAAATATTTCAAACGGTGCCGAAACATTAATATATCGAAAATGTAACTACTAACGAGCATTAAATAATATGCATACATTACAGATTGTGAATGTGTCACTGTAGAAAAACGTTAATTTCTGCGGACACGGAACAAAAGTCGATATGCGCCCACAGGAATAAAGCAAAATAAAAAGAATTTCAAAGCGGATTTCGCTCTCCTCATTTATCTCGTTTCCATTTGACATCTGTATAGGAACCGTTAGTGCATCCTAGAGCAATAATGGATGCATTTCTTTACACGCCGATGAACATTGTTGATTTATAAAATATTTTCTTTAATGCACAGGAAGCTCATATAAGTATTATTTATTCTGAGTCTGTATAAGCCTTGATATGCATTTTGCGTACATTATTGCTCTTTAAACAATAGGTGCATATATAAAACAACTTTTCGGATTTAACTAGTAAGCTTTACGATGCTATAAGAAATAGAATAACAGAACCCAATAAATCTTACTTGTTTAACAATTTGTAGTCTTTTATTTATGGGTATAATGTGATGAAATAATCTTTTTACTTTGTAAAAATAATGTAATAATTAATCTCCTGAATTTTCTCTACGTAAACAAAATTCTTTGCAATTTAAAGTATCTTCTACGTGTCCATACTGCTAGTTAGATTGAAGTCTTCCTAAACCTTTTAAAGATTAATGATTTTGTGCACGAAACTAATCTTAACTTGGCAGTAGTGTTCAAGTCAATTGCAACTTTTAATGGATATTTTCTCCTTGCATAATACGTGAGTGCAGTGACGTCGACGTTTTTATAAACATTCAGTCTTAACAAGATACCATCTTTCTGTTTATACAATATATTGTGTTCTATTAAATATTGTTTTCTACTACCTACCTAATACCTACGAGAACAAATATGGAAATATTTAAATTATAACAGAAAGACTGACATCCAGATTAACTCGCATTTTAGTCATCAAAGCTGATGGAAATTGTAATGCAATGTTTTGTCATAATGAAGGTATAGTCCGGGATACATCGCCCATTTTTGCAAGTGATTACTATCAAGCTAATTTTTCGTGAGTAGCTTTATTTTGATGAGATGCCCTATCATTTCATGTACAAAACTCTCGATTGTGGTAGCTACCAGAGGAAACAAGGATAAAATATTTTGATTTGATGGTTCTCAAATATTAATTACTAACTGAATGTTTTTTTTTGTTCAATCTCAAGATAATTATCTAAATTATTCGAAAAAATATTTGTCCTACAAAATCTATGGTTTGATCAAAGAGTCCCCCTTTCCAATGTGTATCGATAACGAAGTCATCATAAATGATTACTAACCAGCTGATTTTTTTATTTTCACTTATTTAATACTTATATAATTCAACAGACATATTGTCCTACAAATTGCGTAATAAATATTTGAGAACCGTCAAATCAAAAATTTTTATCCTTGTTACCTCTGTAAGCTACCACAATCGAGAGTTTCGTACATGAAATTATTGGGCATCTCATCAAAATAAAGCTACTCACGAAAAATTAGCTTGATAGTAATCACTTGCAAAAATGGGCGATGTATCCCGGACTAGTATGTCTATCTCGCATAGAATAACCCAGAAAATCTCATAAACGTATTACGGGTACAAAGATACGCAAAGCGCACGCGCGGTCGGAAGGAAACCTCTGTCCGGCCGGCTGAATTTACGGCGCGCGTCCCTATCTGGCCGACTAGTTACAACTACCCGTACCGCAGCTTTTGTTGTATTTATTGCGAATAAATTCTACCCACAAGTTCTAAGGCCAACGTATGTATGAAATTTTGGTAAAAAAAGATTTGATAAAACCCGTTGGATGTTATTATTCGTAGCTTAACACGTTACAATATAATGGTGGAAATGTTAAGTACCTAATAGTAATCGAGAGCACTTTTGGTATTCATTATAAGTAAAAACTTAAGTTTATAATTATAATAGGTATCTAATGAACAGAAAAAACTTAAAGCACGGATTTTCTACATTATTATAAGAATTTTATTTCTTTTATACAACTCATACAACCTACTATGTGCCTATCTAAACTCTTCAAATTTGAAAAATGTTGTTCGTTAAATAAGGTTAAATCATCATAATTTCCATTAACGGTAAACGATACACTAAAATAACAGATACCTTTATTCAATTTTCATTTCCATGCTTTACGGGTATAATTTTAATTATAATAGATATGAAATTTAACACATGAAATTTATGTAATAATTTTAACAATAACCTGTTAACATGTAATATAATTTTAGTAATAAACTTTAGGAGCAATTTAGGGATATTCCTTGAGGTTAAACGAAATATAAGACTCATAATTTGTAGCATCCGCTATATTTCAGTTTAATTTACGAGTTACAAAGAAAAGCCGCGACAAAGGAAAATTCATTTAACATTAGCAGGCTTCTTGAACGTTTTATATTATGGTCATCATTTAATTATCATTTGTGCAACTTATTGCAGATGCTGAAAACAATATTTTATCAGATAATATATTACCTAAATATTTAATTCTAACATAAGGTGTAAAAATGATGATTCAAACGTTCAATTACAATTAAATTTCAGAGGCAAAGAGAAATTCATTAATTACTTATTTACATTTTATTAATTATTCATAAAATTAAAGCCATTAGTCATATGTTTTTCTTTTTTGCAATACACAATACGAAATCATAATGGAAGTCTCATATTCAAGCTAAATTTAATTAAAACAAACTGGCCCGTGGCGAACATTGAAGCGTTATAGTTTCCATCAGCAATTATACTTACCCCAAACTAGTGTCACTGGCTCGTAGTGTAGCCAGTAATCGAATAAAACCATAGAAATTATCATAATATGCTTCTATATACATAATATTACATATTATAGTGAGATACGGAAACATCACTGATCTAATTTTATGCTGCAGGATACAATGTGCATGTTGTATTTTGTAAGTATTTCACATTATTGAAATTTATGAAGCAATGAAATATACATAGTTTACTTTTGCATTCATTTACTTACATGTACCAAAGATTTAATAAAAATATGATATGGATTTTTTCTAGGCGAGAGTGAAGCGGATATGTCAACATCTAGATCACCGTCTACTTTACATCAGGTAGACTTGTGGTCAAATGCCTGCTTAATTAAATATTAAAAAAGGGCTTAAAATTTTAATAAGATTGAGATCCCTCTGAAAATCTATATCTGCATCTAATATTCAGCCAAAATGGCTAAAAAGGAAATAAACATTTTTTGCCAACAGTCACATATATTATATTTTATTATTCATAATTTCAGTAGAATGTACTATGAAAATATGAAAATAACGGAATAGTTCAATGATTTGATTATCACCGATATTCGCAATATGCATACAACAATAAAACGTACATTTTATGAGTATGCATGTGCATAAATCAGTCGCTTTGGTCTCCCTCGTTCCCACTGAATACGAAGATCCCATCAAACATGCAATCCGGTTAAAAGCATTTTCTGTTAAAACAACCTTTTATACCCATAACCTTTCAAGATATACGTTTTGCGTAATAATTTCTCACTCATAATTATTCTCTTTTTTAACCGACTTCAAAAAAGGAGGTTATCAATTCAGCCGGTATATCTATTTTCATTATTAAAATATGCAGGAAAATGTTATTATATTGTACTAAACACCTAAACAAACAAATGTTTACGAATGACAAAGCAAGATAATATTAACAAAGTTTTCCTATCATCACGAACCAGTAGAAACAGTAACGAAATAACATGAAATTTCAGATTTCCGGTGTTACGAAGTTGTACCCACAACTTTGTTTGTTAGTGATGTACCCGCGCGGACGTCGAGTGTACAATGTTATAACTGTTATCACTTCGAAATGGTCTTATTGAGGTGAAAGTTAAGAAACAATTATATATAACTCCTTACTCAGCTCCTGTAAAATCTGAAAGTTAACTTCAACGTTAAAAGTATTAAACTGAAAAAGACTGCGATTCAGTTATATAAAAGACAATTTTTTTTTCAAATTTTTCAACAACAATATGTCAAAGCCTTTGACTTGACAGATTTATTTTATCAATCACACATAAATGTATTGTGTAAGTACTTATTACAATCAACATGTATACTTATAATCTACTAGCTTTCCACGCGCAGCTTCGCCCGCGCAGTCAAAGAAAAACCATAGTTCATAGTTCCCGTTCCCGTGGGATTTCCGGGATAAAACCTATCCTATTTCCCGGGATAAAACCTATCCTATTTCCCGGGATAAAAAGTAGCCTATGTCCTTTCTCGGGTATCAAATTATCTCTATACCAAATTTCATGCAAATTGGTTCAGTAGTTAAAGCGTGATTGTGTAACAGACAGACAGACAGAGTTACTTTCGCATTTATAATAATAATATGGATAAGATTTTTATCTTATATGCTTTTGATATTTATATCAACTGTCTCGAAGTTAGTTAAAATGTATCAGTAAATAGATAGTCCTGTCGTATTCAAGTAAATGTCGGTTGCCAACACTTTTTCTGGATTATCGAAGAAAAACGACGGCTTTATCGGATCTTAGGGAACCTACAGCTCCGGGCTGAGCGAACTTAACGCCCTAAGCAATTTATTTAATGGTGGACCTATATTCCCATTTCATATCAATATTAAAATGTACTTTATAAATAAACATTCGTTCAAATGTGAAATAGTTTGATTCTAATATACTGTAAGAGTTGGTTCTGTGATTAATTTATGAGATAAAGAATGTTGGACTGTTCTCCAAAGACTCTCCAGAGATTGGAATGTACGTTACGTTACATACAGAAAGCGTACAATACAGCAAGATTTACTTTCATAATGCACTGCTGAATTTCAACATAACAACATAACTCTTTCAAATTCAATTTTAAAACTTACACAAATATTTTGAAGATTCGTCGATCGAACGCAAAAAAATAACCATTGATTTTCAAGTCTTTTTTTTCGTTGAATTTCGCAAACATGTTTATCGCGGCCCCGGTGTTTTCAGGAAAACGGCCCTGGGAAGTAATGTTGGACGTTGTGACTATTTTCTCATTATCCGTTCCATTTTACTATCGAATTATTAGAGCTCAGTGATCACGGGAATAGATGTTAATGGAAGAAATCATTTATAAAAACTTACATGTATTCTTAAATATTAATAAACAAATGCTTTTAAATTATCTCCTTTTTGTTAAACGAGTTTCTAAAGTTAATTAAACTGGAACATTTTTTCCAGATTTTATGGGAAAAATCCAAGTAAATTATTGATGAATATTACACGCAAAATTTTACGATACCAAAAGGCAACATCTTTATATACCAGACGCATTGGCTCGTATTATCGACAATTTAATGCGCCATAAAAGGTCAAATTTACGAGTACCGGCCACATTACTGGGGTTGCTTCTCTCAAAATATCTGATCAATAGCTAAATCGGCACGATGCTGATCCTTGTAAAATTGTATACATTTTTTATCACCTAGATAAGTTCAGATATACCTATGTACGTTTATTCTGTGAGATGTTACAGAAGTCTATCGGATTTTTTAGTCTCAATATTGAAAGTTGAGTGAAAATAAAATCATTAGTAGTGTATATTATATATTTCGATTAAAGTCCGGTTCAAAAATTAAGGTATTATTCAAAAATTAATAATAATACAATCCTCGTGAGAACCTTCATCGGTACTTATTATACTGTGCCATTCTGTGATGTCGAGTGTAAGCATTGTATAAAAGAGTGAACATCTCTAAGAATCAATATATAAATTTGTTCAGGAGCATCTTTATTGGCTTTTTCCTGTATTATTTTAGGAAAAAAAGGATAAGTAGCTCAAAAGAATGTGATATAACTTTATTATTTTCATTATATCCAAATTGTGTGTTGCCTTCTATTGCTGTCACAAACACATGCTGCTAATCTTACGAAAGAGAAGTCCTAGTAATTAACTACAACTACTAGTTGATTCCAGAGTTTCTCTAATATTGTAGTTTGTACGTATTTTCACAACGTATTAAAATCCGAAGGATAAGTGGCATTTTTAATTAAAAATGGCTTAAATAACCTGTGCCGCAGCTTATTTAAGCTTTTATGGGTGCCATCGTGCATAAAGTTTTTGTAATGTGTTGTTGTGTTCCAAATAAACAATTTTGATTTTTTGATTTAATAATAACCGGTGTTACTCATTTCGTTCATCAATTTTTGGTAATTTAACATGCCTAGAGTTGAACAAATATTTATTTGATATTTAGTTTTAAAATAAAAATATATTTTTTAAATTGGAGAAAGATTTTTCTATATCTCTATATATATATATATTTAAAAATGTATAAGAACACATATGAATTAATTATTATCCTACACTATAATGGTTTATGTTATATAGACCTGAACGGAAACCTAACCTAACAGACATACTGAACCCATCGGATTGCTTTGTTCCGCCCTATTTCCACTTCCGCAGCCACTGTACTATATTCTCGATAACTTTCGTTCCGCTCTCGATCCGCGTTCTTAGAATTATCTATATGCTCATTATTTGAAGATTCCAAAGAATTTAATAATATGCACGTTATGTATATGATACAAGATATCCGCCTTTAAGAAGTGCGGTTATAATATTCATATCAACAAGACATTCTTACCACAAATGATAAAGTAGTATAAAAATACTTTTCAAATTTACTGAATCGACACTAAATAAATTTGATGTATAGGTATTTAGGTAACCCACAAGTCCCGTGTTGTTATTTTTTATTCACACGAAACTAAAAGTTTTTTAGTTCACTAGAGCACTTATCTGAAAATTACTTTGAAACCAATCGGAGTATGTAATGGTTGATTCTAAAACATTACACCTTTCACAGAAAAATAGCAGAAATCATTTCATGAAGCTGTTATTTTAACTCAACTACATATAAATACAATACGCAATTCTATCACAAATTATTCTATTTTTATATAATAACACCGATATATTTATCTACTAACTACGTTAAGTATATATTTGTTTTTCCTACCGTTCGTATTTTATATCTATTATATACTACGTGAAATACATTACTAGAAGTATGTGTACCTACCAAGTATCTAATAGCTTATTAAATATGAATTGGTAAGGCATTATTTACGTTCATATCAATATACTTATTAATATCCTATTGGTTTAGGTAAGATAGCTGGTATGAACATTTTTTTCCTCTACATTCAAGTCGAGAATCGAGATTGTATGGATACATTTTAAACCATTTTGGTATAGCAACTTTAACGACTTGGTACCGATTTCGTACGGATATAGCATTTGAAGTTTGGCAAGTTTTGAACAGTTCGCGGAGACTGGCGCCTTTGTCCCACCGCGGTAGCACCTGATTATCGCACAACTATTCTCGATGTCACGAAAGCCAACTTCTCAATAGAGATAACTTCGAGCTCATTCCGACTTTTACCTTTATTGTATAAAGTTTGTGGCTATTGAGCTTGATGATTAATTACTAAATATCGGAAAACAATGTTCGATACACCGGTATTGTTGTTTTTAACAATTATTTAATAGTTTTTGTTGGTATCGGATAAAAGTGTAAGTACATATATGTTTTTAGTTTTCAATAGGCCGGATAAGTATTTGTTAATACTCTAAATCTATCTAGCATTCATGTAAGTTATGAACATTGCCGTTAACCTTAAAACATTTATAAATAAATAAATATACTAAGTTTAAAAGAAGAAACATAAGCGGATTTGTCGACCCAAACGAAGATAAATTTGGGACCTTTCCGTATACTGTGATCAGAGTCGTTGTTTTAATCTTTGGAATAGAAATTTATGTTTAAAGGAAAAGTGCCCGGTCGACTGCTTCTTTTATGGTCTTTTAACTTTTTAAATGCATATAATAAAAGCTAAATCTTCACTAGGGATGTAATTAGGCTAAAATAAATCTATTACTACAATAGAGATACAAAATAACTTCATTAATTAATTTACATAAATGTACTGCTTTATTAGGACTACATTTAATACAACAATCTAATCGATCCTCAACTTTATTATATTCTAGCGGTCCGCCCCGGCTTCGCCCGCCCATATGAAAAATAGATGTTGGCCGATTCTCAGACTTACCCGATATGCACAGAAAATTTCATGAGAATCGGTCCACCCGTTTCGGAGGAGTATGCAGACTAACATTGTGACACGAGAATTTTATATATAAGAATAATTCCTATTTATAGCAAGCGGCTTTAATATTCTCATATATTCATCCTGAAATATTAAGAAGCACTCCGAGTAATTCCCGTTCGCTGATATTACCTTCAGTAGATAGGGTTTCGTTAATCAGATCACGTACGATATCTCATCCAGCCTCTGTCTTCAAATATGTGATCGCACCTTTCTTTTCAAGGTCTCTGAAGGTCACATTCAAGATTAAGAATTCCCCTGAAGATCGATTTCGAACGGTGACAAAGTTATGCAAATATATTTCCTATACCTTCTATTTTTGTAAGCTGATCCGTCATGTTTATAAAAAATTCAACGTTCAATTTTCCTCTTTTGCGATATATGTTTACGAAGACTTATTGATGTCGAAGCAGAACGTGATAAATTGTGCGCTAGATAATTGTATTGTGCAGTCTCAAATAAGGCATGTCTTTCAATTTCAAACTAGCTCTTTAACATAATAAATTATTAACTTCAGTTAAATTCTATCACAGTCTATAACAATCATTCTATGGATGACCTCATCTGTGGCCTGAAATTGTTTGTTTTGGTAGCTTTTGCTCTGATAAAGACCTCTGTGTATTTTTTTTAATTTGTGCATTATATGAATAGTTATGGGCATTAATATAATTTTAATTCTACAAGCATATTCATTATTTTTGACTATCTACTCACAAAATTATAAAAACCCTAACTTAACACATGAGTGTGATTCATGTCTAAAAGAATGTAGGTAGTCTTATCCAGACCTAAAATGTTTAAAAAAAAAGTTACAATGCTCAATATACTGCTTTCCTTATTTAATAGTTAACTTTACAAAACGAGGATAGAGTTACAAATAAACAAAACATGATTATTAAAATTCACAATTCGTAGTGCAATTTCGCTTATAAATGTCTATTTTAAAACATGAATAACGTCTAGACATAGACAAAACAATTCGGTTGCATATTTAGTCTGACTTGATTGCAGGTTCTATGCCTAATTATTATGCATGTAGCGCAACTATACACAAATCAGTTTACAGTACGATTATAGTGGTACTAATTCAAGCTATAATTTACTCATCCTAATTGAATCACATGTATTTAGGTATTTATATTATCAGAATTGTTCTTATCGAAATATAGTTTTATAATGTAAGTCAGGAAAAATGCATCTTTCTATGGTTAAAGAGGTTACAAGATGGGCAGATAGAGTAGTTTCTAATAAATGTATCAAGTTGCAAACTATCCTTTCATTTGTCACGTTTTTTCTCTTCTTTTAATATGTAGAAGAGAACCTCTCTTCGGTCTCTATTATAGAGACCGATGAGACTTGACAAGAGAGAATTGACAAGTATAGAGACTCTATACTTGTCCATTGCGCCATATATACAATTTATATACTTCATCTTCAGCAGTCAAAACTAATATTCTAAATTTAATCACATAGATTGACAAAGTTAGCGCTTGCCCGTCACTATGTGAAATTACCAAACTTGAAGCGCCGCGGCCGTCCTTTGACTATCTTAGTTTAGAATAGGTATACGCTGTACATACAAACTATCGAACTTAAATCTAACTTGTTACTTTGAACACTTCTGTTACGGTTCACCACAACTGCGTAAATTACATAAATATATTTGACAAATCTATACAGCCCAAAGTTGATTTTCAACTCTGTTTGGGTTTGTGCCAAAGCAATTATTGTATTATTATTTAAGATCGTCATAATGTTTATTGTTATTTCATAAAAAGTCCCACTATGATGGGTTTTTACATGAACGTAGATATCTTTTATTGATATATCCGATTCTTTAGCTGTTAGCAGAAATAAAGATTAATATTGCAAATAATTTATTCAAATATCACTGTTCAATTTTGTAAATAGCATCTTCACTCGAATCGGTAAGACTAGACTTTTATAGAATATTCGAGACTCGATCCAGGGACCAAATGTTACTGCTTTCTGTGCCTATAATTTTACTGTTACTAGGCAATAGGCATTACGAGTTATGAGATCGTTATGTAGTTGCCAAGGGCTGGAGCATATTTAAAAAGTAAAAACTAAATGAGATCCCTCGCATTACGTGCTATACAAAAGATCCATTGTTAGTCATACAGTAATAATATCATTATCTGAATCTTGGATTAAAATAATAATAGGTTAGGTATGATAATCAAAAAATTCACTCAGATATCAATTAATTGTTTTTTTTTTCTATTGCATCATTATAGGTAGGCGTGGTAGAAACAATCATTCAACATGAAAGAAAAGATCGTAAATAGCCTTAAAATAAAGTATATTCCTAACTAACTTATCGAAGCGAGTCTTCCATTTGTGCCGAGTATTAGATTGCGATCAATCATTCCTGACTCCAATCCTAAGGGAAATTTTCAGCTTTACTTATGTATAAAATATAGTCGCATGTGATCGATTTTAGGTTCCATTGGAACATAAATCGACGGTACTGTGCCTGCTATGATGTTCTATTGGTTAATATAACATAACATTCTTCAACCTGAACTAAAAAATAAGCAAAGAATTTAATTACATTACAATTTACGATAACAATAGTTAAAACAAGTGTCAAAACTATAACCTGCGTGTTTCATTTCGTTTCGACAAATTGTATTCTTAATTAATCACGAATATATTGTCTTGCAAATAAAAATAATTTGGAAAATCCAAAAGTGCACGCCTCATAATTTTTTTTTAATAAATATTTTTAATTATTATTTTTGTTTATTTAATAAAAATTAAACCACATCGAATCAGACCCTGAAAAATGAAAGGGTTCTATTCCTGAGCATACTCAAGCGTAAGAGAAAAAAAAAGACTCGATTAGTAAAGTATTTCGGTCGCTATCGTGTTAACAAGAAAAAGGATCCGCGCATACAGACACACGGACGTCCAAGACAGAACTTTTTTAAACTGTTTTTTAACTAGTTTAAATAACAAAAATGACATCAAAAATATCATGAACGTTAAAAATAGTGTTTTTTCTTAATATGTGTGTGTATGTATTATCTTACAAGTGCAATGTATGATACATAAAGACATTTTAAGTTTGAAAAATCAGATGTTTTGCGCGAAGCGACAGTAGTACCCACCTCAACGCTTCGCTTATGAGGCGTGCAAAACGGAAGCAATTTTCAATGAAACAAACCTGAAACTGTTATGATTCGTAATATACCTACTTAAGATATACTTAAGAGAATAATATACCAGTTTAAAAATTTATTTCTAATGAGCTACATCCGTTAGTTTTACATTTAAACTCATCAAATATCAATTACAAGCGAGTTAATTGTCAATTTACTGTGGACAAGTAATTATGTTCACTCGACTGCATCAAGCTATGATCCTCATCAGTTGCTGGCCATAGTATGATACACATTCACATGTAATTAATATATTACATCATTGTAGCTATATTGATCTTAAATCAAATATTACTGTTTATTTCCTTGATGTTCAAAATCTTATGAGTTCCAATACCTACATCTATAAAGGTAAATAATATAAAGTCTACAATTAAAAAGTAGGTGTTTGGTTTCTAAAAGATGGTCATTGAAATGAAGGAATAAGTGAGTAAAATTTTCCTATCATTAGCAAAATATACACATTGGAAGAGAGGAGGCAAGCGTATCAACAAAATTAAGTGTCACGTCGCGTCGGGACTCCAGACTGCTTTCTCGTTTGTGTCCTCAGCGTCTATTTTCCGAGTTCCATTATTGCCTGAAAAAAGATAGCTGAAACAACATTGAATTTTTCGCCTTTAATTTCGTCTGAATGCAATTTCGATGCATGAAAACACAAGGGTGCTTTTAATTCTTAATATATTTGCGAGGATTTCGAACACTGAACAAAATGTGTGGCTTCGACAATTAAGTTAGCGTTCTAGCTTTTTTTGCTTTTCGCACATCGGAATTTTAAATTTCATCTCGTTTAAAAATACTTCGTAGAGAAATTTTTATTCAATAGCTCATTATACGGATCACCTGTTAACCTTTAAATAAAAAGTAATGTTCTAGTTTTAATTTGATGAAAAAATGTAAAAATACAAAAAAAAAGTAAGATAATACACAGACGGTGTCAAAGAAACGTTTGTTAAGTTCAATAAAACCATCGTATAAAAACGTTGTAATGAATTAAAACTACACAACTATTATCGGTATAAGGAGGATGTAGAAATTTTCATGGCAAGCCATCCAATTAACTAATGGCTTTATACGTATACGGCCAATGTAATTTATTTAGTTGCATATTAAGATTACAGGTGTGCTATATAAATTCACATTGTTTGTTCGTTAGCGAAGCGAAATTTTCGTACACCGAGACACGTGGCCACAAATTTAATTTCATTACCAAACAAGCGCATATAGATCTTATAAAGTAATTTAATTAAGCTTTGTCCGAGATCGCGCGAGGAATAAATTTTCGCATAGTTCAACACCTCTTCCCATTAGTCTAAAAATTAAGTAGATAATTACTAAAATTAGTTATGTCAAGAAGATGTTCATTGTTTTTACTAAAGAATTCGCTAACTTATATGTAACTAGGTTTCCGCCCGCGGCTTCGCCCGCGCAGTCAAAGAAAAAACCTGCATAGTTCCCGTTCCCGTGGGATTTCCGGGATTGCGTCATTATCCCGGAATAAAAAGTAGCCTATGTCCTTTCTCAGGTATCAAAATATCTCCATACCAAATTTCATGAAAATTGGTTCAGTAGCGTGATTGAGTTACAGACAGACAGACAGAGTTACTTTCGCATTTATAATATTAGTATGGATTATAGGATTATACATCTATATTTTTTCATTTTGTAGAGTAGTAATTAAAATGTTGGTTTCAAACAATATAATGAATACTATTTTTTCCTTCCTCCGAATATACCTACCTACTTGTAATTAGGTATGATAATATGTAAACGTCTGATGCACACATTATACAAGACTAGTTCAGTAATTTAAAAAAAAAACATTAAAATATTTTGGCATTGTGATATCTCATTTAGCACAATAAATAATTATTTAATACATTTATAATAAAGTTCCTATTAATATAATGAAATTTATTTAAGTGTGTGAAAAATTCAGAATATAAAGTGCATACCTACATAAATAACGATAAGCATAAGTATGTAGATATTCAATTATTTAGAAAAAATGGGAAAAAATTGAAAAAAAATTACTAGTATTTTTTAATTGGAGGTACACTGGAACTAAAATTATTACAAGTATTACCCATGTCATTTATGGTAATAAACGTCCTAGTATCCTTAAATACCCTTTCAGAGTTCACATTATTGATTAAACAAATGATCAAGGTTCTGACATAGACCTACTTAATACGTTGATAATTGTCCCAGAAACAACTGCTCACATGAGAAAATGATATGGTGCCTTGAAATGCAAACATGGGTAAAGGTTAACAACTTGGAAAAAGTCAGTTACATTTCTTTCGCAAGATTAACATAAAATGAACCGATGTGCTTTGACTATGGGGCTCTGCTCTGACGTTATCAGTCTCTTTGACCAGATCGCAATAAATGATAACGCAAAATACAGCGTGGTTTTATCTGTGGCGGCGCACAGACACGCTCGCGGCGCCCCGCAGCGGCCGTCTGCTAGCAAATATTGACAGCTGAAACCGTCAACAAAATGAGAATTCATTCCGCATAAACACGGCCAGCGATCAGTTACCATTCACGATCACGCCGAAACGCGAATAGCACGTGGGGATCTAATATTAGAACGAAGATACTCGTTTCCGAAACATAACACAATACGGACACAGTGTTCGCCCACATGGACTGTATTGCCGGCACAGAACATTCATAAATGTTTTTTACAAGAAATTGTGTGAATATTAACAATGATAATCAGCCGCAAATGGAGGGAATATGTCACTGCACTCAGTGGTGAGTAATTTTATTACATTTTTAATATTCATTTATAATGTAAACAGTTGTTTTTCCGTACGAGCAACACTGCATAAATTGTAAAACTTGGCCTGTTTATAATGTATTGTGAGTAACGCCTAAGCTTGTCTAGATACAAGTTTATTTTTGTTACAATATAGTTTGGCTTTGAATTATAATTTGAATAAATTAATGAGCGGTATCGACTCTCGATTTAATTCTTCGATAGTCTTGTGTGATCGATATCCGTGAAATACACATAAACCGTTTGTAAATTTGATTATTGAACAATGTGATCTAATATGCCCAATTTAAATATAATAGCCATATTATACTAATTGGTTGCGCAATCATTACGTATATTTATTCAACCGCTAAACGAATTAATTATCTACCCACTTACCTACCAATTTACATTTTGAAAATATTCAATTGAAACCGTTACTGTTAGTTGAAACAGTCCGATAAAAATGTTGTGTAGTATCATAATTTATTTTATGTATTTTAGTCAGTCAACTTTATCCTTTTGATATCGTTAAATGAGTGTTTTTAATACATTTTCATATATTTTAAATTATGTATAATTAAATAATTTTCTAAATTTGATATACTTACCTTGTTGATTCGTAGAAGTGTATCTAATGTAGATAATAATAGGTAACACTTCTTCGATACTTTTTTACTTGTTATAGAGTACACATTGCAATTTTCTTACATTACCTACCTATGTCAAATATTTTCTCTGCTATCCTTCTAGGATCGCAGGACCAACCATCAAAATATATCTTGTGTCTTATAAATAGTATTTAAAGAAATGTAATTAGTCGATTCATTAAATACTGATAAACTTAGCCACATTCAATACTTTTGAAAATAAAATGCGACTTTTACAAATATGGTAGGAAAATTGACAGTAAAGTAAGTTTCAGAGGAAAATGGTAAATAAAACATTATTTATACCATATTCGAATGGGTCAGTATTGATAAGAGTATATACGTAAATGTATTTAAATTTAAAATGAAATACAAACAAAAATTTATATTCAATAAGTTCGATATGAATTTAAAATTAGTTTACGCATTAATGCCGTTCACGTACCTATCCAGAATACACTATCTTCTTATCTTTTGGCCTCATCTCGATGTCTTCATTCATATAAATCAAATTGTTAGTTAAAATTTTTAAATACAGTAAACGTGAAGAATAATTGATAACCAATCAACTTTTCTGGAATAAATAGAAACATACTGTAATAAGAACGTAGAAAATAGGATTATCCTAGAATGTTCCAGAGCCGCGCTCGTAATTAAACTACTTTATTAGACTAAACCCGAGCCGTGACAGCAGCATTCCTTTTTGATTAGTCCCGTTGCAATCGCCATATAACCTAATTGTGAATGAAAAGAATCTAAGTGTTATACCGAGAACTCGGAATAAAATTAGGTTAAAAATAATATAGTGTTGCGCAAATAGAACAAACTTCCAACAACCAAACGCCATTACTACAGATTAAAAAAATTGTGCAATGTTGTAATGATTTTGGCCATAGAAATCTAAATAACAAGACACTAGAAGTCGTAAGCGTGCGTGACCTTGTCGCCACTCAGGTGATTTGCACATCACCAGTGCATTCGTCACTGTTCAGTTGCTCTGGAGACGTATGAGTGTATACATGGTGTGTTTCAGCAATTCCCATTGCGGAAATTCTTCCACAAGTTGTAATTATACTTATAAAGGAATAATATTTCATCGGAAAATATTTTTTTTTAGAAATAATGCCGTTTTTCCTTAAAATTACAGAATATTTACAAGTATTACGAGTGTCACCATAGTAATCGAAATAACAATGAATGACACAGTCGACCATTCTTATTATCACGTTTGTTCGTATTGGAGCAAAAAGTCTCATATACTTAGGGATGTTATTCTAAAATAAACCGTAAATTCGTGCGTTAGGATACATATTCAAAAGCTTAATTTAATAGTTAAGTTAGTTTTCACTAAAATCAAGCTGTCCAATAAAAGGCATAGTTTACTTGTGTGTACTGTTTAGCTTTCGGTTTGAATGTGTTGATTTTGGCGACAGCGGTTTTCATACGAATTATGACAATAAAGCACTTCTATGTGTCTTGTTATTTAGATTTCTATGGATTTTGGCAATAGTATACTGAAAAGATAATAAAAGTTGTACAACGAGATAGAGAAGTTATCACAGATTTGGATTGAATAGATAACCCTAGTTCATAAAAATCAATCTGAACCGCACCTCATTTTGACACCTGGCAACTGTTGTTAGGTCACGAAACTGCTTGTTAATGTTGGCTACTCACGAACAAATTAATCATTTAATTTGTGTGAGTTTTGTAAATAAATACCTTTACCTATACCACCACTTAGTTACTACTTTCCTTTTTATTTTTTTATACATATTTGTAAATTAAATCTAATGATATGAAACTATTTTTTTGCAGCTATGTTCACTTGCATTTCAAATTATTATCAGGCGACAGCTGGTAGTGCTAGATATTTCTATTCCCTATTTCACCACTGACAACTTTTTCTCTTCGAAGAAAGAGTCCTTATCGAAGATTCTATTAGGCTATACATAAAACACCAGCAAGAATGTTGGCAGTTCAGGCATGACAGGGAAAACGCAACATACAAAACAAATAGGGTTACTTTCGCATTTATTATATCTTAATAATTATGAATGCCATACGTCATAGTACAAAGTATTTTATAAAGTAGTTAATCTTACATAGAATATAAATTGTTATTGTAAAGTATACAGTGCGTAATATACGAATGAATAGTTGGGATTCTTTAGATGCATACAATTGATCTTAATTATTTTTAATCACTACTACTAACCAAGGGGCCCCTTTGAAAATTCCATGGTCTTATGCAGGCGCTAGACATGTGATCAAATACGCAAATACCTACAAAGTCGCGAAGTGTGGCACTGACATTTGCCTATTTGTTCAAAGTTTGAACACATATTTGAAGTTTGCCGAGTCGAGTCGGTTTTTCTGCGAACATCAAAGTAATCAAACTTCAAAGTTGCTTCAAAGTTTGTGCGCCCTGCCACACTTGTTGCGTGTGCGCCGCTGAACGGAGCAGTTGTATGCAATAGTTAATCTGTGAGTGGTATTTTGAGCGTCAATAATGGAGTGGGGTAATGACGCAGTAATAGAATTATTTATTGAGCTACTTCAAACAAAAAAATTAAAGGCACTCAAATAAAACAGTCTGACGGAGTCATCAAAATCGTCGTCTATTCTGTGAGCCATCTTTGCGGTAACTGTGCCCGTAAATCATTTGAAATACAAGTCTAGCCGGATACATTTGTGCATATAAAGTTTGATCGAAGTTTTGAAAATGTGTGCTCAAACTTTGATCCCCATGTCTGGCGCCGGCCTTAGGCCAACCGTTATTTCTAGAACGTTTGGCAAAAAAAGTTTAGGTATTCTGCGAAGTATAAATTTCATATGAACGTTTAATATTTATAAGTCTAATGCTATTCTGAGAATTATTTATTGTTTGCTGGTATCATCAAAATCGTCAACACATTCACACCTTGTTTTATGTGAAATCCGATTACTTATGCAGAAAAAGTTTTATACTAAAAAGTATATACACTCGGTATTTACTATTTAGTCAGATTATTTTCTTTGAACGTGATTTAATGATCTATGATCATAATTCATAACCCAAACAAATTGCGTTGCTTATACTAACTGACAAGAATTTTTTTTTTTTAGTTACCACTGTCTTTCTTTTACAATATAAAAAAATACACATAAATTATATAATCCACGTGTTCTATTGTTATAAGGTTTATGTATGAGTATACGTCTGATATAAGCTACTCAATACACTATGATAAAATAATGTCGCCGTCTGTAATTAATTGTTGGTATTATGGATAATTAACGACGTATCAATTAAAAGTTATAAATAATAGTAAAAACCCGTGTAAATATACGGCTAAGGATATCGCTAAGACGGTAAAGGGCATGTCACGTGGTAAGTCCCCAGGCATTGACGGACTTAGTTTAGAGCATATAATACACGCAGGGCCGGAAATTTTTCGCGTTTTGGCAGACTTGTATAATTTATGTCTAAACTTTTCTTATCTTCCTCCTTATCTTATGAAAACTGTTGTGGTG
The DNA here is from genome assembly GCF_061535395.1 of Colias eurytheme. Classification (NCBI taxonomy): domain Eukaryota; kingdom Metazoa; phylum Arthropoda; class Insecta; order Lepidoptera; family Pieridae; genus Colias; species Colias eurytheme. Next base: position 5,481,087 of record NC_142985.1, read on the forward strand.
CCAGTTCCTAAAAATAAAACGGGTGAACTTTCGAATTTAAACAATTACAGACCTATTTCACTGGGCACAATTCTGGGAAAAATTCTTGAAAGACTTATTTACCCAGAATTGTCGAAGAATGTTGTAATACACGACGCTCAGTTTGGTTTTCGTCCCGGGCTCTCAACAGATTCTGCAATTTTTAGCGTAAAAAGTGTCATAAATTATTATAAAACTCGAGATACTTCCGTGTACGCATGTTTTTTGGACCTCAGCCGCGCTTTTGATCTTGTAAATTATAAACTACTTTGGAATAAACTGTCTAATAGTTCTGTTCCATCAAATGTTGTTGATTTGTTGAGATACTGGTACGAGAACCAAACCAATTGTGTGCGATGGGGCGACTCGCTGTCTAACGAATATAGGTTAAACTGCGGAGTGCGTCAAGGTGGGCTTACCTCACCAGATTTGTTCAACTTGTATATAAATGATCTGATTGAGGAACTGAGTAGAACGAAGGTGGGTTGTCATATTGGCAGTACTTGTGTTAACAACTTGAGCTACGCCGACGACATGGTTCTTCTCAGTCCCTCAATCAATGGTCTCAGGCGCATGCTCTCAATCTGTGAGCGTTATGCGCTTGAGCATGGTCTGAAGTATAATGTTGGGAAATCACAGGTGATGGTGTTTAAGGCAGGTCGAGGGCCGGATATGGTTCCTAACGTTTACTTGAATTGTACACCCGTTGAACGTGTGGGGCGGTTTAAGTACTTGGGACACTTTCTCACAGAAAACCTAAATGATGATGAGGATATTGAACGTGAGCGACGAGCGCTTGCCGTCAGATGCAACATGCTAGCACGCAGATTTTCTAAATGTAATAAAGAGGTAAAATCGATTCTATTTAAAACATATTGTCAAAATTTGTATACTTGTCAATTATGGTCAAATTTCACTAGAAAAGCTTTTGGCACCATTAGGGTGCAGTATAATGATGCATACCGCATCCTAATGAAATTGCCTAGGTACTGCAGTGCGTCTAGCATGTTCGCAGATGGCGGCATCAATGACTTCTTCGCAATTATTAGATTGCGAATAGCATCTTTTTGGTCACGTATACGCTCCTCTAATAACAAAATCATAAATACGCTCTCCGAGTACTTAAACAGTCCCATTTTTAGGTATTGGTTGTGTGTTCATTTAGGTAGGAACCGTAAATAGTTCAATTGTTTTTTTTTTATATACTGATAAATAAGTTAAAGTTAAATGTCCCAAATATATGCCAAATTGTAAATGTATGTGTAATTATATTATGTATGGATATTGATGTCTGAAATAAAGATTTATATATTATTAAAACGCCCCATGGAATTCACCGCACATAGATAATGATATGTTGTACTATGTAGGAAAATTGCTTAAATAACCCAAGCATAGCTCCGTCACGCTGGAACCCGCTTTAAAAAAAACCTTACTTTTTTTCAGCCTATTTTACCTACAAACGATGCTAATAAATGTAGTATAGGTCAATTTTTTGTAGTCTTATTAGTTACTTAGAAAACATCATTGATATCGTTCGAAGTAAAAAATATAAATAACTAGCGACCCGCCCCGGCTTCGCACGGCGGCCGGCCGGTACCGCGCCGCAAACGCTACGTCCCGCAATTTTTAAATCTGTAATATCTTCGAAAATATTCACTTAAATCATACGGTGTAAAGGACCATATAGATCTATATTAAATGAACAATGTATTCAAGGTATTTAATTCGTTAAGAATTAATGCTGTATTGGTTAAAATCGCTTCGAAAATTAACCATTATTTGTCGTAAAAAGTAAATAACAAAAAAAAGTTATTGTGGGTTATCCATAAGAGATAGACATATACCATCGCGGACTTTTCTGTAGACCTTTTCAACGTGTACAATACTTAGTACATTATTTTGATAAAACTCGTAGGGTTCAGCCTGCGTTTGCAATGTAAGCGGAAAAAATGTAATTATTTACGACATCACATTAGAAACCTCAAAAATAACAGTACTTCTCCACTATTTAATGGATGTTATTATACATATAAACCTTCCTCTTGAATCACTCTATCTATTAAAAAAAACTGCATCAAAATCCGTTGCGTAGTTTCAAAGATTTAAGCGTACAAAGGGACATAGGGACATAGGGACAGGGAAAGCGACTTTGTTTTATACTATGTAGTGATGATAGCGTGTTGATTAGTTTTGGAATGGGTTCCAAATTGATTGTAGTTTATTGTAGTGGCAAGAAAATTCTTTATTTGCGTTGTTTTATCTCAAATTATTGCAAGAAGGTCACAATAACAAGATTTTAAAAAATAAATAACACTTGTTCAAAAACTACAAACGATGCCAATAAATGTAGTATAGGTCAATTTTTTGTAGTCTTATTAGTTACTTAGAAAACATCATTGATATCGTTCGAAGTAAAAAATATAAATAATAGCGTGTTGATTAGTTTTGGAATGGGTTCCAAATTGATTGTAGTTTATTGTAGTGGCAAGAAAATTCTTTATTTGCGTTGTTTTATCTCAAATTATTGCAAGAAGGTCACAATAACGAGATTTTAAAAAATAAATAACACTTGTTCAAAAACTACAAACGATGCCAATAAATGTAGTATAGGTCAATTTTTTGTAGTCTTATTAGTTACTTAGAAAACATCATTGATATCGTTCGAAGTAAAAAATATAAATAATAGCGTGTTGATTAGTTTTGGAATGGGTTCCAAATTGATTGTAGTTTATTGTAGTGGCAAGGAAATTCTTTATTTGCGTTGTTTTATCTCAAATTATTGCAAGAAGGTCACAATAACAAGATTTTAAAAAATAAATAACACTTGTTCAAAAACTACAAACGATTTTATTATTAGTTGAAATTATAAAAATTTCATGCATTCATCAGCATCGTTTGTAGATAAAAATAAATAAAAAAGAAATATTTTTTTGCTCTTGAATCACTATAAACGCAGTATAAGGCTTTCGATGAACCAATTTTTAGTCTTCAAAAAGCTCTACAGTTTATAAAATCGTTTGTAGTATACGATCCTTCAACTGTATCGTAGCTGTTGTTAAAAATACTAACAATTACTCTCTGATTATTGATTAACAATTTTCAATTATCAAAAAGTTTTACACTTTCAGAAATTATAATTAAAAATTCAACTCATTTGCAGCTCAAGTTTTCAATACTTACGAAAGTCCGTGGATAGTTGGCTGTCATTATTTTTTAATACGAAAAACAGCACATACTTGTAAGTCCAACGATTTTGAATTTATATTTTGAGGTATAATCGATGCTACATTTACTGTAGGCACTATAGTAACTGTAAACTTGTGTACGCACGCTTATATTTAATCGGTAATGTCCATATACATATAAAGGTATGCTGTCGGAAGACAAACTGTGAAACTACGAACGATTTCCTTTTCTATTTTCTAACGTCTTAAAATGTATCACTCTATCAAACACTAAGTAGATTTATTCATTCGCACTTATAATCAGTAATAAGCAAGACATACAAATATAAAGGTACTGTGACAATTGTTCATATCGTTTGTAGTTTTTATGCCAGTGTCATTTTATTATACCACTACAATTTGGCTAGTTTTATCTGATTTTTCTTGAAGTTATTTTAGAGGATAAATTATTTTACCAGTACTATAATAAACGATAAATGACAATATTAATTCCAATTTTTTATATTGCACTTTTTTGAGTTTTTTTTCGTTTCGGATGGAATTTATCCATTATTTCATTTTAATTACTTTTGTCGTCTCAGCAGTTTCGGATTATTAAGTGACTTTGTAACATTGAACAGCAAACTACTGAACATTAAAGATATCAAACTCTTTTTTTTTTAACATATATCATGTGCAATTTAATGTACACTAAATTACGAAACTCCCACTCGCATACACAAACACGCACGTGTGGGAAGATGTATGTATGAGCATGAATATTTTTTTTTCTAAAACTACAAACGACACGAAATCCAAGTCTCATAATTGTTTTGAATATATTAACTTATTGAACACTAATTTTTTTGTTTTTTATTGCTTACAGGGGTTCAGCAGCCACTACAAACATATGAGTTTAGCTACAATCAACTACATTGTTTGTAGTTTTTGAACAAGTGTTATTTATTTTTTAAAATCTCGTTATTGTGACCTTCTTGCAATAATTTGAGATGAAACAACGCAAATAAAAAATTTTCTTGCCACTACAATAAACTACAATCAATTTGGAACCCATTCCAAAACTAATCAACACGCTATTATTTATATTTTTTACTTCGAACGATATCAATGATGTTTTCTAAGTAACTAATAAGACTACAAAAAATTGACCTATACTACATTTATTGGCATCGTTTGTAGTTTCTGAACAAGTGTTATTTATTTTTTAAAATCTTGTTATTGTGACCTTCTTGCAATAATTTGAGATAAAACAACGCAAATAAAGAATTTTCTTGCCACTACAATAACTACAATCAATTTGGAACCCATTCCAAAACTAATCAACACGCTATTATTTATATTTTTTACTTCGAACGATATCAATGATGTTTTCTAAGTAACTAATAAGACTACAAAAAATTGACCTATACTACATTTATTGGCATCGTTTGTAGTTTTTGAACAAGTGTTATTTATTTTTTAAAATCTTGTTATTGTGACCTTCTTGCAATAATTTGAGATAAAACAACGCAAATAAAGAATTTTCTTGCCACTACAATAAACTACAATCAATTTGGAACCCATTCCAAAACTAATCAACACGCTATTATTTATATTTTTTACTTCGAACGATATCAATGATGTTTTCTAAGTAACTAATAAGACTACAAAAAATTGACCTATACTACATTTATTGGCATCGTTTGTAGTTTTTGAACAAGTGTTATTAATTTTTTAAAATCTTGTTATTGTGACCTTCTTGCAATAATTTGAGATAAAACAACGCAAATAAAGAATTTTCTTGCCACTACAATAAACTACAATCAATTTGGAACCCATTCCAAAACTAATCAACACGCTATTATTTATATTTTTTACTTCGAACGATATCAATGATGTTTTCTAAGTAACTAATAAGACTACAAAAAATTGACCTATACTACATTTATTGGCATCGTTTGTAGTTTTTGAACAAGTGTTATTTATTTTTTAAAATCTTGTTATTGTGACCTTCTTGCAATAATTTGAGATAAAACAACGCAAATAAAGAATTTTCTTGCCACTACAATAAACTACAATCAATTTGGAACCCATTCCAAAACTAATCAACACGCTATTATTTATATTTTTTACTTCGAACGATATCAATGATGTTTTCTAAGTAACTAATAAGACTACAAAAAATTGACCTATACTACATTTATTGGCATCGTTTGTAGTTTTTGAACAAGTGTTATTAATTTTTTAAAATCTTGTTATTGTGACCTTCTTGCAATAATTTGAGATAAAACAACGCAAATAAAGAATTTTCTTGCCACTACAATAAACTACAATCAATTTGGAACCCATTCCAAAACTAATCAACACGCTATTATTTATATTTTTTACTTCGAACGATATCAATGATGTTTTCTAAGTAACTAATAAGACTACAAAAAATTGACCTATACTACATTTATTAGCATCGTTTGTAGGTAAAATAGGCTGAAAAAAAGTAAGGTTTTTTTTAAAGCGGGTTCCAGCGTGACGGAGCTCCCAAGCATTCGCGTGGTCAGCGCATAGTGGCCTATCATCATTAATTGTTTAATGCATCACCTTCTTTCTAACTACGAATATGTTTGCCACGTATTCATTAGATACTAAGCGGCTAGATTCTTAGATATCTTGTAAGTTTTCAAATGCAACATAGTCATCGGAAGCAAAATAAGGGAAGCTTATATAGTCATCAACTCATTTGAGAAAATAATGTAGTTAAATGTTAAGGGCTATACAACAGTTTGATCTTTTTAATAAAGCTGACAATAACTAGCAGATAAGGGTATATTATAGATAGCATGTGTTCAGTTTCTATCACTAAATGCAATTCTTGAATGAATATCGATTCTTTCAGGACGTGTTCATATGTTCGGAGAATATTGCTACGTTGGACTTGACTACCAAATGTCTTCATGTGAATTAAAGTTCATCTATATCCTAAAATGAATGTGTAAATATTTATATTCTTTAACAAAAAATCTACTTTATATTGTTACATTTAGAAACAAGTAATCAAGTTGACAACAATGTAATATTGAAGTTCGACTACGATTAAACCTGACCTGAATGGGTATCGTTAAATAATTCATGATTGAGATATTGTTATATTGTCTAGAAAATTCTAAATTTAATGTTAAGTTGTTTAAAGATATTTAATATTCATAGACCTTTTGATATAGGTACGTAGAATAACTAGTTACAAAGAAATCATTGCATTTTAATATTATGTTTTTACTTTTTTTCGTAAAATAACAGATCTCTAGATAACACAGAGAAATATTAGTTTTTGATCGGAACGGGTAATAAAAGACCTTCCTGCAATATAAATACACTTGAAACAGAACCAAGCTCACAATTCTGAACAACGTATATTTTTTAGATTTTTAACTTTCCTGAGCTTTATCTTAGCTAGATATTATTATAAAATAAATAATTAAGGAAATATACACTGAAAAGTCATAAAATGTAACAAAAATTATTTTTAATGTGTAGTATAATTACAGCAATATTTTGAGTGATGCAAACAGTTTAAAATCTTACTTAAAAGTCCTGTGACACATACCTATAGGTACATCATTTACCTATCTCTGCAAACTCTCAATGACCGCAGATATTTTACCATTCAGTGATAATCCATCAGCCTATGTTACAAACAATATACAAAAAAAATATTATTGATGACTTTTGTTCTAGACAGGCAGTGACGAATTTGATTCGAAACGTTATAAATAATCAAACACGTTTATGTATTTATTTGATATCGAATTCGTATTAAAATGATTTCCAATTCCTTCCCTAAACGTTATGGTTATAGGCGATATTATAGTAATCAACCTCGCAATCAATTAATTCGCGTATCAACCAAATGTGTCATAATGGCTTTGCCAGATAGAATGCGTTCTTATGGCGCGTCAGAACGCTAAACAAACGCCGCGCTATGACTGTGCTATGACGCCATAATGTATTGTACTACGACCTATTGGCTTTTTCAAATAGAACGCTCTGGTGGTATCTGCCCACGTAGTACAACACAATTCGGCGTCAGGTAGCGCTCTCACTCGCGCTAATAACGCGTTCTATCTGGCAAAGTATTAATGTATATTAAGTATGTATGTATATAATATATTAGCACTTCCTGTTTGTTGACGACGCGTTTCTGTCAAGCCAAGTGTATGAAACACGATATCCTATAAAGATAGACGTGTTATAAAGTTGCAGTGGTTTTTCAGGTTTTCCTTTTCACTGAATATAAATAAAAACTAATGAGGAAGTATCTTTACTGCGATATTCAAATAATATGTTCAATATTTTATTATTTTATGAAATAAAATGCAATTTTATTCATAGCTCGTCCTCATAAGCTAAGTTTGATACATACCTACATGTAAATATTTCCAGAATATAAAAATAATTTATGCGTAATGTATTCTCTATTCTATCAAAAGAAGCTACTTTCCCCAGTAATGACACATTAAAATAATTACAGATTACATTTTCTTTTTATTTATACATCTATGTACTGTCAAATCTACTTTCATAAAAGGGAATCGCAATTTTCATAAGGGGATAAGTCTTATCAAGGGCCTGGTGTCATCAGCCACAAGTCAAGCAAATTTATTTCAAATATATAAATTGGGATTAGTCACTTTACATACAGTTTATATTAAACCAGATAAATAAGATTCACTTTTAATTCGGATGATTATAAACTATTTGCTGCCAACACAATCATGTATTCTTATTTTCGTATCAAGTAATAAGCCGCTTATCATTTTTTTTAATAACTTTAATATTTTTTCCATTTACAACCTAATGAATGAACTACTGTTACAATCAATTTAATAATCAGTTATTAAACATTTTGTTTACTTCTAGAGAATAAATACATTATTATAATAATAAAACATAGGTAGCTAGCGCTACTAGGTATTAAGTATTCTGTGACAAGGGTTTAACTTAATGTGTGAAATTGAATATGTATATTATTAACGAAAATTGCTACAAGACCATGCAAATCTATATATATAAAACTCAAAGGTGACTGATATAATGATCTATCAACGCACAGCACACACTGGACGTATCGGGCTGAAATTTGGCATGCAGGTAGATGTTAGGACGTAGGCGTCCCCTAAGAAAGGATTTTAGAAAATTCAAAGGAGTAAAATAGGGGATGAAAGTTTGTACGATGAAAATTTATCTTTTCCACGCAGGCGAAGCTGCGGGCAACAGCTAGTTTAAATATAAACGGCTTTTTAATATAAGTATGCTTTTATGTTTGTTTATGTTTATTCGATATAAATAAGCAACTTGTTTGACCTGTAACAGCAACGATACTGGTAATGACTAATCAAATTATGAACTGAACCACATAAGCAAGTCGTATAATGACATTTTGATAAGTGAACAATGATATGAAAACCGTTTAACTGTAACGTCACTGAGAACTGTTATAGTAATTATATAGTCATATAAACTGTTTCACAATACAGTTTAATCATTAGCACAATAAACGAGTTGCTAACTAGTAACTGTGAAATACGTTACATTATAACGCGAATCATGTAAAAAGAACGCTGGATGAAAGTGATGGTGTGTGTTTTGGCATGTATCGAGTTTAGCACGAAAGTTATTTGCTGCTTATTTTATTTTTGAAGTAGGCTCTTGAGTCGTGGCTTCGCAACTACATATTTGTTATTCTTATACCACCTCATAACACCAAATAGACCAATAAATCGCCAATGCGCAGCTTAACCGTCAGCGTTCTTTTTACATGACGCGACCTATACATGCCATGATAGGCACAACGCTGTAATATTTTGTCGATTATACATTATCCTATCCTATCCTACTACTACTAATCCTATCCTTATATCCTATCCTACTATTCTATCCTACTAATATTATAAATGCGAAAGTTTGTGAGGATATGTATTAATAAAAAAGTGTTTGTTACTCTTTCACGCAAATACTAATGAACCGATAACAATGAAATTTAGCACACATATAGAAGGTAACTTTGATTAACACAGGATAGTTCCATCCCGGAATTCCCACGGGATCGGGAACTATGCGGGTTTTTCTTTGAAAACGCGGTCGAAGCCGCGAGCGGAAAGCTAGTAGGTTATAAATAAAAATGTTGTTAAGTATTAACTTATTTATAAGACTAAAAGCAATAAAATAACCACTTAACTTATTAATTATTATATATGCGGCTCCCAGACTGGACTTGCAGAACTTGAATTTTGTCCATTTGTGTTACGAATAAAAAACTTTAATGTCATCATTAAGATTTTCAACAATTAAAATTTTATTTCCTCAGATAACAGTTTTACTACGCGTGAATACTCTATTATCGCCTTTACAAATGATACGTATGCTAAATAATAGCCAATGACAAAATAAACGAAAATTAAACTTCTAAAAAAGGAAATGCGGCTAAATATACTTACATTTTCATATTACTTAGTCTACCTGTATTTCGTAGATTTTCCTGCATTTTCAATAATATATGACTGGAAACATAATCAGATATTACATAGGAAAACATTTTGTATTGTTTCGATTTAAGAATTTCCAATGGAATTGCATCGATGATAAATCCATACTAATATTATAAATGCGAAAGTAACTCTGTCTGTCTGTCTGTCTGTTACTTCACGCCTAAACTACTGAACCAATTTTTATGAAATTTGGTATGGAGATATTTTGATACCCGAGAAAAGACATAGCCTACTTTTTATCCCGGGTAAATGATGTAATCCCGGAAATCCCACGGGAACGGGAACTGGGTAACGGGAAACGGGTTTTTCTTTGACTGCGCGGGCGAAGCCGCGGGCGGAAACCTAGTGTAGAAATAAATGATAAGTGTATACAAATAATGTACCTAATATAAATATAAAAAATAATCTTATAATAATTCTATTATGTCGAAATTTGAGCTCAAACACAACAATCTACTTAAGTTTTTATTCAAATTGATAAAACTAATATAGATTTTCCGCAGTAAATTTGAGTTTTTTATAGAAGACCATTTTGATCTTAAAAAATGCATAATGCCTTTTTTGTTCTTTCTGTAAATGCTTTATTTAAACATATGTATAATATGTTTAATTTTTGACCGTCGAATAAAAAATATACTTAAAATGTTCATTATGTGTTTATGTATGATTAATGAATGTATTATTATTGCTATTCGGCGTTTAGAATTCAGGTTGCGATTTGTGAATAATGACAAAATAACAAAATAAATTCTTATAAAGATCACGTACAATACAATAAAAATGCAATTCATCTAATTTATTGTTGTCTTGTAGGTACGAAGTCAGCAAAAATGACCACACCACTTATGTATCTCAACAATAACTAAAAGGAAAAAAAATGCGTTGTCATGTTTTTATTTTATCGTACCGTTATGATTATCTCTTTCATAGATATTTTTACTATATTTTTTTCCTCCTAATAATTATTACCTGAATCATTTTTAACACGCTTTTATTAGCTTGTATGTTTGTATAGCTTTGTAAAGCGCGCTTTTTTCACAAAAATACTATGTATTGGTTATTGCTTGATTCCTAGATTAAGAATTATTTTTAGTTGTATCTATCTTGCAAGCGTGTTTTTTAGTTTTTCAAACTATATTTATTATATGAATATTTGATTTCGGGTCTTAAAGAATTGGCTCAGTTACTAGCAGACAAAATTTAGATGAATAAAGAGAAAGAAATACCATTACAATTATTCTCAAAAGACTCGTTTAACACTTTATTTGTTAATTTTGTGAACGACCGAAATATATAGTTTTCTAAAAATATTCTTAACCTGTTATTAATAGCACGTTACCAGAATACCTACAAATTTGACAAATATTTTATGAAATGTAAAAATATGTTATGTAGGTCATGCGTTGATGAGTCACCCAACTCGAGGTAGGCAAACTTTATCGCGTCATCACGCCACTTATTTGATATTCTTATTATGATGAATATTTTAATTTTATTGTTAACCAAAACTCCTGGGTCCTCTATAAAAGTTTAATAATTATAGATTATAGGTACTTAATCCAAAGTATCGAAAACATTACACTCAACTCAATATGTACCTACTTAGGTAATTGTATAGATTTCAGTAGATTTATTTCGAATATTAAGAATCAATAATCTTATCAAATGAATAGTAAATAGTTAATGATATAAAATTGAAATGGTAAATGAATAATCTAATCCTAGCAATGAGGTTAACTAGATAAGGAATGTTAATAAGTCTAATTACTAAGTCCTTGTCCATCTACTGAAAATTTACATTCTGCGGATGATAAAACTATGATCTTATTCATTGGATTTAAGCTTGATTTAAAATAGAATGTGCTAATATATCACCTAAAACATGACTTTTTAACCTTTAATCTTTTTGTAGATTTTATTTCATGGCATCTGTGGCATGTGTATTCTGATACAGTCCGTCTGGAATGACATACAATTTTTACTTTATATGTATAAATAAAGCTCAGACTGTAATAGTACCTACTTATTATAAATCGACTTACAGTTTAATTAATAATAAAATTAATAAATATGTAATTATAAAAAATAACACATTATGTAGTACCATTTCGGTAGTACTATTATATATTCTGTGGTTGGTGACATTATTCATATTATGATATCTTATGATTTATGTCTCGCCGTTAATAGTAGGTACTTAATTATATTATAATAATGAGTACTTATTAAGAAATCCAGATTCTTTGCTTATCTATAAATTTGTCCCATATTTTAATCGTTATCTATAACTCCTTTGAACCTATCTGATATGCAGATGATAGGCCGAGCGATAATCATATGTAAATTGTTTATTTATGTTATTTTTCATTTGATAATAATTATCTAAATCAATGAAGTTTCCGCCAACACAGCTTAGAATAACCTCGTATAAAGACAGCTGCTGTTTAAGGAAACGCATGGTAAAATATACGTCTTCTGCATGTAAATTGGTTTATCAATATTCAATATTGTATGTAAAATTTAACTTCAAAAGGAAATATATTGGCTATACTATTAATCGATATAAATAGTAACAAATTTAATATTTAGTATTTGAGGTTTTCCCATGAAAGTCCTTTACGCTCATTCCTGCTAATTCAGGAATACTTAACTAAAATAATAGAAATAATTAACCGACTATAAATTTATTATTTCAATAGTAGGAATAATCTTCCCAATGATTTATCAATAATTTGATTTTTTAAATCAATGAGTTACCTTCGTTATTGAATTGCATATAGGTAGCACACATTCAAAAAGCTCCATCATCAGGTTGTAACCATAGAATTAAGATTTTTGTTATATCTACCTATACAGTATATCTTCCAATCGCGTTAGAGTATATATTCTATGCTGTTACTGAAAACCTGTGCAACATTCCTGTATTTATTGTGTAACCCGCGCACCGTAAAATGTGAAAGGATTTAAATTGAATTGAAATACATTTTATTCCCAACTTGAACTCAAAACTTCACTTTTCAGGTATACTTGGGCGAAGTTTAATCAAGTTACTTTTCGACTTAAATTTGAATATGAAACTTTAGATTACTAAATATGCAGTTACTCTGAGTGTGATTTAAAATTCAAAATTAACAACAGTAAAATTCAATAATAAGATCTGTCATCTGTCTAATAAGATCTGTCTATCATCCATTTGAAAATTAAATGAATTAGCATTTGTTGTGAAAATTAGCAATTATTTAAACGCTTAGTTGCAATGAATCTAGGTTCTGTTGTCACATCTAGGTTACCGATTTCAATTGAATAAATGAAATAGAATAGAACATCTTATTAGAATTTTACAGAACTACTCACAGATTTATGCATCGTCATTCCTTAAGCTTTATTTAATTGAACAAAAGTATGATCTTAATTCAATTGAACATTCCACATTACTTTATTATAACGTTTTCAAAACAGCCACTTTCTACCCAACATTCTCTGTCATAGTATTCCTGTTCTCTTAAATTTTCAGCAACACGATCCTATATCGATACAATAAATTGTTTTTGAACAAATACTTCATTTGGATATTATAATAAAGCGCAGCTGAATAAATTAAAAGAGATATAACATGAGTCAGATAATAGCATCATTATACAAAAATAAATACAATACGAAATGGCAAATCACTTCATATCTTTGGTATATTTAAAAAATCTTCTACCAAAATATAATTAATTATTCATTCGAGTATGCAGCTTATTAGAAATGTTAAATTATAGACCTGTACTGTCGTATAATCATGTTAAATAATTAATAACCGGAGTGCGTGTTGAACCACATACAGTGAAGGGTGGAAGCTAGGTTGACGCTTTAAGATTGCGTTTCAACTTTGAGATTATTTGAAGTACATACAAATACATTGAAAGTTTTTTATTGATTTAGAAATTTTCTTTTGGAATGTCACCTATCATTGCTGCAATTGCTATTTCGAATTAACTTTTATTTTATAAGAAAAAATGAAAACATTGAAAGCAATATTGCGAATAAACTAGACTTGTTAGTTACTCGGTTACAAGTTACACTATGTATCTCCTAATTAGGAATATTATGACAACCTAACAAGTAAAACATATAGTACCTACACACAAGGTACATAGATCATAAAATTATTTTTTAATTACCTAATCCATACGAAATTTCATAATATTTAGCAAGATGTTTTCATACCATGAGGTAATCATTAAAAAGTCTCTCGTAACAGGTTTAATGTTTTCGAGATAAAAGAGGATCAAATATCAAGGGTTAGACGATGCATAATGCGTATAATGCAAATTACATGCAAATGTAAGAGATAACATCTACCTTTTATGTTTCTTAAAATAAACCATATATTCGACCGGTATAAGACGCAATAAGATCTTTCCAGATCAAATAAGATGCAAAATTCTAAATAACATAAATTGAGATTGATCAGAATTTCTACTATTGCCAATTTCACCATCAAAAAAAATAGTCATCGTCGTCGTCGTCGACAATGTTGACTGATTCTCAGATCTACCCTGTGCTCAAAATTTCATATCATTCTATTAATATTGACTGAAGTTTGATATTAGGTACTGTATACTGTATTATTAATACTATAATAATATTAATATTTAATGTTAATCTGACTTACACAATTTTTCGAAAAACATTTTATTTTATAGATAAGTATTTAACACAAAATTGTCGTCTAACTGAACTCTATAAATAGACGAAATACAAATAACGTATTTTATGTTCGCTACCAATATATTTTGCTATTGAGAAATGTTATGATATCATACAATTTATCAAAATAAGGTATTCTCTTCATAATATTCAAGACACGAAAAGTACTGTTTTCAATAGTAAACAAAGTACACCACGTATTCCTTTGTTTCTCTGTTTACCTAAAACGTGTACCTACTTTGGTGTACGCTATTGTAACTATTATATTAATAAAATTGATATACATAGTATTATTATCTTTTGTGGCGGTTGTTGTATGCAAAATTATTACATATCTACCCATTGTAATGCTGTTTACTTTGTTAGAAATTCATACGCTGATACCATGAAAAGGCATTTGAATATCTTTATATTCTACAATTACTTACCAATTCCAAGTGCATAAAATAAAATGAGTATAAAAAAAATATTTCACCTCCTCAGACAGTGTGACTGAAATTAAAGAGAGCAACAGCATAGGTATAGGTACTATAAAGTTTAAGGAAAACAATATACTTATACTAATTAATTGTCATCTATTAGGTCGTGTACCTTAGGGAGAAATTTCCGAAATCACTGGTCAGTCTTCCCTCATATTACATTACTAGCTGTACCCCGCGGTTTTACCCGCATTGCCCCGCTCCTGTTGGTCTTAGCGGGATGGTATTGCCTTCCTTGATAAAAGGACACTAACAGTTAAGTTTTCAAATATTACCCGTAGTTCCTGAGATTAGCGCGGTAATAAACAAACTCTTCAGCGTTATAATATTGGTATAGATGATTACTAAGTCTACTACAAAAATGTATACTTGTTAGAAATATACTAAAGAATCTTGATGTATTTTTCAGCGACTCTGATCACGGCGGCGGCCGGCACGACGGTTGGCTGGACCTCCCCGACGCTCCCAAAGCTGCTAGCAAAGAACTCCCCCATAGAAACGACGCCAGATCAGAGCTCATGGATCGCCTCTCTTATGATATTGGCTTCAGGTAAATAGGGTTTAGGAGATACATTTTCGACATGCTGATTTAAGGATAGGTACTGCGCTGTCTATAGAGAACTATACTAGTTTCGTAATGACGGAAAATGGTAAGAAAAAAATTAAGTCAATCGCAGTGTTTTTAAACCCTAATCAGCGACATTTAAACTTTATTTAAATGGTAAATTAAGAAACAGTTTTGAGTTAACCACTCATAACCAAAATTCCCAGTCTTAATATATAAAGATTAAAATATATTATCTGATCTTCACCGTCGAGTCACTTGATCGAAATAGTTTAAATTTGTCGCATTCAGACGGATGACGTCGTTTATACCTGTGGCTATATATATTTTTCATGAAACTAGCCGTGCCGCGCAGATTCACACGCGGACGAACCCGTTAGCTTGTGTTTTTCTGATTTAACTATTATTATCCACAAGTGAAAGAGTAACAAACATACCTACAATATATCCATCCATACAATATATCCATACATCGCAAATAATATTAATCATTACATAACAATAGGTTCCCCTATAATATATTTGTCATTTATTATAACCACAAACTGGTTATACAAATAAACGTGTTTATTTTTCTAGATCGCAATGTAGTTAAAAAATCTGCAAACTATATCTTTATTACGTTGTTTGATAATATTCCACTTATGTCTACGTATTCACGTAATTGTATGTAATTAAGAATAGGTACTTGCATGTAATCCTATAATAGTCTACATGTACAAAATAATCACCATGAACTCTGATCATTGTCCAATTTTAGTGTGCGCTTCAAACTTGAAATATCAGTTGTCAAATTCAATTATCATCTTTAAATCAACCGGGGAAACCAGTTATTACTGATGAAAAAAAAATTATGCATACGTTTACAATGTAACACGAGTAAAATTATTCTAGTACGAAAATCATATTGAAAATAACACTTAGATACAAAGCAATCGAAATGGCTATTTTACGATACAATTTTCGCAATCGGTTATGCAATAGGTACTATATTATTAAATCTAATAACTACATATAGGAACTTAGGAAGTACATATAATTCAGAAGTATTTAAAACGAAGATCTTCCAATGAATTTAAATTAAACATACACGTATGCAAATCTAATGATGATATAACTATTCTAATATGTATCAGGTACCCGCTTTACAGACAGACTAAAACTATCTATACTTTAGAAAACACATTAATGCATTTAATTAATTAAAATTAGTACTTAATATTACATTTGTACGTTTCAGCTGTAAGTCCGATCCCTGCGTCGTACCTGGCCGACAGGATAGGCACAAAGAGAACGCTTTTGCTCGCCGCGATACCATATATAATTGGCTGGATCCTCGTGATGCTGGCGAACAATGTGCCAACCATATACGCAGCTCGGCTCATATCAGGGCTCGGCTACGGCATCGCCTACACCGCAGCGCCTATGTACCTTGGTGAAATCGCCTCCAATGAAGTGAGGGGTGCCATGGCTACTCTAATCACAGTCATGTCTAAGGTAAATGTTTTAAACGGGCAAATAATTGCCATGTTTAAGTAGTTTAACATCATATAAAACGGCTATTGTTGACATTTGAAAAAGAAAATTATAAATAGGAACATTTGTAGATTATATTGGTATTTTTTCAATATCTCATTAGCATGCAGCAATATTCTAATACGATGTATAATAAAACGAGTAATAAGCAACAAGTCCAAAAAAAAAAGATACCTACTCGTATTAAAAAGTATACAATTTGCTCCATTACAAAATGAACATCACATTTAAAATCTTCCAATACATGTAGAATACCATAAAACGAACAGCTTATTTTTTGAATAAAGAATATAAAATATTAGTTTCAACATAGCCCATTTGATGGACGTACCTTAGCCCTGTATAAAAATATTTGATTTTGTTTCAGTTTGGAATCCTGTCACAATACTGCATTGGACCATACGTCTCGATGCTGGGACTGGCAAGTTTTAACATCGCGATACCAATTCTGTTCGTGGTCACATTTAGTGCGATGCCCGAGTCTCCATACTATTTCCTCAAATCGGGACAGAACAATCTGGCTGAAAGATCCTTAAAGAAATTAAGAGGTCGAGACTACATGATGGAAGAACTCGAAAGCATGACTCATCTCGTCAACGAAAACATGAAGGAGAAGAGCCGGTGGAAGGATCTTATCGCCGTCGGTGGAAACAAAAAAGGACTGATCATATTATTAGGAATCTATTTTACTCAACAGTTTTGTGGAAGTACAGCTATAATATCGTATGCGGAACAAATATTTGGAGCTGCCGAAGGTGGATTAGGTCCTCAGGAGTCATGCATTCTATTTGGATCCGTCCAACTCCTAACATCTGCTGTATCATCTCAATTAGTGGATAGATTAGGAAGGAAACCTCTGCTATTGGTGTCTTCGTGCGGAGTCGGTATAGCAAATATTATTATAGGCGCGTATTTCTTTATGAAACATGAGAATAGTGAATACATCGTTAGTTTAAGGTTTATTCCTATCGTTGTGATACCAATATTTATATTCTCTTATACTATAGGTTTAGCTACAGTGCCTTTCGCTATTACGTCGGAAATATTTCCCACGAACATCAAATCAAAAGCCACATGTATTATTCAGATATTCGTGGCAATTATGACATTTGCTGTTACTAAGTTGTATCAAGTAATTGCCGACAATTTAGGTAATTACGTAGCGTTTTGGTGTTTTGCCTTGTTGTCTGTCGGTGGTGTTATTTTTATATTAATGTTACTTCCCGAAACTAAAGGGCAATCTTTTGCTGCGATACAGGAAAAATTATACAGTAGCGAAAAAGTTGTCTATGAAAAGAGAGAAGGTGATGTGGCCAGAGTACGAATTAATTTATGAAAATTGTATTTAATACAGCGTCAATTGCTTATTTGATGTACTTAATGCTTCCGTCCTATATATTTATTGAAAAGCATTCCGCATTTAAATGAGCCCTACAATAGTCGGCTTAAATTGTCTTATTATCTCATTCAATTACTTACCTTACTAATTCTGTTAAAATATTCAAGAAGATGAATACCTATCGTAAAAAATTCCCATGATTTGTTCACTTCTCAAATCTTCGAATATCTAATTAATTCATTCATTTATTTAAATACAGATTAATTTAGGATATTAATATTCGTGTCTCATTTATCAATATCCATAGATAAGCTCCAAGACAAACAAGATTTTAAGTATTATTATAATTTACTAAATTTTATTATGTATGATTATTTAAAATATTAATAGAACAAAATATCGAACTTATTATAACTGGAATATGAGACCATTAGTTGTAAGTAAATAGTATAGTATTATTTCTATTTTTATGTATATGTACCAAAAATGTATAGAAAAAAATGTAAAAATATGTATGGAGTTTGAAACTAAGTTAAATTGCCTGTAAGGTACAGCTGGTAATTATTATACAAAGTATTCTTGAATTGCGGTTAGATGTTTTCATTCAATTTATGTTACTATATATTATAAGCATTATAATAAATCTATTTTTAGGGTAATAATTAATTCACCTATTCGAATAAAAAGCTTTATTACAATCCGATTTCTGGCATATGTGCATTTGCATGTTTTTATATTTATTTTTCAAGGTACTTTAGTGAGTTTAGACGAATATAAATCCTGCAAATGAGTAATTTTGTATTGTTCTAAAGAAATTGATGTCGTAAAATATTTTATAGAATGAAATTTAAGGAAGTTAAATTGTTAATATTTTTCTACTCTACTGAATTTGAAATGCCTCGTAATTTCTTAAGGTAGCATAAATCTGAACGAATTAATATGAATAATATAAATAAATTAATAATTATATGCCAATGTGATGTTATACATTCCTAGTGCCTTACTTATTGTGCCATTTTCATCTGTTGTGCAATCTCGGTTATTTTAATAAAGGGAATCTAACATTAGTATACTTTTAGGAGAATAAAACTATTTTTGATTGTTTATTTCTTGTTTTTTTTGCATTCCTTAAACTTTTACTAAAATTACACCTCACACTGACAGAAAAAGCTAACGCTAAATTTAATTATATACCTAGTTGTTCGTTGCTTGAAATTAAAAGAACTAGGTTCCTATAATCTCTAAGTATAATCTACATATACAATACCTACTAGTTTCAAGACTCATTACAGTGATTTACAGTTATGAACTATAAGTATGATTTTTAATCATATTTTATTAATGGGACCAATATGGGAAATTCTTCATTTTTAGATAAATCGATTTCTGTGCAGAAAATGACAAAAAACATCTAATACCTACTTAAGACTCTTATGAAGTACAAATTACAACTTGAAGTGTTTTATGGACTTGTTAAACGCAAATGATTGTACATAAATTATATACGTACATAAATAAATACGTTTATAATTACTTCCAATTCAATCTTAATTATTTGTATGTTAGTATCTAGTGCCAACTAGGTCAATAAAAAAGTAATCAATTTGTACTCTACACAGGCTACAGAAGTCATAATTTTTACTAAACATGTTTATTGACTTTTTAAATATTAAATGTAGGAAAGATAGATCATTTTCATACTCAAGGAAAACAGCAAAAGATTCTGTGGAAATCATAATTTCAATATGTTTTCGAAACGTTGACAAAAAGACTTTTCCTTTCATGTTTTCCTTTCACTGAATTTTAACTGAGCTTTTGGAATTAAACTTAAATTGATTCATACAAGAATCTAAACTTTTGCTTATATTAAATCTAATAGAATTATAGAGTAACTAGCTTTCCACCCGCGGCTTCGCCCGCGTTTTCAAAGGAAATCCTGCATAGTTCCCGTTCCCGTGGGATTTCCGGGATAAAACTTATCCTATGTGTTAATCCAAGTTACGTTCTATATGTGTGCTAAATTTCATCGTGATCGCTTCATTAATTTTTGCGTGAAAGAGTAACAAACACACATACATCCATCCTCACAACTTTCGCATTTATAATATTACTAGATTTCCGCCCGCGGCTTCGCCCGCGTTTTCAAATTAAAACCCGCATAGTTCCCGTTCCCGTTGGATTTCCGGGATAGAACCTATTCTATGTGTTAATCCAAGTTACCCTCTATTATGTGTGCTAAATTTCATTGTAATCGCTTCAGTGGTATTTGCGTGAAAGAGTAACCAACATACAGACATCCATCCTCACAAACTTTCGCATTAATTATAATGCTACTATTAGGATTGGATAGGGTTCAGAGGAAGTACTATGATTCAGAATGTTATCTATTACCAATAACGAATAAAGAAAAAAAGATAAGAAATCTGTACATTGAATTTTTTTAAAGAATACTTGGGGCGTGATCTACAATCGATATCGAACCTACATTATTATATATTTTATTTATACTAAGAATTATTTAAATAAGAGAACATCGTTGTACCACACGTAAAGCAAGCCAATTTGCGTAGGCGATATAATTTTCTAGTGGTAAATAATTTAATATTAAATCACTGAAAATGTCTGCATAACTATTTTTAGCCATTATGTGATTTCGTATTTGAATAGCTACAAAAATGTATGCAATGTTTAGTTTTTTATGTTTGACGACACTAACATTTTATATAAATACCTATATATATATACTTTGACTCTACTAAATGACTTAATTCATTTTCTAACTGCTTCTTTTGATGTTCAGGATTACCATAGTAGCATAAAAAAATTTAGAGTTAACAAGTTAAAAAAACTGATGAAGTTGCCTTTTAAAAATAACAAAAAAACTATTACTCTCAAATGGCGGATTAAAAAAAATTGGAAGATTTCATTCAAATAATTAAGACAAAAAATCAATCAAAATTAGACCTTATAAACCTGAAACACATTCTATAACTTATTGTCATTTCCTCAATTTATTTGACCCCATTGTCACTAATTGGATGTCAAAAATAGCATAAAAGGAATTTATTAAGTTAACTAATGTATTTGGAAAGTAAATATGTATGTTAAGTTAACTAGAAACTCATATTGTTTTACACATTGAAAGAATGTTTCGAACTTTCATGTGCTACTGCTTACTGCTTTACTCGGTAGGTTTCAAAAGGACCTAAATACATTATAATTATACATTTCTGAAGTAACAAATGCCATATGCAAAAACTACATATTATGTCAAAATCCATGTAATTTTAAAACGATAACAAATCTATTAAACTCACACTTATTATTATTTATTTATATTTATTAAAAATTCTACGCTTTCTACAGTAATCCTAAAAAGTATTCTGCTCTTCACAAGTGCATTCTGTTCATTACTTCAAAACACTAAACAAGATAAAAACAGAAACACTTTCATTCACCTGTTTTTCCACGTCAAATTGATGAAATTTACATAAATTTACCCAGAGATAATTATCATTAAATTATCCAAACATCAACAAGGGGTGACGCTATCCTACGCATTAGAAAATAGAATTATATTTATTCACGGAGTAACGTGTTTAACTAACAGTATGTTTACAGTAGGTATAGTAGGTATAGCATTCGGTTATCGCTGTGGGTGTGTTCATACGTCACTGTTGAATATCTAAATACATCTAGATAACAGTTCACCGTTCACCCGCTTCATTATTGAATATATTATTATTTATTATTATTTTAAAACTACACCGTCAAGCGCATATCATTTAATGTCACTGGGTCAAGGTGTTCATATTATCATGTTTTTCATATAATAAACATTTATTAAGAAAACTAGATACTCCATTTATTGTTTTCCCAATTTAAAATGCTCAATAGCAGTTTTTCTGATAACAAAAACTAATTGGTTTGGGATATAAAGAAGGGACAAGACCGCACTAAATTGTATAATTTAATTCATATTTTATAGTCACAGAACGTATATGAAAATTTTATAAATAGGCTTATAGAGTATATTGTCTATGACTGTACCTTTAGTGAGATATAATCTCAATGTAGAGCAATTGAACAATCAATTAAATAGTAGTAAAACTAATTTACTTTTGAAAAACATGTCATAAACGTCAATTAAACATTGTCAAGATACACATTTTCACGTCCAATGATAAGATTATTTGACACGATTTGCACAATTCTGTTGTTGGCTTTCATCAGATCACGCTAGCAACAGAACAATTTAATGTAAATTTTCAGTATTCGTCCCCGCATGTAGTGTACTTGTGTGCAATTATAAATCTCTCACACATGCTGAATGCCAACCGTGTAACAACGATGTGTATTAATGAGTAATGAGACACACATGCACGTGGTGTGGTTTCCATGTGTGTGTGAGCTTCACGTGTCGAACGGCTGATACCACGTCCACATTCCAGCTCACTCGTGAACGATGTGAAAAGATACAATGATTGTCACATATCTTTTTTTAATTAATAAGCTTGGCCCGTGATAAGGAAACAATGTGTCATTTTTAAAAATAGACCAATAAAACCTTTTCACAATACACTGTGTGTATATACCCGGAAGATAGATAAATCTATAACAATGTTTTTATACATACTTATGACCTTTGTGTAAAACATTTAAAAGTACATAACAAAAGAAATTATTTTGAATTTATTCTGTACGTATTTTAGTAACATTTTAGTACCTACATTCTAGTTATAATATAAACAAATGTTATCAAATGCATCCGTGTAAATATTTCGAAAATCGACTGACTTAATCCCTAAAGAAATATAACGTCGACTGCAAGCAAACATTATACTAACAGGCGAACCTAAAATTTCCCTTCCCTTTAAACAAACAATAAAACTAATATTATTTGTTGATCAAAACAGTTAAATATGTTATAACAACTTCGATAAGATATGGCTGAAAGTGGACGCATGTCGGTATGCACTCTTGTCCTTACAAGCTTGGAATCTTTTCACTTCATTTCTACTTTAAATGGTTTACTTGTCTTTATTTATTTATTTAATACTTTAAAAACATAGAGAAACACTGAAAGAACATAGAATAAAATAAAAACATGTAGAAAATCGTGGTATAGCATTTAGAGATCTTAAGTATTGCGTAAGGAGAGATAATATAATATGAAGGAGGTGAGTGAACAAAAAATTAGGCGTTAGGAAAAACTAATACTAAAACTAATACTAAAACTGCGAAGATTTTTATAATTTTTTATTGGACAACAATAAAGCCATTCGACTTATTCAAATGTAATACGTATAACGTACTAGCTTGGATACCTATTGCAACCAGTCAATAATAAGAGCCAACACCATATAAAATAGGAAAATCCGAATCTGACTGATATTACAAGCACTCTCATAGTACGAGAAAGTATTACTACAATAATAAAAGCTCGTGCCAAAAAATGCACATTGGTTCATCGATTTTGTAACTAAAGCCAGTAGCCACATGTAGAGCTCTGATGTTGATAACGCTTAACCTATTTTATTGTTACGAAAATAAAAAGCAATCATTAAGATACGCATAGATCCGTTCGAAGTGTCGCCATAGTATAAAATACAACAAATAAATGCTTTTTCTTAAATGTTATTAAATATTTCAGGACATTTTTCACACACAGTACTATAATCCCATACTAAGCTTTCGCTTGTGCAGTTATGGAAACCAAATGGTTGATAAACATACTTATATAATTTTAAATGAATACTTATAGATATAGACTATAGATAATTAACATCCAGACAAACATCAGAGCAAACATCGATGTTCATCACACAAATGTTTGCCCTGGGTGGGAATCGAACCCACGACCGATGACTTGGCAGGGTCACTACCAACTACGCTATCCGGTCAGTCAAAAAACGTTAAATGTTACCAGTAAGTTAAAAAATTGAACTATCACTTAATAACTAATATCATAAGCAAAGTTCACTTCTATAAGTTACTTACAGCTTACTGCAAAATTTGATAGATCAACTATTATTATACTACGTAATATGTCAAAGCAAAGCTTTCCTATCTGAGCTTTTATGCTAATCAGCGGAGGTTATGACGTTTATCCTCTCATTAATCTATAGCTCATTATCATAATTTACACGATATTGACAGGTGTTCTCTGTTTCACTATATTGATTTTTGTAAAGTCAAGTAGGAATATTCTTTTTTACTGCCAAACTTAAAAGACTTGTTCAAATCTATAGAAAGTCGTGTTAGTAATACCTAAACTTTATGATTTAAATGATTCTTATCTCTTCAGATTCTTTTAACTTGGATTAGGACAATACCTACATGAAAATTTGTAAAATATACAAAAAATGTCTACCGAGTGGAGCCGGGGCGAGCAAAAGCATATTATATTATAATAAATAACAATAGACCCATGAATGATATAATAGCAATTTTTATAATTATAATTGACGATTTGATTGAACACGCTCTTATCTCATTATCCATACAGTTATGGATATTAGAAGCTAACAAGCATTTGTCATTGTGCACAATTGCATTATCCGTTTATTAACAAACTATACAGGCTATTGCCCGCGACCTCGCCCCTTATATTTTGGTATTATTTTAGTTTTCCAGAAAACGGTACATACTTAAGTTATCTGTCTTATACTAATGTAGTGGCCGATTTGAAAGCATTTAAAGTTATCAATAAAAATAAAGTTAAAATTAATATTGGAGCTTTCGTTATATTCCTGTAAGTTGTATGCGTAGTATATTATTATTAGTCTGTGCTGTAAGTATTTATTGAGAAGATTCCTAATAAGTTACTTTAGTCCATTCTTTAGTCACATTAATGTAATGTAACGATTAATGTGACTAAAGAATAGTTAATTGAATCGTAAACAATGGACTATTGTTAATTATTTAAAATAATAATTTAAAAAATATATTCATGAGTTTTCAATCTGAGGTTTAAAGTTAACTCAAAAATGGAGCATTTTCGTAAATTTTCTAAAAAATCTTAGAGAAAGTGTAAGAAATGTATGCTATATATTCGTGATCTACTCAATAAGCTCTTTCATTTGATACCCCATACGGCATGTTTTGGAAATTTTTATTTTTTTCTTTGTATGTCATATTTAATTACCGGGGTGGGGGTAGGGGGACCACAAAACTGGTTGGCAACATCTGTCTATAGGATGTCTGGGATCTATACAATATAATATATCACAAGTCAGATTTATAGGTCCGCTATTTTTGCAAACGAAACTCCACTGAGAGTCTGGTCTATTTATAATTTTTACCCTTTTTAAAACTGTTTTTAAAAAAGTCATAGATTATATTTATAGAGCTTACAATCTGAAACTTACCGAATAGTAAAAATAATAACAAACTTTTGTTACAAAAATTAAAAGAATTTTTATTTTTATTTTTATTTTTTTTTAATAATAATTGTCTCTCGACAAAACTGCCGATTTCACAAGTCACTGTATCCACATATACGACTCAACACTATAAAATAAATTTTCTTTTTACGACACACCAAGATAGGACTTCACTTTACACTAAATCTTTATTGCCCAGACGTGTTATCAAAATAAAATAAAGACAAAGGTATTATCTTGAAGGTATTATTATAAAATACATTAATAAATAGTCATTATGTAGTTAGCTCATGGTGGAATTGCACATAAGGAAAAAATAAATGAGAAGTGGAAAAATGTGACGTGATATTTATAGTGTTACTTAGTTTTAGTGCAATTTTTTTATAAAAAATCCCAAAAATATGATTGAAAAAATTGTCGATATATTTCGCAATATTTTTCAAGAGTTTGCTTTTAATAAAACGATAAAATCGCTTAAAAATAATGAAAAAGTGATTAATACTTTTAAAAAAATCTTTTACGGTTTTGCACTTCCCCCCTAAAATTGGTTAAATAAACATTTTCTTAAAAAAGTAGTAAAAATTTATGTTTTAATAATAATTTAAAAGAAAAATGAACCATAAACAGTGCTTCAAAAAAAACTTCCACTATACATTTATATTTTCCTTTCATCACTACATAGTATAAAACCAAGTCGCTTTCTCTGTCTCTATGTCCCTATGTATGCTTAAATCTTTAAAACTACGCAACGGATTTTGATGCGGTTTTTTTTTATAGATTCAAAAGGAAGAGCAAGAGGAAGAGTGATTCAAGAGGAAGGTTTTAGTATGTAATTTATTATGTTTTAGACAAAGCGGGCGAAGCTGCGGGCGGAAAGCTAGTTGTAAATAAACAACAATTGCAATCATGACAAAGCCCGCGACCCACAGAACAAAACTTACATTTTGCTAATCTTTAATTTCTTAAAAAGTTTAAATATTTAATTTTAAGACAAACCTTAATTCAAAATTTTCATCAGTGAATAAATAAACACATAAATAAGTTTCTAAATTAATATTTATTTATATAATTAACCAGCTTTCCGCCAGCGGCTTCGCCGGCTTTGTCTCAAACCTATAAATTATATACTAAAACGTTCCTCTTGAATCACTCTATTTATTAAAAAAACGCATCAGAATCCGTTGCGTAATTTTTAAGATTTAAGCATACATAGGTATAGTGAAAGCGACTTTGTTTTAAGTTATGTATAGATAACCGCAAACCTAGAACTATGAAAGATATATAAATATCAAAATATACAGTGTGTTTTAATAGTAATAGCTACCTACAGATTGTTTTAATTATATATCTAAGTACTTGCAACTCTGAGAAATTATTTTCTTTAAAAAATAACCGCAAAAAAATTCAAATATCACACCCAGTAGGTAACTCAATTACTAAAGATAGGTAAAGTGCCTTAGTGTTGTGGATAAAAGCAATTATTTTTATCTCAACTAATGCAAACAAGAAATACGTCATATAAAGCAATAAATAGTACTTATAATTATATAACTCTATAAAATTTTCCTTTATAATCGTTACGGTGCTTCACTTAATTATTTCAAGGTACCCTTTATAAACCAAACTGTTATATCATGTGATGTTATTTTATCTATTTTACTTTTTCTTTAAAGTTACTAGGACAATAATTTCATTTTATTTAACAAAAATAAAATTGTAATAGAGTCTCTACAGCGCAATTCAATTTTTTTTTATTGTAGAATTGAAAACGCATAATTCAAGAAAACTTTTTTTTTATATCTATGTTACAACTTGTTAATTTTTATTTTATTTCCTTATACTTATTTCATTTATAGTCACACGAATACGCGTCCTAGAAAAGGCAAACCAAAATGTTCAAATGATAAAATGGCTCTACATTTCTTTAAATAGATACGCGACTGCTGGACTCGCATAGTTTTGATTAGATAGTTCTCCAAATAATACAAACAACTTAAATGTATTAAGCCCACTAAAGATATCAATGCTTCAATAATTATTTTAAGCCTACCAAGGTCCTAAACTCTTCATTGTCACATAGAGCGGTAATTATGCCAATATACTATTATCTCGTAAGCGTCATGTCCGTTCTGGTGTCCGAGATATTTTTGGATTATATTGGCTAAAAATATATTTGTCTTTGCGAATAATCGAAAGCGGGATGACTCTTGCAGTGTGGAAAAAAGCGTGCTACTGACGCGCTGCGCTCCGTGTGCCGATAGAAACTTATGTGATATCAACATTTTCGTTATCAGTTAGAACCGCTCGAGTCACCGGCAAACCAAACCGACCGATAAACACGGAGCAAAAGCGTGCGCCTACGCCGATCCACCTCATTCCATTCCGCTGTGTGCGATCCGTTCAGTTCGTTCGCCTCCGACAGTGCTTCGTTCAGTTATTCACTCGCTGCCGTCGCGTTAACATATTTTGCGCGTTTTCTCGCATTATGAATCAGCAGACCAACAACACATAAACCTTCCAAAATGAAGCCAAATCGGTTATAACGTTTGCTTTTAAAAACTACATTAAATTTTAGATCGAATATATTATATTGTGATATTTAGCTAGTATCTTCTGTTATTATTTATATTTTACCATGGGGTCGAATTATATTTTATAAAATTTTAATTTTAATAATCCAGTGCTCAAGATAATCTCATTCCAATCGATACAATAAATTTTATAGATTTGTAAAACGTATATAACATTGCAATGACAGCAAAAACTCGTTCACATTGGAAGGAATATGGAACAGCGCTATGTGGTAAGTTCGTTTTCTAACCTATCAGGAATTCGTCGGCATCGACTGCTCATTGCAGTTCGAACTCTAATCTTTACAGTTACAATATGTATTGTTCAGTTTTCAGTTTATAAATAGAGTGGTCATGTAACGCTTTCCTGGTAGAGACAGAAGCTGAGCACAGCATTATACGCAGTCACGTTTTTTGCGAACGTATGTGAGGCTAACCAGTGTCGGCAGACTCTCGACATTTTAATGAAACGTGTCGCATTCCTCACATACGTCAAATGAGCTTATTAGCTTCACATTGCTCTTATCACAGAATGATCCCATGACCTTTATTCATCGTACCACACAATGAAGAATAACTAATTAATTTCAATACATGTTCACACAAAAAATTAAATACAAGATTCCTATAAAAAACATAAAATAACATGTGACATGTCTTCGCGACTACTAAAATCCTATAAACGAGTGATTGGTACCAGTTTATAGATTTTATTATACTGTCTCGATGAAAGCTTTTCTAAATTTAACACCCATACACTATTTTAAAACTATGTCACTGATTAACTTCATTCTCACGAAACAAAAGTTGTTTAAAATCTTCATAGAATTTTTTATCAATGTATTTGTAAACATCGATAGGTTTTTTTCTACATTCGGATCACGAAACATGCCAACTATTTAATATAATAGACTAAAAAGGGATTTCCTGGAAAGGCATCACGCAGGTACATGCTGGCTGCACTCAAAATATTTGTGGCTTATTATAAAATGCTTCAAATGGTAAAACCCGCCTATTCATAACCTATATGTATAGGGATTGGCTATTGACAAGCCCAATCCATAAATGTAGAGTCGACTTTTATTACTGTTTTACCTCAGCGCGCAATATTTTATATCTAAGTTTACTTAGGCATTACTGCGCAAATATTTGCAAATATTTTTATTTGATTATAATAGACCGGGAGATACTGACACAAAATTTCGAGTCATTTGTAACAGGATGGCGGTTCTACAGGGTTCTTAGTACGCAATGACAAAAAGAAAAATGATGGTGTGAACACTGGTACCGGCGGCTTAGTCGCGTGGGCGTTAGTCGAACTCGTCGGAAAATAGCGAAAGTCAAACGATTTGTAACAGTATGGCACTTATTTTTCCTGTTAGTTTGAGGATCAACGAATATAAATACAAAATTTCAAAGATTTTGAAATCTTCACTTATATAAATTAATACTAAATTAATTTTTCAAGTATGACAGCACTTTTTCCCCCTACTAGAAGTATGGCAAATATAATAATGGTCACATTTTATCAAATACTCTCCAAAAATCCAAATGCAATACTGGTACAAAAAGTTTGGCGAAATAAAATTTTTTTGCAAATTCTCGGCGGTATGGCGACCATTTGGAATCGTCCGAAAAGTATGGCATGGCGATTTTCGTAAATGGCTGCACGTCGATGGTTACCTGTGCAAAAGTTCGCCTGATACAAATGGTTGAATAATTGTTGTATTTAAATCAACACATTCGCGTCGGTATGGCGGGCTGTAAGTCACACCGGAAAAGTATGGCACGACACTACCGCCTACTTCTTTTTTATGGGCTATCGGGAAATTCTAAAATTTTTGTGTTACAAATCGTTTGACTTTCGCTATTTTTCCGACGAGTTCGACTAACGCCCACGCGACTAAGCCACCGGTACCAGCGTTCACACCATCGTTTTTCTTTTTGTCATTGCGTACTAAGAACCCTGTAGAACCGCCATCCTGTTACAAATGACTCGAAATTTTGTGTCAGTATCTCCCGGTCTATAAAATGTAATACTTAAAAATATTATTTAACAACAGTCACAAACTCAGAACAAATAATGACATTCAAGATGACATGCAAGATTCTAAGAATGCAAATAAAAGTAAGTAGGTAGGTTTCTGATTGTACTGTAATTATGTTTTCATCAATTACATATGATCAAATCTTAAAAGTGCAGTTTGAATTTTTAAAACAGTATTGTACATGTCATAAAATAACGGAATTTAACGGAAAAAGTAGAGCTGAGGTGTTAAAAAATTAGCAGATTACTTTGTGCCATGTAAAACAAAATATTTCCTTAACCATGAATGTATGTATTACCTACTTATTCATCATACGCTCTAGGTAGAGCGATCAGGAATATTAAAATATATACCGGAGTCCCGTTTCTTTTTCTTCAGGCTTTCCAGTCCTTCACCTAACCCTTTTCTTATAATTAATCCCTTTAAGAAACGCGTAGGGCGTTTCTGCAAATATTCATGATGATCTCTTACCAACAGGCAAATCACTAACTCGATTGACCGATCTGACAAAAAGAACTCATAAGTCATACATTCCCTATTCCCATTAAAATAGTATATTTGTTTCATCAAAGAATTGAACGGGAAGCAATCACTTAAGAAATAATTTGCAGCTCCTCTATTAAGACTTATTTGGCCCGCTTTAATTTCCTAGAATCGCAAACGATACTGAACGGCAATAACAAAATTACGTGTTAACCTTCGTGAAGTTGTTGATTTTAAATCTCAAAGTTTTCTACTTAATTAATTAATAATTTAAGCCAACGTTAACTAATGAAGTTCACAAAAAATTTATAGGTACAACTAAATACATTAATGATTGTTTTACTTAAGACGCAAAATAAAAAAAAAATATCGTTACAATCAGTCTAAAGGCTTAGACAAGATATCAATGGAATTATTCCAGGTATTAATTATTATAAAGATTATCAACTTTAAATCTCTCAAATTAATACAACATATTGTTATTATATTTATTTAACTACGTGTACACATAAATGTACCAATGCAGTCAACATTCCCAAATGAGCCCCGTGAGTTCCGCTCTGGGATAAATTAATAAAAAGCTGCAATTTTATCGAGAAAAATAAAGGTCAATATATTTATAACTATCATAAAATATATAACCTTTATATTTTCCATAAAAATTAGCGAGTAAATAACAAAGTTATTGTTGTTATACAATATTAGACACGGGGCTATAAAATCAGTACCGCTTATTAGCTATTGTAATAATGTATTTATTATTATACATTGTTCTATAACAATATTCACACGAGGAAATCTTTTCGGTAAGTTTATTCATGGTCACGAATCTAATTAGATCATTGTCGGTAATTGGCGAGTTGCACTATAAAATTAATTGGACAATTTCTCGCTTGGCTTTTTATGTCAAAATTACTGTTTTCTTAACTTTCTTTTATTAACATCGAGATGTGATTCATTCTAAAAAATAGTTATGGTTAATCTTTTATACTATCTCAGCTTTTCACATTATGCTTTGAAAATTACAATGAATAATAATAATATTTATCAACATTTAAAGTATTAATATTAATAATTAAGTACAAGCCCCTTAATTATTAATAGTAACAATATAATATTTGTCTATGTGTCTATTAAAACACAAATAATTTTCATCAATAAATCGATTTTCAACTAAAAGGCAAACTTTTCAAAAATCTTCAAACTTGCAAACTTATTCATATGTCTATGATTAATCGAAACTAATTATAAATAATCCCGATAATTTACGATTGCTTAGTAAATAATCTCCGCGAATTCATTTTATGTTGGAATATCTAGAAACGTTGTTTATAAACACTAGAATAACGATTAATGCTTCAGCGATTTAATTCTGAGAAAATAATATGGAGTTATTTGTCTCAGGCAATATTGGCGTTTCTAAGAAATAGTACTTTCACCACATTTGTTATTCCACTGATTCTTATTTGTCTTAACTCATATCTAAGTATTAGGTTTTGTTGTTTTAGAGTCCATATAGAGTAAAGCTTATCAAAAATTGATAAGTTCAAAATTTATAATGTACTAAGTACATTCTATAATAAATTAAAACATTTTATATTTTCCATTTACATAGAACTTTGTACTGAAATGAAATAACATAATAATATAGAGTATGGAGTATTAGGTATTAATACTTAAATAATTTTGAATAAGTACAACTAATTACAAATTTATTGTATCGCTAATTGTTTCATAAGTCCCGGGATATTATCTAACCCAGGATGGAAATGTAAAAAAATTTCGACAGAATATTTAAAACTAATGTAGGTACACTAGTCATAATGTTTTTCCAACTCACAAATTTCTACAAAACATGCATGTGAATAGAAAGGCACGTGTTACATCAATAAGTGATTTATAAGGAAAATCTTGTAACTTGTGAAAGTCGTATGTGGTTTTCGTTATAAATACCTTTTAGTGTATTTGATTTATTTTATTCTACCTACGCAAAGAATTTTTAATATTCATCCGGTAAATTTGGATCCACCCAAAATAAATTTTAATACCCACTCATTCATAGTTTCGGAAATTATTGGGTTCCTACCAGGAAATAAAAATTATTGTATAGGTAGATACCTATGTAAATAATAATTAAAAGATTTGATAATTTGGCTGAAAACAAGAACAAAACATCTAGATCGTTGACACGGATCAAGAATAACACTGGTCATAGTTTATAAGTCCACGATCCGTAGTCACGTGCATTCCTATTTATAAAATAACGTATACTATGTTCAAATTAGATTGATACCAATTTAATCAGAAAATCCAAGGTATAAGATACATTTAAGTAATGATCTTAATTCCAGCTATAAATAAAATAGATTTTTCGTTATATTGAAAATGTAGAGTCGTTCCAATAAAATAGGTCAAACGTAAACGGTAGCCATTAAATTAATACTTATTGTCTGTAAAAATAGACATCTAGTAGATATTTGGACATTACGTATCTCTTCATATATCTATCTAATTAGATCTACCACATCCATAGTCATAAAAATGCTCCATTTCTGTTTAATTAATTCCGCCGTTTCCTTTGTTGGAAAACTGAAAGTTAACATAGGTGTATTTCGAAATAACACGCATCTATTTCTTATTACTAGTTGTTGTTAGTTGTGGCTTTGTAAATTTTTATTCAATTATATTTATAAGTGTATATATTTGTGCAATATCCTTGTTGTCTAACCATGACTAATTTTAAGTTTTTTGGGTAGCACGCTTAAAATGTAGGTAGGTAATATTAATGATATGCATTAGGCAGAGGTCACAATAAAATAACATATGTTACATCACGTCTGTTTTACGGTTTAGATTTGAAACTCTCAAGAACACTGATTTGATTTCATAGACAAATTAATTATTGATGTAGAGCAATCTAATAAAAATTGCGGCCGTGTAGCTTCAAACCAATATGGTTAATTGTAGTTGTGACTTCAAATTCCGCTCTTAGTTTTGCCCTACATACATAAACATAACAAAAATATGATAAAATATTCATGACAAATTTAAATAACTACTAATTTTCATTTTGCGCGCTGTTATAAAATGAACTTTAGTATAGCTTGCGTCAACGCAAGCGCCAATCGCATTGAATTGCGACTGCCCCTCCCCCCGCACCTCCCCTGGACTTGTGATACAAACCTATAATAATTTATAGTTTACACACACATTAACATCCAGTATAAAATACACTTAAATGCGAGTGTGGGCGTGAATGAACATTAAAACATTACACATAAGTATTTTCGTCTGTAACTTAAAACGTAATATTCATCGCACGTTAACAATTTGCACAGCGATCCACTTAGGATAAAAAAGCTAATCTTGCACGTTATTATATATGACTTCGAGAAGTTTCCACATGTAACTCTTATCTTTATGTTATAAAATTAAACAAAACTTCTGAACAATCATTCTTGCAACATTTATTCACCTCTAACAAGGAAGAATAATTATAAATACATGATTTAGTTACTTATTTACCGTTTTCATTGGACGCGTTTTGTTTTCAATTCTTTTAATCGAAATAACCTTGTTTTAAAAGACGATAATAACAATATTTTGTCAGAACCGTACAGTAACAGTAGGTATCAATTTAATACGTTTTTATAAGAAATCAAAATTGTTTTTTTGATGATGAGTCATTGATAAAATAAACATAAATATTGTGCATCACAACATTTGAATTCGCGTAATTAAATCTAGATCAAGATAAAAATGATAATAGCAAATTGCAAAATCATTTTTACATAAAATCAAAATAAAAATGAAGCAATATAACACCAAGTTGTATAGTTTTGAATATTTTTTTTCGCAAGATTAAATTTTAAAAGAAAAATATTATTTAGATGAACAACATAGATCACTGATACCTATTTAACTTATATGTAATTGATTGCTCCTCAAGGTTAATGAGAAACAGATAAAAAGAGAAAGATTTAACTGGGCATTCAGGAATCGTTACGCTGTCCAAGTTTACACCACAACATAAATTCTGAAAGCTGTGCCAACTGGCAATCGTTCTTTGTCCACAAACGCACTACACTACACATTACCCATTCTATACACGCTTCGTTCAAACAACTTTCGTCCAAATTTGCTTTATTTTAGCGTATAATACGACCAACGAACCTAAAATACAGTAACGATCTTTCAAAAAATGAAATAAACATTTTAGTATCAACATTGTTTGACGACAAACTGAAAATTAAATTCTGAAAATATGTATTACATACTTACACCCTAATAATATCCACATGACGCTTGTTGAAAAGATTCTCATCCAATTACAAGACTATTTAAGTTATCTTTAAAAACAAAAAGCTACTTCTAACTTTTATAATACTAATCGTAAAGATAGAAAGATATGGTATAATAACAGTTTCTCATAGAATTATTCTATTACACGAAGCGCTACCCCTTTCTTTACAAAGTGACTTGGTTTCCGCTCTCAACGGCAAAAGCTTCTCAAATTATTTAATTTGCTCTTACTCGACAATTGTTATCCGCGTCCGGTAATTTAATACCAGATAACCTCTGTCGTCAATAGAATAAAAGTGACATTTAATAAAGTCAATAATAAGTACAGTTTGAGATAGTTGTTCAAATTGCAGTATTGATATTTAAATCAACCGATATTAACCATATCCAGTAGAAATCGTAATCGATATTATACATGAAATAAATGCCTACAATTAGCAATCATTACGTGCACAATTAATTCATTATTTCCATTAAGCAATGTAATCATTGACCTGAAACCGCTTTAGCAACATAAATAATATGTACGTACCGCGTTCACATTTTATTTCTTTGTTCAGCAAATTTATTGCATTTCAGTGTTTTTACATGCTTTAAAATTATCAAAGTCAAGTAACATTAACAATAATATGACAGCTGTTATTTACAAGCGTCAAGAAAAATTATCATACATAACTTTCATCACTTCAGATAAAAGAGACTGTAAAAAGATTAATTACAATGTATTCAGTGATAGAAGTAATACTTTTATTGGTGACTATTATTTCCGAGTGTTTATTGTAGATAAATTAGATCGGAAAACGTTGTTCTCAGAAGTTTCCACTAATTTATGATAAGACGGCCACGATAACTGGACAACTTAATTACGCAAATGTAAAAGATGCTGTCCAAAAATCGACTTAATTGAATTAGAAGTTAAATCTATTTTATGACGCTCTTATCTATTAAGCGCATTTATAGATACTTATATCATTAATCCGTGTAGATATCCACGAAATAGCTTGTAAACTTTGAAAATAAATAATGTACATTTCGTAATTTATGAAGTATCTACGCTTGCTCTTTATCTGTCTGAAAGTTAACCGACACCTTATCTAGGTAAACATTTTCTTGCTTGTTTTTCAACACGAGTTACATAGATAAATACCTACATCAATCCGTTCGTGGAAAGCTGTTGACAATTGACGTTGCTTGTAGCATCCTCTCTAATCTTTGTTATTATTTACGTGTCACAAACAATGGTCACAAATACTTATATTATGTCTCTCTCATTTCAGCGACGCTAATTACCGCAACTGCGGGAACCTGCTACGGTTGGCCATCACCAACACTATCCTACCTACAGTCCGCTTCGAGCTTGATACCGACAACATCAGACGAGCGATCATGGATAGCGTCCATCATGATACTCTGCTCGGCACTAACTCCAATACCATCAGCATACTTCGCTGACCGTTTTGGAAGAAAAACAGCACTCCTTCTCGGTGCAATACCGTTTATCCTCGGCTGGGTGCTGGTCATCGTAGCTAAATCTGTGGCCGTGCTCTACGTGGCCCGTATGTTCTCCGGCCTGGGCTATGGCATCGTGTACACGGTGGCGCCGATGTACACGGGAGAGATCGCCACCAGTGAAGTCCGAGGGGCCCTCTCAACGCTCATCACTTTAATGAATAAGGTAATCTAATATCTAATATATATTATAAAGGCGAAAGTTTGTAAGGATGTATGGATGTATGGATGTTTGTTACTCTTTCACGTAAAAACTACTGAACCGATTACAATGAAATTTAGCACACATATAGAGGGTAACTTGGATTAACACATAGGATAGTTTTTATCCCGGAAATCCCACGGGAACGGGAACTATGCGGGCTTTCCTTTGCAAACGCGGGCGAAGCCGCGGGCGGAAATCTAGTCGTCAATAAATTCATATCATAAACACCTGTCTCAATAACGTCACTTTAATTGGTTTACACAGGTGTCTTATAACAGACACGATGAAATGATAAAGGTGTGAATTTAAAGTATTATAAAAACCAAAGTGACCTCAATATTTAAGAACGTTGGGCTAAAATATCCAACGAAACTTTTCTTTATTCTTTGAAGTTATTCCCGACTTATTTGTAAAAAATTATAATAATTGTATATATCTGTATTATTGAAGTATATTAAATCGTTTATATTACGCTTATGTCAAGTTATTCTACTTATCTCGATGTTATTGTCTGAGACGTTGTTACAAAACCATTTCACGCTATATTTACAGTGCACACGGCGCTGTAACTATTATGAGTTTACCAAAGTTAATGAATAAGTGTTTGATGATTCATTCACTTAATAAAGGCGACGCAAATCTTAAAAGTCCAATAAAATTTCAATTGCATTTTTAATGACCAAATAATAGTTATTACAACATTCTTTCGAAATACCTATCTTATATGAGAATTTTTCAATTTCAGGTCGGAATACTGTCTCAGTTCTGCATCGGGCCATTCGTAACGATGCGAACTTTAGCTGCCATCAATTTGATCCTACCCATTACTTTCGTAATTACCTTCATCTTTCTGCCTGAATCGCCGTACTATTATTTGAAATTCGAACGTAGTGAAAGAGCAGAACGTGCTCTTAAGAATCTTCGCAGTGGAGATATCAGATTGGAATTAAAGAATATAGAAATCAACGTTCAAGAAGATATGAAAAATAGAGGCTCATGGGGCGACTTGCTTTCAGAGGCCACCTACAGAAAAGCATTGTGGATCAGCTTGGGTGTATTTACCATTCAACAACTGTGCGGCAGTGCCGCGGTTATTGCCTACGCTCAGGGTATATTTGAAGCTACCGAAAGTCATATAGAGCCATACCAAGCATCCATTTACCTGGGATGTGTACAAGTGGCAACATGTTGCCTATCAGTGATCTTAGTAGACCGTGTTGGCAGAAAGCCGCTCTTACTCCTTTCTGCGTTGGGAGTTGGGTTGATGAACGGCGTAATCGGAACATATTTCTACTTCTATTTGACCAATAAAACGTCAGTCGCTCATCTCCATTGGCTGCCCATAACGGCGCTTCTAATTTACATCGTGTGCTATGCCATCGGGCTGTCAACGGTGCCCTACGTGATCATCGGAGAAATGTTCCCGACTAACGTGAAATTGTACGCCTCCTGCGTGGCTCACATTTACACAGGCATATCCATGTTCGCAGTTCAGAAACTCTTTCAGGTAATATTACTTTATATTTGACGCTTCTTATCTTAGAGCTGATTTCACCAATAATTTTTATCGCGATCAAAGTCATATAAAATGAATTTAAGCGTTAAGGGCTTGGTCTAGTAGTGCAAACAAATGCATCCTGTCATCCTATATGTAAATAATACAAATGTACTAAGGGAAAGTTGCTCCACTTAATTTAAAAAAATTAAATCATTCGTATAATTTAATATTCGTAATAAGTACCAAAAATGACAATTTGAAACAATTTTCGTGAAAATTACACCGGGTGATTTTTTTTTATCAGTACACAAAATTTGCGAATACTTTCTATTGATATCTTCAACTTCATGTTTATATAACTGATCAACTTTTACAAAGAAATTTGGACGAAATATAAAAAAAAATAAGCTTTCCATACAAAATGCATAACTCTATACATTTTTTTCGACCTAAGTTTCTTAGTGAAAGTTGTTCAGTTTAACTAATAAAACGGATAAACAAATTTTGTATATAATAAAAAAAATGTAATGTTTGTGTTAAAAAATTATAAAATAGAAAAATACGCAAATGAAAACAAAAGATATTTATTTCTGACTAGCTTCCGCCCGCGACTCCGTCCGCGCGGATGTCAGTCTTCGCGTCTTCTACAGATTTATTATATTATGTATAATATATAGATTTATATTGATAAACCTAATAAATCTTTTGCCAGCATTCTGATGCTTTATCGGTTGCACTGGATTTATCTCTTTTTTTTCAATCGCTTGAATGATATAGGATGGGTCCTTGATGGGCATCGAATGCTGAAGTCTCGAATCAATCAATTCTGACAGTAGGCAATTTATGTAAAATCTTGATAATGGTCCATCATTTTATTTTGCCTAAACGTTACATACTTTTTTATATATTCTATTTTTAACGAATGATTCACTCCAGTCAAAACAGCAAATAAGCAGACTTCTGCTTCTGAAACGTTTAGTTGTCCCTGAATTTGGAAAAAATAGTCATGATTCTTATCTATGACAAAAGTGTTATTGCACGCCTCATAAGCGAAGCGTTGAGGTGGGTACTACTGTCACTTCGCGCAAAACATCTGATTTTTCAAACTTAAAATGTTTTTATGTATACATACATTGCACTTGTAAGATAATACATACACACACATATTAAGAAAAAACACTATTTTTAACATTCATGATATTTTTGATGTCATTTTTGTTATTTAAACTAGTTAAAAAACAGTTTAAAAAAGTTCTGTCTTGGACGTCCGTGTGTCTGTATGTGCGGAGGATTTTCTTGTTATCACGATAGCGACCGAAATACTTTACTAATCGAGTCTTTTTTTTTCTCTTACGCTTGAGTTTGCTCAGGAATATAACCCTTTCATTTTTCAGGGTCTGATTCGATGTGGTTTAATTGTTATTAAATAAACAAAAATAATAATTAATAAATAATTATTAAAAAAAATTATGAGGCGTGCACTTTTGGATTTTCCAAACTATTTTTTTCGCATTGTATTTCAAATATTAAATTTTTTTTAACCGCATCTTCCGCATTCATGTCTTTTGCCGGAATTAGACATTTAACTTCTACTAGTCCCATTTTCCCTTTTTGATATGGGAGTGTATAAAGTAAATTTTTTAGATATTTCTCGTTATACTTTTAAAAAGTTATTATTGTTATTTTGCTCATTAGGTAAAGTAATTTCGATATCAGTTTTAAGTTTTTTGATACCTGCAATAATAACGTCATAATCGCCTGCACATACTTATCGATTACACCCTGTATACAATCCACCATCCACATTCATAATGTTTTCCTGTCCTCCTCTCCTTTACGCTGTTCACCGATACATTTTAAATGAGTAAATCTGCTACCACTGAAGGATGTTTCATTGTGATCAGCAAATTTTCACCACTGTTGTCGATTATTTGTTTTTCATTTTTAATCAGCAATTGGGAATCATCAGTTTTGTTTTTTGCAGATTGGTGATGTACCCTAACAATACGTCGAAAAGGGAAAGCATCAACGAATTATCGTTTTCGTCCTCTTTTTTTATTCTTCGCGTCTCTGTTACTTCTGTTTGTTTAGTTCTCAACACCCACTGAATTTTCTATGTTATTGTGATCTTCCATTACATCTGAGTTTTGATGATGTGATGATAATCCATTCGTTTTAATATTGGTACTTAGAGTTGGTAGACTAAACTAGAAATGGCGGACTAAATTTGTCAGCGCGTCTGTAAGATCAGAATATAAAACCAACATCCTGTATTTAAGTTACAAAATTAATAATCAAACAACATGCCGCTACGTTGAAACTTGAAAATGACTAGAAGAAAAAATTAAAACACCTCGGATCAATTTTGGAGTAAACAAATCATTTTCCCCGTATGGGGATTTCCCCGGATGATCTTGGGAAGTTCAAGTTCTCAATACAAGTTTATATTATATTTCGTATTTCTCAAACGAAAAATAAACATTTTTGGAACTTCAAAAAAATTATATTATAAGAAAATTTATGAGCTTACTTTAGTTTTAAAGAAATATACATCCCTTTACTGACACCCCGTAAAATAAAGAAATTGTTGCTAATCACCTTTGCAATCTATTTGGTTTCATTAACTTTATGTTCGAAGATAATTTTTTTTCTAGTAGTTACACGCGTATTTTTTTCGTTTATTTTCCATATCGAAATCAAATGTTTAAAAATACGAATATTTGCACAAAACTAAGATAAAAATAATCAATTAACAAAAATATTAAATTTAATGAAGTAGAGCAACTTTCACTTCGGTATGAAGGAAAATCGAGCGTAGAGCACACGTCAGAACGCTCCGGCCCAAGGAGCGCGACTAAAGAAATTCGCTAGGATTTTTCCTAACTATTTTAAATATTTTTTTAATATTTAAAGAATTATCAAAATTCAAAAAAAAATTTTTTAAAGGATTAATACTCATTGGTCTTCAACCAACTCGAATAAATTAATGGAAAAATAACTTTTAGCAGTATTTATCAATAGATTTTGTAAAGCAAAAAATGGGAAATTTAATGAATTTATAACGTTCTGATTAAGAAAATCATAAGTTTTTCGGCAATTGTATTCAGCAGTTTTTAATAACGACTATATAAGGATAATAATGCGCTGATCAGATTGTGTAAATTGTAATCGGTTGAAACGTAGTGAGTGCACAAACTTAGCTCGAAATGTCTTTGGGGGAAAGAGACTTATCTTGAAGGCCTGATTAAGGTAACATAAAGTAACTTTATAAATGTGAAAAAATTCACGCGCATTGCGTATATAACACTAATTGATAAACAAGAAAAAAAAATTCAGTTTATCATTTCATTAGCCGGGAAAAAATTGTCAAATAACTTGTTGAAAACGCAATTTTGCTAGACTGCAGCCTTAAATAAAGATCAACGTTTGCAATTTAAATTTAGATGAGTTTTGCTTTTAGAATAATATTTAAACTAGTTTAAAGTTCAGTCAGTGTCAGTGTTGTCTATTAGTGTCATTTTAATTATAATATGAAATTTTGTATTATAGACGTAACAACTGCTTGGTGAGCATATAAATTAGGTAAACGCCCTTGATCATACGGATTGTCTACTTAGTTTTTTTTTTTTAGTTTTTAACTATCACTAAAAACGCGTCATTGCAGTATTTTTCTAAGGTAGAGGAAAACCTTTGATTCATTTCTTATTTGCTGTTTACGATATTTGCAAGTACCGTTGTCATTAACTTACCAAGTTTAATTGTATAAAATAAAGTTATACTGTACAAATGAATAAACTTTTGTTATTCTCTGTCTGGTATATATGTACAATAAAGTATAAATAAATAAATAAATAAATAAACGTAAATTTTAATTTTTTACGTAGTTTTGAAGAAGATTAGTCTCTATTTGGTTATTATATACCCTATTATCCATGTCTTGTGAACTCTGTTTTAATGGTGAAATCGGTTTGTTTTAATTGAGTTTAACTGACACCAAATTGGCCCATAATTTCAGAAATTAGTTATCCAATGTACCTAACAAGGGGATCGTTTAACTATCAGATAATATAATAAAGTCGACAATAATTTTACAATAGAAAATAACCATGCATATTATATTTGAGGGATCATGGATTGATGACGGTATTTGCTCCAATTGCATAACTAATAATGTTATAAAATAAGAATTCAAAATAATTACTAAAATGAATTTTTTTTGTTATATAATATACCTTCAATACGTTAAGCTTTTTGAATATTTTCTTATAATGTTTATCATCCCTGGATTCATCCCTGGACCCTGTCCCATTGAAATTTTTATTTTTTATAACAATTCATTCATATGTACAGCATATTCATCAACCGCAATAATTATAAAAATAAGCTTGATAGCATTTATAAATGTGTATTTCTTCAATTTCAGGTAGTGGATGATGCCTTCGGTATTTACACAGTATTTTGGGGCTTCTCCGCGTTTTCCATACTCGGCCTGTTCTTCATGCTCGCCGTCCTCCCCGAGACCAAGGGGAAATCCTTCGCGTGCATACAAGCCCAGTTACGAAGAGACGTCGCTCGCGACAACGCTAGCAAGCTGATGACTGTCGAGTATTAATTCGAATAAGCGTAAATTAGGGATCAATTGAATCGAAACATAAGATATTAAATACTTAATTTTATTATAGTTTACATACGTAAAATATAAAAACTACAGAATCGTTCAGATAATTAGTCTGTAGAGCGGTATGAGAGGAAGGACAGTGGGTATGAGGAGGGTCGGCGCCCCAGAGAAGGCGACGTAGTCTTCGGGGTCGTAGTCTTGCGGTAATCCTCTCGTGGAGACGACGCTAGAGTAAAGGCGCGCCGAATCCTTAGCCGTCCTCGTTTTATTCGGGCTCTTGAAGTCAACCAAGTAAAGACCGAAGCGGGACCTGCAAATGCATTTAAAAACATGACGAGTGAAATTATATCATGATTTGACTGACACGGAGTTTTATTTATCTCTTTATCGATAACTGACCTATTTTCGGCTGTCTGAGTTGGCCTAATCAATACAGATAAAAATAGTAATACGTTTTAGACGTTATATTGTATCGAATAATAATATTATGTTATTTTAAGGTATATTGTATTATTACAATAGCTGTTGTGTTTGTATACAAATAAACTTTGTATTACAACGTTATGAATTACTTTGCTTTTTTTTAAGTACTTTCCATTTTATTATTAGAACTTTTTCCTGAACTACATTTTGATAATTATATAAATTTTGTTTAAGTACATTAAAATACAAATCTGTACATAACATTAACTAAACTTATATATATTTCCTAGTCATACATAAAGTGAAGGCGGAAGGCCTTTTGTTATGAATTTCTGTAAAATATCTGTGGAACGGCATTTTAAATTTATAAAATAATTTTATGCATATTATAAAATCAATCATATTACACTACATTATTAAAGTGTTTAACCAAATTCCGCCAACAAATAATATAGAGGAATTTCAATTTAAAATGTAAATGTATTATATTAAGACTGGAATTACAGTTCCTTGACTCAATATAATAGCTAATAACGGTCATTACTTGCATTTCGATACAATAAGCAAGACTATATTGAATTGAGGGAATGTTGTTTGTGTATTACGTGACATTCCAACAATAAATGTAACTATGAAGCTAATAAGTAATAACTGAACACGCAATGTAGTTATTTTTTATTTATTTCGTATAACTTGAATGTAAAAAAGTACCTAGGAATTGAATACGCTTACAATTTTCAACTAGTATTTCAGTTCAGCATAAGTCAGAAAAAATAGAACACCGAAAATGCCCCCGAAACCATTATTGAAATGTCCTAAAATTCTTCGACTAGAGTATGCTAATTATAATAATATTCGGAAAATGTATTCTACGATTTTCAACTATTCTAAAATGATGACACCGTAAGTACATGCTAACTTATAACCAAGGGCTTTGTTTTATAGTACAAAAATATAGAATTTTGTAAATGTGACGCGTATCTTTAAAAAAAGTTTGTTGTCTGTAAAGTCGGTTTACTGACGATAGTTGAACGTGACAACGTCCGATTGTGTTTCTTTGTCGCTCGTTCCGCGCTCTCGCTTGCACTACAAGCCTTACATGGAACGCCTCAGAGCGAGGTAACGCCGCATGAGTCATAATAATTTAAAAGAACATACAATACAAGTAAGTACCTACAAATATTATGTAGATAGAAGTAAGACATTCATAGATTTTAAATGTTACATAATAATGTAACATTTAAAATCTATGAATGTCTTAATTAATAACAAAATAAAATATTTGAGAGCACAACATAATATATAACAGGTGCCACAATATGATATGTACATTGTACAATATAATGGCGCTAATGTAGTTAGGAAGTATCACGTTCTACCGTGAGATACCATGCCCTTCCGCGCTC
This sequence comes from Colias eurytheme, assembly GCF_061535395.1. NCBI lineage: Eukaryota > Metazoa > Arthropoda > Insecta > Lepidoptera > Pieridae > Colias > Colias eurytheme. The sequence goes on from NC_142985.1 coordinate 5,525,872, forward strand.
TTCCATATTACACCCAATAAAAAGAACATTATACTATTAAATACTCACACAAAACCATCATCCCACTCCCAGTTATCCATCAGACTCCAAGCGAAGTATCCTTGCACGTTACTCTTGTCTTCATGAATCGCATGTAACAGGGCATTCAAATAATGACAGTAATATGTGACTCGGGCCTTATCATCTGTACCGCTATAGTCGGCGTAACCGTTCTCAGTGACAATGATCGGGATGTTGTTATATGTTTTAGTGATCCAGGCTAGGAGACGACGGAAGCCGAAGGGTACGACCTGTAAGTGAAGGGCGTTTGAGTTTTGAAGTAATTCAAATTATCTGGTTGAAAGGTTCTGGCGTAGAGGACCAGCCCCCCTAGTCAAGTGGCTTTCTGTTAGCGTAGCGTTCAATAGAATAGACTACGAATGTATGAGATTGACGTAGGCTGTAGATAAACGTATCTACAGGTTACGTCAATCTCATACATTCGTAGTCTATTCTATTGAACGCTACGCTAACAGAAAGCCACTTGACTAGGGGGGCAGGAGGTTATAGCCAATAGCAACGCGTATGGTCTGCTATTAAATTTAATTAAATCTAACAAAAAATAAATTTGAGCATGATAAGTAATCAAGTTATAGAGAATGAGAGTTTTAAATCGATCGGATAATTGCATTGCCTAATTTCCTTGTATTGCAATATGATAAAAAAATATCAATTAAACGTTAAATAATTAACGATCGAATCGAAAAGTAAATGAAATTTCAATATTAATTGAACTATAAAATTACTTTCAAATTCCTATACATTTTATTGCTCAATAAAAACCTATAAACCTAATTCTCTACTTAAATCAATCTGATAATGTTCTTACAGAAACAGACATTAATAATAAATTAAGGCTATTATATTGTAGGTACTGAATATAAGATATTTTGGTAACAAAGAAAAACAACGACTACCTGTTCCAAGAAACCTCAATGATTCGGCCGAATGTTTGATAAAAAATAAAACCGGCCAAGTGCGAGTCGGGCTCGCGCACAAAGGGTTCCGTAGCAGCAAATATAATAAATTACAGTTAAATCAACCTATCTCAAAAACTATAAGAGATACTTTGATCAAACCAAAAATCGTTGAAAGAGTTAATTAGCATGCATCACCTCTATTTTTTTTAGAATTTTATACCCCGTAGTTATAAAAATAGAGGGGGGGGGACATACTTTTTACGACTTTGAGAGCTGATATCTCAAAAACCGTTCACTTTAAGAAAAATGTTTTTTAGAAAACTTTATATCATTTTAAAAGACCTTTCCATTGATACCCCACACGGGTATGTACATCGAAAAAAAAAATTTCATCCCTCAGTTACATGTATGGGGGGCCCCACCCCCAATTCTTTTTTTTACTATTTAGTGTCATATTTTTGTAGCGGTTCATACAACACATATTCCCATCAAATTTCATCACTGTAGTACTTATAGTTTCCGAGTAAATCGGCTGTGACAGACGGACAGACGGACAGACGGACAGACGGACATGACGAAACTATAAGGGTTCCGTTTTTGCCATTTTGGCTACGGAACCCTAATATATGATATACGCGCAAACATCAAATTAAAAAGATTATTAAAAATATGTAGGATAACAAGCTTGATCTAAAATATTATGTCCTTTAATCTGAAGTGAATTCTACGCAATTTTCCCATATTCAGCATGCATGATTCAGATGTGGTTTACCCGAGGCCCGGACAGTAGGAATAATTGCAGTAAAGATTTATGCAAAAAGTTATTAGCGACACCACACATGTAATTACCCACAATCCTATTGCAGTAAAATATGAATAATAATTATAGGTTTTAATTTATATGGAATTAAGTAGGTGACAATTGGAGCTGTGTAGAGTGGAATGAACAAATGTAACATACCTGGTATTTTTTAAAGTTATAACTACCCCAAAAGATTTCTGTTTTAAAGTATTTTTTTTTAAATATACGTATCAATTATAATCTACATATACAATTATATGTGTAAGTAATATGTATAATTTAATATTTATTTGTGAACCTCACCTTCAACCAACTTGACGACGACATTGACGGCCAGTTCGGGTCTTGCACTCGAACTATACCAACGTCATTCTCATGAGATGGGATTTGTCCCACCTCTTCATCCGCCATACTCAATAGGTATGTAGTATAATGATTGAGTCCGAAGAAATCAGCTGTTCCCTTTATAAATTCCACTTCTTCAGGTGTGAATTTTGGTAACCGGGAGCGAGAATAATTTTGTTGTCGGCTCTTCTCGTCTACTAATTTAATTAATTCTGGAGGGTAATTGCCTTCACTCGAGTATATTGGATGCGCGTACCAACCCAACTGTATAAAGGTTATTGATATAAATATAATGGACCATTTTTTCGTAAAATGTACTCAACTGAATTTTATCAAGACATTCATTATGCTTGTTTAAATTATAGAATATATAGAAAAATACATTCTTACGTGAGTTCTCAGATATAATTCAGCCGCTTTAATATCACTGGTAGAATTCGTTTTCGGTTCAGCCCAGTTAGAATCTAGGGACATTCCAATCTTGCCTAAAACATATAAATAAAGATATTATTGATCCATATAATAACATTGTATAAAGTCATATATTGTCTACTTATTGCTATTTTTATTGGTTTGTTATTATCATTGTCAATGACTGCATGCCATGCGGTGTCAAACCAGTTTGTAGATAAAGCGGAAATGTTTTACCCGACAACATATACAGATATGTATCTATTTATGAATTCTTACCTCCGTATACAGGCCGGTACTGTCTGTTGAACAAGTGGTATACGCTGGCATGAGCTTTCAAAAGATTGTGCGTACATAGATACTCAGCAATGCCATGTCTGTTGATCGCTGGTGCCCTGTATGTCCCACCGTAACCTTCTAAACAAGTCTGCATCGGCTCATTGAAAGTCACCCAGTATTTAACCTTATCAGCGAAGTTCTCAAACAAAACATTAGCGTAGTCCGTGTAATAATCGACTATGTGTGCGTTTGTCCACCCTCCGATATCTTGGAGCCTCTGCGGGAGATCCCAATGGTATATCGTTACCATCGGGGTAATTTTATACTTCTCGAGTTCATTTATAAGATTACGGTAATACTGAATGCCGAGGTTGTTCACACCGTTCGCTAGACCGTTGGGCAATATCCTGGGCCAAGAAATAGAGAAACGATAAATGTCAACGCCCAGTTCATGGATCATCTCTGCGTCACGTTTGTATAAGTGGTAGGAATCAGCGGCGACGGCAGGAGTGGACCCATCTCTTACAAAGCTTCGATTTGTCTTGACTAAATGGTCCCATATACTTTCAGTCTTACCTAAACAAACAAATAAAATAGCGTAAAAATAATAGTGGTTGTATAAAATCCGGTATAGGAACTAGTAGAGCCACAAGTAGAGCACACTGCATGACGTCCATACTTAAATGCCATGCAAAGAACTCTAAATTATTAATTTGAATACATATTATATTTTTAAGAATGTATTATGATCTTAATCCACGTCATATTTGTAATAATATTTCGCCTGAACTAATTTGCATAATAGATCTATGTCATAGCAAAAGCAAAATACCAATTGTGAACCGAATACCTTTACCTTCCTTTCTTACATATCGCATATTTTTACAAGGATAGACTACTGGAGCAATTTAAATCAAGTACTCAGGCATCTGCCTGAGTACTTTGCGAACTAAGTCGCGGGTAAAACTTGTTTCTTTTACATTGACATTTAAGAAAAACCCCCGGGAACCTTTGCAATCACTAATGTGAATAATTTGTGGTTACTGGATTACTTACAGGTTATTTTTTTATCACCGACATAATATGAATATTTATATTCGAAATGAACTTCGTATCACCTGCATTTATATATTCGCGAAAAATATATTCCGTTATTTACAGATACTTGGGTGATACTGTGGTGATACGAAGAAATTATGTTTCTCACCTTTCAAACTTAATTTACGAAAATTTGAAGACCAAAAAAGCTAAATCGTTCTAGCCATTGTAATTGGTTGATTTATTTATTTATCTTCTAGATTATAATTAGAAAAAAAAGAAATAGAAAACAGCAAATAAATAAAATTACCATCTTCATCCCAAGCACCCTCTATTTGTATGGCAGCTGTGGAAACCCCGAAGACGAAATTTTTCGGAAAAGTATAGTTTGATTTCGGTCCACCCGAAAAATTTACCGCCTCACTATAACTGAAACAAAAGGAAGCAAATTAAATCGCAAAAATTACAAGAATAAAAATTAATTTTATTTTGTAAATGTACATTTTTTAATTAAATACCAATGTTCAGTGTCGTCACCACTAACTTCCCGTCCGATTAGGGCCCTTCTGGCCTCCTCCACTCAAGCGACAGCTCAAGCCGAGGTTCGTGGTCCCCGTCAAGGGGGGACGCCCTTGTGCATGTCGCTACCAGGGTGAACCTTCAGTTCACCCCCGCGTCCGCGTTAAAATGTAGAAGCCCTTCTGGCTAACATTGAGAGACACCACACAAAAAAAAAAAAAAAAAAAACCACTAACTTTTGAATTTTAAATTTTTTTTACTCGTAAAAATTTTACTTGGATATCCAAATCTAAATTTGTATACAAATTTTGTGAGTTTCAATAATTTATTTTTATATGAAAACTTCAATAAATGAAACAAAAGATTTGCTATGTACTAATCTTATATATACAAATTAATCGCAAAATGTGTTGGTAAGCGCATAACTCGAGAACGGCTGAACCGATTTCGATAATTCTTTTTTTTATTATATTCCTTGAAGTACGAGGATGGTTCTTATGTAGAGAAAACGTAAACATGTACCACGGGCGAAGCCGGGGCGGACCGCTAGTCTTATATATAAAAATGAATCGCAAAATGTGTTGGTAAGCGCATAACTCGAGAACGGCTGAACCGATTTCGATAATTCTTTTTTTATTATATTCCTTGAAGTACGAGGATGGTTTTTATGTAGAAAAAACGTAAACATGTACCACGGGCGAAGCCGGGGCGGACCGCTAGTCTTATATATAAAAATGAATCGCAAAATGTGTTGGTAAGCGCATAACTCGAGAACGGCTGAACTGATTTCGATAATTCTTTTTCTATTATATTCCTTGAAGTACGAGGATGGTTTTTATGTAGAGAAAACGTAAATATGTACCACGGTCCACGGGCGAAGCCGGGGCGGACCGCTAGTAAATAATACATATAAGATATTATAGGTAGATATAATAATATTATAAATATAGTACAACAGATTTTCAAGCTGTTGAATGTAAGTAACAGTTAAGATGATCATAAATTACAAAATGTTTTTTTGGTTAATTAACTTTATCCTGTATAATTCCACAGCAGAAAAGAATTAACAACGTCAAATAAGAAATAACAAAAGCTTTATTTTTATACAACAATTATTATCACGTCATTAGATTTTAAATTCACTTTTTCATTAAATTTTGTTTATCTTATCTTAATATATATAAATCTCGTGTTTGTCGGTTTAGGAGTCCATTGAGGACTCCTAAACCACTTAACCGATTATAATAAAATTCGCACACCATGTGCAGTTCGATCCAACTTGAGAGATAGGATAGTTTAAACATGAAGGTACCACGAGCGAAGCCGGGGAGGACCGCTAGTAATATATATAAATCTCGTGTCACAATGTTTGTCCTCAATGGACTCCTAAACTAAACCACTTAACCGATTATAATAAAATTCGCACACCATGTCTAGTTCGAATTTCGATCCAACTTGAGAGATAGGATAGTTTAAACATGTAGGTACCACGGGCGAAGCCGGGGCGGACCGCTAGTACTTTATATGTTTATATCTTTACATATACAATACATTTTTATAAACACAACATAAATAAGGCATGGAAGCAAAAAATATGTCCTACAATGATGAGGATATCAATTAACTATTGAATTCTTGACATAGACATTTCACGGTCTCATATTGTTTAATGTTTATGTCCTTGACTTACGAGTTTTAACATGTATGTTAGCATGTAAATAAAAAATTGTCATACCTGCTTATTTTTTATTCACATTTGACACGTATTTACAATTCAATTTTATTTGAAACTTTCGGCTCGCCTGTTCCACCTAGGTAGATTAGGTACTTAATATTTAAAAAATATATATTATCCTAATCCCAACGAGGATAAATCAAACTAACAATTTATTTTTTTTTATTTAAATCCGTGCAGCCGTTCTTGAGTAATAAGTTAATTAACACTACTTTCTTTTATAAGTAGGTATATGTATAAATATTTAACAATTTATGCACACTTATAAAAAACATATTAATTATAAAAGATAATCGAAATGCAATTAATTTATTTATATATTACTAGCTTTCCGCCCTCGGCTTCGCCCGCTTTGTCTAAAACCGAATAATATCAAATTTTATATTGTAATACTGTGATAATGTACTGAAACTTTCCTCTTGGATCACTCTATTTATTAAGAAACGCATCAAAATCCGTTGCGTAATTGGTTTTAAGTTTATTTAGGTAAAAGTTCTATTAAATAACAAGCTTTAAATTGTTATTTGCTTTGAAGATTTTCAACCATTTCCATAACATTTCCAACCATATTAATGAATTCTATAAAAACAACTTTTCATTTAAAAATGTTCATTTTTTTTTATTTGAAAGATAACGACAGTGTCATCATGTCCTCGAATTGTTTTCGCGTTTTTAAAAGAATATTGATACAAGTGAATCTAAAAAATTACTTTATGTGTAAATACTAATTGTTCGTTATTCGTAATGAAAATAATGAATATTAGAGTTTATAATATGGGAGTTAAAAATTCTATAAGTATCAACCAGGTATCCAAGACATACTGAAGTCTGAAATAACATTATTGTATATTCAAATCAATATGAAAAAATATTGAAAATACGTGTACGTGAATATAAATGAGAGTAAATATGTTTTGTGTTTCCTTTGTACCTTTATTATCGAAGTAATTGCAAAAGCACAATTTAAACGGAGATTATCATTTACGATACCATCGTATGATCAAATGATAGCATAGATAATTTAAGGCTAAATATAACAGATCGTGTTATAAGTAACATTCATAGGGAAATCCTTCGACTGTCACCTGAACATTTACGGAAAAGCAAACTCACAGACCATAAGGTTAACGTAATACAAACACACGCAAATAAATAACGGCTTTCTATTAAAACATGATAAGGATAAAAGTTGCTTGCTCAACAGTGGCCTTAGTTGCTATAAACTTTATTGCACCTTGCTCTCGTGATCAATTTAAAACCTTTTGCCATTGACACACGAATAAATTAACTGCGTTTTTATAATTATTGCATTTTTACTTTTATCTCTATTGCTCTACATTTTATTGTGTTTCGTATAATAAAAGCATTATACAGTCAATTGAACTTGCATTAAAACGTTTTAGTAACAAGCAATGGCTTTGCTCTAAAGAGACCTGCAATAAAAATATAATAAACAATGCAACATAAAACAAGTCGCTAAATAGTAAATACTGTTTAATCCTTAAGATAACGTTTGTTTGCACTTAAACGATATTCAAATAATATTTCGCATACAATTTCAGGTGCATTGAATTTAAAGTAATATAACTGTTTGGGAACCTACTATATTTTGTTTTAGCAAACGGTGTAGTTTTATGTATTCTGTGGTGGTAATTATTCTTTATCTATACCTATAAAACACTAATATTTCCCAAGACTCAACACACGCAAAATTTTTCAATACACAGTCAAAATTATAGATATTTCAAAGTTTATGTGATACTAAATAACAGTTTTTTAAATAGTTTACTGACTTATAAATTATTCTTTTGTATATGTTAACACGTATATAGCCTTCGATTCAAGGGTGTGACGAAAATCATATTTGATCAATTGTGACTGTCCTTATTGTTAAAACTTATTTTTTTAAACTATATAATACTACTATATAACAATGAATTCACTAGATAAAAGTACATAACTATTACAAACTACAAAGCTTATTAAAATTAAAAGGTCACTGACTTCTAGCTTAAACTCAGATTTGTTCTACTTCAGCCTCTATAAATTAGGTCCCCCTCCGTATTTGTCGATTTATGTAGTACCCTTTCCCTATCTACTTTGAATAGGTAAAAAATTACTCGTCCCATAGAGTAAATTGATGACCTATTTGCAAGGACTTCAGAACTTTTTATCTAACTATATCATATTTTATAATTAATTTCTCTAGTAATATTATTTAGGGCCGATTTTTCAACCCCTGGTTAAAACTTACCCGTCCAATAAAGTATTACACGATAATATTAAAATGTCTCTTGTAAACTGTCAATTGCATGCAATATAATAATAGGTAGATTTTGAAATGTTGTGTAGTTTAATACGTTATTCGACGAATAAGTGTTAACCGAGGATTGAAAAATCAGCCCTTAGACTACCTATATATGTTTGATTTGAAACATATCCTATCTATTAATTTATCAAAATATTGAATACCTACGTTTAACATCAATGCAATAGTTTCATTTGAACACCATTTGAATGGCATGAATTACATGAATGGAAGTTAGTTATGGTAGTTACTCTTTCGCGCCAAAACGACTGAACGTATTTTGATGGTACTTGGCAGTGCTGTAACTATCAGCAATTCTTGCTTTTGCCCGTGGTACAGCTATTACACAATAACATTTAAGTGCGTGATTCTATAAACCTGAAATTATAGTACTTATAATTGTAATGTAATTTGTGCCGTTATTACAAAATAAACAATATGAACTTCAGGTTTTCCTAGGTAAACTGGCTGTGTATACCTAAAATTATTATTTTCAGGCGCAAAGAAAAATTGTTAACGATATTTACATTGAAATACAGATGCATAATAATATAAAGAAATAGCTATGCCGCGCGGTTTCACCCGCATTGCTCCGTTCCTGTTGGTCTTAGCGTGATGATATATAGCCTATAGCCTTTCTCGATAAATGGGCTATCTAACACCGAAAGAATTTTTCAAATCGGACCAGTAGTTCCTGAGATTAGCGCGTACAAACAAACTCTTCAGCTTTGTAATATTAGTAAACCATGTCTGCTGCTCGTATTGTTCAATAGAAAGAAATGCATATAATTAATACTAAAACCGATTAAACCTAATATCATGTAAGATACTTGTTGTTATTATGTTGTTATTATGTTGCAAATATGTAGTAGGTAACAATTAAGTAGTTATACTTATAGCTATAAGGTAAAACTTTGTTGAATTTTTTATCTACATTGTAATACATTATTGTAACTAGATATTTTTTCATCTTTTCATCTTTAGTTTTGAAATAAATGTTACCAAATATTTGTATATCTCTAAGATAATATTATCCTATAAACTTATCTCAAGTTTTACTTACATGTAAAAAAATATCTTATATTCTCAAATGTTTTACCTGATGAGAGTAGTTAGGTATTAAAATTTGAAACATACAAAAAATGCGGGGCAATTCATTAATAATTCAGTTTTTAATTAGTTGCAGAAACAACATTGTGTTCTTAATAGCTCGTTAAATACGTGATAACTTACCAAATATTGTTTAAAACAGCAACAAATAAAATAAACTTAATCATTTTAAATAATAACACTTTTACGATAAATAATAAATTTCTGTATAAAATATCACTTTAAATATCACACTTATTTTATAAATTATGTTGAGTGCATTGCTACGAATACTAGTTTAGATTTGTTCAAAATGCAGTGACGGTATTCTGAAGGCTGGCAAGGAAGCGTGCAATACGCACACCTAACGAACGCGCACTGCACGTTCAAATATTACTTCGGTGTGGTATCGGTGCAACTCATTCCGCAGACACACTGCAGGATTGAGAGCAATCCTTGCTATATAATCATTACGTCTCGCTGCCAGCTCAATGGCAGATAACCAAATTGAATCTTAGTTGATACCTACGTAGGTACCTATACGCGCAGCAAAGGTGCAACGTTCATATAGATATCCTATCAATTGGTGCATTTTTAAAACCTATTTCCACAATATTTCGCTATAATCATTTTGATATAATTATGAGGAAAATATTTGACAATCAGATTAACACTATGACAAGTTTAAGTTTATGTATCTAAGGATTTAGATACAGAAACTTCATCAGAGCTGAAAATTGAAATGCATACGAAAAATGTTGACACAGTTTTTTTCAAGGTACATAATAATATTTTCGTTGATAATATGTATTATATATATTATATTATGATATCATCGTAGATATAAATAAAAAGACACCAAATTTATTACTGGTCTTTTTTCTATAATTGCTCGTGAATTTTAATTATCTTAAATGTAAAAAAATAGTCAGTGTATAACAAAAGTAATTATACTGTAACTCATTTCGTTAACTTATCAAACACAGAAAGGATGTAGAAGATTACTTAATATATTTAAATTGTTCATCAAATAATTATTTTAACGCATTTAAATTTATGAACAATTCATTTTTATTTTAATAGATATTATTTGCATCTGAGAGATGAATATCGGAATAAAAATCGTAAATTAAAATTATATAAATAAACATCGTCTAAGTCCTAAGATATCGTAGACTCTTAGACAAAATTATTTGAATGTAGGTAATCCGTATCGCATTGTTTAGTTAGATTCCAATAAAGAGGACGATTTTAAACCACACATGTATGAACTTTTTTTGCATGATCTTTGGATATGAACAGGTTCTCATAACCTTTTTTTACCTCAAACAAATACAAAATAAAATTGATATACGAGAAAAGGTCAATCAAAATATTATTACCTATTAAATACTATAAAAACATGGGCCACCTATGAGTCTACGACAATAAATAAAATACGTGTGGCACTCGGGGACTGCTGCGATAAAGCTATTTATTCCTCTGAGTATTGCATGCTATGCCTTCAAGCCACACCTCCGTGCCCGTCGGAGTGGGGAGCGTGAGGTTTTTTCGTTACGGAATTTCTCGATTCGGTCCCCGCGCTCAAGGCCCGCGATAGAAGCTATTATAGCATAAAAACTCGGAGTTATAAAAACTGAAGAGTAATAGTTTTTCTTTTCCCTTTCCTATAAATTCAGTCGATTTATCTAAGCACGAGGCACGGCACACGTGCTGATTGTAGGTGCAAGGCTTCGTCGCGGATACATACTTACCTACGTAGTATCCGCACTTATCCGCAGGTCGTTTAAGGACATCGATTAAATAATTAAAATTAATTGGAAGGATCTACGTCAAATGTAGCTTTGCCTCTCTGCTTCATAAATTCGATGCATTCATGTACCCACACTTTTAAATCTATGTTTACATCCTTTATAGGTAGTCAAGTTTACGAAACACGTGACTATGTTATGTGGGTTTTATTAATACAAAAAGCAAAGGTACTTTTTATTCGCGCGTCACCTCACCGTTCAATCACCCTTTATTTCAATGGTATTTAAGTCAAATAATCTTCCAATCTATTCACATTTTAAGCAAGTATAGAGGTCAATCAACAAGGAAATCAAGACAGAAAGTCTGTGACCTTTTTGTTGGAAAAATAACTTTGAAATTATTTTAATAGTTCACCCACTTCCATGTAGTTACGTAGGTACTCAACAAAATTTAATTTACATGCCTTCTATCATTCACTGATACAATCGAATATAACAATAATTTGGAAAATCCAAAAGTGCACGCCTCGTAATTTTTTTTTAATAATTATTTATTAATTATTATTTTTGTTTATTTAATAACAATTAAACCACATCGAATCAGACCCTGAAAAATGAAAGGGTTCTATTCCTGAGCATACCTACTCAAGCGTAAGAGAAAAAAAAAGACTCGATTAGTAAAGTATTTCGGTCGCTATCGTGTTAACAAGAAAAAGGATCCGCACATAGAGACACACGGACGTCCAAGACAGAACTTTTTTAAACTGTTTTTTAACTAGTTTAAATAACAAAAATGACATCAAAAATATCATGAACGTTAAAAATAGTGTTTTTTCTTAATATGTGTGTGTATGTATTATCTTACAAGTGCAATGTATGATACATAAAGACATTTTAAGTTTGAAAAATCAGATGTTTTGCGCGAAGTGACAGTAGTACCCACCACAACGCTTCGCTTATGAGGCGTGCAATAATTATAAAGATTATAGAATTATTAATCTACTAAAATTCATTGCAATTCGGGTTTACTTGCTCTTGGACCTTAGGCAATATCAAAGAAAATGCAATCATTTCAATAATGTAATTTCCTATTAATTTTTACATTTAATTCACATGCCTGAATTTTCCTTGTGGCTTTTACACATGGGATGAAGTGTTAAAAGTACATAGAGAAATAATTATTAATTTTGTTAGAATATCCTCAACTAATTCATAATAAATATGTTATCACTGTATGACGTATAATTTTCAGATATAAAGAACTTCATACATACAATAACACGTCATTTTAAAACTCTCAGAACAAGAGTAGGTAATTTTAATAAAAATCTATCAAATTGTTAACAAACATAACTAGTTTGTTTATTAATCTACTCCTAATTCCGATGCAATATATTAATATTATTGCATAATGCAAAAACAGCATCCGAGCAGTTTAAACGAAGGAATGCATTTAATCTATGTATTTTTATTTACCGTAACGGTTACCTTGACATACAATACAGATATTTACATTGAACAAAAAAATAATAGCGTTGTCAACATGATTTATTTGTAACCAACAGATCATAACGAAATAATAAAAAAATAAGAAACTCAACTAAACCAAAATCAATGAATCAGAGTACCTACGGTAATCTATAATATAATACATACATACATACATTATATACACCAATATATAAAACAAAGTCGCTTTCTCTGTCCCTATGTCCCTATGTATGCTTAAATCTAGGGATGTAACGATACCGATACCGATACCGATATATCGGTATCTCCGATAATAAATCAACCGATACCGATATTTTTTTATTAAATTCTTTCTTTTCTTTTATGTTTTTGCATTGTATTCATTCATATTGTTTTATTTCTGTTTCTGTAATAGTGTTAAGGAAGAGCGGAACCTCCTGGCACAAGCATTTTATTTGCTTACTAGGAGTGCTCCAATCACAAATTTGTTTATGTAAAGGAAAGAAATAAATAATTTTGAATATTTTTAATTTTTAACGTGATAACGTTTTTAAAATCGTTTTAGTCGGGTGACATGTTCATAAACTTGTGTCACACCAAAACCTCACGAGCGCGATCGCAGGTATAACGAGAGAGAGACGGACCGATCTCCCGTTTCATCTCGAGCGCTGCCACTGCATTATGTTATCACGTAAACATCTCGATCGTAAACCTACTTTACAAACAACCAATTTTTTTGATATTAAATAATTCAAAAACCCGCGCCCAATGAACGATGCGGGAGGCCGCCTGCGCGTGCGCACTTTGTTTTCTGAAAAAACTCTACCAATAGTAAACTTTTATTAGGTACTGATTGTATGTGTATTACTTAAAGTTTAACTGACTTCGTAAAATAATAATACTAAAATAAATGGTTTTGTTGTTTTTTGATTTGGCATTTTTATTTAAAAGAATACGATTAACAGTTGTCTCTGTTAAATGTTGGTAACTTTTTATGCATAATTCACTATTTATTTTTCTACCAAGCCTTCGATATCGGTATCGGTATCGGTATCGCCGATACATTACTACAAATATCGGTATCGGTATCGTATCGGCAAAATCATGTATCGTTACATCCCTACTTAAATCTTTAAAACTACGCAACGGATTTTGATGCGGTTTTTTTTAATAGGATAAAGTGATTCAAGAGGAAGGTTTTAGTTTATAATTTATTATGTTTTAGATAAAGCGGGCGAAGCCGCGGGCGGAAAGCTAGTTGTTTTATAATGAAAATCTGTAACAAATATGACGTAAGGAAAAGTCATTGAGCTACTATTATAATTTATAGGCCGGAAGATACTGACACAAAATTTCGGGTCATTTGTAACAGGATGGCGGTTCTACAGGGGTCTGAAAAAGAAAAATGATGGTCAGAACGTTGGTACCGGCGGCTTGTCGCGTGGTCCGTTAGTCGAACTCGTCGCAAATCCTTTACAGCTGTCCCCCCTAGTCAAGTGGCTTTCTGTTAGCGTAGCGTTCAATAGAATAGACTACGAATGTATGAGATTGACGTAAGCTGTAGATACGTCTTCAGCTAAGTTCATCTTATTGTATATCACATGAGACAATCTACAACAAAATGCACTATAATTAGGTACAAAATTTTATAGAACGAATACGAGGTGGAAGTTAATAAAAGGAAATAAAGCATTGGCTGTTGATACCAAGCTAGTTTAAATTTAAAATATGCACCTCGACTAATTCATTGTCGTGAGTTCCGCATGTAAATAATTATTATCTATAGAATCATTAAAACTAAGCATAAAATCACAGTCAATCAATCATTATTAATGTTTAAGATTCTGCATATTATTAAATAGTACTTACCTTTGAAGTACGTACGAAGTTAATGCAAACGTATTTTGCGTGATTTAAAAAATAACCAGATTTAAAATTATTTTTCTAAATTATTAACACTTGTATTTTCCAAAGAAGATAATTTCCGTGAATGTTCGTTTTATATTCTAAGGTGACAAGTACGCATATCCTATCCGTACTCATACTGAGACTTTCCACTTGGAAAACCCTGAAAACAAAATACCCAAGCTTGAGTTGTAATAAAGCTCATAAAAAGAGCATGCAGTAAAAATTATTATTATTATTTCGCACTAGGTAATATGTAGTTTTAAAGACACCTTATGAAATTATGAAATGATTACCTTAGTAAACGAGTCTCGTCATTATCTTTTTGTGTTTTTACCATAAAATATAATAAGAGAATATTTATGTCTTCTTGCGTTCAAATATGCGTTCAAATATTCTTAACTACAAAAAAAATAATGGGACCACGAATGCATCCGGTGATTTCAAATAAATAAAGAATTGCGAAGCACAGATACAGTCGAATTGAGTATCTGCGGCTGATAAAGTGTACTTATTCAAACTTAGATTAACCTCGTATGTCAACGCTAAGTTAACCCTTTAGGCTAAAACAGAAGCGTAGCGTGCCTTGGCGGGGCCCCGTATAAAAATTTGTTTGGGGGCCCTTAGGAAAGGTTTAAAGATTTCTCACAAAAGAAAAAAAAATGTTTGCATAAAATTAAAAGAAATATTTATTCATCATAATTATCTATCTGTATTCCAAAATTTTTACAAACAATTCAAATTAAATATACACACAGGAGGCCAGAAAATTGCTTTTTTTTACTTTTATCATTTCTGAAAAAAAAATTGGGTAGTTTTTAGTAATTTTTGCTTACGCACGTTGGGGGACCCCTTGGCGCGGGGGCCCCGTATAATTGATACGGCAGATACGGCGGTAGCTACGCGCCTGGGCTAAAACGACATTAACCTTAAGAAAAATAGGAAGTAATGCTAAGCGAAGGTCAATTATCAATTTCTTCATAAGTCATTTGCTACCTACCTAAAACATGTTCTCTTATACCTAACGCCAATAATACATTCTATCATAGTACCTAGACACATACTGTATCAATGGAACCGATTTATGAGAATTTTATATCTGGATTCGGAGTAGGATATCTTGTAAAAACAATGTGCATGGTTCAGTAAAGATCGAACAGCCCAGATAGTATTCGAAATTGGGAAAAAGACGTGATAGAGAAGCCTGATTGTTGTAAGCTGAACCTTCTCATGCTCGCTGGTCAACATACAGACTACTTAAGTTTAGAGCGTTAGTATCTACCTACCTAGAAGGAATATCGAGTACCATCCAGAGTTTTTTTTTAATTAGAAATCTAGAAAGTATTTAATGGAAACGGTCACTAGCTGTGGTCACTAGTGTGATAGTGTCGGCATCTGCCAAAATCCATTCGCAAGTTTTTACCTCAGGCGCACATAATATAAAGAGCAATGCTCTTAGAATATAAAAAAAAGTTAAAATAACACACATACATGCATATTATATAATACCACAGACTAATAATAATATACTTCGACAATAATACTAAAGGCTCCCTAACAATTCTTCGGAACTCACAGATAGGTATTAACTACCTTATGACCTCCAACATTGTCTTAGCTTCCGCCCTTCACTTTTACACACCAATGTTTTAAACTGAATTTTTTAAAACGTAGTTATGAATAATTAATATATAGCCTATTGAGAATAAAAAAAATTGTCTACTTAAATATTTAATTGTAACACTTACGTGTAAACCTCATTACTCCTATAAAAATATAGTTCTGCCTTGACGCTTTAAATTTGTAGGTATTTATTATGTTACATTTAGGTTGTAATTAAAAATTCTATTACAATTTATTTGTCCATTGCAATGTTTCATTTTTTAAGTCTTCGCGTTCATTACTTAGCCTTACTTAACTTCAAGTTTGTGTGATCACCAGACACCACCCTAATCCCATAGTCATCAAGTAATCAATCAATCATCAAGTATAATTGACAATTATTTTATTGATACGGTGGTGACTATATAAATAATATTCATTTTTTTGAAGCAAAAAAAATGTTATTGTTTTGTAAGTAACAGAAAAATATTGTAGGTAATGTTATTTCATTTTCATGAGTAAAACACTAGATTCGCGACTTTCGATTTAAGTCGCATTAACCAAATCAATGACAATATATAAATAACTTTAAAAAACTACAATTTCATCAATGTTTTTAGAATATCTTTTTCAATTGTAAAGTTTATTTACCAGTAAAATTTTGTCTAGAGCACCATCGCTGTCCATATCTTTTCTTTTTTTTCTGTTTTTCTAATGATTTTCTTCGTTTGAATGAACCATTCAGCACCATAGCTTTTTTCACTTCGGAATTGGGTAGTGAAAGATTATTTTTTTGAAGTTATACTTCTTTTGGCGCGATGGAATTTTTTTAACAGCATGAAGTTAGTTCTAGGTGGTATGAAAATTGATAACTATGTTCAAATTTTATATTCTAGTATTTTTTTTTATAAATTCAAATTCAATTCAAATATAATATTTGTTTGCTCGTATATGGTCATTAAGGTGTTATACAATATTTTTTTCTCGCATATGCTGCTATTTTAAATGGCGTGCAAATTTCTTTTTTACAAATTAAAACATTCAATTAATAACAATTACAAAAATTACACATAAAGTTACAAATTTAAATTAAATACCAATTTAAGAAGTTGTTAGGCTTGTAAGGAGGGCCCGAGGGCCCACAGCAAAATAACTTCCTAATATTAAATGTATTTTGAATAGATAATTTGTTGTACATAAACAGCATTTAATAATAATAATTTCATGATCTTTTATTTTATCATAGAAAGTTGGTCAATTCCCACGAACCCAAGTTAAAATGCAAAAAAATCAAAAATGTCAACTGTATTGACATTTCAATGACAGCTATCTCTTTAAAAAGAACAACTTTGGATTTCTTGTTTGGATCTTTATCGCCAAGAAAATAAAGATGTATTTCCAATGTCAGAATTTGAAACGAGCAGAAGCAGTTGTTTATATGTCAAAATTATGTCAATTTGACAAAATCGTCACAAAAGTTGAAATCGTTTCGGTGTTTTCAATCAATCCATAGAATCGAATGAAGATTAACAAAAGAGGACAATTCGTTAAATAGAATATAATTTAGCTAAAGCCGAAGAAGTTCAGACAACAAATCAGATAACGTAACTGTAAAGTGCTATGTGATGTGTGCTAAACATAATTTTTAATCGATTTTTCCTGTGATGTGATATTTTATTTCATTGTGCAAGATGAATCTATATATTGCTTTCGTAAATATCTTTTTATACATAATAGTGTCATGTGACGCATCAGGAACAGATATAGCCTTAGATGCTAAAGCTACTTTGCTTCATAGAATAGATAGTTTGAATCTACTTATTTATACATGTCTTCTTACTCTTACTGTACTGACTATCTGGGTATTTAAACATCGTCGTGTGAGCTGGCTCCACGAAACCGGCTTGGCTGTTATATATGGTAAGCTAAGACAACAGTGGTTCTTAAAAATACTCCTAAAGTTGACCTTGATATTAAAGGTATCTCAAACAAAATATACATATTGTAATTGACAGTAGACATTTACCTAAATTAGATAGATAAGATTAAAAGTATCTACATGGAGTATCAATTCATTAAAGTTTATTGTACTCAATACAATACATAAAATTCATTTGGTGCAAAGTTTTAACAACAATAAATGTTTTCAGGTCTCATAGTAGGTGCCATAATCCGCTATGGAAGCAGTACAAACGAAATCACATACATTGATGCTCACCCAGACCCGGACTCCAAATACAACCTGTCTGTCCCACCAGACATGGTGCGATTTCACTTTCCAGATAAAATAATACCTGGAGGTCAGTATATCATTTTAAACAGCACAAGCAAAAAGCTATGAAGGTTACCTAAACTAATAGTGTAAAGAGGAAAGGTTAGATTTTTTGTTTGTTACCTCAATACTCACTAGTATACCTAACTAATTACCAAATACTGATTTTAAAAATTCTTTTAACATTAATTAATGCCATACTATACAGTATACTTAGTTGGATAACTTGGATCGACCCAAGTGAATCTGAGGAAACTGATAGATCATTATAATATTATTTGATGTATTGCTTTACCAATCAATATAATTTCTAAACTCTTACTTACTAATATATTTGTATTGCAGATGCTTCTATACCAAATAAAACATATGCTTATAGCTTTAGAGGAGAAATTGTGAATGTGGAACAAAATGAAATAGATCTCAAAGCAACATTTGATCCAGAAATATTTTTCAATATAATTCTACCGCCTATTATTTTTCATGCAGGGTATTGCTTAAAGCGGGTAAGTCCCAAATGAGTTTTTAATAGCCACATTTTTATTCATCATAATCAAATAAGATAACATATGCACAATAAATGTAGATTTTATCACAAGCACAAACATTAGTTTTAATCATATTTAAAGATATCTGCCCCAAACCAGATTGAGTTTATATTTTTATAATGATGGCTATACAGAAACATACACATACAAGAAGTTCTATTGGTACGTGAGCTAGTAATGTTTTAAAAAAAGTCATTTTAGTATAGTTGGGTTTTTGATATACTGTTTCTCTTGCTATTTCGGTTAGAGTCCGGGTTGTCTGGCTGGTGGTAGTGGTTGCGTTTATAAACGTTTAACATTGCTAGCTCCTATAAAATATTTTGTTAGGATGATGACACTTAAATAACTAATAAAATATATGGAAATATTAGTCAGTTCAATAAAGAAACGAATCTTCAATGGCGGCCAAAGCTGACTTTGACAGATGGTAGGATCATCAAAAAAGAAAATAAAAATAACGTAAATTGATAATTATTTTATTAATTATTTCAAATTGTTTGTTGACAAACTTTTTTGTTATTGTATTTGTGTATTTATATAAAATTATCATATTTACGTATACAGAATGTAATAAAATCCCCATAATACTTGTAATAAGCCCATAAAACTGAACAACTTTTCCCAAAGAACATATTTTGTCAAATTCCAATAAAACATTATTTACTTTCGCAAATGCATAATTGTCATTGTAAATTTATGATAAAAACTATTATAGGGAAAATCAAATACATTTTAGTGATTTTATTTTTCCATTTTTTTTTTGCATACCGTACGGCCGTGTGTGAGCGAGAGGGAATGATAAGCGCCGCCATTGAAGATTCGTTTCTTTAAAGAACTAACTAATACAGAATAGTTGTTATTCTACCTGTGAGATATACATAAAAATATTATGGATGGAACTAAAACTATCAAATTTGTGTTACAGTACTAGGAAATGGCAATTCGAACATTTATATTAATTAACATTCATATTAATAAACAATTGTTGAAGGAAAATTTTGTGATTGATAAGGAAAGGTATTCATAGCACCAATAGCTAAAATAGCCTTTGTAATATGTATGTTTTGTAAATAAAATATGAAGAATTAATATCTGTTTTCATATTCTTATAAAATTTTCGTTTACACTTAATTTCTTATTATTGTGTTATACTTCTAGACATAGTCACATTGTTGAAAACACCACTTCATTTATGAATACAAGCTATTTACACACTATTTATTTGTGAATACAAATGACTTTGACTTTATTTGAATGTTAAACAGGACATTATACTGTAAGCACTTGAACATACTGAATTTGCAAGTTATTTTTAAGATAATAATATTTTCATACAACTTTAACTGCTTTTTAGTCCTCTACAAGATGAAATACCATATAAAATGGATTCTACTTTACTAGTTTTCAGATCAAATAATTCTACTTTTCATATGTTCTAAATATTTTTTTTTAATTATTTTCTTCCAGAAATACTTCTTTCGTAATTTAGGTGCTATATTGACGTTTGCTATGGTCGGAACAGCGCTCTCTGCTCTCGTTATTGGATCGCTAATGTATGGATTCGTTCAACTGATGCCTGCGTCGCTGGCTTCGAGTTTTACTTTCCTGGACACCTTGTATTTTGGTGCTCTAATTTCGCCTACTGATCCATTGACTGTACTAGCTATTTTTTCGCAATTGAAGGTATGTTATTGTTGTCTGAACTATAAAATTTCAAATGAATTAATATTTTAAATAGAAAACTTTGGACATTTCTTATACATATATTGTTATTGTATTAAATTTGAATGAAATAAATAAACTACAAAGAACTAGAGCGATTATGAAAATTCAAGAAAAGATTATAAAGTTACTTTGTTTCTGCCAACCCAAGGGCGCGCAGCTAGTTTTTATATAAACACACTCTTTAAATAAGATTACTTTTAAAGAACAGCACATGACATTAATTTACTCTTTGTATATTTACTTTTAGGTTGATGTCAATCTCTATGCAATGATATTTGGTGAGAGTGTTCTCAATGATGCAGTGGCTTTAGTACTCAGCGGGTAATCTTTGTATAAATTTATTCAGTAATTAAAAATAGATTGCATGCATGCACTTTAAAAGAACTGGACTCCTAATCATTAAAAATAATCAAAGCGTGTCCGAGTGGCGTTATATAAAACTTTCATTGCAATTATTCCCTTATTTTTTGGCAATAATGTTCAAAGTCCACTTTTATAAAAGTCTGCCTATTACACACGTCGGCAGAGTTTTGCTACAGGCAATTTTTGTTTGTGATTGAGTTGTTAATTGTAAGACAATGTTTGTGTGTCTATTTTTAAGATTAAGATTCAATAGTTATATTCAAAACATAATTGAAGTATTAAAATACTATCAATTAATTGATTACAGATTGAGTTTAAATTATTCAAATAATCATTCTTAGTTTATGTAATTAATACAGTTATGGCATGATATTTTTATAGTTTTCTGCTGGTATATCTTCTGCAAGACCTAATGTTCGAAGCGATTTAGTTAATGAATTGTGCTATCAAACAATTACTAATAAAGATATTAATAAACATGAGTTTCTCGAGAAAACGCAATTTATGAAGTAGAAATTAATGGAGTTTATTTACTTACTTTAAAAATGATATTTCAGAGCCATACAAAATTATGAGAAGAGATACTCAACGGATGGTGAATTTGAAATAACAGCATTTTTGGCGGCCATTGGCGACTTCATCGGAATTTTCAGTCTTTCACTAATTGTTGGTGCTCTGATGGGATGTTTGACTGCATTTATATCCTTTTTAAATACATTTTTATGACTTGCCTCAGTGTAATACAGCCAATTTTCGGTTAATTATTAAAATTTATTTGAAAATAAACTAAAAATACTAATTTAAAAAAAAATCTAATTTTTCCAAAAATTTCCTTGAAATTAAATATGTTCTTTGTGTACATTTTTACGTTATACCTTTTTCAAATAGAAATAGTATGTGTTTGTTAATTATTTCCTTAACACCGCAACACATGACAAAGTTCACTCACGTGCGTGATTGGCCGCTGCTCGAATCTGCTCTCTTCGTGCTCATGTCATATGCTGCTTTTCTTATTGCGGAAGTTTGCGAGCTTACAGGTAAATTTTTGTTTATTTCTTTTATATTTTGAATCGAATGGATACCGATTTTTGTGTTATTCTTAAAAAAAATTCAATGAAGGAAACTAATAGAACTTTTTTTTCGTTGTGATATTTCTAACTATTTAATTATTTTTATTCGATTATAAATCAGCCCTATCACTTTTGTAATCGAGTTAATAAGCCCGGTTTTGTAAAAATATTAAGAATTTTTTTTTCTTTTTCATAATACAAGACGGCGCAATTAGTTAACAATTATTTATGATTTTACATTAACAAATTACATCTTTATTACAGGTGTCGTAGCTGTACTATTCTGTGGTATATGCCAAGCGCATTACACATACAACAACCTATCTGCAGACTCAAGGAATAGGACGAAGCAGTTGTTCGAATTGCTCAATTTCCTCGCCGAGAATTTCATATTCACTTACATCGGCGTGTCTATGTTCACATTCCCGAAACATCACTTCGATCCATGGTTTATTATTGCTGGATTTGTATCCTTTTTAAAATAAACAAACGAGTTTTCACACATTTGTTTTGCAGCTTTCACAGCTTCCTGATATGATCTGTTCAGTTTAACGGACAAATAGTGTATGTAAATTTACTTCAAAAGAATCAAATTATCTGTCAGGGATAATATGAGAAAGTCTTAAAACATATTTAAGTATAAGAAAAAAATATATTTGAAATATCCATTTCACTATTATGTATAAATAATGGCCAATTTTTTACTTTTAACCGAAAATATTTTAATGAAAAATAATAATAATCCTTAACATAAACTACAGTTAACCTCAACTCTTGGTCGGGCTGTGAACATCTACCCTCTGTCATTCTTGCTGAATCTCGGACGAAAACCACCTATACCCCTGAATTTCCAACACATGCTTTTCTTCTCTGGTAAGTTAATATTTATTTGTACTTTTTATTAGTAGATTTTATAATCATAAAGTTGAAAATATAAAAAAAAATCCGCTGTCTATCTGATCCGGATGTTACTTTTATACCTATTGACGTGAATAATATTTACTATCACACAAAAATATTATTAAGTTAATAGATTATGATAAAACAAAAACAACACGTGTTTTGTCATAAATACATAAATGTAATATCCTGTCTTGCACTTTAAACAAAAGGAAATCGTCTTGCTAATAATTATATCTTTTGTTTATAAGATAAAAATTGCATTACACTGTATAAGCTTTGATAATTATTGATAAATACAATAAATAATAAAGAAATAAATCAAATATATATGGCGTCTTGTATACGTAATGATAACAACTAATAATCTTGTTAACTTTGGTATTTTTCTATTTACAATAACTTTATATATAATTATGATGCCTTTGTTAGCATTACGGCTGAAAATAACTAGTCATAAACTAATAAAAAATAATCGTTTCTACATTACACATAGTCATTTTATTTAGTCATTAAAATTTTCATTTGTACAATGATAACCCTAACCTTAGTATGTCATTGTGACGTCATTCATAATGAGTGAATTTTCCATTGTAGGAATTTTAAGTCCCATAAATTGCAAAGTGACTATATGAACTTTTTCGAGTGTTCGAATAGCTTTCTTGTTTTAGGTTATATTTCAAGTCCATATTTATATATTATTATGATACCTAAAAATCTTATTTCCTCTATGGATTTAGAGAAAACTATAATTAGCCTTTAGATGCACATCACAAATGATTAAAATAACGCCCACTGGACATCGAATAAAATCAATTGCGCTTAATGGAAAGCCAATTAGTTACAGCTATAATCGTCACAAATAGGTAAAGATATTAAACTAATATTATTATAATTTTACTTCTATTATAGTAGAGCCATTTTAATAGGCAACATTTGACAGTTCAACAAAATTCAACAACGTAACCTAGTAACGACAACATAGAATAACATGATATTTCGTTTTGTTAGAACTGCACATTTGCTTAACTTTTTTCAATTACGATCACATATTTATAATAATAATGACCGATACAAGTAATTTTAAGATTTCATTTTACTGATAAACCATTCTAAACATAATAAACAATTTCTGAATTGAAGAACTGACGTCGCTACAATTTTG
The DNA here is from genome assembly GCF_061535395.1 of Colias eurytheme. Classification (NCBI taxonomy): domain Eukaryota; kingdom Metazoa; phylum Arthropoda; class Insecta; order Lepidoptera; family Pieridae; genus Colias; species Colias eurytheme. Next base: position 5,550,128 of record NC_142985.1, read on the forward strand.
TGTCAATAAACCTTTTTTCTTTTTAAATACCAGAGACGTTACTCTAAAAATCGAAATCTGACATCTAGAATCGAATGCATTGATTACTTGTGAATAAAAATCATCATAAATTAATAAATTCGATTGACAAATGTTTAAAATCCGTATCGATTAATTCACTTTAATCGATGTTTTTAAGCAGGTTACCTCTCTTCGAAGATAAAATTGATAGACGTCAAATGTTGCCTATTAAATTGGCTCGACTATAATATAATATGAGCTATTGATGGTTTGAATGTACTACTTTCTGTTACAAACTGAGTAATCATATTAAATTCAATAAATTATTCATAGTCTATATGAAGAATTTGTTTTATTGATTGAGTTGGATTGGATTTTAATTTAAATAAACATTGGTGGCAAATTAACGTTTCAAGCTATCATGGTTAGGCTCGCACTGAAGTGTGAACTGGTACTAACAATATGCTATCAAGTATCCCATTTCATACGGTGAGTGAGGGATCTGTAGACCCGAAAACAATCCCTAAATGCAAAGTACCTGCGACAAAACAAGTGTTTCTAAGCGGAAGTGACCATAGGTGGCCCATTTACAATAAAACCTAGTCTTAAGATTAATAAATTATTTGTTTCTCATCATCCAGGACTCCGAGGGGCCATGTCTTTCGCACTGGCTATCCGCAACACGGTATCCGAAGCGAGGCAAGCGATGTTAACAACAACATCGCTAATAGTGATCGCGACTGTGGTGCTACAGGGCGGGGCCGCGACGCACGCGCTCGCTTACTTGCGTATACCCACTGGGTACGAGCTTAGGTTGAACGATCATTCCATTTTATATTGTGCATGCAAATTAACGAACTAATCACATTTCATTGCTCTTTTTGGGTGGGTTGTGCTCGATTATTTAACGTGTTAGTTGCAAACACATTAATTGTTGATAATATGCTTTCGTGAAAATAGTATTTCTAAGTTTTCGTAAAGACATTCTTAGACTGGTCAACTGGTACAGCCCGCTCTCAATCATTGGACTAATACTTTTATTATTATTTTTAGTTCAATATTAGCTTTATTTATTTATGAATATCATCCAATATCTGTTATACTTATGATATGTTAGAAAACCAGTGGAAAAGATTATATTTTCCTGTGTTGGTGCCTTAATTTCTAAAAGGTTGCTTGGTAATTTTAATTTTTAACCTATTCTTATCTGCTTCTAAATCTCTGAATTAGTTTGTAAACTCAAGGTATGCAATGGTGCAATTATAATGCAACTTGCAACTCAAGATAATTTACCCTAACTACACAATTCTTTTACCATACCATTACCATAGACATGACATAGTCTGTAATATTTTTCATCTCGTGTCTCCCCGTGAAGCAGCACTGAAGCTCAATACATAATTCAAAGATTTTATTCGCAAAATAAAATATGTACTTAATTTACTCTACAATTTTTATTTAAAATTGTAAGTGAGTTTATATGTCTACAATCTACATGAATCCTGTTTTCATTTTTACAGTCAAGGGCAGAACGATGAAAGTGACGCTCTACCATTCAGAGACGTGAGAAATGTAAGTATATGGATATAAAAATATTATATTGCACGATGCTGGTATCTGAGCTAACTTTAAAATACACATTGCAAGTTTTTTTCTATTATACATAGCAATCTCTATTCTATTCTGACGGCATATGGTACAAAGACAGTATTTAATATTATGTAAAAAATAATAGTGCTAACAGATTGCTCTTGCTTAGCAAATTATATAAATGCACTAATTTTGTAGTACTTTATGCTTTGTTGTTACGTTCAGGTAATGTTTAGAAACATCGAATCTTTTTAGATTCATCACTTCGTGTTTACGAGATAATCAAATATTAGTTTAGTCGTCATTCAGTGTCTTGTTATCCATAAAATGTCGCTTCACTCATTAGTAATGCATCCTCACAAAATAAATCAATATATAATAGTAGGCAACATTTTGATTTGTAATGTTCAGTGTTGCCATTGCAAATTTAATAATTTTTTTTTAATTCCCCAATTTATTGACGTATCTGAATTTTTTGAAAAGGAACTTATTAATAGCTATTATAAAGCTGTTTCAAGTCAAGAAATATCTTATTTTTATGTGTGTAACAAAGTGAGGTTGCATTATTACCAGCAAATTGCGTAACGTACTCGGATCAGTACCGCGCATGTGATTAACAAACGATTATTGTGGCAGCTGTACCAGGCCACGGAGATGGGCAGCCCGGTATGTATATACAAGAGATATTTGCAGAGCTAATACGTGTGCTTCTGTTACCATTATAACATTCATTCAGATCCATGATAATGCCTATCGTTTTAGGATACCATCCAACGCTAATAATGCCTGAGAAATTTCCGCGAAGCAATTTTGTGAAAGTATTCGATTTAATTTCGCACGAATTAGGTATTAATCTGTTTTCAAATATGGAATATTATACAATTTTTATTTTAAAATAAAAATATTTGTCACCAGCCTGCGGAAATAAGTTTGGGGCTCCGAAATTTGGACGGACATACTGGCAGTTCTGACAGAATATCTGTAAGCCGCTTTTATTGCATGCGGAAATTTTGATGGTTTCTAACCATTCATTAATAAGCGCATAATTGCATGATTATCTTCTTTAACTTTTAATATTTTTTTCTTACCTGAGCAATAATATTACCGAGAATAACACTGACATTTCACTGGTATTGTGCGCTTTCTTTGCATGTTTTATGCTAAAAAGGAAATTAATTACTACTTATTCTTTCTTGTCTGTCATCTTTTCAACTTACGAATATTTTATCTGTATTTCTTTGCATGACACTGCAGTATTAATTTGCATGAAACATACAAAAGAAGAATGAAAAGGCACGCATTAATCATTATGCAATACTGCATGTTATATTATGTTCAATTTCTTTGGTTTTAATGTCTAGAGCGGCCGCATGGTAGTTAAGTGGGGCAAAGACGAGAGCGGAGTGATAATGCCTTGGCAACTAAACTATCAAGAAGTATGTAATTTACTTTTCTTCTTTTATGTGTTGTACTATACAAATGCATGTGCTGCATCCAATTTTAGTTTTAATGTTATCTCTATTTTTAACTAAATGTGTTTTATTTGATTTAAATTCATATCTTGCCATTGAAGACTATAAAAATATTCGTAATTGCCCCTTTTTAATTAAATTTACTTATCCTTACGCTTAACCAAACGTGTTAATTCTGACCTTCCTCAGTTTCTAACTTTGTTTTGTTACTTCATGTTAAATCAAAACTCCTAACCTTTTCTCATTGCGTTATTTTTGTATTCATCAGGATAGCCAGCGAGGCAGTGGTGACAATGGTAGTGAGAAGGCCAGACTGGCCAAGCTCTGGGGTGCTATAGACTCGCGTCTGCTCAAACCTCTGCTAACACACGCGAGACCACCGCTAACAGAGACTTTGCCAGCGTTCTTCAGACCTCTAGCACGTTTATTGACCACCACACGGCAATATACCCAAGGGGTGAGGAATTTTTATGAATTAATAACTCACACAGACACAATAGAAAATCTATTGTGTCGTGGACCGATCGGGCCGTTCGGGGCTCAATGGGTTAATTGCTTTAGGATAAGAAAATACAAAAATATAGTCGCAGGTCACTCATCGCTGTAGGTAATTGGTAAACGACACGCCACCGAAAAAGATGGTAGTAATACTTATAAATAACGATTAGGTACCTAAAAAGTATTTTTTAAGAATATCCAATTTCGATTTACTTAAACTCAAGCTTCTGTTTTTTTTTCTGACGTGATATTTATTAAACTTCATTTCTCAGTCTCTTCAGTTATTTATAAGAAATATTTAATTAATTTTTCAGGATAATAATGGTCTTCGAAGGACCGATTCAGACTCCGACTTGTGTATTGATGAGCCACAGCCTGTTCCTACAAGTATTGACCCACAGGTATTTTAAATGTAATAATAATTACTATGCCTCATTAGTTATTTGCTTGAGCATTGGCTTTATATTCATATTTAGTTAATTCTTGAAGTTATTTACTACTATATACATTTTCTTTTTTGGTTGCAGCTATCTTTTAGCGTTCGGAATGGATATGGGAATATATAAGTTTTTATCGTTATCGATCATCGACTGTGATATAAGGTCTTAAACAGTAATTTAATTAGAAAATTTAACATTTGTTTTTAATTATTGCACGCAGCAACTTTGGCCAGGACTAGTGGACACACGGATTTCTGTAGAAGGTATAACGGGAAGTAATATATAAATGATGTTTGTGCGATTGCTCTTTGTGCCACGAATTTTTAATGAATTTGAAAAGAAGTCGCGACTTCGATTTAATAGCGTATTTCCGGTGTTGTGGAATACGGTAGCTTTCGGAATGTCCAAGCGCGTAGTTGTACAAGCCGTGTTTAGTTTTTTGTAGATAATTATGGGTTTTAATTGTCGCGTCATGGAATGAGACCAGAATTTACTTATTCGGGTGTTTTATTTTTACATAAAAATCTCACTTTAGGTATATAATAAATTTATTTTAATATGTTAGATAAGATGTCGCATTTAGTCTCGATCCATGACCGATATATTGAAACTCCAATTTAAACCAGAAATATAACCTCCGATTATAAATCTTTCTATTAGATAGGTACATTAAATTTGTACACATTATCTCTTTTCATCTTGATCTTAGTGTATTTCTTTTGATAGTTGTAAGGTAAAATCTTTCTTATGTATCTATTTGGAAGCACATTAAATAGCTTTATGTGTTGTGTGCAAATTATTTATTAAAGGACACAGTTTAGCACTTATGTATTGTATTTTCTTAAAGATAACACAACAGTGCACATGAAATTATTATTATCCATGTCAAAGATTTTTCTTTATATTTCTTAAACTGGAAGCTTCTTTTGATTGTAATCCATTTAATGGACATATTACGAGTTCAGAAAGGTTGTAAAATTTTTCTTTTTTTGTTTTATATTTGTTATTGTTAATTTATTAACCATACACGTCCCTCATTTGGCTTGTAAAGCGTAAAAAATTTAGGATTGTATTAAATTGAATTTGTTTTTTATTTTTAAGCATTTGTCCATCAGAAATTTTTATTAAGTAAGTAACAAAGAAAATGTCTTAGATTAAGGATTAGTCTCCTCGACCAATCCTTAATCTAAGGAAAATGTAATAAAATCGGTTCAAAACAATGTCGACCAATACTTATGAAATATAATATCTGTATAATAACATTTGTGCCATCTAATACATATGTCTACAAATACTTCAGCGTAAATAATTCATGACATTCATAATAAAGTAGTATATTTTAAGCTGAACATCTTCTTAATTACTCTATTAGATTAGATATTTTAAGATAAAATCCTAATAAAATAAAACCTAAATTGATAGAAATAGTTTTGCTTAAAATGCAAGTACATAATTTTAATTAATAGATCAGAATAATTTGGTTAATATTATAATGGATGGATAAATTATCGATCTAATAAGCTTTTTGCCTTTAACAACTTGGTTGTTGGTTGCTTGAACAAGTAAAAGAAACAGCAAAATTTAATATCTCTATTTTGTATCCAATTTGGTAACCACTCAACACTGTGACCAACATTATTTTCATATAATGTTTAAATGATTATCACAAATTTATAACCTTTCATTATTTAATTGAATTGTCTTAAACAAGTGTGATTTTATTATCTCAATAATTGATTTTTCACCAAATTTTTAAAGAACATTTGTAATATTTAATAAAACTGAACCAAATATCTTGTGTTTAATTTTATTAACAAACCATTATGATATCATTCCATATTACATACTACATTTTAAGCACCTGTAGTTTGTTTTTTCAACAACATCCTGATTTCATCTGTGATTTCAAATTTTGGGCCATGTCCAGGAATTATCCAATTTGCTATATCGGCAATCTTTGTTCTATTTGTCAATTGTTTGGCAGGATCCTCTGATCCTGCTTCTTGCCAAATGCTTTGGTTATTAATATCTTCATACTTCTCAAACAAATCACCTTTAACAAATAATAGTATGAATTTAATTGATCACAGATACACACAACAAGAATACTCATAGACTATCTTTCTTACCAGCTATTGCTATATTCTGTCCTTCAGATTTGACTAGAACTGTTACATCTGATAGAGTATGTCCAGGTGTTGGAATTATTTTAACAAAATCATTTATCACATACTCTTCACCTAAAATGTAGCTAAAGTGTTATGCATTTTAAATACCTACACTAAGTATTACACTTCAATTTAAATTTTTACTAACCATTTTCAAATGGATGAATATAGTACTTATCTCTAAATGATATGCTAAAACCGACTATATGGGTTGCTTTAAGAAAGAGATTATTATTGCCGGTATGATCTGAGTGTCCATGTGTTGATACCACAAAATGTATATCATCAGGGGTTAATTGATGTTTCATTAGAGCTTAAACAAATTCAATGAAAAGTGAAGTAAACACACAACATAGTACAAACAATCCTCATCATTTATGCAATCATTTTATACCAGTTAATATTATTTCCGAGTCCCAGGGAGTCATGGTATCAACAATTATATTGTGAGGACCTTTTACCAAAGTACATGAACAATTTGCCATCATTTCACCCTCATTATTAATAAAGGAATAACCATCATGCAAAACAACCACTTCACACATTTTGGAATATACCTAATATCTGTATTTTTAACGAGTAAATTAATCAATTCCACGAAAAGTGAACTCTTATCCTTTATTGTATGATATTCTTATATAAATATAAGTATTTCGTATAATTAAACTATATATAATACGAATAATACTTTGTATGCAATCGATCAGCTGTTACACATGATCAATTGTCATACTTGAAGTTTATAAACAGCTGACACTGACATGATACCTGTAAACAGATGATCAATACTCCCAAATTCTAAGGAAATTTTGCTCACATTATGTGGAAACAATTTGATCAAAATGTTTATATAAAACATGTCATATGAAAGAAGTCTTATGTATTCCATATCAATTTTGGTTGTTTGGTCGTCCTCAATTTAGGATTAGGATATTTCCATGCCAAAGTTTTTATTTAATATAAAAAGGTAACACCTCTTTATAAAAAAATACTATTCAATTAATATATTTTAATATAAATGAAAATGATTTATAGAATAAATATAAATATATGTATTTATATAAAGTTTACTAATGCCTACTATATCGTTTGGTCAAATTTATAATCTTATGACTAGTAACACTAACTAGGTGATCCGTCCCTTTCTTGAGCTGTCTTTGCCGGTTATTTTTAGGTTAAAATTCTAAAATAAATTCAAGAAAGCAGCAGTGATACGTTTGTCATGTAGGTTATTTTAATGAGAAAACGTGCGCAGAACTTAATTAAAGAAATATTTAAGATAATTGCGCACTTATCCTCCTTGAAACCCCTTTGTCAAGTGGCTTAGTCCCATTGTATTCTTTGTTTACCAAGTGTTATGAAACAGTAAGAGGCACTGTCGCTAAAGCAGCGTCAGGCAAATTAACAATGTCGGGAGATGTACAGCCGAGAAAACGTAAAGATAAGAAAAGGAAAAAAGGTCAGTATTGATTTGATTTATTTTATTCTTCACAAATCTAGATGAATATTATTCCGGCCTGTATATGTTACAGATGAGCTTGGCGTAGAAGAACCTCGTGGCACAGCTGCTGCTCTCGGCGAAGGCGATGTTTTCATACACACTTACCATGATCATGGCACTGGTGGACATTGGTGTGCTAAAATAATATTCTTTTCACTCCTGGCTGTCTTAGTTACATTAATTGGACTTATTATATTGGAAAATAGAGGCCTTAGTGAATGTAAGTATCTAAAAATGTGTAAGTATCTTCAAACATATTTGCTCTATAAACAATACAATAAAAATTATTATTGCACAGTTGCTTTGTTATTGAGTTCAAAATATAAAAAAACTTCACAAACAATGGGTCATAAGTATTTGGAAAATAAAATAAAAAATATTTTATGTGCTATGTTAAGTTTAATTCGTGATTATTTTACAGTGGAAGCTAATGCTGTTGAGTCCAAATACTCTGGGGTTTTAGAAGGTTGGATTGAGGATGTTCCAGATGATGACCACCACGATGAACATACTCTAGAATTGAAACATCCGGTAAGCAGCTAATGTACAATCAAAATCAAATATTATTTCACATGAGGGTCAATTTTCATACTATCACAAATTTATAATCTATTCTAAATCACAATTCTATAATTCCAACATGGAAGCTCTGCTCAGATATTTTGTTTAAAAAAATCAATTCATACCTGTTCTACCTTTTTATTATCATTCTGTCTTATTTTTTGAATAAACATAAATATTACATTTTCATTTTTTTATTCAAACTTTTGATTCAATTTATTACTACATATACTTGTTACACAGACACATTATCACCATAATATTGATTCAAGGCTGCAGAAAATTATATCTTTACTTTTAATTAAATTAAATTGCTGAGCACCTGCATTAAAGTTACATTGCAACCCAAAATATAAAGGCAAATATTTTTTCTATTAATTAATACATAGTAAGTTAACTTACTAAGAGGGAAAAAATTTTTGTATTAAATATCAAAAACCTTATAACGTTTTAAAAATTCTACTCTTATTTCTAAACAAATATGTGTTTCAAGCGCACATTACAGTTATAGATTCTTAAATAAATTTTGAATTCCTATTGTACCATACTGTTTGTAAACATCACAAGGATGATGAAGATTTACATGATGATGATCATGAAGATGTAGAAAGTGATCATGAAGAGGAAGATGATGAACATGAAAGTGAGGAAGTTGATCATTCTGAGGATGAAGATGCTGATGAAGTACAAAGTGATGATGAACAAGAACAAGAGGTGATTAATAATAGCTTTGAGTTGCATTAATAACCTTTATTTATGTATTTTTTCACTACAATTTTTATCTTTATTGTTAACATATGAACAGGAGGATGAATCTATTGCATATAGTGCTTACCGAAACATTTATGAAAAAATCATAAAGAGCAGTAATATAGATAAGGATGATGCAAATGATGAATTAGTTGATGAACATGTTGAACAAAATGACGACGATGCAGATGAAGATGATGTTGAAAATAATATTAATGAAGACGATGATGAAAACGAAAGTAAAGAAGAAGATAATGGTGATGATGATGAAAATGAATCAAATGAAAATGTCGATGATGAAGACCAAATCGACGAAGAAAATAATGATGATGGAGACAATGATGATGAAAATGAAGTAAATAACGATGATGATAATGAAAGTAATGAAGAAAATGATGAAAATGAAGTGGAGAGTTTTAACAATGACGAAGTTGATGAAGACACATGGCAGAATGATGAGGTTCTCAATCATATTAAATGAGTTCCAGTTTTAGTTTAGTTTGGGGTTCCATAGTCAAGTATTGATTTCTAGTTTTTTTTTATCCATTGTATTAAATTAATACAGTATCTATGGAACCCTGTGGTGTGTGCACTGTTATTTTGTAATCGTGATAATCTTTATGAGATACTAAAAACAATCATATACTTCTCTTTTGGTTTGATTGGCAATTAACAGCATTGCTTTCTAAATTTAAATTTAACCAAGAATTATTTTGAAGTGATATAATAACATGATATATCTATATATATTTATTACTATTTTTTATGAAACATGTTAAAATTAGACATATAACATGAAGAATTTAACAATAATTTAACCACACTCTTAAAAGCATGTGCTTTTAGACCTGTATCAGTTTTATTGATTGGATTTTGTTTTTTAATTTTTATTTACATAATTTGTAAGTAATATTATAATACCTATTACATTATCGAGAATAATGCGAGTTGTGACTTATTAACTGAAATTGATTGCGTTTATTTTGTTAGATTTATTTAATTTACTATGTCGAATGAATTAAGTATTATTAATAAAATAATTTGTCTATTTGCTAGAAGGCTCTATCTATATAGTTATATTAAAAATATCTCCACTTATCACAATCTCGACTGACGCTAGAGGCCCACCACAGATTCAAACCTCATGTACAGAATTGAAAAGTTTCACATTTATTTATCTTTAAATTGGTCAATAACAAATTTCATTACAGTCCTACCTCTGTTCATTTACGTAATAGAACAACAAAAGTTTTAACAGATAAGTTATAACTTTTTTTAAATATTCGTGTTGTGAGGAAGATAATAGAAACCGTTGCTCGATTAATTTTTTCATAATATTCATTGAGATATACATATATGGAGACGACACCGCCTACATCACTTATGTTCCGCTCAACATACGCCATATGGCGTATGTTGAGCGGTTTTTTTTAATGGTTTTAAAGTGAAACGCATCAAATATGCCTTCGTGTGTGTTACGATATTGCACAAATAATACAAATAACATGGAAATGTGCAAAGGAATAACTTTCATCGGTAAGAACCTAACTAGATAATAATTTTTAAAACTTAGTTAGAGCAAAAAAATGGCGCACAGATTTTGTTCGTGGTGTCTCCTCCATACGTATAGTAATATTATCTCAATGATAATATTATTTATTTTTTGTAAATTCATAGTACAAATCAAACCCAAATACAGTCGAATAGAGAAACTCCTCCTTTTTTGAAGTCGGTTGATAATTGATTTGTCTTTTAGGTCGAAGATAACGAAAACGATGACGATGATGACGACGAAATCGTTGAAAAGATCGAACGAGAGATATCTGATGAGGATATTATATCTGGAGAGGTTACCAATATGGATGAAATGAAGGAACATGATGATGATGATGATGGTAATAATACAATCTTTGTAGTATTATACCTTATGTATGCTGTCTCATAAACTATAAAAAGCTATGCTTTTTTTTGAGGAAAATAAATGATTTATTTTAATAGCAAGAGCTAGCAGTGTTCATCTGTATAAATAAAAAAAATGTAATGTGTAAGCAAAGTAGAAATTAAAGTAGTAACCCCTTGTAATACTAAAATAATTTGGAAAATCCAAAAGTGCACGCCTCATAATTTTTTTTTAATAAATATTTATTAATTATTATTTTTGTTTATTTAATAACAATTAAACCACATCGAATCAGACCCTGAAAAATGAAAGGGTTCTATTCCTGAGCATACTCAAGCGTAAGAGAAAAAAAAAGACTCGATTAGTAAAGTATTTCGGTCGCTATCGTGTTAACAAGAAAAAGGATCCGCACATACAGACACACGGACGTCCAAGACAGAACTTTTTTAAACTGTTTTTTAACTAGTTTAAATAACAAAAATGACATCAAAAATATCATGAACGTTAAAAATAGTGTTTTTTCTTAATATGTGTGTGTATGTATTATCTTACAAGTGCAATGTATGATACATAAAGACATTTTAAGTTTGAAAAATCAGATGTTTTGCGCGAAGTGACAGTAGTACCCAGTACCCACCTCAACGCTTCGCTTATGAGGCGTGCAATTAAGTATTTTCAGTGGTTATATTAATTTACTAGCTGCGCTTCACGGTTTCACCCGCGTAGCTCCGCTCCTGTTGATCTTAGCGTAATGATATATATAGCCTTTACAGAATTTTTCAAATCGGACTAGTTGTTCCTGAGATTAGCGCGTTCAAACAAACAAACAAACCCTTCAGCTTTATAATATCAGTATAGATTATTTTTTATAAATCTAAACAGTCCTTCGTATCGTTTTTTTTTTTGTGTTACATGTTTTCTTAAAGATTCGTGATTATTAAGTTGAATTTCTAGAAAGTAATCAACACTGCAAAATATCAAGGAAATTCATTATTCACCTACCATCATTTTCTCACAAACAGATGCATCAAAAGAAGAACAAGAAGAAACAAAAGAAGATGCGACAGAAGATGACGATGAACCACCAGTCGAACGCATCACAATACCACCAGCGGGCAAGCCATACACAGAAGTAAGTTTATATTTAGCTCATTTTGTGCAAAATATGTTGTTTTGCACGAAGCCGAAATCTCAGATACTCTATAGTATAGCAAAAAATTGAGTCTATATAAACCATAACCATTCTAGCATTGTGTCTTTTTTGCGGTAAAAATCATATTATTATTGTGACTGTGTCGTGATTGTTACAGCTTAAAATTATTATTATACTTTCCGCATTTTTCCATTAAAAAGATGAAACTTCTACAGCATCATATTATCCAAATTACTAGTAATCTATTATAATATCATATACTATTATCTCCTTGAATTCTCAACTTACAAATATTATTTTTTAACAGATCGAAGAAGAACCTCTTCAAAGTACACCAGACACGCTCGCCGCAGAGGAAGAATACGAAAGACAACAAGAGGAATTAAGGCGGGAACGTGAAGCACAGGCCTCACAAGGCAGTGAGTATAGTCATAGACATTTTTTATTAAATATTTCTCTTTTTTTTTTCGCTTCCCGCTTTATTAATACTTTTAACACGATTAATTAGAATGTGCCTGTTGTGTGGTGGTATTATTTGCATATTTCACTAAACATAAATGTTTGAAGAAATGAAAATGTGTTCCTCTTTAGGTCCATTTAAATAAAATTCTACGTATTTTAAGTGTTGCACTAAATACATATCACGAATATTAACCTTGACTAATTCTTAAATTTTATGTTCGAAGTAAAAAAAAACTTATAAGTACTACTAAGAATAAAAACATTCCAATTTTTTTAACATCCATTTTAAATAAAACAATTATAACATTTTCTATCATTTTGAAAACAAATAACTATACCTACGTAAATACGTGGCATATCGATATAGCATACTTAACGAATTAAATACGAAAATAAACTTCTTCTGGCTGCTGTTTTGTTTTTGCATAGCATTTGACATACATTTGATTTGAAATAATAACAAAAACGCCCTCAATGGCTGTAGTTGTAAGCTATCTTAAGGATTTGTAGCTTTAGTTTTTTTTATTTTTTATTAACTTAACGCTATTTAGTTGCAAGCATTTATATTATTAGGATATATTTATATAGGATCCTTATTAATTTATGAGCTGTGATTATACGATATGAATACTATAACCACTGATTTTTTTTTCATAAAAATCATAATCTAATTTAAGTAGGTACTAAAAACAAATCTATATAGAAACCTTCCAGAAACCACGAACAAAAATATCGTGGACTGTTTCCCATGGTAATTTCTTAATACCGAAACATTTTATATGTATTTTATCAAATTTACAAAATTACATGCCTGAATATCGCGTGTAAATATTATAAATACACCACAGCAATTGTAATCAAACCAATTTAACAATAAAAAAAACAAGGTAGTATTTTGCTTACTTTTAAGTATTTCCACATTTATGTATAAAACGTCTTCCAGTCACGATTCTACATATTATTCATCGCGATACAGTTTGCAATGACGTCAATCAAAATACAGGAAAATTATAGTGTATTGTTTAAATGGTGATAGATCGTAATTTTAAAATAATTTGGAAAATCCAAAAGTGCACGCCTCATAATTTTTTTTTAATAAATATTTATTAATTATTATTTTTGTTTATTTAATAACAATCAAACCACATCGAATCAGACCCTGAAAAATGAAAGGGTTCTATTCCTGAGCATACTGAAGCGTAAGAGAAAAAAAAAGACTCGATTAGTAAAGTATTTCGGTCGCTATCGTGTTAACAAGAAAAAGGATCCGCACATACAGACACACGGACGTCCAAGACAGAACTTTTTTAAACTGTTTTTTAACTAGTTTAAATAACAAAAATGACATCAAAAATATCATGAACGTTAAAAATAGTGTTTTTTCTTAATATGTGTGTGTATGTATTATCTTACAAGTGCAATGTATGATACATAAAGACATTTTAAGTTTGAAAAATCAGATGTTTTGCGCGAAGTGACAGTAGTACCCACCTCAACGCTTCGCTTATGAGGCGTGCAATAACTCAAATTAAATAATAAAATTTCACAAAGAAATATTTCTTGAATGCTTTCGGTAGGAACGGCGGACAATTAGTGAAACAAAAATACCTCGTTGTTGAGAACGACTGCGTAATTCCGCATCGCCCACGCACCTCGTAAGTCGTACGAGAAACTCGCTTATTTGTGTCAACTGCAAGTGCGAACGTGCACGTATGAACTATTTATAAAAAGTATTCAATTTACATAATACATGACATGAATTCAATACTCTCACTGGGATTAGACATTTACCATGGCTTCGTTCGTATGGAAGGTAAATTTAACTATTACGTAACACTTGCAAAAGCAACGCGATCAAAATAAATCGAATGCTAATATTACTCAAATTTTACTACAAACACTTTCTTACATTTGCCAGTTTTTACCATTTAGTGGAAATTGACAGCATTATATTTAAAGACTATAATGAAAGCGATGGATAGAAAATGAAAATAGACGATTTCGGCTAAATCACGCGTATTAGTTACGGAAACATGTGTTCTGAGATGGCGCATATGTTGCAGTGTGGCTGAAGCTGGTGGTGGGCGGCGCACTGCTGGTCGCCACGCACGCGGTCGTGCGACGCGCCACAGCACGCCGTGGTGCGTACTTTCTCAATATATTACGCGATTTCTTTTGTCAAATATAAAACAAATATTCAATTTTTATTTAAGTTTTCATAAATTTACATTCAATTTCGATAAAACTTATACTTAATAGTAAAATTAATCTGACAGATGAACCGGATAATGACGAACAAGTAGTTAGGGAAGATCCACCCGTGATAGATAGGCGTATGACACTTATTCCACCAGCGACTGAAACGAAACAAATTATTCAGCCTGTTCAAGAAGAAATTGTACAAAAGACCGCACCTGCACCTGTACAATCTGCACCGGTATTGAAAAGAGATTTAGAAGACAATAAAGTCGAAATTAAAAAGCATGTTGAAGAAGTAAGTAAAATACTTGGCCTTGGTTCTACAGACAAACCTTTTCAAAGACTATATATGCTTTTGTTTTACATTTCCTAGGAAATTCAAGAGCATGATAAAGATAAAGACAATGAAAAAGAGCTTTACAGTGACGAAGATGAGGAAGAAGAAGAAGAGATAGATGAAGAAGAATTAGAAGAGGAGGAGGAAGAGGAAGAACCGGTGAAACAGGAAGTTATTGCTAAAAAAGTTGAAGTGAAAGAAACTAAGAGTGCCGTTGTTGCAAAAGCACCTCCAGAAGTAGAACCCGATGAAGATTCAGAGGACGTTGAAATAATTGACGAGGAACAGATTGAGGAAGAATTGGAAGAGGAAGAGGATGAAGTGGAAGAAGAAATATCAGATGTCGATGACACGGAATTATTAAATCGTCTAGAAGCTAAATACGGTCGACTGCCGGAACCAGAGAGGCCGGGCAAAAACAGTAAACACCTCTCGTCAACGTGTACTCGCTTCATAACCACAGCCTTGGCATGCGCAATAACATAACATAAATTCTTATTTGGCATGACTAACATGTGAGTGAAATTAACTTTTGTTTGTTGTCCGTGTTATTCTAGAATTACCCAAATGATAGCTGTAAGTTCAAATTGGTTTAAAAATTAAAGATACATTCTACCTACTTCGTTGTTGATATTCTTTGGTGTCGTAAAATATTAATATATTTTAATTACAAAGGTTGATGTGTGCTGTTGATGTAACAAATAAATCTACAAATCATGATTATATGTAATGTATATTTTTGCAGAAGGTGGTGGAAACAGTATAGAAGACGACTGGCCGGGCGAACCTAACGATCCCTACTGGAGTGAACAACTTGACCTTGCCGAAGATGAACTTCGACAGGTATGAATATTCCTGATACTTTCTCGAATATGTAAACTCGTGAAAACAATAGAAATGGGATATCCACATCGTAAAGATTAAAAATCTGTCTACTCTCGGCACTAAATAAGGGCTGAATTTAAATATTTCTAAATTATCTTTATAAATAAGTATATGCATTGTGCCTAGAAATGTATGCTAGATAGTATGTCGGCCATTAGCTCAATTTTCGCTTTAACCGATCTTAATTTATTGTATAAATTATAATAATAAATTGTAAAATTTTGAAAACAAAATTTCAAAAATTTGCTTTTATGGTACTTTAATACCAATTCTTAATTTAGAATATTTTATTTATTGCCTTTCAGGATTGGCTAGAATAACACTTTTTTGCCTATAACTGCTCGTTGTGCCATTTTTTTCATAATTTCCTCCCCTAAAATCTCGTCATAAGATGCGTCAGACTGTTCTTCGCGCCCGCACCCTGCGCAAAGTTCTTCTGGCGATCTCTTGACGATAATCCTTAGAATAGTTGCCATCCCCTGTATCTTAAGTGTCTGGTAGACATTGTAGTTTGTTTGAAATGTTGTGTGGATATGCATGTGAATGTTTTTTTTACTAACGTATGGAGGGAGCGTGGTCTGCGTGCGAGCGACGTGTGTCAGCAAAAGAGCTACAGAACAGTGCTCGCGGGCAATGGCTCGCTGCGAGAACTTTGGACATGATGGCTGAAGCAAAAAGGGATAATAAATTACTGTCCCGAGCTATTGCAGCATATCTACAATTGCTCAAAATGAATGAGCGCTTGTCTGATAAAAGGCTGCTGGAAATCGCTCAACGGGCCATCGATAGAATACAGTTTAGAGGTTGGTGTTTACTCCTTACATGTTGTATAAAAACTCGAAATATATTACATTTAAAAAAATACTGAATAGTAGGTATTTTTATGGTCTCTTGTATGTTAATCCTACTTTTTAAAATAGTCAATTCGTTGTTCTAAAACAATACATCTACCTACCAATAGTTATATTAATATAATGCCTGTTTTAGGAACATATTTGAATGCAGAACCAGTATACCGCTTACTTATCCGTCGGTTTCCAGATGATGTTCACTATAGAAACAATTTAACAATATGCTTCTTGATGGCTAACAGGTGAGAGATTTGTATTCTGACTAGTGATTAATCAATTATTTAAGTACGAAATAACTATGTATGAGTACATACTACATATTTTGTTTTCGAATTTCAGAGCCGACCTAGCAGACGAAGTCCTCAAGGAAACTATTCGAATTTGGCCAAATGATCGTGTAGCTTTAGCTCATTATGGTTTCGTTTTAAAAACGCAATATAATAAATTAGAAGAAGCCATAGTATATTTACGAAAAGCTCTCGAAGGCGATACAGGGCCGGCGTGCGAACCGCGCTTTTATTATCATTTAGGTGATGCGCTGTTACTACTGCAGAGGTTTGATGAAGCTCATGAAGTGCATAAACGTGGAGCACGCCTTGGCCATTTCCTCTCTCCATCTCAAAGATCTCTTTACAACGTGCCACGACTGAAAGGTCAACCTTGGTGGTCCATAAAAGAAACGCCATATGCAAAATTAGCACAGGCCTTGGAAAAGTCATGGCGTGAAATTTTGAAAGAAGGCCTAGCTCTTAAGACATTATACGAAAAAGAAAAAGAAGGCTTAAAAGAACGCGGAGAGTGGTCGCAATTGGATATATTCGTGAGAGGTCGAGAAATTCCTGGAAGATGCAAGAAAGCGCCAGTTACTTGTTCAATAGTTCAACAAGAAGCTGCAGCTGCGGGATGTAGGAGAGGCCAAATTAAATTCAGCTTAATAGATCCGGGAACCCATGTTAGACCTCACGTCGGCCCAACGAATTGCCGACTTCGCATGCATTTAGGCTTAAGTAATACCAAAGATACCTTTATAAGAGTGGATAAAGAAACCAGGTAAGAGAAAATGGTTTTAGGTAACGCAATTAGTGAAATTTAGAAAAAAAATTCAAACATTTATTGCAAACATTTAAATACCAAAACATAACTTTTTAGTCTAATTTTCTCTTTCCACCAGAGCACTATAAAAAAAGACGGGTTGCACTCCGGGAGTGCCGGCAGAAGTGAAAACTTGATTATTAACGTGTTTGATATCCATCCGTCTTACGCTTTTTCGATCAGGTCACGTGTCCTGGCGCGAGTTTAAGATTTTATACCCAACGCCGCTAATGAAGTTTTCACTTCAATAATGCCATTTTTAAAAGCTAACAATTATTTTCCATAGGCAATGGGAAGTTGGTAAAGTATTCATATTCGACGATAGCTTCGAGCACGAGGTGTGGCACAACGGCACGGCGCCGCGGCTCGTGCTCATAGTGGACGTGTGGCACCCGGACCTCACGCCCGCCGAACGACGCAGCTTACCCGCGATATAAATTATCTGTGCTATGCGATTCTTCTTAGGAATGTCGATGTCCCAATTTCAAAAAAATGTCATATGTCAATGTCACTCGCAAAATACGATATTCTTGAAATCTTTGTTTTTGCATTTCCATAATCGTTTGTTTTTTATTGTCTGTCTCAAAAGCCCTATCTTATCTTAGATCGTTAATTATTTTGAAGTAATGATGACGAAACAAAATGTCGCAGAATCGATCCTGTTCTTGTTTGAATCGCATAGTATTAAGTTTGTTATTTTTATTTTTTCCACGACGTGATCTGAAATTTAAAAAAAAAAAACTAAAAACTTAATTTTGAACGTCTCCACACCATTCTTTGTTTTGTATGAAAGATTCCCAATGTAGTTTGTCTTGTGATTAATAAATAAAATAATATTGTTAAATGAAACATTATGTATGATTTGACTTCTTTAGAAACTAGATGTAATATTATTCATAAGTTTTAAGTCAATTAAATTAAGAGTCAATTGTTTTATACCTATAACTTATAAGTATGTTTAAATTATAAGGTAAAATTACAATTACAATGCAGCCCTATTTTAGTAACCTTTAATGCTATTTTGAATTCCAATATCTCAAAATAATATCTTTAATGAAATTGAATTTTCTGTTACAACAAATTAAAGCATTTTCAAAGTACATACAATACATTATGTTTTAAGAAAGTACTTTTAGGATTTATCAAATTGTTTTCAACCAATTTTTTATTATAGATATATTATGTTTTGTAATAATATATTTACAATGCTCATATTTATGCAATTTTATTTCACATTCCATATAACGTCACTAAAATAAAACTACGTAATAATGTATTTCGTGTATATTTGGTATAAAAGTTTCCCAAATTTTGTTTTAAAAGTAATCTTAAACTAATAAAGCTCATTTTGTATTTTAGTTACAGATATGGTGTGTATAGTATACACGCATATTTTAGGAGATTAGGTGGAAAACGACATACGTCACTCTTACTGTCTAGTATTTGTAAAGTTAGAATTCTTATATTATAAGAAAAAATATTGCTTTGTTTGGACGGATACAAATTTGTGCAAACAGTTTGGAATGTCGCTTTAAGTACCTAGTTATAAAAAGGAAATAACAAATTCCAACGTGATCTATCACGGCGAGATTCATAAAAGTGAAGAATAATAATATTTTTTGTATATCATGATTTTGTTTACAATTAAAAAGAATGTATTTTATACATCAACAACAATGACTAAAAATATCTAAGTACATTATTACCTACCCAATTAACAGTGATGTCTTATCTCTATACTTAAAGTTATGTTTTTAACAGAAAAAGAGTAATTTACTTAAAAATATCAGGGAAATTCGTTGAGCTGCAGTGAGCGTTACTAGAACTTAGAAGGACACTTATAAAATTTAAGGCACTACATTGTAAGGGTCATTAACTTGTTGATATGCTGGTGGACCGGGAGCTTGGGGCGTGGCTCTTGCGGTGTAGGGAGGAGCCGGAGGAGGAGGCGCCTCCCAACCTCCATCGACTGGATATCCCCCATACCCATTAGCTCCATACGGAGATTCATTTGGCGACATTGTGTCAACTCTTGGCTCGTAGTTTTGGGCGTCATATCCCCGGCCAACATTATCATAAGATGACACGTTTGTATCGTAGTTGCGAGGAGGCGGAGGATCGTATCTGTTAGGCTCATTATACGGACCGACGACGTCGTGGCCGCGTTCGGACTTAACACTTCTCCGTACGGTCTCATACCTATTTGTCATGATTGGAATAGATTCTGCGGGTGGTGGAGGTAGTTCATACGTGTCTTGTGATCGTAAGGTACCATCTCGGTCAGTTGGATGATATGAATTCGGGCGAGCTGCATGGAAATTCGAATATGACGAGTGTGCTGACGTTGGCCGCGAAGGTCTCGGATCCGACGGTAATGACGCATTAGATGCCATATAACCAGCGTTTCTGTATGACCGGCGCGATCTCCGCGTCGAGGATCCCGCTGCGCCTCTAGATCTACGTTTGACACGACGCGGTGTCATGGGTTTGAGAGAACTTTCACTCATATTTGTTTCGGTGGGACTTAATTCTATTGTATATACTTGACGACGTGGCAAGGTACCTTTATCTGAAAATAAATATAAATACTTCGAATTAGCTTCAGCATATAATTGATCATTAATTGATCTGATACAAGTTTTATTAAGTACTAGTTGTGTGAAAGTGATTAGCCAAACTTCAGAAAATTGCATTAACAATAATAAAGAATTTTTCACTTTTCCTCATATCTTGTATATTTGTATTCCTGAAACGAAAAAAATTATATTACCTGAGGTAGGCTTCTTTTTCTTCATTGAACGGTAAGCAAGAATTATGGCAAGCGGCAAGGCTATAATAGTGAACAGAGCAGCGACAGTTGACTGCGCTAGTTCAACATGATGCCACTGGAAGAAGCATCCATCAACATGAGCTGGTCTCCAGGTCCCGGGCCCATCAACTTCCCCCCACACAGGCTGGCAGCCCCATCCATTGCTCTCCCACCAGCTCACACTGCCTGTCCCCAGTGATAAAAGGCCACTTTCCTACAAACAGGGTACTATCTTAATATATATAAATATTGTGTCACAATGTTTGTCCTCAATGGACTCCTAAACCACTAAACCGATTATAATAAAATTCGCACACCATGTGCAGTTCGATCCAACTTGAGAGATAGGATAGTTTAAACATGTAGGTACCACGGGCGAAGCCGGGGCGGACCACTAGTGAAATATAAATTAATCTAGTTTGATTCATACTTAATAGCAGTTCAAAAATTAGCTGGGAATGCATAGGTACCATTCCCTCAACATCCTACTGATATCTAAAATTGTTTTCTGCACATCGGATACTTGGATTTTTCAAGCTGCCATTAAGTTTGAATCATACTGTGTTTGTTAGTATAGTAAATTAATGTATTAATCATGATTATAACCCTTATAGATGGATTCTAGATGAAATATGTTATACCGAAAAGTATTTACCATTCCAAAAATATATTCCCAACAAACTCAATAGGTATAAAAAAACATGCATTTAACATAGGTAAATAATTAAAATTGCAAAAACTCACTCTGTTTAAAGTTCCAAGATTTAGATAATAACATATCAAAAATGTATTCCAAGTCAACCACATCAAACTCCAAATAGCATACTGAAAATTGTTCAAATAATGTCAAAACACCTTAAATACGAAATAATTGATGTATTTAAATATCAAATTACTTACAGCAAAAAGATATTTTGTCACATATTGCACTGCTCCAAAAGATCCAAATATTATCAAGAGGATATTAATAAAATTTGTTATAATAGGTAACCACATATACCCTAGAAAATCAAATACTTGGCGCTGTATAGTAACAATCTGTAAGAATTCAAATCATTAGAATATATTCTACCCGAGTTATTTCAGCATCTTATCAATATATTTAAATTTTAGTAATGAATAATGATTTTACAGCATATAAAATTGAAGAACAAGTCAAGAATTAGGGCATCGATTTAACATAACTCTTGTTGCTAACAATGTGAAGTTTTGTACTTGTTAACTGAACGTGAACAACAGTTTTTAACATTATAAGATTTAAAATATAATCGAGTGATAATCATATACAATTTATAAAAATAATTACCAGTTCGAGTATACACACAATCAAAAGTACCGTTCTAAGGCTACAAACTGCCATTTTTAAAACTAGGAGCCACACAAGAATGTGTTTACAATAACAAATTCATTTCTTGTTGTAAATTGAAGATCTCCATTCACAAAAGCTAAGAATCTTCATCGTAAATCCAAAACATAAAAGTTTATAATAGTCACTGTAGGTACGTGCATGAAACAAAAGTTTATTAAAAATTTGAAAGTTCTAACATTGTGAGTTGTGACACATGAGTATGACAATAGTGAATTGACAGTGTGACAGTGATGACACATTTTCATAGAAATATGAGAAGTTTTGACGCTGTCAGAGGGGCGTTGGTTTTGGTTTGCCCAAGGTTTGCCGCATGCTGATATCTAAAATTTCCTTTGTTTTAGGGAATTTAAACAAAACCATTTCATTCTTTGGATTTTTTTTTTGTTATTGTAGTGTGTAATGTGTAAACCTGTGGTGTAGACGCTGAAGTCACGATTGCGTAATAATTAATTTATGTAGGTAATTTAAATATCAAATTACTTACAGCAAAAAGATATTTTGTCACATATTGCACTGCTCCAAAAGATCCAAATATTATCAAGAGGATATTAATAAAATTTGTTATAATAGGTAACCACATATACCCTAGAAAATCAAATACTTGGCGCTGTATAGTAACAATCTGTAAGAATTCAAATCATTAGAATATATTCTACCCGAGTTATTTCAGCATCTTATCAATATATTTAAATTTTAGTAATGAATAATGATTTTACAGCATATAAAATTGAAGAACAAGTCAAGAATTAGGGCATCGATTTAACATAACTCTTGTTGCTAACAATGTGAAGTTTTGTACTTGTTAACTGAACGTGAACAACAGTTTTTAACATTATAAGATTTAAAATATAATCGAGTGATAATCATATACAATTTATAAAAATAATTACCAGTTCGAGTATACACACAATCAAAAGTACCGTTCTAAGGCTACAAACTGCCATTTTTAAAACTAGGAGCCACACAAGAATGTGTTTACAATAACAAATTCATTTCTTGTTGTAAATTGAAGATCTCCATTCACAAAAGCTAAGAATCTTCATCGTAAATCCAAAACATAAAAGTTTATATTAATCAGTTCTTTAAAGAAACGAATCTTCAATGGCGGCGCTTATCATTCCCTCTCGCTCACACACGGCCGTACGGTATGCAAAAAAAAAATGGAAAAATAAAATTACTAAAATGTATTTGATTTTCCCTATAATAGTTTTTATCATAAATTTACAATGACAATTATGCATTTGCGAAAGTAAATAATGTTTTATTGGAATTTGACAAAATATGTTCTTTGGGAAAAGTTGTTCAGTTTTATGGGCATATTACAAGTATTATGGGGATTTTATTACATTCTGTATACGTAAATATGATAATTCATATAAATACACAAATACAATAACAAAAAAGTTTGCAAACAAACAATTTGAAATAATTAATAAAATAATTATCAATTTACGTTATTTTTATTTTCTTTTTTGCTGATCCTACCATCTGTCAAAGTCAGCTTTGGCCGCCATTGAAGATTCGTTTCTTTATTGAACTGACTTTATAATAGTCACTCACAGAACAATAAAAACAAATAGAAGTGCGATAATGTCATAATTAGTATGAAAACCAGTGTCGCCAAACCCACACATTTAAACCGATAGTTATACAGTACACTACAAGTAAACTATGCCTTTGATTGGACAGCTTAATTTGAGTAAAAACTGACTTAGGTTATAAATTCAGCATTTCAATATGTACCCTAACGCACCATGTTACGGTTTATTTTAGTATAACATCCCTAGGTATATTAGCTGTTTTGTTTCTCATTGCACAGAAATTCCAAATTCGAAAAACATTCAGCTACTCCACAACAGAGGGCGTTAGTTTTCGATAGATATAACTTTGAACCTCAACACATAGAGATAAGGTTGAAATTTGTGTCACTCAACATTAATGACATTAACTTGATATTTATCTGATGCTATGCCCTGAGGGATGTCAGCCTTGTTATCGATATCGAGATATCGATAATTCACAAATAAATATTTTTTGTGTATTTTTTTTTTCTTTTATTTATACGAGTATAGTATAATGTGTCACATTTTGGAGTATGTTTATTACTACTAAGTACGTCTTTTTATATTATTATTATTAAATAAAAAACGGAATAGAATAGTATTAATCTATATTTACAAAATACAAACAGAAAATATGCATTATTTTAAATCTTGGAACTGCCGTAGGTTTGCTGTATCGATGGCCTTTGTTAGACTGCTTAGTGCTGTTCGGCATTCAGTTAACTCGTCACGTTGCATTTATCCATTTCTCTTTTAAATTAGCCTCTTTGGGAAATCTGTAAATAAATTGGACAAATGAAAGCTAAGGAAAAATAAAATAAAATTTAATATTTATAATGTTTGTCTTTTCTAAAGTATCGATACTGTCGATATGCGCCACAAGCATCACTAAAGCGACATTCGTTTGTTTATTGCAATAATATTCCAGAAATTCTTGTTTGCTGTTCAATCTATAATAGTACTAATTTCTTACGAATTAAGGTTCATTTTGACTAGATATTTGTATACAATTTTGACAAATTACAAGCGAAGATATAACATAAAATATTATATGTAAAATAAATAAAAATAAGACTTACCGATGGTATGAAATGCCTCCATTGCTGATATTATTTCGTCTGCTATCATTTTTGCACTCTTATACCGAAAAACACGTCCTAATTAATGAATAAATACGGAAAAAAGGTTTGACAGCTGACAACCGACTCGAATATTTTTCTGCGCACAACTGAGAGCAAGTTAGGTGATCTTACCTTACAAGTGACACGTGGGCCACGCCCACATCACACTTCTATCTACTTTACTGTTCTGTGTAGTCACTGTAGGTACGTGCATGAAACAAAAGTTTATTAAAAATTTGAAAGTTCTAACATTGTGAGTTGTGACACATGAGTATGACAATAGTGAATTGACAGTGTGACAGTGATGACACATTTTCATAGAAATACGTAGAGGGAGAATGTACTAGAGATCACATCGGCGTATACCCGAACGAGATGGCGAATCCTTACGTCAATGTTGCCAACTATTACAAAAACTTTTTATCCGAAAAACTGGCAAAATATCTATAAATGTTTGGGTATTTTTTTGTAAGATAGGTTTATGAAGAAAAAGACAGATTTGAAAAGATTTTGTTATTTATTAACTTAACTAGCGACCCGCCCCGGCTTCGCACGGGTGCAATGCTGATACTAAATAGTAAATACACTACAGAAAAATTATGAACGTTGTATATAAAAACATAGCGGCCCGCTCCGGCTTCGCACGGGTATAAAAATATATATAGCCGGGCGGCTGGCCGGTACCGCCGCAAACGCTACGTCCCGCAATTTTTAAATCTATACTAATATTATAAAGAGGAAAGGTTTGTATGTATGTATGTATGTATGGTTTTCACGCATAAACTACTGGGCCGATTTTGATGAAATTTGGCACAACCTTTTATTGCGAAATATGTACCACGGGCGAAGCCGGGGCGAACCGCTAGTATATATATATATATTCACTGTTGTATTGTATTGGTTCTTTTTCCACACCACCTGTGAGGTAAGAACCTTAGGTGCGTTTTTTTTAAAGAGGTATCCCCAGTAGGCCTAGTCCTCCTTTTTGGCATGCATCAATATCTGGAATAAATCGGACATTAGGTACTTTATATTATATCTTATTATATAATTATTATATATAATTATAATATCTATTTATATTATATAGAAAAAAAATTGGACTTTGTATGGAAATCTGTCAGCTGATTAGCGAAGTTTCCTTACAAAGTCCAATTTTTTTTTACGAATTCAGCAAAGTTGTAGAACAAAAGTTGTTCAGTTTCATGAGTAGAAGCTCCTGTCTAAATTTTTCAAATGTCTTACCTTTCACCTTGTATATCTATATCAAATGAACAATGTATTCAAGGTATTTAATTGGTTAAGTATTAATGCTGTATTGGTTAAAATCGCTTCGAAAATTAGCCATTATTTGTCGTAAAAAGTAAATGACAAAAAAAGTTATTGTGGGTTATCCATAAGAGATAGACATATACCATCGCGGACTTTTCTGTAGACCTTTTCAATGTGTATAATACTTAGTACATTATTTTGATAAAACTCGTAGGGTTCAGCCAGCGTTTGCAATGTAAGCGGAAAAAATGTAAATTTTTACGACATCACATTAGAAACCTCAAAAATAACACTACTTCTCCACTATTTAATGGGTGTTATTATACATATAAACCTTCCTCTTGAATTACTCTATCTATTAAAAAAAACCGCATCAAAATCCGTTGCGTAGTTTCAAAGATTTAAGCGTACAAAGGGACATAGGGACAGAGAAAGCGACTTTGTTTTATACTATGTAGTGATGACTAATACAAACATAAAAAAAATCTTATAATTAAGAGTTAAGGATGGTGTTGAATCCTTGACCTTCAAAATTATTGACCTTTAAATAAAATTAACTTGTTATAAAAGTTGCGTACCTTGTCATCCACCTCAGACATTTTTTTTGTTGCATAGTGCATCCTAACTTTTATATATTTTCCGCAGATGGATTTAATTAAAAGTGAATAGTGACAGTCTAAAAATAATTGATTTTTAAAATGATCACTTATTCTTGAAAAAAGATTTTCATTAAGGCATCTTTTGAGACATTCTTGAGAAATAGTATGAAAATAATTTTTCTTACTCATATCTCTATTTTGACGGAAAATTTTCTCACTAAATGTACAAATGGCAACTACATCTTTACTAGGATATTGCAGTCCCCCCTTGTCTTTTTTATACAAGAAACTTTTAAATTTATCCGCAGTCAAAACTGACGTACAATCAGGACACTTAAGTTCTTTTTTCAGTTGACTTACAACAAACCCTGCGATATAAATAATAATTTGTTTCGAAAATTCGGTCAGTTTACTAGGATCACTTAAATAGTCGTGGTCATCCATAGTGCGGATAAAATCAATGTCACGTATCTCAGAATCATCAGTTTCATCTATTAGTTTAATTCTTTCTGTGGTTTTATTTATTGCAATTTCCGGTTTGGTATATGTTAGTATATTTATTTCCTGTAGAGGAATGCAATTACCTGTAGTGATGTGTTTAAGTTCACCATGGACTAGCATCCGTTTGAAAGCGGATTTAAATTGTTTGGCTGTAGGGTTATTGTTAAATCCACCTTTAGCCCTAATCGCGCTAAAGAAATACTCCAAGTGATCTTGGCTAAGCTTATACGTACACAGAAATTGTAAGGATTCACTTCTGGCATAATTTTCGTATAGAAAAATTATCCCTCGTATACAAATCATAAAGCCCAAAAATCCAGTCTTTCGGTTTGTATTAAGGATGGGCATGCCACCTAAATGTAACTTCATTAAATATTGATATATTTGTTCAAGAATCAATTTAGTATTTAAAAAGTTTCCCTCGAATAGAGGTTTTTTATGTGTATATGCATTCATATTTCTTGAATTTAATATGTCAAACAAGTCATTTATATTTTTAATAAATTCTACTGTAGCCTCCGAATTTGAGAAATTATCTATTTTAAGTTCTTCGTTACAAAATTCTATGGCATCAGCAACAGAATTACTGAAAGTCTGAGCAGCCAACTTTACTTTCATGATCTGTT
Source organism: Colias eurytheme (assembly GCF_061535395.1). Lineage (NCBI taxonomy): Eukaryota > Metazoa > Arthropoda > Insecta > Lepidoptera > Pieridae > Colias > Colias eurytheme. Next base: position 5,577,846 of record NC_142985.1, read on the forward strand.
GCCTAAAATTCATATGAGATCTTTTCAGTTTATTAGCTAGGTGAAGTCCTTCATTTTCCTGCAAGTCAATTAAATGTTTGATGTATTCCCAGGAAATAGTGCGTCCCTGCCTATCAATGATGGGTCCTTTCTGAGCCAAAGTATTCCGTACTAATTTAAGCATATGTGATGGATCTGGGTATATAATAATTTTTTTGTCACCTACTTGGAAAGTAGGATCTATTTGAGTATCTTGTAAACAACACCCTAATAATTTAGCCATTGCAAAGTTTGTTGGACAGCCATCGAATGTAAGTGATAAAATTTCTACTCCACATTCATCATGAACGGTTTTAATACAGGTCTGAACTAAATTGGCTTTTTGGTATGCCGAAATACCATCTATTAAAAAGTACCCTAAAGGTATTTTCCAACTACCATTTATAGCAGTTAGCATAAAGACAAGGGCTTCCTTAGCTAATTGACCACTACTTATATTATTGCCACAATCTACAAACCCTATACAGTTTTGACCATCAAAATCTACATGCTTTCTAATAGCCATTTCATCGAAACATAGGGCGCAAAATAATTTGCGAAATGGATTCACTATACTATTAGCTAATTTGAGTAGTTTTATTGCTTCTAAAGATTCTTTACTGATCCCTGGACTACCGTCTATACACTGGTACCACCGTGAAAGAGTTCGTGGGTGAGGAAGGCATGTATTGAAATATTTTCGAACATGATCGTAGGCTCTTGGACTTATAAAGTGGAGAGTTAATGCAAATTTTCTTAACTCTACAGAATACTTCCTAGGTGCGGATTCTTTACAAATATATCTTTTTAAAAAGTCCTTATTTGCCGTTTCTATAGATGACAAAACATCAGCAGATTCTTGATTTATTAAACATCGGGCTTTTAAATCTTCTAATATGCTGCACAGTTCTGCATTCTTTTTCTTTAACCGCCACGCCCTTGTCCTCAATACTGCAATTTTCTTTTTTCTTTGCTCGGCTACACGTTCTTTATTTATTAATTTTTTTCTTAATTTGATTTTTCTCGGTGTTTCCACCTGGAAAAAAAAATATTAAGTTATTTTTTGCAAACTTGAAACAGAAATATATAATAGAAAAAAAATCTTTAATTAAAAAGTATTAAAATAATACAGTTTATATATTTGGGGAAATTAAAGCATGTATTAGTTCAAACTTCAAAACTATGTTACAGGCTTTAGATTCCCCTCACAATTATAGTAGATTTGATTCCTTTTCCAACTTAAATAATTTTACAATTTAAAAAAATATAAGACCACACAGATGTACCTAAATAAGACAAAATATACTACTTATACAAATAACTCTAAACAGTTACAGTGCTCCCACGGTAACTCTTCAAAATATATTTTTTGGTCACGCTATAAAACCACGCTGTGGCAACATTTCCTATACGCCATTAAAGATATCACTTCGGCTGTTCTTTAACATTTGCTACGGTTTTAGTTATTGCGCGAGCACTATATAGTTTCACAACGGCGGCTCCTGCTCCTGGCTCCGTGATCGGCCACAAGCGCTGTCACCATGCGCTGGCACCGGCGTGATGAAATTATTACTATCTACTTCATTGTTTCAGAAATAAATGTATTCATTCATTAATTTATTGTTGTATATGAAATAATGATATACCTCAAAACTTGGTTCAGGGGCTTTCGACTGTTTGCTAGTACTAGGTAGCTCAGTAATATCCTGTAAAGATAAAGTTTAACTTCGGTAAACCAGAAAATTCAAGTAACATAAATGTACAAAATGTACCCAAATGAAATTATTACTAACTAGCTATGTCCCGCGGTTTCACCCGCATTGCTCCGCTCCTGTTGGTCTGTTGAGATAATATATAGCCTAAAGCCTTCCTCGATAAATGGGCTATCTAACACCGAAAGAAATTCTCAAATTGGACCAGTAGTTCCTGAGATTAGTGCGTTGAAACAAACAAACAAACTCTTCAGCTTTATAATATTAGTATAGATATATATTTCACCATAATTTTATAATATAATCAATTTACCTCAAGACTTGGTTCAGGGGTTTTCGACTGTTCTCTTGTATTAGGTAGCTCAACAACATCCTGAAAAGATTAAGTTAGTTGAATCAGATAATACTAAGAACATCCATGTACAAAATAAAAGGTGTAAAAAAACCGGTGACTAATCCAGGCTTCACACATTCATATGAGCCGTGTACACACACAACAACACCTCATAAACTTCCTCTCCACGGTATGTCGTGCAGTTCTAAAATAGTGTAGTGTTGTTGCTCGTGGGAAAGTGCAATGAAATTATTAATTTACCTTAAGACCTGGTCCATGGACTTTTGATTGTTGGGCAGTACTCAGTCGCTCAACAATAATATCCTAAAAAAATAAAATTTGATTTAGTATAAATAGAAAATATACCCCTATAAAAATAAATTAATAACTTGTTTTGTTTATTATGTAGACGTAGCAACAAAATCGGTCTATGAATATTTAAACTACAACATTTAAATCCAAACTAAATGCATCACAAAAATTACTCACTGTTGTAAAAAGTGTTGGAATTGCATTGGGCATCAAAAAGGTTTTTTTTTTCGTTTTTCGAAAATAACGCGACTCAAAATGTATAGAACATATTCTGTGACTTTTTCCTGGTAACCAGTTCTTCCTTCCGGTAGCTCGAATCCATCTGTTTAATGTACTTGTTTCTTATGGAAACCTAAAAAACATATTTAATATTAAAAAAAACATTTCACGATTTTGGGGAAAATTTTACCCTGTACTGGTATCCCTAATGTTAATCACATGATTATACCATAAATTTGAAACTACGTAAAAACAAATGGCGTCCTGAACAACAAGAACACTTCGTAATTTAGTCGGATAACACAAAAAAATGTTTACGTCTATTTCGATGAAAATATTATATATTTGTAGATAATTTCACATTAGAGTTAATGAAAATGTATCAACTATATCCAGTTCTATAAAACAATATACTTCAAATAAGTTTACTTACGTGTGAAAGGTAATATTTGGTAATCTTCGTTCCGGCCGATTTTTACAACCAATCACACTACAACGCACCATATTTTCACTTAAAGTCGGATTAAAACAGATCACTGTCAACGTTTATTAAACTTTGAAGTCACTTAACAGCGAGAAAAAACAGAAAACTAGCAAAACAATGGACTGTAGCCGCTTGTTTGGGACAAACTGCCTTTGTCCCCAACAAAAGAAATCGCATAACATGAGAGAAACAAAAAACAATGTTTCTGTCTCGCTTGCTCTTAGCTTTATAGTCATAAGTGTATTTCTCTCACGCATTACTTGTCATTTTAGTGCCTCCTCTATGGTTCATTCTCACTCTACGTAGAAATATGAGAAGTTTTGACGCTGTCAGAGGGGCGTTGGTTTTGGTTTGCCCAAGGTTTGCCGCATGCTGATATCTAAAATTTCCTTTGTTTTAGGGAATTTAAACAAAACCATTTCATTCTTTGGATTTTTTTTTTGTTATTGTAGTGTGTAATGTGTAAACCTGTGGTGTAGACGCTGAAGTCACGATTGCGTAATAATTAATTTATGTAGGTAATTTGAGCTATTGAAATAAAAATAACTACGTTAAAAAAAACCACTTCAAAAAGGAAAAGCAAAAAATAAAAAACATTTGATGTACATATTATTAATTACTAGATATTATTTAGTTGTGCTATTTACTATATAGGTATGATGCCGGTGCCAAGCCAATGTAAAACTTATGTTAATAAAAGCATCTACAGACGCTCCGATTCGGTTGGTGCCAACCATCCGACCACGACCAAATCGGAAAGTGAAGAGAGCGGTCGGTCCGACATAATTATTATTCTTCGTAGTACATTAATTTTTAATTATAGTTTTGATTTCACAATGCCCGGTCTACACGGGTTTAATACCAAGTACTTAGTCCTTTTAATTTTTATTTAATACTTTTTAGTGTATTTTTCAACAGGAATCAAACGAGCCCAAACTCGATAAAGTTGAGTCAATTAATAGGCATGACGACAGTATCCATAAATGTTCGAATTAGTGTTTTTAAGGGAAAATGTATAATATATAAATTAAAAATAGTGACTTAGAAATATTAAAAACATTAAGATTAATGAGATTATCAATAAAATAAAACGTTGAAATTCTGCAGTCGGCCATTTTGACTGAAACACGCGTGACGTCACGTCTACGTAAACAACTCACAACAACTTCGCGGCAGGTGTATTTTGTTGTTATGAATATGCTGAGAATACGCATTTTTTTTTTTCTATTTTTTCACGTATGCTTTATCGACTCAGAACAGAAATATAATTGCGAATTCACGAATATGTGGTTCGGGTTTCTCTGCGTCAAATTTATACAATCATTTCATATTATTTTCTAACTTTAAACAATTACTAACACTTTTTTTGGGTATTATTTTTATGTAGATTCACATTGCAATACTGCACACTACTTATAAACTGAAATTAGATTCTATAACACTTTATAATTAAATATTTGTTTAATTTTACTTCGCTATGCATACAGATAATTACGTATTTACGTAAGAGTGACGTCACGCCTACGCCATGACACCTGTGAGCTGTTTTAGTACAGTTAATAAATATTTTTTGAAAAATGGCTTTTATCTTCGTTAAATTTAAGTATATTAGCGAAATATAGGGTTTTTCTTGTTTAATAAACGTATACACACATTATGGAAGAGGTTTTGAAAATCTTTCGTCATGCCTATTACTTAGTTCCTATCGCCACCTTCCATCCTCAAATCCATGATTCCATCATCAAATCAGCAGCTCTATGCTATCCAATTTACATACGTATACAAAATTTCAGCTCAATCGGTAACCGTGAAGTGAATCAAAATAACTTGCTTGATTTTCAATTAAGTCATCGAGATCAGACAAAAATGCTCATAAAATAAAAACTACTGGGCCTACCCGAATCAAATTTTTAGGGGACCAATTCGAAACTATTCCGCATCAAACAAAAAAAAATCACGTAAATCGGTTCAGAACGAGGTTCAGAAACTTCGGCGTAATCGGTGTACATATATAAAAAAAATGTTGTGTGGTTTTATGAAACCACGGTAAAAGTGAAACTGTTCGAACGGTTCCGAACACTGCTTTGTGTAGCGCATGTCGCGTGTCGGTCGGCTGCCGAGTAGGTATACCTACTCGGCAGCCACGATACACGCGACATGCGCTACACAGACCAAAAAGTTTGAGACGATGTAATAAAAGTTTCACTTTAAAAACATACCAGCCGAATTGATAACCTCCTCCTTTTTTTGAAGTTGGTTAATGAGATAAGTAATAAGCAAAAATAATTATAACACACAATAAATCCAACGATCTGATGAAAAAACGTCTTAGGAACGTTTTACAAAAGAACAATAATTATTTAAAAGCTGCAATAGTTCGGAATTACGCTTCAAGACGAATTTTCTGTGTAGGACTATATCATATTATATTTTATTGATAGTTAATAATTGAAATCATTTTCTACTAATTTCAAAAATCCTAACCGCCGACCATGTTTTATTTCTGCAGCAATATGTCTTTTATATTATTAATGTTTTTTCAAAGTTTTTTATGTGATTATACACATTAAGGGTGCACTCACACACATCAGTCACCGTCACGGCACGTCACCGGACAGGATTAAAAAAAAATATGTATCAATAGTTCTAGTATGACTCTGTTCCCACACGACAGTCGCCGGCACGAAATCTATCAGTGACGTCACCGGTCAGGCACGTCAAATAATCTTTCCATACATGTATCATACTTTTATCCCCACTCACCCGGTGCCGTCACGTCTCAGTTCAGTCAGCGTCGTGCTACCGTCAATAATTGCTACATGTTCTCTAGCGTGACACACGTCTAATCACTGACTAACCTGATGTATGTGTTCAATGATTCAGTCAAACCGGCGACGTGACTGACGGACAACATGACGGTGACTGGTGTTTGTGGATACGTACACAAACCGTCACCGATCAGTCATCGGTGCCGTGACGGTGACTGATGTGTGTGAGTGCACCCTAAATAAGTCGTGGGCATAGTGTAGATGAAATACAAAATATGAAATGAGATATGGCCACGACATATTAATATATAAAAATAGTCGTGCCCTGCGGTTTTACGGGTGATGATAAAATAATATTGCCTTCCTCATCGACAACACAACCACTGGTGGTTGTGTGGTCGATGGCCTTCCTCTTCCTCGATAAATGGGCTATCAATTAAATAATTTTTCAAATCGGACCCAGTAGTTCCTGAGATTAGCGCGTTCAAAAAAACAAACAAACTCTTCAGCTTTATAATATTATAGTATAAAGTATAGATGAAAATACAACTTCTTATTTTATTATAATTTTAAAAATATTAGATTTTATCAATATACACGCACCCTCTAAAAATATAAATAGAAAGAAACGGTGACTTTGCAGTTTCAGTGTTTGTAATTTTGACATTTGACAGTAAAACTTGGATCAATAAACCGTCGGAAAGAAGTTAGCAGCTTGAATCTAGTCTAGACTTGTATTGATTTTTAATTATTAACTACGAGAAGCGAGCGGTGTATTCGTCTCTCTCAAAGTTTATCGCATTGTCACATTTTCTCACCTTCATCTTCCTAGTTTGAGGTGTGTATACAGAAATTGTGCACTTATTCTTTAATTTGAAAGTAGAAATATTTTCCCGGTAACCTTAAAAATATTTTCAGACCCAGAACGACATGGCGGCTGAAGCTCTAGTTCCTTTGGAATCGAATCCTGATGTTATAAATAAGTTCCTTCAGAAGCATGGAGTTCCTACTAAGTGGAATATTGTAGATGTGATGGGACTGGAGCCTGAAATGCTATCTTGGGTTCCGAGTCCAGTAGTCGCAGTTACTCTTTTGTTCCCAATATCTGAAGCATATGAAGAACACAAAAATAAAGAAGAAGCTGAAATTCTATCCAAAGGCCAAGAAGTCTCCAATAATCTTTTTTATATGAAACAAAATATAAGCAATGCTTGTGGTACTATTGCAGTTATTCATGCAGTTGCCAATAATACAGATAAGATAGAGATTGCTGATGGTCACTTGAAGACCTTTTTGGATGCTGCAAAGGATTTAGACCCAGCTGCTCGTGGTACTTTGTTTGTCAATAGTGATGGCATTATTAATGCTCACAAAGAACTGGCCCAAGAAGGACAAACTCCAGCTAATCCCGATGAACCTGTTAATCATCATTTTATAACTTTTGTACATAAGGATGGAGTATTGTATGAACTGGATGGTCGCAAAGCTTTTCCGATTAATCACGGTCCTACAACTCCGGCAACTTTCCTGGAAGATGCAGCTAAAGTCTGCAAGGAGTTTATGGCTAGAGATCCAAAAGAAGTTAGATTCACAGTGATGGCACTGGCTGCTACCGAGTAATGTCTTTCATATATTATTAATCTTCAATATTTATTTTTTTCTACTTGTGCTTGTAACTGCCAAGCTTTTAGTATTAAATTTTGTCTAACATTTGAATACCAAAATTTATATGCTGTGCAAGCTTACATGTGATATTAAAATGTGACTGTACTTTTCAACTTGTTTTATTTTGATTGTCCATTATGTAAATAGTACTCATCATAGATCAAGTTTAGGTTCACATATTAAAATTAAACAGTTAAGAAATACAAAAAAGATTTATGGTGTTATACCTATTTACATTTTTTTTAAATGTCAAAAAAATATAACCCTAAGAGCATATATGCACTATGCGGGTAGCTGCATTGCGGGTAGCCGTCCGGCTGACCGCAAGCACAATTATGTACGTAATATTCATTTCTATGCGCACTGTGCGGTCTGCGGTAGCCGCATCGCAGTGCGCATAGAAATGAATATTACGTACATAATTGTGCTTGCGGTCAGCCAGACGGCTACCCGCATAGTGCGTATACGCTCTAAGGCCTCTTGTACACACGGTTTTTCACTGTGAAAATAGTACATATATGGTAAATTTGCCTTGTGGCGCTCAGTCACCAGTGTTCTACATGGTTCACTAAGAAAGCTTAATTTTCTAGGCAAAAAACAGTATATGTACAAGATCTTAAATGTATTTAACATACAAAGAAATATGAGTCATATTCAAAAAAGTTGTACGTCAAGAAATGGTTAGTAAATGGTATTGTCACGAAATGTCATGAAATGGTAAATGTAAAGATGCATACTCAACAGTGACATTTCTGGACCATCAATAAATGAATAGCCTATTTAACTCTAGCCTAACCTATTTTGCACTGACTTTTGGCATTCATGTAATAATACCTATAATAAAACAAAAATATAAAACCTCTGGTAAAGAAAATTTGAAAAACTTTCGATTCGACCTTCTAAAATAATAAGGAAGAGGTAATAATTAAGCACATAAAAAATTTAATTTATTTACTTAATTAATAATTAAAAATGAAAAAAAAAAAAAAACAATTACAACACGTGTTATTTTACTAGTGTGTTGGACATTACGCTTCTCTTATATCAATATCATTGGCAAATATATAATTATCGCCATTTCTCAAAGGTTCAGGAAGATATTTAACAATTTCCTTATTATTACGTAGTTTTTTGGTTTAATAGTTCATATCTGAAACTTTTGAACCGATTTTAATGCACTGTTCCCTAACTAAATCCATAAAAAAAAATTGTTTCAATTTAGTTTCAAGTTTCTGAAAAATATTTGCACAAACACATAAATATACTCATTCATATGAAAGTTGGCACACGTGTTTAGAATTTAATATAAACTATTGTTATATAAATATAGCAAAATGCCTACATTATCCCATACTCTTCTTGAATTGATAACTTCCACACCAGTGAAAATGCAGCCTTAGAGCTTGACGTCACTAAAGTCATGAAATGGTCGTCAGTAAATTGGTGTAACATAACCTAAAAATTGTAAAAATGTCTCGCGTATTAAGGTTATTCATTTTCACAGTTTACTGCCTTAAAATGTCTAGTTTCTTAGAGCTAAACACTGATAATCAGTTTTTTATACTCACATTTAGTCCTTCAAACTGCGTTACGAAATGGTATTATATTTTTTACTCCGCACAGTCTTGGAACTTGGAACAACATTTGTAACAAGAAAACAAAATGACAGTCAACTTCTAGGTTGTCTATAAAATGGATCGGTGTTTCCATCTGATATTTACAAAATCTGCCATTGATCTACTAATTGCTGCTAGGAGAAACCGCCTCAGTAATAAATGTCAGTAAATGGTGTACACTTTTAATGACAAAATGTTTTTAATCATTTTTATTACTATAATTTAATTGTAATTATAATGCTATTCACTGCAACATACTGTATACTCTAATTATTTATGTGCCCTCTTTACAATGTGAATATAAATACGAGAATCAATCCAAAATTGCTGTTTTATAAATTGTGTGTACAGGAGGACACTAAAAATATATATGGAATGGATTGGGTAATGACAAAATAAAATGATGATTTCTCTTATTATTTGTTAGGAACAAATGCTATTGATTATTAATTATATAAACAATAACAAAAAGTAAGCTATATGAAATTGAAAAATATCAAAAGTGAAAAAAAAAACAGGTTTATGGCGGGTTTGTTCCTTACGGACAGCATAATAAGAGACAAGGTACAACTTTTTTGAATATGACTCATATCTATTTTATATTTATTAGTGTGAAAGAAATGAAACAACTCATAGAAAAATAGGTATGTATTTTCATAATATCACATGTTCATACTATCAAAATAGACGATAAGATTTCTTAAACCTTAATTATAGTCCTTTCCACCTAAGATGATTTCTGTGACACATCGATTTTTGACACGTATAGAGATGTCGGTTACTGAAATCGTATCAATTGTTTCCGATAATCGATAATATTCTATATGGAAATGAAATCGATTTGAATAAAGTACCAAAATTAGTTTTTTCGGCATTTCGCCAACAATTAACTAAGGAAACTTAGCAAACAACAGCAACAAAAATCAACAATAACAATTAGTAACAATAACAGAATACCACGTAAAGTATCAATATAAAAATGCAACTTGTATACAAGGCTGACGCACTCGTACAGACGATTGACTCGATTGACAAACGATCACAAGATGGGCGCCGATTATATGATTTTCCAACTCTATGATTTTTCAACGATCCATTTCATGTACACGAATTGCGTAGGTATTATATTTTTGTGTTATTTTATTTTATTTTTCATTATATTAAACTAAACAATACTGTTTTTTATTTATAAGCTTACGATGTTTCATTTTTATATTTTTGGTAATAATGCCGCCATAAAATAAAAATATTATGCACTAAAATTATTTTGACTTTTTAAACATAAAATACGTAATTCGGAACACGATGAAGTGTCACAGGAATCATCCTAGGTGAAAAGGACTATAATACAAAATATATTTAAATATACTAGTGGCTAATAAGTTTCGAGGGCTTCTTTGCTAAAATTAGTTAAATTCGGAGCCTTTAGCAGATCTCCTAAGGTAGCTGTCTACCAAACTCGTTTTATTTGAGCAAACACAATAAGTTATTATATCTCTGGCCCAGATGGTACTACTTCTTGATCCGAGGCATTTATAGATCCATCATCTGTAAAATAATCAAAAATAAGAATTGAATTTTTAAAAGATGTCATAGTTATCATTTTATTTAATAGGATAAGTATAATAAAGGTTACACGTGAATGAGAAGTAAGTCATCACAGCCATAATAATGTATTTTAAGATGTAGAATATATAATTTTAAGACAAAAATATTATATCTATATTAATATTAAGTGTTTGTTTGTTTGAACGCGCTAATCTCGAGAACTACTGGTCTGATTTGAAAAATTCTTTCGGTGTTAGATAGCCCATTCATCGAGGAAGGCTATAGGACACAGGCTATATAATATTATCTCGCTAAAACAAACAGGAGCGGAGCTCTGCGGGTATAGAATATTGCTCAGTTAAAAAAATCTAATACAGAATAGAATAGTAACATTGCAAAACTAAAATATTCATTTAATAATAAATTACTTACTCGCAACTATTAATGTATTGTGAGTTAATTTAGGTAGAGAAACTGTGAAACATAACCCTAGTAAACATGCTGCGCCGCAAACTATCGACAATGCATAACGGTAATACATTGCACCAGACTGGTCGGCACTGAAAAAGAAACTTTTATGTATTAACTATATACCAAAATTAATTAACTAAAAATTTATTTATAGAACCTCACAAATTCTGAACAAGGTACTAGATCTGTGCTATAGGTGAGCCGTGAGGTTCAATGCAAATAATTGGAAATAACTATGTACTTAATTGGTATCTTCTTAATAAATATCCATACCTATTTAATACTCGTTAGTTGTTCCCTATTTGCTTAAATGCAGAAAACAAGTTTTAGTGAATAAATAAACTAAATAGAGTACAACTTACTATAGCTGTATCAAAGCTATTGCAATTCCACAAGAGAGCTTATCTGTAAAACTCATTAAACCATATACAAAAGCAGATCCTTGTGTATTTTCGCCAACTAGGTCAGCTGTTAAAGAGAGGCTGGTCACTAGCATTTGTGCACCACCAAATCCTGTAAAATATTATATTAAAATTAATATTCTCCTTATAATTCCTGTAAAATTTATATTTTAAATAAATAAAAAAACAAATATGTTATTAATTTCCTATTGCTTTTGAGTTTTATGTTCTAATATACAAAAACAGATAATTTGTTATATTTATAAGTAAGTTATCAAAGGGCTGATAGACATAATATGGTTTACTTAATTTATTAATTATATTTGTTTCAATATTGACAGCAGAAAATGATAAACTAATTGTCCTATGTACTAACCTATTAAAACAGCAACAATATAAATGAAATAGACTTTAAAATTATAGTCAGTGTCAAAGTAAATCCACACAAAACCACAAAGGGAAAATGCGGATCCGATAAAATAGCTTAGTTTTCTAGTGATTGATCTTGGCGCCAACCTCTGCACGCCGGCAGCCGCCAGACTCCCGAGGTACATAGCCAATGGCACTACAGCAAGAGAACGAGCAGCTAATCCCAAAGTGCGGTGCAAATATAAGGGAATCAATACTTGAGAAACATTCACAACAAGCCTTGTACACATATAAACACCAGCTACCTAAAATTTTCAGGGGTTTAGTTTAATATTGAAATGTTAAATGATGAAAGCAATGCTTTTAATGCACAGATTAATATGAGAAAACAAATGTTTTGTCTTTCAAAATTAATGTTTATGTTAGTATAAGTAAGCAGTGCATCTATTTCAATGCTTCTTCAAATGTAGACCTACACAGTTGTTGCATATACTACAGTCTACACAATAAAACATAATATTTAAGGAGTCACATTCCACATTATAAAAGATAAAATTACAATGTGGATGGTTTAATTATGGATATTTTTTAGGGTTGAAAACGTTTATATAAGAAAAAAATAATACATAAATTACTACATTTAAAAAAATAGCAATTGCATATAAAATTATAAAGCCTCTAAAAAAGTACCTGATATAACAACCATTTTTTAAAAATACTGCAGTGAAATGTTGCATTTTGAGTGTCTTCTGCTATTGCATATCTAGCTTGTTTTTCTGTTATACTGAAGTGAAATAGTATAGTTGCCAATGTTCCAATGCTTAGAACAATTAACATTATCTGTTTAAATTTCCAGGCATCTCCAGGACCAACTTGCTGAAATTTTAAAATATTTATTATTTACATTACTAGAAGACTATTATAGTATTGCAAAGTATCCATTGAATATTACATAATTCAACAACAAAAGTTAGTGAATTATACTTGCAACAATGAAAAATAATATCTTTAAAATAACCAAACACATTTTATTTGACCAGATTTTTTTCATATATATTTTCATACCTCCTTGTCACATTGTCCAGTGAAATGTAAAATGGCCCATGTTATAAGATACACAAACAAGTTTGAGAAAACAGTAAATCCATATCTGTAATCATAAAAAAAATGTGAATACCTTAAATTTTAGTAAAATTAAAGAAATAATTGTAAATTATTTGTATGGCCTATATTTAATTGTTTGTACTTTGTAGTTGATACAGAAATTAATATTTAATATTCATCAAATGTTATTTGAGTTTAACAAATATCGGCTACTAGTTAAAGCTTAGAAAATGTTCTTATAACATTTGCAATGATTTAAAATATTGTAATGTTTTATGTTTTGTTTTTAGTAATATCTATAACTTTTGTATGCAAGATTGTTATACTTAACTTATTGCTGTAAGATGAGTACGGACATGTGGATCTTCAGCTAGTTCTGGTATTAAACTCAAGTGTGATATTTGTACAGCTGCCCATCCAATTTGAAATATTAAAATAAATGATGCATAATAATACATCTGAGCCCACTTATGTGTTAATGAACATCCAATACATTGAGAGAATATAAATGGAAAAGACATAAGTACACATGCTGAACCTGGAACAATTGATTAATTAATTAATCAGGAAGTGATTTAGTTATGATTAATGCAAACCATACATACCAAACAAATGCCAAAGCTTTCTTCTGCCATACCATGCACTTACAGAATTATTTGTGTGATCGGAATGGTATCCAATAAAAGGGGTGGATACAGCATCGACCACTTGTCCAATTAACATTAAATATCCAGCTTGAGAGGCAGTAAATTCAAGCACAAGGTGAAAAAATACTAAGAAGTACGTAAACCATAAACTAGCACATACATCGTTCAATATATGGCCAATTCCATATCCGAGTTGCAGTCTTAAACTCGTCGATATATCAAAAAATTCATTATCCATTGTATAGGTACCAAAACTACCTCCAAAAATAAAAAACCACAAAAATGAATCAGCGATACTTTTTACAATAAACAACATAAACAAAAGATGACATTAATACAAATATATCCAATACATTTGTATAAAAGAGTTAATTAAATATATCTTTTGAAACACACGCTTTCAATAAACTTTATACTATTAAAACTATAATTAAAGTTACAAAATATTAATTATTTGCACTTTGCAGTTTAAAATTCTCACAGCTGAGTGCTGACAGCTAAGTATTTGACAAATGACAAGTATCAGCTGTGCCACAGAGCAAGTAATCTGCGCTCAGCAAATCCTATGCACAGATTATTAAAGATAGTTAAAACATATTACTTGCTCTGTGGTTAAAACGTTTATGACTTCCTATTTCCATTAGGAAATAGAGTATTAACTCTAAGCTAAAATTTAGATAAATAACAAGCATCTAACCCAATCTAACCACATTGTCCTAAATTTAGGAACTAAATCAAATAATGGATCAATCGTTTTAGAACCAGTTGCAGTGTGTGCAGAAGTAATTGAAGATAGTTTTACATAATATTGTAAAATCTCATGCTTCCTATTTATTCAAAGAAAGGTCGTAATCTGCGATAAATAATTTCTGCATCACAGTACTGTCCGTTTATCTAAAATATAAGTTCTAAATGAGCTTCTAAATTTTGTGCCTAAATTAAGTGTTGTGTAGCTTTGCCGTGGGACTTTTTTGGTGGCGAGTTCTCTATTATTTACTCTGTGGTCTATACGTCATTTGTCATCACAGGCCACTGTTGTCATTTGTCAATCGCAAAAAAAAGGTTGATGTCTAGTCTATAAAAAAGTTAAATATAAATATTTACTAATTTACTAGTAACAAATGTAATGTTTTAGATTGTATTTAGTCTAGTTGTGAACTTAAAACTAAAAAATGACGAATCCTTTCTTTCTCTGCTTTTCCTTATTTTTATCTACCCAAATATTCTGTGTTACCGGTGATGTTTTTAAAGAAGAAATATTCATTAAACCCTTACTTCCCATTCATTTATATGTTAATTTTCAATTCATCACACAAGTAACTGGTGGCGCTTGTAAGTTATTTTTACATTGATTATAATATTTACACTTGTTTTTGTCTCGTTACTAATTTGAAATTTCACATTGTTTATTTCCAGCTGAGCATTCTCATTTAGCCCCACGTTCACTACGAGAAATTATGTCTCATTATCAAGTTGAAGAGTTACATTTAACTTTAACTGAAGGTCAATGGAGACATAAACAATGGGGATATCCAGTCCTGGATGCCGCACCTGGTGCAGAACTATATGCATGGTTTTCTCCAAATGTTTCAAATATAGATGATCAATTTAAGAAATTGAGTTCTACTCTTTCTGGTCTTTTTTGTGCTTCACTAAATTTTATAGACAATCACAATACAATATCACCACAAATGGCTTTGTGGCCTCTAGGAGCCATGCATACAAATATTAATAGTACAGCATATTTGAGATATGCTTCACTACCCAGAGAAATAGTATGCACTGAAAACTTAACTCCTTGGAAAAAATTACTGCCGTGTGAATCTAGTCATGGATTTGCAGCACTTTTAAATTCAAGGCTAATTCATAATACAAATTATCATTCTATAGGAATCCATGTGAGAAAAACATGCCAGAATGAGGATTGTACTGAACATAATTTGGAGATAAAACAAACTGTTTCTCTTGTGTATGACTTTAAAATAATTAATAATGTAAATTGGTCATTCAAATCACTATTTGGACAAGGGCTATTCGGGGCATGCCCCATGTCCACATCAAGCAAAATCTATGTTGATATAACATCAAATGTAACAGAACCATTTAAACTATCACCCACACCAAATAGTATAGTTCAGTCAAGCAGGGGTGGAAGTGAAACCATATTTGCAATATATGAAATAAAACATGACACACCAATGATAAACATTGGTGCAAAATATGGAATACACACTAAATTTTTAGTACCAGTACCACCACCTCTACATTTTAATAGATATGTCCTGGGATATGGAAAGGAGTTTGGTGGGATAGTAACTGAAATTGTAAATAACTATTGGGCACCAATTGATATTGTATTATTAGAGAATGCCCCGTGGTGGCTGCCAATACAATTGAGCACACTTAGAGTTAATGGAGAGGCTGAAAGTAATTTAGTAATGAAACAGTATTATTCCCCAGGCAGAAGTAGACAGAGGCCATACCACTTGGAATTATTGCTAAGGTTGCCACCCAAATCAACAACAACAGTGACAATTGATTTTGAATTTGTATTCTTAAAATGGCAAGAATATCCACCAGATGCTAATCACGGTTTTTATATAGGGTCTGCAATAATTGCAGCAAATTTACCAACAGCAAAAAATTATACTAGTCTTCCTGTAGACGCTGTGTCTTTTGATTCAGTTTTTAATGCTTCCAAACCATGTAAGTATAAAACAAATTTTACTAATTTAATTTCTTATTATGTTTCATAATGTTATAACTTGATTTTTTATATTTATAGGGTACTCTGCAGTATTCAGAACCAATGGAGCAATGGTCTCATTACCTACACCTGACTTTAGTATGCCATATAATGTTATTTGTCTTGCGTGTACTGTTGTTGCATTGGCATTTGGCCCTCTTCACAACATATGCACCAAAGAATTAGTATTAAAACCAACAGGATCACCTCTATCGTTACGCCAAAAAATTATTAACTTTTTTAAGAAAAAGAAGGATTAGTAATAAATTGATATAAATATACAACAGCATTTTGATTTCAACTTTCTCTTCAATAAGAATATGCTTTATCACTTATCCCATTTAAAACAATTTTGAAACATCTGTTATACAAACACCAGCATATTATTCTGTTGGACAGCCTCACATCTGTGCTCACATTACCACACCAAATTAAAAATTTATTTACAAGTTAGTAACTATACTATATAGGGTATATAATATATTATGTAGCTGTACATACATAAGGCGGCCTTATCGTAACTTTCTTTTTAATTAGCGATCTCTTAGTTTAGATTGTTAGGGATAAAAAAGGTAAAATAAATACGGGTGGCTCTTAAAACTGAAGCAGAGGGAATACAAAAAAATAAAAATACATATTTCTCTGCTGCGTAAGTAAATGAATCTTGTTCTGTTACATTGTCACGTATAAATTGCTGACTGGATTTTGATGAATTTAGACGTGTAGATAGTAGTAAAATAGATTTGTACGTGCAAATCCTTTCTGGGCTATAAAAATAACTTCTTTCAATCCTTAGTTTCAATCATAACAAATCTTTGAAGGATTTATGGTGGATCACTAAATAGTGCCTTAGTTCTTCGTAAAGAAATATATTATTATCTGTAGTTCTACAAAATATCCATATAGCTAGGTAATAAAATCGTGGTAAAATTAGGCCAATCACGCCGCAAGTATTATTTTAAAAAATACTTTGAATATTTTTTAAAATAATACTTCGGGCATGATCTACAATCTAATATATAGGCGAATCGAATATAGTTTTTAGAATGTTTGTGTGTTTGTCTGTACCTACTCTGTATTAATGGGCTAAACTTAAAAAAATACTGCATGGATACGCGACTACGTGGGCGAAGCTGCTGGCGGAAGCTAGTTTGAAATATGTGTTGCCGTTTTTAATGTTCCGAACCACAAAACGAAAGGAAAAAACGGAACTCTCATAGATCACTTCGATGTCTGTCTGTCTGTATGTAAAGATGATTATTCGACAGAACTCGTGGAGGTCTCTTGAAGTTGTGAAAAAATCAAACTTCTCTTGATCTAAGCCAACACAATCAAAAGATATTCGTCTGCTGAAAATTTTCGACATTCGCAAGGGAATCAAAACCTACAGGGTATTCCCCGTGAACGAAAAATCTTTTATCTTGGTAAGAAGCAAGGTAACTTCCAATAAAATACTTTTTTTTTTATTTATATAGTTAACTAAGTATTTCTGTGATATATTAAAAAAAAATGCTTGAAGGATGGACTGTCATTAATTAATAATCTTCAATCGTTTTGTAGCACACTGTTCTCATTTTCTTCTTTTATTCAACCTTGGTATACTTACGTATTTGTTAGTAGATAATAATTATTATATTATTAATCTGCAAGTAGTTAATTATAGTGCATATATATATCTACCTATAAATCATATCTTTTACGTCGATGAAATTTTAGATAAGGTGAAAAAAAAATTAGGTAAGGTCAATGGGTAAGGTGTCAAAATGTGTGTTCTAACTTCTAGCTTTTATAAATAGCTGCATGCTTCGTTCGGCTCACTTGAGATAATATATAGCCTAGTTGGGTCTTATGTACCTATGTCCAGGCTAAACTCAAAAAGTATTTCATACATTTACTTAAAATATGGTAGGTACAGAGCTATAATAGCCTATTGGGACCCGAGGAAGGACATAGGATAGGTTTTATTCCGGAAATCCCACGGGAACAGGAACTATGCGGGTTTTTCTTTTACTACGCGGGCGAAGCCGCTGGCAGAAAGTTAGAACATATACGGGAAGATACATAAATATTTTTTCTTCATATTTTTGGTCTGTTCTAGAATGAGCAACGATAATATGGACAAAGGAGAAAACGTTAAAGAAAAATCAGTGGAAAAGATCTGTAAGTAGTTACAATTATTTAAAATAATTTGGAAAATCCAAAAGTGCACGCCTCATAATTTTTTTTTAATAAATATTTATTAATTATTATTTTTGTTTATTTAATAACAATTAAACCACATCGAATCAGACCCTGAAAAATGAAAGGGTTCTATTCCTGAGCATACTCAAGCGTAAGAGAAAAAAAAAGACTCGATTAGTCGCTATCGTGTTAACAAGAAAAAGGATCCGCACATACAGACACACGGACGTCCAAGACAGAACTTTTTTAAACTGTTTTTTAACTAGTTTAAATAACAAATAACTATGACATCAAAAATATCATGAACGTTAAAAATAGTGTTTTTTCTTAATATGTATGTGTGTGTATGTATTAGCTTACAAGGGCAATGTATGATACATAAAGACATTTTAAGTTTGAAAAATCAGATGTTTTGCGCGAAGTGACAGTAGTACCCACCTCAACGCTTCGCTTATGAGGCGTGCAATTACACAAATATCCTAGTTACCTAACTACCTAGTTAGTAGTTAACTAAGGTACTTTTAATTTGCTTTAATTTTTTTAGATAATTTAATAAAATGTAAACGATGTAAGCGAAACGTGAAGTGTATGCAAAGAAAGGTTTTGAATATTGGAAAAAATATATCTAACCACATTTGCGATCATTGTTTAACTGATTATTTTCTTCATAAAACAAGTAAAACTCGAATACATAAGAAGATTTCTTACAAGAAAAGTACATCAAAAAACTACATTAAAGAAAAGGTAAAATTATGGTTGACAAAGATTATAGAATTGTTGGATAACAATGTGATTTTTATGGATCCCACTTATCCTAGTACTAAATCATCGATAAAAACATCGTGTAGTTATAGAATATCGTTGAAAACTGTCCAGGAACCTAAAATAGACTTTTTGTTTAAAACCACGAAAGATGTGGCATCTTTGGCTGAGGAAAAGCCGGAAAAAATGAATGAATATGGACTTATATATAATGAAGATTCAACAAAAAAGGGAATAATTACTTCTATTGAACTGTTGGCGCCCTCTGAAGACGAACTAACATTATCATCTGAATCAAGTCTCAGAAAGCCGCCGAAGAAATATAAGCATGAACTACATATTTTGAGAAAAGAAAAGGATAAAGAACATCATTTAACGATACAAAAATTGTGCAGTCACAAAAATCTGTTTCAAAAGAGCGTTAAAAATGATTTAAAGATGCTTGAAGAAAACAATGATAAGTTCTCCAACTTACCAGATGATTCAAGCTCTAAAAACATTAGAAATATTTGCGGTAAAAGCTCTTCCTCTGATTTTCAAATATCACAGTCTGTAGAAAATTTCAATTCATCATTTTCCAGCCTGAAGGATAGTACTTTTAAGACCAATTTTAGTTTCTTTTTTCCTAAAGAAAAACTTAAAAAACCTGTTAATCGTCAAAGAAGTTCCTCAGAGATTATAAAAGAAATAACCGAAAACTTACTAACTTTGGAATTAGAAAAAACTAAGAAACAAACAGATCAAATAAGTAAATTAGGAGCAGAAAAGAGAAACGACAAATTTCAAAAACAAGTACAAAAATCTGACCTAGAAAAAATAATCCTGCAACCAAGTATAAGGGACAGTTTAAAAAAAGTTTTGCACA
This sequence comes from Colias eurytheme, assembly GCF_061535395.1. Classification (NCBI taxonomy): domain Eukaryota; kingdom Metazoa; phylum Arthropoda; class Insecta; order Lepidoptera; family Pieridae; genus Colias; species Colias eurytheme. Next base: position 5,598,068 of record NC_142985.1, read on the forward strand.
AACCAAAAGAAAAAACAAAAGAAAAACATAATGGTACATCCACATGCGCCAAGGATCCACTTGATGCAAGAAAAAATGAGAGTGAAATTCAGAAAAGAGATAAAAAGCTTAAAAAAATGGATCAGACATCAAAGGAAAAGGAACAACATACACAGATAAAAAACAAAGAAGTTGAATTGCAGTCCGAAACACAGGAAAAAGACGACTTAGGTTCCGAAACGCCGAACGCAGCCAAAGATACTGCACAAAAAGACAAAGATTTTGGCCTAGACATCATCAAAGCAAAAGAAAAGGACATGAAATTTAGAATGAAAAACAAGGAAAAAGAGAAATCTAAAAATTATAACACTCAAGTGCAACCCACAACCACGGAATTATCTATAAGTAAAGTCAAATTGAGAAAACCATCTACCGACGATTTAGTTCTACAACTAGTAAAAATTAAACATTCCGAAGGTGAACACCGTGTAGTACCGAGACGCTGGTCGGAATTAAATATTTCCCCGCTGATCATAAAAAGACATCAAGGTCATAAATTGCATCAATGCATGCCTGGAACCCGATGTTTATTTTGTGAAGATTCTGAGCTAGAACTCGATATAGATAACATTTTATACAACGAAGAAAAAAAAGAAGAACTAGGCGATATTATTATAGGCACAAAAATTCAGAAAAACCTTATTCCTAAGAAAAAAATATGTAAGGAAATAGATGTTTATGAACCCTTAATTTTCAATACTAAGTACGAACAAATTCAAGAAGATAATTACGTGAATGAAAAAATCAAGTCTTCAGAACCTCTCAAAAAACAGGTAAGAAGGTGCTAGTCCGCAAGTAGTAAGTGTTTCTATTGCAGTCCAGGAATTTTAACAACCAAAAAAAATTTTTTTGTAAAAAACCCGATTGAGACGTACTTACTTACTTATTTAGATATTACCTACTTCGACGAATCGGAGCTTTATAGATTTTTCTATGGTGAGGTACGTGCCATATGATATATAAACATTAGTAATAATAAAATTATGTTACTCCTACAGTCTAAAATTGTGTAGTTGTCTTACTCATTGGAGTAAGACGAGAAACAGGGAAAGAATTAAGGTTATAGTGGTAGATATTTTTAATAATTTCAGTCAGTAATAGTTATCTTATTAATAACTTATCTTTAATTGTATCAAATGTAGATCCGTTGGTTGTAGGAATTGGTGTATGAATAGGTGTACAGTTCGTTCAGAGTAGGAATCATTATTAATATTACCTTATAGATATAGACACTAAATTTATCCAGTGTTGATGATTAATAAAAACAGATTTAATACTGTTGCTATAAAAATGTTAAATAAATGCATTATACCTTTTGATTTTTATACAATTTACCTAATACCACAGACTAATAATAATATACTACGTATACAACTAATACCTATATATTATAGCAAGAAAAAGAAGTGACCAAGGGTGTTATGCGATATGCTTTATCAGATCGCTCATTCATCGAAAAAGGCTGGACAATATTACCAACTGAAAAAATTGTACGACAGGTACTTTATTACTATATCTATAGGTACCTATGTTAATACAAGAAGCACAAACGTGGATTCCAAAGTCCATTATACCTCGATAATTTAGATATAAACTACGTATATCGACTCATCCATCCAGTATCGCTTTTATTACGCTCAAAATAAATAACACTTATATTTTATAATATTGATCGAAGCATGTCCTAAAATACATTTCAACTTATGTATTAATTCCAAAGCGTCTTTAATACAACAGGAATAAAATATCTACAAGAAAATGCTCTCGGACAAAAAATGCAAACCATTCATATTTACCTCACAGCTATCAATGCAACGTTTATAGGCAAAATTCATTACTGATGTCGAATATTTATAACACAGATGAATGTATATCGTATGAAGCCCGCAAATCCGGAATTTAATTGGTTTGAACACAACAAGAACAAAAAATTAATGCTGTATGACACTGGAGAGAAACTAGCAGAAATTGATGATTATGGTAAAGGGCACTGGTTTTATAGAAATGGATGTAAGGCGCTGGATTATTATGATGCCGAAGGTAATTTTAATAATGACTTAACTATAATTCTATATTCTAAATCCAATATATTCAATCCTAATTATTATTATCTTTATAGAAATGCATGCTCAGCAAAGATATGTCATATACAGCAACGGGGAACCCGATGACCGTGGGCGATCACGGCCCCTAACAATTTTAGCCATGTTTGATTATTTAGGAAATGGTATTGTTTTCGATCACAAAGGAAAAATAAGGTACGTTTTTACAAAGTTTTAGATTTGATAGGTAGTTTTGAAAGTAAATTTACGTTGAATGTTTTATTTTAAGGCTTAAATATAACCAAACAGAAGGAGTCGTATTAGATCGGAACATTGGGCCAGTTTCTCATTGGAAATGGCATACATTAAACGATCCTCCTGTTTTACAACAAATTTTGATTGATACTCATTTGACCCATAAAGATCCTGATATTCTAAAATTCAGTGGACCTGGAGATGATATTCCGCGACATGAAAATGAAGAAATGGTAGCAATCGAATTCGATAATTTTATAAAAGAAAAAGGCAAAAAGTTGTCACAAAATTTTGAACCATTTCAAATAAAAATGAAAGCACTAAAAATTAATGAAAACTTTTCACTGAGGGTTCTCGGACAAGATAAAATTTACCTGACATTCCGAGATGGATCGACAAATTTAAAATTAAATTTAGGTATGATACTGGATCACAAAGAAATCGTGGATACGGACATTGCTGAAGTTGGGGAAGTTTCAAATAGCCTCAAACGTTATCCTGCTCCATCGTCTAGCATAGCTGCTCTGCAGGAGAGCATAGAACAAACAAAGCGTATACAGAGGGCTCGACTAGAACGTGAGCGACGTATACGGCCAAAACAGATCTATTCTAGTGCAGATAAACTCATATCCGGCGTATCAAAACCTTTGCGAAAGCCAGTCCTCCCGGTGCATTCACACGCAACAACAAATACAACAGAATCCCAATGTAGGTGTAGAAAACCTTCTCTTAAAAATTTGTATTATGACACTCGTTTAATTTAGTAGTAATTTATTTTGTAAAATTGTTAATTATTTTTATCCTGTTGTTCTATAAGGTGTATTTATAAGTTTTTGAAATATAAGTTATAGGACCCAGTATTTGTAGTTTTATTTATGGGACACAAGACTGAGACACTTGAAGATTTTAGGTATTAAACCAAGGATACAAATAATAAAGTACAACATATAACTTTAACTAAATATATTTTCGACCGAATTTCGGCCATATTCTATAACAGCCTTTCCCAACCTTTTCCTAAGGCGGACCCCTAGTGCCACTTTACCATGATCCACGGACCCCTAGCGCCACCTTATCATGATCCGTGGACCCCTAAAAAACTAATTCGCATAAGACAATCTATATTATTTTAATAATTGATTGATTTCTTGCAGTGTTTTTGTATGAAATAGCTTAGATAAATTATTCCATCTTAAAACTGAAAAATACAAATCCGGCCATCAGAATAGTCTGGTCACTAAGGCTTTCGGAATTTTCTTGATTTTTCTGCGGACCCCCTGGGATATGCTCGAGGACCCGGGACCCCTAGGAGTCCGCGGACCCCAAGTTGGGAAACACTGTTCTATAAGGAATATAAACAGTGAAATATGCTTAACTACCACAAACCAACGAGACAGTCAAAAGTTTGAGAATAAATACTCTAATCACGAAATCTCAAAAACGTATAAAGGTGAAATTTGGTAGGAAGCTAATTTAGACGTTCCTTAAGAACAATGCATCAAAGGCGTCTAGCCCTAGGACCTTCATCAGTTTATATCAAAAGTCCTTCATTTTTTAAAAAAGCTCCTTCACCCGCGCTTCATACCAAAAAGGTACAACTATTATATCCTTACTAATCCCTACAATATCATTATTATGCTATAATCCATACTAATATTATAAATGCGAAAGTAACTCTGTCTGTCTGTCTGTTACTCAATCACGCCTTAACTACTGAACCAATTTGCATGAAATTTGGTAAAGAGATATTTTGATACCCGAGAAAGGACATAGGATAGGTTTTATGCCGGAAATCCTACGGGAACGGGATTTTCTTTGAAAACGCGGGCGAAGCCGCGGGCGGAAAGCTAGTAACATTATAAAAACGAAATTAATAATGAATCGCTAACTGAATGTGTTGGTAATCGCAAAACTCGGGAACGTCTGAACCGATTTCGGTATTTTTTTTTTTATAAATTATTCCTTCTAAGTTGAAGTACCTACCAGGATAGAAAACGTAATCATGTGCCACGGTCGAAGCCGGGGTGGTCGTGACCACGTCGTAACTCAGAGTTTTTATGGTAAGTATACCTACCAATTTTTTAATTTATGAAGAAGTAGAGGTTAGAGTGACAAAGGATACTTTTTACCGTCTTGAAACGTTTCATTCCCATGAGAATTTATTTTGGGCACACGAGCGAAGCTGCGAGCAACATCCCTGCAGTATATATTTTATATTTAAGGGCTGATTTTTCAATCCTTGGTTAAAACTTATTCGTCGAATAATGTATAAAACTACCATTTTAAAAACGTATTCTAATTGCCCGTATTTGACAGTTTACGTGACATTTTAATATTATCGTGTAATACTTTATTGGACGGATAAGTTTTATCCAAGCATTGAAAAATCGGCCCTTAATAAATAAAAAATAATAAATAAAGCCACGGATACACTAGGGGACAAATGGAGCAACATGTTGCGGAACATGTTTCTCAACAACTACGTGGGATGTGCCGAGATACATGTCGCGGAACATTTTATCGACCACACTTCTCAGTGTTTATAGAAATGTCGCCCGAGGAGGTATCATTTCCCCACACTACAGACATTTTAAAGGCACGTTGCGTACGCGACTACACTCGGTGATAAAAGGCGCAACACTGACGCGGGACAAGTGCGCTCGCTCTCGAGGCGGGAGCAAGCAACATGCCCGGCGTCACGTAAAATGTTGTGGGTCATGTTGCGGGACAAAATGTTCCCTAGTGTATCCGGGGCTTAAATATTTCAGGACAATTTTCACACACGGCACGATCATCCCATACTAATGCTATGCTTATTGCTTATGCTTTCGCTTTTGTTAGGGAATCCAGATGGCTGATAAACATACATATATAATTTTAAATAAATACTTATATAATTGAGACCCAGACACAGAGCAAATATCTATATTTTTATTACTCAAAGACCAAAAGATGGTAAATAAGGCAAATAAAGATCATAGGTTACAGCGGCCGCGGCCGCCCAATCGCGTGGAATAACAGAAGTCGAACGATTTGCACCAAAATTCTTATGCTTTTGAAGGCGGTAAAATAATGCCATGCTTCTCTGCCCGCCAAACCGACGAAAATACGTTATTTAAAAAGAAACAGGATCAGGCTAAATTTTGCACAGCTTATCAAGTTATGTTCAAGCTCTCTCCTCTTTTAAGTTAAGTTTTAAGTGTTCAAGGCATTATACAATGGTATTAGCTCAGATATTAGCTATTAGGTACTATAGTTCTGGACCATGGTTATTAATTCTATCTGTGCGCTGAGTGGTCACTGAAGAAAAATCATTTTTAATATTATATTGTCAAATTGACATTCTTGATTATTCTTGATATGGTTTTGCTTAGTGGTTTTGTATGATAATATTTGAGTTTTTTAATCATTTTATTGTTAAAGATTTTAATTGGTATAATTATTATAGCATTATATTAACAACGAGGAGGGTGAAACTGCACACTATGTTAGTTAATTTATTTAAATAACAATATAAGTAAACGATATTTTCATATTTATAATACAGATCGAGTCGAAAACAATACAAACGTTAACTTAATCTTATTAATATATTATTACTAGCCGTCCGCCCCGGCTTCGCCCGTGGTACATGTTTACGTTTTCTCTACATAAAAACCATCCTCGTACTTCAAGGAATATAATAAAAAAAGAATTATCGAAATCGGTTCAGCCGTTCTCGAGTTATGCGCTTACCAACACATTTTGCGATTCATTTTTATATATAAGATAATATCCCATCTTTATTAATTTGTATCTTACATTTTTAGTATTAAATAATAACAGTAGAACCTGGGGCTGAAGTTTAATTTATTAATCAAGTGTGTGATATTTTTTAGATTTTTAAAATGCAACAGGATAGCATGAGCGACTGTATTTTGGGTACAGTCGTCTACACAAATGATGATCTTGTAAAAAAAATTGGTGGGTAATTCTTTTAATTAGCCTAAAAATTCATTTATTTTATTGTATATTACATGTTACCAATCATTCGCTTTATTTTTTAGAAAGTTTTATAAAATGCCCACGATGTAAACAGAAATTAAAATACTATAGAAGAAAATTACTTAACGTAAACAAATGCAAATACAAAGGCGTATGTGGTCACTGTATAAACGAGTATTTAATTCATAAGACAAGTAAATCTCGATTAGATAAGAAGCCAGTTGCTAGAGAGATATCAGTAAAAAAATATAGCAAAGAAAAGATCAAATCATGGCTTTCAAAAATTGTAGATTTATTAGAAAATAATGTGATTCTTTTAAAAGCAGCAAAACTATCCAAACATGCTCATGCTAAGGAAAAACGGTATAACAGATACGAGCCTTTAACGAACATTGCCGGGCCTAAAATTAATGAAATGTTTAGAACAACTGATGAAATTAACCAGGGAACTTTAATGAGAGAACAAGATCTTATAAAAAAACAAAAACGTGATATAACCTATAATGAAGATGTTCAGTTCGCTACTAGTGCAAGAAATATTCACAAAGCGAAATCTTATGACAATTTTGCAAGTCCACTCGTGAATGATGATGATAACTTAACTTTATCTTCTAAAGATGATATTCGGGAGCGACCATCATTATTACAATATAAGCTACAGAAATTGAAAAAAGATATAGAGGATGAAAAGTCATTTCCAATGGAGATGCACTATGACAAAACAAGATTTGATAAAAATCTTGACACTAAAAATGAAATATTTGCAAAACAAATAGAACAGTACACAAAATCACCTGAAATGTTAAAAATCAATGAGATAATAACAAAATCAAAAGATCGATTAAAATTAAAAAAAAGTAAAAGTCTTTCGAATTTATCTGATGTTTTCGAATTAGAAAAAATAAAACTTTCTGAGAAAGGAAGTGCTATTTCAAATATACAAAAATCCTTTTCTGCAGAACAATTAAAGTTGTCCATAACCGATTTAACAGATAGCATACAAGAGCAAAACTTTAGTTACCTCTTCCTAAAAGAGGAACGTGGTAAAAAAACTATTAAAAGGCAAAAAAGTTCATCAGAAATTATAAAGGAAGTTATGGAAATGTTAAGTGTTCGTGCAGAATTAGAAAAGATAAATAAGGAAAAAGAACGACAAAGAAAAATAGCAGAAGAAGAGAGAAAGAAACAAGCACGACTCGAAAAAGCAGCGAAATTAGCTGAATCAAAGAAAGAATTGGAAACACAAACAGAAAGCTTATCAGTAAAAATAAATGAAGTTGAAAAAAAAGATGAAGTTAATTTAAAAGATAGTAAAAGAGAAAAGAGTGGGGTAAAACCTCAAAGCATTAAGCCTGAAATAAAAGCCAGACAGTCTAAATCAGATAAAGAATCATTAAAGTCAAATAAAAAGGACGAAATGAAAAAGGAAAAGGAAGATCGTGCTACGTTGGAGAAAAATAAAAAAATGAAAGAGAAAGAGGAAAAAGAAGAGCGTCTTAAAATGGAAAAAGAAAGAAAAATGAAAGAGAAGGCTGAAAAGGAGGAGCGTTTAAAAATGGAACAAGAGAAAAAATTAAAAGAAAAAGAGGAAAAAGAGAGAATCAAAAAAGAAAAACAAGAGCAAATGCAAAAGGAAAAAGAGGAACGACGTAAACAAAGGGAAGATCAAGACAATACTTCAAAATTGAAAGAACCTAAAATGGAGCCAAAGTCGAACGTAGCTTCAGAAAAAATACCTATAAACAAACAAGATACAGTAAGGGATGTAGAATTGAAATTAAATAATAAACAAGTAGAAGAAAATAAGCACTTGAAGGCACTTGCAGATGAAAAACAAAAGGAAGAGGCATTTGAAAAAATGGCTCTTGCCAAAACGGAAAGAAATATAAATAAATCCAAAGAAGAACCGACAGTGCAAGAATCCTCTAAACCAAAAGAACAGCCCACGACAAAAGAACTGAACATTAATAAAGTTAAACTAAGAAAAGGTTCGTCTGATGATTTAATACTACAACTAGTTAAAATAAAACAAGCTGAAGAAAAGAAGCAGAAAACAAAACCAGTGCGTTTGTCGGAATTAAATGTATCTTCTTGTACAATGAAAGCTCATCTCAGACATAAATTAAGACGTGGGGTGGAGTGCACGATTTGCGAAGATTCTGAGCTAGAACTCGATGTAGATAACGTTTTATATAACCAAAATAGAGAGAAAGAACCTAATAGTATCATTATAGGTGACAGAATTCTCAAAAATAGGATTCCAAACATTGAGACACCTGTGAAGGGTAATCTGTTTGAGCCCCTATTATTTAAATCACTATTTCAAGAAGAAACCTCATTTGAAGTTAAAGATGACAATGAAAAAAAATCTGAAAAAAATCTTCCCGCACCTTCTATAAGACACGTGAGTTAGCATGGACTTAACTACATAACTATTAACTAGGTTTATTTATATAATTTACACACGGAGACGTATAATAACTATACCTAATTTAATACATAATATAACATAGTTGCACATCAATGTTATAATAATTACAAAAGAAGTAATGGATATCCACTGTGCACATTGCACACACAGTTTTATCTACATTGCAACACACGTTGGTGATTATTTATATAAACGTAGTCTAGGACCTAGGTACACTATAGTAATGTAAAACAGAACGATTGGATTACGTGTTTGTTTTAAATTAATAGGCTCTGAAAGTACTGGATCGATTTTACTAAATCTTTCATCGGCAGAATGCTACATTATTCTTAAGGGACATAATAAGCTATATTTCTCATACCGGTTCAACTTGGGCGGAGCCGGGACATACGGTTAGAAGAAGATGCACTTGTACGGTTCAGATTCTTTTAGAAGGTTAAAGTATCTCGGTTTTTGAGATATTTGACATTTTCGATAATTCCACTCTTTGCCACCTTCATTTTGGTGGCAAGACTATGAAATCTTACTATCTGTTTGGCATGATGTCCCTCGATAGATCTCGCTATCGATGGTAAAACTAAAATAGTTATAAAGGGGCGCCTTTTGTCATTCAACAAAATGATACGCTCGTTTTGTTTACGTCACAGGATTTATTTTAATATCATTTAAAATTGCAAAGGGTTATTTTTGAAGTGAAACTTCTTTATCGGGGGTGGACAAAAATTTTGTGAGACATTTTTTGCGTTACGCCGCGCGCGTTACATTTTTTGCGTTACGCCGCGCGCGTTACATTTTTGCGTTACGCCGTACTCGTGACTATATACATGTTATATTAAAGTGATCAACAAAATCAAAGGGTTTGTTTTAATTCTAATTCCAGTGAATTTCTTTATTTTTCTAAAATTGTATTTAAAGTTAACCTCAGTTTTTGATTGAATTTTTTAAAACACCAACACGTGGGCGTGATCATGTTATTTATTTTTCAAGTTATTTAAGCTTAACCTCTGTCTTAATATGTATATATTATGTACTATGTGCGTCATTAATTTCTGACTGTTTCGAGATTTGGTGCAAAATAAAACAGTGTGTAAATAAAATTAAACAATTGAGTAAAAGTATAATTTCATAGATAACACGTTGAGAAGTTCCCTGTATAAATATATAATATACATATCTTGTATAAATACATACATAATATGCCTATAGATCTTTAGTCTTTACTCAATTGTTTTATTTTATTGATTTTTTACAAATTTTATTTACACACTATTTTATTTTGCACCAAATTTCGAAACAGTCAGAAATTAATGACGCACATATTATATATACGTTTTAATATAGAATATTTTTTATTTTACAACCTTTACAACTTGATCATTAGGAATTTATTACCTCTATTGTTCGAACAAAAATAAGTTACCGACTTTAAGAACGTGCCGACAATGTAAGTACACTATTGTTTCTTAGAAAACATTTTAGGAGTATACGATAATAAATCTATGACTCACGTAAACACGTGTTTGCTTGATTGGTGTCAAGTGTTCAATTATAATTTTATGAATTCAAAATTTATAAACTCTCTGTCCAATCAAAATCCGCCTAAGTCGAAATCCTTTATAAGCTGAAAACGGCCGTGGCCGGCGTAAATATTCAAATAGGTAGCGAGGAGCGAAGCGACGAGCATCTTAGGTTAACTTTTGAACTACCGCACGAGCCGAGCGAGCGAAGCGAGCGAGTTGCAGCAGCGGCCGGTGTAAATATTTAAATAGGTAGCGAGGAGCGAAGCGACGAGCATCTTAGGTTAACTTTTGAACTACCGCACGAGCCGAGCGAGCGAAGCGAGCGAGTTGCAGCAGCGGCTGGTGTAAATATTTAAATAGGTAGCGAGGAGCGAAGCGACGAGCATCTTAGGTTAACTTTTGAACTACCGCACGAGCCAAGCGAGCGAAGCGAGCGAGTCGCGGCAGTGGCCGGCGTAAATATTCAAATAGGTAGTGAGGAGCGAAGCGACGAGCATCTTAGGTTAACTTTTGAACTACCGCACGAGCCGTGCGAGCGAAGCGAGCGAGTTGCAGCAGCAGCCGGTGTAAATATGTAAATAGGTAGCGAGGAGCGAAGCGACGAGCATCTTAGGTTAACTTTTGAACTACCGCACGAGCCGAGCGAGCGAAGCGAGCGAGTTGCAGCAGCGGCCGGTGTAAAGATTTAAGTAGGTAGTGACGAGCGTGTGCATTATTTTTTGAAAAATAAGGACATAAAGAAGTTTCACTTCTTACGTGTGTACTCTAGTACACGCACACATTTTTTTTTTTTTTTAATTTTCGAAAATATTTAATACCTCGAAAACCAAAGCACCTCTTTCCTTATATAAAAAAAATTCAGTACCAGTACCGTACAAGTACAACGCGAACGTCTTCTACCCGCCCATACCCATAAAATGGGTTTGGATGGGTAGAAAACGTTGTATTTGTACATGGGTTTATCCAAAAGTAATGAAAATCAACATTAAGCAACTAGATCATTGTTAAAATATTTATGCATATCTCTAGATAGTCTTCTTAATAGAAAATATACCTACTTCGTTCTTTTTTTTCTAAAATCATAATTTCCTAAGAAAAAAAAACTTTGACAACATCCTTAAAAACCCCTCGTAAGCGGCTATCACTTCGCTGTCGTCTTTAAATTTTTTGCCTTCGAAGGTGTTTATTGTGCCAAAGAAAGAGAAAGAAATCGCTAGGAGCTAGATCTAACGAATCGAGTGGTTATTCAAGCAGTTGGAGTGCTGATTTTTGAATTGCAGCCATCGCCACTGACGCCTTGTGATGCGATCTTCTTCTCGTCGGATAACATTCTCGGCATCCAACGTGCGGGAGACCTTTTTCATTTGTAATTAGTTTTTGAGAATTTTTTGAACTCTGCCATATAAGATGCCTGTGACCTCAACTATATGTCTGATGGTTATTCTCTGTTCCACCAACACGATATCTTCTATTTTTTCACATTATCTTCAGTGAGGGACGAGGATGGTCGACTTTCGCGATGTTCATCTTCCATGGATGATCTGACCAGCTTAAACTCCTGGACTTAGCGTGCAACCATGGAATATAACTATGGAAGAGCAGACTCCCCCAATGTTTCCACCAAGTGGATGTTTATGTCTTTACTCTTTGATACATATTTTTTTCAAACAGAGGTGCTTGATGATTTCATTTTTCTTCGCTTTTGATGCAATCTCTTCAACATTTCGTATTCAAATTAATGTAACTTCTTGGAAACGTGGCCTGCTGATAAGATTTTTTTATGCTAGCTTAGTGAGTACTATATGAGCAAGCAAAAAACATTTATTTTTTATTTCTATGTCCACAGGAAATACCCGATTATCATTACTTTTGGATCAACATAGTAGGTAGTTATAGTAAAATACTAAAATACGAACTTTTTGTCGTACATACTATTTCAATACAAACTTTTTACGTGAAAAAATAATAACGTTCAACTTCATATTCACAATGTCAACATCATTCATTTAATTTTGTTAGCCTTTTTACATTTTGTCTATTATAACTTAGTAAATGTTTTAACTAATTTTGTAATACCTTTATTTTGCAAGAAATAATTATATTTTCATAGTCAATTTTATTTCGAAAGAATGTCGAAAACTAAAAAAGCCGATACGACTACAAAGGTCCAGAATCAAAATATATCTAAAAGCACGTTTTTACTAGTAAAGATAATAAACATACTCAGTGTTACAAAATACAGTCACAATTTATATCCCTACATAATTATAAATTTATAATGATTATAAATTTTTACATAATATAAGAAGCGGAACCGCAAAATTTTAAAATATCATCAAGATTTCGTTTATTTTTCAGACGGAGCAAGAAGTTGCCAAAGGTGTTATCCGTTATGCTTTGTCAGATCGTTCGTTTATTGATAAAGGTTGGACTATGCTACCCACTGAAAAAGTTGTGCGAAAAGTATTTTTCTTTTCTTTTTTCTTTATTTGTATGAATTCTCTTTATTTATACAAAATAGCATTTTATAATTTTAGTTTACCCTAGCTAATAGCTTTTCAACTTAACAAATTATAATATACTAACGTATCTAATGCCCCTTCCCATAAGTATTATTAGGATGTTTGTATGTATGTTTGTGACTATTTCAGAAAAAAAGCTATATATTATAGGTTTCTATTAAACTAACATACTTATACCACAGACTAATAATTATATACTACGAATACAACTATACAACATATACTAATATTTTGAAGAGTTTGTTTGAACGCGCTAATCTCAGGAACTACTGGTCCGATTTGAAAAATTATTTTAGTGTTAGAATAGACTAATAATAATTGTATACAAGTGTTAGGTAGCCTATTTATCGAGGAAGGCTATAGATTATATAACATCACGCTAAGGCTAATCTAAGGATCCACGCGGGTGAAACCGCGCGACACAGCTAGTAGGTTATAACTTATAAGTATATGTACCTACGTCAGATTAACTCATGAGTTGCTTTCTACAAGCTACTAGTTATTATTCTGTGCTTTCTGTTACTCATGAGTTAGGTATTGTTGTCGAGTTGAGTTAAATTCATTTTTAACGGTGGATTCACGCACGGGTGAAACCGCAGACACGTACGGCACATCTAAGTATAATTTTATTATCTTTATAGTTATATTTTGTTTTTTAACTATTACAAATACTTATATCCCCTTACAATATTATAATAGATGAACGTCTACCGTATGAGGCCCGCACATCCTGAATTTGATTGGTTCGAACATAATAAAAATAAAAAGATAATGCTATATGACACCGAAGAGAAACTAGCAGAATTTGATGACAACGGGAAGGGTCGCTGGTTTTATAGAAATGGAAGAAAAGCACTCGATTATTATGACGCCGAAGGTAATTAAAAACGAATAAATATATTGAACTAGTCGCTCATCGTACTCTCTACGGATTAATAATAATAAAATATTAACTATCATTTAGTAATAATGTGGCTTCTATTGTAGAAATATTTTTTTACTTACTTATTATATGTCGTGTAATTTTGTCACAAATATTGTAAAATTTATAAATCCAAATAGTTTATCTTTAAGTATGTTGTTAGAATTAAAATGAATCATTTCAGAAATAAATGCCCAGCAAAGGTTTGTTATATACAGTAATGGGGAGCCTGATGAAAGAGGTCGTGCACGACCATATACAATTCTGGCTACCTTTGATTATTTAGGAAACGGAATTGTTTTTGATCACAGTGGAAAAATAAGGTAAGTACTTAATTAAATTAAAAATCGTTACCCTAGAATTGATATAAAGGCCACAGTAGATTTTAATAAAAAAATCTTCTTTTGTTTTAAGGCTTAAATATAACCAGACTGAAGGGGTTGTCCTTGATAGAAATATAGGTCCCGTGTCTCATTGGAAATGGCACACATTAAACGATCCTCCAGTACTACAGCAAGTTATGATTGACACTCAAATGGCACATAAAGACCCTGACATATTGAAACTTGGTGGGCATGGTGATGAAAAACCGAGAAACGATAACGAAGAAATGCTCGCAATTGAATTTGATAATTTTATTAAAGAAAAAAGTAAAAAGTTAACTCAAAAGTTCAAGCCTTTTCAAATTAAAATGAAAGCACTTAAAATAAATGAAAATTTTTCATTGAAGGTTCTTGATCAAGCCACAGTGTACTTGATATTTAGAGATGGATCTGCTAATTTAAAATTGAATATAGGAATGATCCTAGATCACAAGGAAATTGTCGATACAGATACGGCTGAAGTTGGAGAAGTCTCTAATAGCTTAGAACGTTTTCCGGCACGAACAGATAGTTTAGCGGGCTTGCAACAAAGCGTAGCATACGCCCAACGAATCGAAAGGGGTAGACTAGAAAGGGAGCGTCGATTGCGACCTAGTCAATCATGCGCAAGTGCTGATAAACTTACAGCTGGTGCATCAAGACCTTTACGAATTCCCTTTCGTACGGCTTCATCAAGTACATCTACGAATACGACTGGATGTTGTTGTCGATGTAGAAAGCCTTCGACGAAAAATATTTATTATGACACACGATTAATTTAATAAAGCATATAAAATAATAACTGTACAATAAATTTACATAAGTTTTGTGAATAAGTTGTTTTAAGAAAATTCATTTGTTTTGATCTATACACGAAATGTTTGCAATCGAATTCAGATATTCACGAATAGCGCGCCATTCGCGAGAGAAAAGTATTTTATTTCAAACTAGCGGTCCGCCCCGGCTTCGCCCGTGGTACATATTTACGTTTTCTCTACATAAGAACCATCCTCGTACTTCAATGAATATAATAGAAAAGAATTATCGAAATCGGTTCAGCCGTTCACACGTGATGCCGTGACAACGCGAAACGGGTGCAGACCCGCCGCCTTTTTAGGCCCGATTCAGTGCGACGCGGACCGTCCGCACGCGGACTAGGTTTTGCGTCCGTCGCGGATGATTTTGTCGTTCAGTGCGCTAGTAGCGCAGTAGCTCCCGCCGCGAAGCGCGTCGAACGCGGCAACTGATACACAAAAATAATCCTTATGGCATGATTCTGTATTCACGCGCGATGACTTATAGCGTATTTCATGTATAAGTTTGGTGTTTCTACACCGATTTACATGATTCTTTTACTATAAGCTGCCCAGGAGTATGAAGAATAATTGTGCCAAATTTGGTTAAATCCGTCGTGTAGTTTTAGTTTCTATAACGAATATACAGACAGACAGACAGACAGACAGACAGATAGACAGACAGACAGACAGACAAAAATTTTACTGATTGCATTTTTGGCATCAGTAGCGATCCCTTATCACCCCTTCATAGTTTTTTTTAAATATATTTCATGTACAGAATTGGCCTCTCTACAGATTTATTATAAGTATAGATTAATTATGACAATAAATTACAGATTAAATAGGTATCAATTACACATGTCCAGGATTTTTTCAGTCAACCCATCTTTAATAGATTTTTTAATAGACTACATTTATTATAAAATTTGTCTCATTCTATTATCACGCCGGTGAAGGTCGACCCTATATTCGGATCTTAGACCATATCGCTTAAAGGACTATCGAGTATTGATTGATGAAAACCTTTCAACACAATAATAAAAAAATGTTTCCAATATTCTTGCGGAAAGTAATAACATAGAAAGAAAGGGCTATTTTTTTAGATGTATATTTTCTTATGTCTGATTTGAATTGAATACCAGTATTTATACATTGACCATAGACGCCAGCGTCTGGCAAACTCTAGTACTAGCAAGTCTAAGAGCGTATACGCACTATGCGGGTAGCCGCATTGCGGGTAGCCGTCCGGCTGACCGCAAGCACAATTATGTACGGAATATTCATTTCTATGCGCACTGTGCGGTTGCGGTAGCCGCATCGCAGTGCACATAGAAATGAATATTACGTACAAAATTGT
Source organism: Colias eurytheme (assembly GCF_061535395.1). NCBI lineage: Eukaryota > Metazoa > Arthropoda > Insecta > Lepidoptera > Pieridae > Colias > Colias eurytheme. Next base: position 5,614,299 of record NC_142985.1, read on the forward strand.
GCTTGCGGTCAGCCGGACGGCTACCCGCAATGCGGCTACCCGCATAGTGCGTATACGCTCTAAGTAGCAAGTACTAGTGTTCTGTGGGCTCACGTGTCACGTCTGGCAAGCGTCTGGCACATTATTTCAGGCACAGCGCCGCGCTAGAAATTAGCCTGGATACAAACTTTTAGGTTTTTCGATCAGAAATTCAGATTCTCGATTCATAAAATTTCAGATCTCTGAAATTTTCGAATGTGGTTATTTTAACTTGGTCCATAAGATATCTAAGGCGATAGACAGATGGACAAACACAGGCTGTTTTCCAATTACAGAGCATAATGCGACTCAGTGGCACACAATGCCGAATTATGCTGATGCTTAATTGGAACGTGAAACGCACCAGCAGGTTGCGCTAAGTTCAGTGTTGAAAAAAAAAAATATTCATAGAGTTAGGGCGTATTCAGAAAGAAAGCTTGAAACTTATAAGCGCTTATCGGCGCTTGTCATGTTCATATATTTTCCTGCGCGGGTTACCAGCACTGACAGGAAAATATATGAACATGACAAGCGCCGATAAGCGCTTATAAGTTTCAAGCTTTCTTTCTGAATACGCCCTTAGGTAGCAATAACCTCATTAATGTGAAAATAAAGTGGTTTACATAATAATTGGTTGAAAAATATTTACGGTTATTTTAAGTAAGTAATTTGGATTTTGATTATTTCATTAACATTTTTTTCAATGTTTGTACCTTCATCCATACTTATATTTATTTTTTTTAACACAATTTGAATTAACTTTGATTATTTCGAAAAAACTACAATGAAACGAAAGCTTTAAAATTTTTTCCAACAATTAATAATTACTAACGATAAATCGATTGCACGCATCAATTCACGCGCATTACTTTTTCTAGTGCTCGATTGTGCAAAGCGTTGCTGTAGTTGGAACATTCAACGTTAAGCATTATGCCGCATAATGCGCTCTAGTGCTGTAATTGAAAAACGGGGACAGATATTCAGGGTAGTCTCAGTAATAGGATCCCGTTTATTTTCTGTACAGCCGAACCCTAAAAACAAATGCTATGCTTTTTCCGTTCGGATTTCGGAAATATTAAACATGATTTGCTAGCTTAACTTTAAGGCCGGCCACATACATCAGTTTTCCTGATACGTTTTCCTGATCCGTTTTCCGAATCAGGGCCTCCGAACGCAGTAAATTCATACAAAAGCAATGAATGTCACACACATTCGATAACTTTCCGTACGGTTTTTTCTCCGTCCGTTCTTTCCGAATGCAAGCCCATGCATCAGGAATTCCTGACGGAAAAAAAACGAAACGGATGCAAAGCTTACATACATTTTGTATGGCCCGCCACACACATTCGAAATTCCGAACGGAACATCAGTCAGCGCGGCGCGATCGAGCTGAGCGGACCCGTACCGTAGTTATTGTTGGGACACCCACGAATACGTAATATTTAATTATTATTCACGATGAGTGACATTGAACAGTTAATAATTGGTGTAGAGGGGTACCCATGCCTGTGGGACCTTAATAACGAAGATTATCATAACAGGGATATGAAAGATCTTGCTTGGCAACAAAATGCTCTAGGCGATAAAATGAACATGATAAAACTTTTTACAAAATAAACATAATTATTTATTTCATAACTATTGTTAATACATATATTATAGTCCATTGAAATGTTACATTTTTTAGGCCTAATCTTGCGTTTTTTAGAGGACGTAATTTTATTTTTTTGATATGTAGGGGGGGTCAGTGTGAAGCTAAAACCAAGTTTGTGGGGTGATTTGTGGGGTGCCATCTTGAAAATAGCGGTTGAAATGGTTTTTACGATATATCTCTTACACTATTTATCCGATATTTTTTTTTTTTAACATTATTTATTGTAAATTAAATTCTCTACAACTTTGGTCCATAAGTTTTTGTTGTAGAACTATAAATAAAAAAGTTATAAGCGAAAATGTTCATTAATTATTAGAGTAATTTATATTTTTCAATAAAACTTTTTTTTTATCATTTTACGAAGAAATGATATCAGATCATTTTTGTAGATTGTATTTCGAGGAACAACTTTTCGAACGAAATTCATGCTTCTTCCAAACGTGTGCACTCCACTGAAGCTACTCCAAGACTAATCTCGATATTACGAACGGAAAAAAAAAGGATGTGTGTGGTAGTCGTACGGAATTTTTCGTGATAGGGCGTTTGTCCACTACAAGGAATTTTACGGTCCGGCATTCCGATTTTTTACGGTCCGGTATGGCACGCAATTAATCTAAATACTAGCTTGTGCACTATACGTAATTTTACTGTCCGACATTTTACTTTTCCCTATTCCGGATGGTTTTTGAGTTTACGAGTCGCTGTAGGTATAATTGTTTTCGAATGCCCACTTTCTTGGATTTTACTCTTTTTATTGCATATGCCAATTGAAAGCAAGCTCTTGTTTTACTTTCTTTTAGCTGGCAATGAGATTTGAGAAGTCGGCATTGTTATTTTATATACATTGACCAAGCATTGACCTATAATTATTATCTAAGTAAGTGTTGGTAAGTTAAAGTTCAAGTGGGAATAGCTTTAGCTCCTCGTCACCGATTAAAATAAATAAGTGAAACACGCATTTTAAATCTCTTACGGAACTTTACTTTTTATTATAACGAAGTAATATAATATTTCACCTTCTATATTTTTTACTCGTTTCTTGTAAAATACAAAAACAATCATTTATGACAGCATTATACCGCCAAACTTCCTTGAACTGTACCGCACTGATCCGAGTAAAGACGGACAGGTGCACAAGCAATTCATCGGTTTTTTCATGCCACACCGGACCGTAAAAAATCGGAATGCCGGACAGTAAAATTCCTTGTAGTGCACAAGCGCCCATACGGTTTCAGAATCAGGAAAACTGATGTATGTGGCCGGCCTAATAGCTTCGCTTCTAAATTCCCTGGGACATCCGGAAGTGCCTAAAGATCCTTGCGTCTGTGTCCTTGCGGCACTTCAAGTGTTTATTCTATGCCTTCTATGGTCAATAACGTCAAGAAAAGTCAGTGTCAATCATGTCAATTGTCAATGTTCAATTTTCATGTCATAGAAGTTGACGTTTCACTTTAGAAGTTTAGTATGTATTGGTGGAAGATTTCCTTTTGTATGTAATTTCTTCTAATAAACGATATTTTACAAAATATTTATAATAATATCTTGGTATTCAGTTAGAATTACATTGTTTATCGATATTGTATGTGCAATGTAATTATTCGGTAAAATTTAGTATCTGAATTTTTCAAAATGGTATGTATCTTATAAATCTGAAACATTGTTTTATACCATGGCTTTTTAATTGTTGCGTTATATATTCTATTTTTAGAGTTACCAAGATGAATATGTGGGCTCCTTTCCTAAGGACTTTAGTTATGGACCGTTTGAGCAAAATGGTGAAAGTGATAATGGGTCATTACAGGAAGATCATAAACCCAGAATTCTTCTTATGGGTCTAAGGAGGTGTATATCCCTGATGTTATTTGTTTTAATTTAATCATGTCTGTGATTTGTGTGTAAACAAAAATTATAAAATTGTTTGTATGATTGAAATTGCAGGTCGGGAAAATCTTCAATTCAAAAAGTAGTTTTTCACAAAATGTCACCGAATGAAACATTATTTTTGGAATCAACAAACAAAATTGTTAAAGATGATATCAACAATAGTAGTTTTGTACAATTTCAAATATGGGATTTTCCAGGTCAGATAGATTTTTTTGATGCAACATTTGATTCTGATACCATATTTGGTGGATGTGGTGCACTCGTTTTTGTTATTGATGCCCAGGTACTAGAATTAAATTATTAATTTATTAAAAAATAGTTTAAAAATTATGGAATGTTAGCCATTAAACATTAATTTAATTCTATCCATACCATTGTTCTATGAGAAATGAAGTTCAGTAGGTATTTCTTTATTTTGTGGTATAATATATCTATGGCTTATAATTTTTTTAATCTTTTTGGCAGGAGATAGCTTGTTTTGTAAGAATGATATGAATAGATGGGTGCTTGTTTTATTGATTTGAACATATGTAATGCAAGAGACATAATAACATTAAATATAAAGAAGCAGTTACAATAACTTTATTGTATTTTAAATATAAAGGCTTACTTAATCTTTTTTTTAGGATGACTATCAAGATGCCCTAGATAAGTTACAACTGACAGTAACTAAAGCATATAGAGTTAATAGCAATATAAAATTTGAAGTTTTTATTCACAAAGTGAGTATTAATATTGATTATTTAATTTTTAAACAATTCTTTTCATAGTTATTTGTATAAATAATGCTGTGTACATTTATAGGTTGATGGCCTTAATGATGACTACAAAATGGAAACACAAAGGGACATACATCACAGAGCCACGGAAGATTTGGCAGAAGCTGGCCTTGAACATGTCCACTTGTCATTTCACTTGACTTCCATTTATGATCATTCAATATTTGAAGCTTTCAGCAAAGTAGTACAAAAGCTAATACCCCAACTGCCTACATTAGAAAACCTTCTCAATATTTTAATATCTGTATGTATATAGATTATAAATAATTAATTATATTACTTAGTTAATTTATTGTGAAGTTTCACATCATTACACAATTGCACGCCTCATAAGCGAAGCGTTGAGGTGGGTACTACTGTCACTTCGCGCAAAACATCTGATTTTTCAAACTTAAAATGTCTTTATGTATCATACATTGCACTTGTAAGCAGAAACGTAGCGTGCCTTGGCGGGGCCCCGTATAAAAATTTGTTTGGGGGCCCTTAGGAAGGGTAAAGATTTCTCACAAAAGCGCACGTTGGGGGTCCCCTTGGCACGGGGGCCCCGTATAATTGATACGGCAGATACGGCGGTAGCTACGCCCCTGCTTGTAAGATAATACATACACACACATATTAAGAAAAAACACTATTTTTAACGTTCATGATATTTTTGATGTCATTTTTGTTATTTTAAACTAGTTAAAAAACAGTTTAAAAAAGTTCTGTCTTGGACGTCCGTGTGTCTGTATGTGCGGATCCTTTTTCTTGTTAACACGATAGCGACCGAAATACTTTACTAATCCAGTCTTTTTTTTTCTCTTACGCTTGAGTATGCTCAGGAATAGAACCCTTTCATTTTTCAGGGTCTGATTCGATGTGGTTTAATTGTTATTATATAAACAAAAATAATAATTAATAAATATTTATTAAAAAAAAATTATGAGGCGTGCACTTTTGGATTTTCCAAATTATTTTTTTTTTTTATTTGCAGTATATATCTTAATATTTTGTATTCATTTCAGAATTCAGGGATAGAAAAAGCGTTTCTTTTTGATGTTGTTTCTAAAATCTACATTGCCACCGATAGTTCTCCTGTGGACATGCAAAGTTATGAACTCTGCTGTGATATGATAGATGTTGTTATTGATATATCATGTATCTATGGGTATGTATAATAATTAATCAATCTTTAATTATTGGAAAATAAATACATATAGACCTGAACAACGTTAAATAGAGATTCTGTCTACAGCAGATAGAAACTATATAAAATAGCAAATAAGATTCTTATTAGAATTTACACTACTACACTAGTAATATAATTAGTGTATTATCAGGCCGCCTGTCCATCTGCAAGAAAACTTCCGCAAGAAATGTCCGACAGTCTGTCTGACAGCAGCTTGCAAGTCTAATTCCGCGTTTCCACATGCAAGTTGCTGTCAGACAGACTGTCGGACATTTCTTGCGGAAGTTTTCTTGCAGATGGAAACGCGGCCTTAGACTGCAACTGTCAGTGAAGTCGCGGGAGCTTTGTATAATTATACTTCTTCAAAAATGTTTAATATTATATATTGCTCTAATTGGATTCAATGGGATAGAAAATCAATTACACATTTTAAATTGCTGCTAATATATTATAATGAATTAACTTGACAATACAATTTTTGCTTTGTGTTTTGGTTGACTCACATCAGTGCTCAGTTGAGTCATGTAGAAAATAATGATTAATTGATTTCTCAATGCGTATTAAAACTACATTATGTCATATTATTACTTGCTATTTATGAACAAATTTTTGTTTCTCTTTCCAGTATGGTTGATGATACGGAAGCCAATACATTTAATAGTCAAAGTTCAAGTCTCATAAAATTAAACAATGGGACAGTTTTATACTTGAGAGAAGTAAACAAGTTTTTAGCACTTGTTTGTATTTTACGAGAGGAAAATTTTCAGAAACAAGGTAATTCATAGAATAGGTCAAAGATGACTATTATATAGGCAGATATGATTAATTAGCCAGATCAATGTTTCAAACAATATATTTAATAGACAACTAAACTCAGCCATAAATATAAAACTGATGAAATAGAATACTGTTGAGAAATTGTTAACTCTTCAGATATTTTGTAAAATACACAGTTTATTAATTAAAGTTGAGATTGTCATTCAATAATATATTGATGCAACATGGTGCAATTTTTATTTGTAACATACATAAAACATGTTTGAATTAAAAATGTTAAATAGCAACAAATCTTTTCAGGCGTTATAGACTACAATTTCTTATGCTTTCGGGATGCGATTACGCAAGTGTTTGAATTGCGTAATAAATCACAAAATGCAGTCATATCACGAAGCGACATTGATCTTCCTAATGGTGCAGGCGATTCGGTCGACAATACTTCAAGCCACCCAGCATTACCTCTACCATAGCACAATATACATCATCATACTCGTTACCCCTAAATATAAAGTTTATCATTTCATTTTATATGTACATCAGATATTAAGTGTATACTTATTGTAAAGAAAGAAAATATTATTATAAAGAACATGTTTATTTTCACTTTGTATTATTTATTTAACCCTTAACAATGACCACTCATGAAACCTAATATATTTATATTAGACCTTGTTAAGAACCCTTGAAAGAATTTTTAAGTGGTGAGTGGTGATAACCTTAACTCCCTCAATCACCCCATTCACACACACAACCCTCGTTATAACTTATAGGCGCCGTATTTCCTAGTTTTTATTAGGTACCCTTGATCCAATTTTTTTTGACCGCCTCCATGGTACAGTGGTTGACGCGTGAGCGTAGAACCGAGGGGTCCTGGGTTCGATTCCCGGTGGAGACGAAGAAAAAGAAAAATGTCTCGGTCTGGTAGGACACAGAAGGCTGATCACCAACTTGTCCCTAAAGAAAATCGATCAATGAAACAGATGTAATGTAGATAATACATCTGCCCCTTACCCCACTACGGGGATACGGGACTTCACTTTTTTTTTTATCCAATTTTACATACGAATTATTGACATTTTTTTATACCAATAACTCCCAATTTTAAAATTTGATTTATATACCGTTTCAAATGCGGGCAATGTAATATTTTATTATTTACTATTTGCGCCCCGCGGTTTCAACCGCGCGCTTGAATGAGTTTTTCTTTTAATCCTAATGTTCCTGTGGCTGTTGGAACTTCGGTTTAAAAAAATAGCCTAAGTTATAATAACAGCTATCTGTCAGTGAAAGTCCCGTCAAAATCTGTCCAACCATTCCTGAGATTAGTTGGAACAAACAGACAGACAAAAATTGTTGTTACATAATAGTGCAAAGTCAAACAAAATGCATGGTCACCCTAACCACAGCCTTATGCACAGACATGTATATTTAAGTAGACAACGCAAGTACCGCGATCTGTATGAAAACCAAGCGTGTCATATTTTTTGTACTGACCTTGACGCGTTATGACGTCACGAGCGCTTTTTAGTGATGTTAATTTCATTTTACGCTAAATCGATTAGGCCGCCACTCGCGTGGCGATTCTAGTATCGGCCTATCCCATCGAAGTAAATCGAAAGAAATCAGATCAAACTAGATCTATGTCTAAGAGGTAGTCAAATAAATGAATCGTAATCGATTACTAAATCGATTCAAGACAGAAAAATGATAATTACCATAGGATGATAAAATAAAGTTATAAACCTTTTAATATTCTAACAAGTAAACTAATGTGTTTTAGCTTTTTCTTACATATGCCCATTGAGTTACCTTGTACTACGTACTAGAGTGGCCATCGAAAGAAAGTAATGAAACTGTCAATCAATCAATCTTTATATCCCGTTGCATCGATCCATTTTCCTTTTATGTTCGGGTTACTTGGAAAACTGAAAAAACAAACATAGTCTAAGCAATAAGGAGTTTTCTTAAAAAACTCCCAAGATGACACTTTAACTAATGGCGTCCATGTCATAATATTTATTTTTAGTACCTTTGTATTAATATACCTACTTAAAAGTTCTAGGTCAAGTCGTATTAAGTGACAAAACAAATCTATGCCTTTTTTTCTGAAAAATTGCTCCTTCAAATTATCATTTTTCTGTTCGATTATAAAATCGATTAGAATCGAGAACTGTTGCATCAAATGAACATCACTAACCACAAAATTGGACAGAAAAATGAGAACAGAAAAATGAGAAGACGCTATTCATTGCTTGTTATCATACGACGCGATCTTTACCGTGCCAAGTAAAAGCCGCAATGTATTCCGAATCATTTCGTATGATTTGGTATCCGTGTTTGTCACGATCGTTTTCCACAGATATTCTTTATTTGATTTTAAAATAAATAGTGCATATTCTGATTAGAAAATTACTTACCGGTGGAAGGAAACATCTCTGCTAACTCGGCCACTCACAGCTGTGGAGTTTCTACAGTTTATAACGGCGCAATTCGGCATTTTACTTTATTCAGCTTCACGTCTTTCCTTGGCGAACTGCAAGCGCGGACTGAGTGTAGGCCAGCGTCAAGTAAGTTTCATAACCTTAGTTTGGACACGGGAAGTACATACACTCGCTTAGTCTATCTTGATACATGTCTGTGGCCTTATGCTTATCTATAGGTCTACCAGAATCTGATGGCATATTTATATTTTAAAAATAAAAGATTTTCATGTGGCAACTTTATTTGACAACTATCAAATTGGTTGTCAAATTATTTGTGTTGATGATTAATTTTTAGGATTTTGTCTTCAAAATCTTCGAAATGTCGATAAAACCGCTGCGATCACAAGCAAGAGGTGTTGTTTACAATGTGTATAGAAAAATATTCGATGAAGAAGGGTCAAACACATCACAATTTTCAATTTTAAAGCGCGTGAAAGATTTTATTGCTTAGTTGGACTTACCCGTTTTGATACTTTAAATTAAAAATGTTATAAATAGGTAACTATAATATTGTTTGTTGATTATAATATAATTTTATCAAAACTTATTATCGGAGTTTCCAATTCGGCTATTTGTCAAGTCCAAGGTGTACAAGTCAATTTTATAATGTGTTAATACTTACGAAAATAAACATGATTTTATTTTATTATTGTTTTAATTTATTAAAAATTATAAGCAATCGTTAATTAATATAGTAAATAAGTTTTGATCTGCATTATCATTACATCCATATTTTCACATGCCATAATGATATACATAATATATTCAAATATAGGTATATGTGTAAATACATTGGATACACAGATAAGTGTATTACCTTTAGAAAAGTAATATGTATATTATACATGTAATAAGTGCCTACATAATATTACGTGGATATCTCATTATTAAATACAGTATTATCCACTTGTTTAATGTGACTAATGATATTGAGGATAAAATAAAAAATACGCAGTATCAAAATCGTTCAGTCCATTTTCCCTAGGGTTGCACACTCAAAATTTTGATTTCCCTAATTGCCATCAGATTCTGGTTTACCTATACCATTCCAAACATCAATCAATCATTGATTTTGATTGAGTTGTCAAAACGTTAGACAAAGACCATTTCCTGTTGGGTAACCTCTCGCTCGGACCGTTTTTGATAAACTTCCGCAGAGGGAAAGTGGTATAGGTATAAGTGTGGTATGTACTAAAGGGAGAAATCAACCATTAGTACATACCACAGTACAAACCAACAGATCATATTTAATCAAAACAAACATTTTTAGATGCACTGTCTCGATAACTTACCTAGTTACATAACTTTTTTTTTATGCAAGAGGAGGCAAGAGCAGACGCGTCAGGTGGTAAGTGCTCCACGTCACCCATATGTACCCACCAAGTACCCGCAGTGCCAGAGACATAGTGAGTATGTGGCCAGCCTTTCAGGTAGGAATATGCTCTCTTCTTCAAGTTCCCCAGTTCATAGCCGTTTGGAAAAGTTGCATGAGGAAATTGTTAACACTTGTCGCGTAGTAATACCTCATAGAATTTCATTGGAAGAATATTTTGTTTTGTCGCGTCGCTACGCTGCAGTGCAGTGCACATACGCCTAGACTGTGGCTTAGACGTGGGTCTGGGCCCTTGGGGTCGGACAAGAAGCTTGCCCACTTGCCAAGTTAGGTGTGAAAGGGATAAAAAAAACATACAGGCGTCATTCAACGTCATATTTTCTTGTTACAAGTTAATATTTTCTAGTTAATACTGAAATCTCCAGTGTATTAGATATAAGTTTCTTGGGGTCGGACCTAGTTCGAAAATAACGCCCTCATTCTATAAAACTTTTATAACAGATTTTTGATGGTGTTGTCAGTGTGTTATTAGCAAACACCTTACCTTAATTTTGAAATATTTATGAAAATAACTGATTCATTATTATTATTATTTATTAATTTTTACCACTTTGTTAAATTTTTGTTTAATCTGTAAACCTAAATCCCAAAAAAAAAATAATTATCTGTCTAAGTGTTGTGGTCTATTAACTATGTAGTCTGTGGACTGTGCGATTTGACGTCTGACGATTTCTAATTTCTAGATCAAGAAGCGCTGTTCTACATGATAGTGATTATTCTTTGTTCTGTGTTTTAAAAAAATAGTATTTCACCAAAAATAACTTATAGTGTCTGTTATTAATACAGTGTTAGCTCAGAAAATTTATCATCGATAACGTAAGTAAAAAATTTATTTCAATTTTTCGAATAGGTATATAGCAGAGGATAAACAAAGGAAAATAACATTTTACAGAGCAATTTCGCGAGCGAAAAGTGAGGGTCCAGTAATATAAATATAACTTATGTTTTTAAACATGAGTGTAAAATATATAATATTCGTGATTCCAGCGAATTATAGGGTACATAATTATAGGGTAGTAGGATACAGAAGTTCCGATTTGTTAATTTGTAGGTATCTGAATGTATTTGTTTTTAATTTGTGGCTGGTAGGTATGTACTGAATGTAAATATAGATATTTTAATTTATCTATGTTCTATACAATCTACCTTGATGCAAATTTATAAATTTTATATACCTAGTTATTAAAAAAGAAGAACCAACATGTATTTTTGATATTTCTCATAAGTACTAAAGTTTTCTATAATATAAGACTTTCTTAATTAAAAATAACTATTCTAATAATTGTAACTGTAGAGTAATATCATTAAATATTTTGATACTTTGTCAGAACCTCTGATAAATTAATACTCTCTTATCAATTTTTGATAAAAGAGTTTATTATAATTATAATGGCTTATTTACTATTTTAATTGCTTTGAAAATATTTAGTATCATATGTTTGTCAAGTGATAGTTTTAATTTTAACTAATATATGTATAACCAAAATAAATTTCAAATATATATATGAGTCATTAAATAAACAGCTGTATATTATCTGATGAATGCATAACTACTGTTGTTTATTTGATAATTGTTATCTTATATATAAAATTCTCGTGTCACAATGTTAGTCTGCATACTCCTCCGAAACGGGTGGACCGATTCTCATGAAATTTTCTGTGCATATCGGGTAAGTCTGAGAATCGGCCAACATCTATTTTTCATATGTACCACGGGCGAAGCCGGGGCGGACCGCTAGTAAAGATATATATATATTGGCCAGTTCACTTTTTATCAGTTCACTATTCCTATAAACACATTTAATACTACACATCTATGTTGCTTTATGTTAATAATATAATTCAATTTGGGCATACACCTGAGATAATGTGAATCGAAGAGCGTATGCGTATGCGATGCGGCTACCGCAGACCGCACAGTGCGCATAGAAATGAATATTACGTACATAATTGTGCTTGCGCTCAGCCGGACGGCTACCCGCAATGCGGCTACCCGCATAGTGCGTATATGCTCTTAAAGGAGTTATGACAAAGTTAAATGGATAATGGATATTGCCTATTGGATTGTGTATTGATCCTTAGTTTATTTTATTTTGGACTAGCGGTTCACTCTGGCTACGTCCGCGGTACATGTTTATGTTTTCTCTGTATAAGAACTATTCTCGTACTTTAAGGAATAATATAAAAAAAAAACTTTAAACTGTGTTCTACTTAATCAATAGTAACAGAACATCATCAATAATACTTCTACAATATCCCTTATTCATGAATTTGCTACACAAATCAAGTAGTGTATAATATATTATACTGACGCATGCTATTCTAAATTCTATGTACAATAATAACAATTTACAAATATTTGGTTGTGATTGTGATTTGTAAGATTGTTTTATCCAGTGTAGAAGAAAGAAAGAGAAGAAGCATGTTATACTTGTTTTCTCTATGAATTTTTTTAATTCTTTCAAATAATTTGTTGTCAAAAAAAAAAGTATTTTTGGTACATTTTGTAAGAAAAAAGATAAAGCCTTGATAAGTTTTCTATTACTTACATAAAAAAATATGGGAGAGTTGAGGTATTTTTTGAAGTGGTGCCTTGTTGTGAGGAAACTGCACTTTCTTTGCCAGCTTTCTTTTCATTGCTTCACTCAAACATCAAGGGCAACTTCTTGATTTTTCTTTGATAACCGCCGTGATTGTCCCAATTACTTTCCCTGCCTTTTTTGAAGTGAAACTTCTTTATCGGGGTTGGAAAAAAATTTAGTGTAACATTTTTTCGTTAAGCGTGACATTTTTCCGTTACGCGCCATCTTTTTCTTATCCCTACCACGAGTGATTCGTCGTATTTCTGTAAAGTTGCATATAGTACGAGATCCGGCTGCAGGATCAGTGCGTTCATCGGTTTTTTGCTGAAAACCGAATTTTTATGTATATTTATAATTAGGAGAATATATATCGACTAGGTTGCCAGTCAAAATTTGGCCGCAAGCATGTTTAATTAAAATTTTTCTAATCGATTTTTGGGAAAAAAATTCGTTCACTTGTTTTTTGAATAAAATGTAGTCTACATCACGTCAAATGATATAAAAATTCTAAAAAATCACGGTTGCCGCTTTTCACCTGGCCGCAACATCTTGGCAGCCTGGTGCAAACAGGTGCAAACAGGATTTAATTAGGCAACCATATATGATAATAGCTGTGTTTTACCTGAAAATAAAACACATATTAAATACTTACCTATATTTGAAGCTTACTTCATTGAGAAGGAACCTAGCTTTTTCCGCCTATTTTTCCCTCTCTTTCCGTTGTATATATGCTATCTCTCTCGCACACCTCTCCACCAGGTGGCGGGGCGCACGATAATGTCGGGCGCTGGATGTTTTTCATTGAGTCGAAATCCACAACAGGTGGACGTTAAGTGTAAGCTTCAAATATAGGTAAGTATTTAATATGTGTTTTATTTTCAGGTAAAACACAGCTATTAAACACTTGACCGTAATTTGAAGCTTACTTCATTGAGACCTGTTTGTTACCCACCTGGTGTACAATATATGGACGCCAATGTGAATTTGAATACATAAGTAATTACTTATTTCTTTATTTGAAAGAGTAAGGTGTGCAGATAGTATACCTACCAATAAATCACACAAATTTTTATATTATATAATATATATTAACAATCCCAGATGAAAAGTTAATCAAATAAGAACCAAAAAGTTAATCATAATGATTAAAAGTATTAGAACTTATGAGATTGGTTCAAGCGTACCTTAGTTAACCTTTTGGGCTTGAAAAGTTAAAGTTACCACAATTTTCACTATCTTTAGCGTAAATCTGCGAAAGCGCCAGTAACGACTTTCAATTACGCATTTAGATGTTACTTACAAAATGAAGCAACAGCTGATCCCGACGAGGCAAAAATACCTCAAACTCAAACCTTTATTTATTCAATTAGAACTCTGTAGAAGCACAATTGAATCATCTTAACATAGAATTACCACCTGTCTCAACTCACACAGTTTTAACCCAACCTGCTACAAGCGGACAAGAAGAGAACTTGGTCCTTACTTTTGGGGTCAGAAATAAATTTAAAAGGTCACCCCTTGAATAAGGCAATAAAATATCAAAACAGGTAAACGGTTTTAATTATAATACAGATTTTTAACATCCAACCAAACCGTGCGGTATCTATTAATGTTTAGAGCCAACGCCACCAATCATAATCTAAACATGGCTAGTACTTTCAGTACAATGCATGAATTATTTATTTAAAACTGGTCATAAACTCTGTACTGGAAACAAATATACTGAACTTAAGAGACTAAAATGATAAGGAGCTTATCTGTGTCCCAAAACTGCAATTACTACAGCCAAGTACGTTACTTTTAATCAATTCGGTTTTAAGATATAATTATGATTTACATCAGAACTTATATACCGAAAGCCTCGGGACTACATAACGTGACTTATCTTCTTATATATAAAAATGAATCGCAAAATGTGTTGGTAAGCGCATAACTCGAGAACGGCTGAACCGATTTCGATAATTCATATTCCTTGAAGTACGAGGATGGTTTTTATGTAGAGAAAAACGTAAGTACCACGAGCGAAGCCGGGGCGGACCGCTAGTTTATAATAATAGTGTTTGTGCACAACACTAGGCAGTCAACAGCTATATGAACGTCAGATAGGAAAAGAGCCAAATTTATCCAGTCAGTAACAAAGGATTTTAACTATAGTTACTTTATTCTAATTCAACCAACTACTACTAGCTACTCCGTATGTCTTTTGGATAGACGGAGGCAAATAGGATTTTTATTCCAACTATATCATTTGATATTTTGAAAATGTACTCCACATTTTCATACCGTCAGAGTCATTTTGCAGATTATAGTGGTGCAGCACTGAACACTGTCTATTAGGTGGCTGATGCTGCTGACCGGGCCTTCAGTTCCGCTTTCCAGAATACCTTCACCCTTCTAGGTGTTACTACTACTGAAATAGCGGTACTCTATCGCGTCGTTCAGGTCTCTAACTGACTAGGATTTCTCATATTATCGTAACAACCCTCGCTCGTTCTAACGAGGATAAATTATCGCCAAGGAATTCTGCTGCAGGATAATGGCAAGAGAGATTATAAGCTTAACTATGCATCATTATGTTAAGGAATATGGTGGGTTTTGAATACTATCGTCGTCTGAAAGTATCTCCTTTCGATTAACTGCATTAAGGATGCAGATCTGATCCCATCTGTGTTCCGTAGGAATGCTACGACAGTCTAAACGTTACACTGAACAAAGAAAATTGCCCTGAATATAGTCGGTTGTTCCAACATCCGTAATATGGCTAGCCTAAGGTTAGTTATCCCTTGATTGTAACTGCTACCAATGGAGGCATTGCTCTTGTGTTGTCCACAGTTGTGCGAGTGCAAAAATGAAGAACTGAGCTCGTGGGGAGCTATGTCGAATGAATCTGTGTTAAGATTATGACAGTATAGGACAGTTAGCTGTGGATGCGAAGACAGGACATTACTTTATTCATCCGTAAACACGCGAGGCAGCCACGGACAGCGATATAGCAAGAACTAAACTAGCAAAGTTTAGTTCGCTTACCAGACTTTGTCATGTTTTAAATGCAGTATATCCTCTGAATAGCATTGCATTTATGACTATTAATAAACTTAATTCACCCGTAAACACGAGAAGCAGGCACGGATAGCGATATAGCAAGAACTAAACCAGCAAAGTTTAGTTCGCTTACCAGACTTATATTTTAAAAGCCGTATAGCCTGTACATTTCATTTATTGCCCCCCCCCCCCCCCCCCTCAAAGCAAAGAAATGAGAAGTCATTTGGCAGAGCTTTCTCGTTAAGGGTAGGGGTTCCAAGTAATATCTAATAATAAGAGGCTTTTGTTTGGAAAGATTGACTTTCCGTTATTTATCCTCTATCCTATGTAACTCAACAGTCAGTATTCTCAGCATTCGTTGAGTACTTAAACGTTTTACGTTAATAGTTGTATATAACTTTATTATACAATATAATAATCCTGGTGGGATGACAAAAAACTTGTCTAACAAACGATTATCCTAATCCCTCAGCGATTTATTGTTTGAGCCCCGAAGAAAAATCTCATGGGTGCAATAATGAGGTCCAATGGGTTGAAAAACGAGTCAAATAAATTGCCTACAAGACCGGGCAACTAAAATAGGCCTATGAGAGGTCAACTATACGTAATCAATCGTCATTTGTTACATTCAATCGCTTTGCGATTAAAAAATCTCTTCCGATGTTTGTATATGAAAATTGGTCGGCTAGTGCCATTTAATTACGATACCAAACATACCGTTGACACAAGGCTTGGTGACAATCCTCGAAACCACCGCCACAAATCATCTGCGAGATGATATTTGATCCGACTCGCCTTCCTTTGTTGTGATTAGGCTTTGCATTGGTAAATACAATTTGTTCAATTCCAATTTCCATAATTGGTAAACCAATGGTGGTTTCCTGATTCCTGAAGCGTAAACTTTTAGGATACGAAGTATCAATTTCATGCGCCCATTATTTGACGTATCTAACCTTTATTGTATTTATTAGGTCATTTACTATACTGCCCACTGTGAAGTAGATTTCAAAACCTTTTTCTACCTACCTTAGAAGAGTGAAGATCCGATACGGTCATATCCAAAAACTTCTTTCGTGGGTCCTCGTTGACAAAAGCAAATATCTATGATCATTTTAATGATCAATCCTTTGTATATTTGCACCAATCGCCATTAAAGCCCCCGCGAGGGCTGATATATATTTGCACCATTTCCCCGTGGGGACGGTTGTTATCAAAGCCCCGCGAAGGCTGATATATATTTGCACCATGTCTCCGTGAGGTACTGTTGTAATCAAAGCCCCGCGAGGGCTGATATATATTTGCACCATTTCTCCATGAGGGACGGTTGTAATCAAAGCCCCGCGAGGGCTGATATATATTCGCACCATCTTTTCCGTGAGGGACGATTGTAATCAAAGCCCCGCGAGGGCCGATATATATTTGCACCATTTCCCTGCGAGCGACAGCTGCGCGAGGGATGTTTGTAACTAGAAATAAGTAGGGCCTGCCAAAAAATGCTTAAGAGACACCCTGCGAGGGTGAATTTGACCTGGCTAACCCCTGCGAGGAGTAGTGGCCACATTTATGTATTCTGCTTCGAGCAAGAATACACCTTAGTGCTAATATAAAAATAGCAGTAAATAATCATTTAAATAATATAGTAATTAACAAGGTCCTTTAACTTATTTTCCAATGTTAGCGACATTTAATAAATTCATAATTCAAATCAATTCACTAAATTTTAAAATGAACTTCGATTCATATTTATTTTTGTTCATGCAATCGATGTAACATTTAGTTGCTTTATATCCGTTAACATTCCTTACGAACGCAACCATACCGTCGTAGGACGTTATATTTAATTGCACAAAATAATCTCCACTCACCCGCAATTTTTTACTTTTTGTCAAGGTGTACAAGTTTATAATATTATTCTAAAACGTTAGAAGTGAATTGTAAATCCTTTGAAATAAGTGTATCTAAATCTAATTTATATTAAGATATCTCGATAATTATTATACGATAACCCTTTCAGCACAAGTTCAGTAAACCAAAGAATTTAATTGTAAAATTTTAGTACTTACTCGTTTTAACAAAAAAGTTGCATCATTTGAACATAGGAAACGTAATTTTCAATCAAATTAGCCGTGTGTAATATGTCTATTTTCACATAAAAACGGATCAGAATAATACTCATAAAAGGACACGTATAGACTACGGATAGTTTTGAATGTGTGGAACATTCATGGTACGTATCTACTATACATGAGCGAATTCCATCATTATTCAGTTGAGCGGTAACTCCCGTACGATTTATAAAATAATATCACAACATGTTCTGACATGTCGTGACTTCTTGGAGCTGACTCATCTCGTTCGATAATTTTTAGTAATAAACTATGATAGGAATTCCGAACCGTTCCTAGCGATAACGACAATGTAATAAAGTCGTAGCAATGGATTGTATGCCTGTAAAGCTTTGAGTTGGCTCATATCCATACTAAGTATTAATTGTAATTTTTCCACGAAAAATTCACTTGTACCCTTGTAATAAAAACACATTATTAAAAATGAAATAAAATATTAAAAATATCTATATACAAGAGAGGGTATTTGATATATCTAGTAATATCAAATAATCACAAAAGTAATATTAACGATTCGAGTAAAGCCGAACGGTAACACCGTTAAAATAGCTTTACTCACAGTATTAAAAATTCAAATATTAATTAGTACATATTGCATAATGAAATATTTCAAAAGAAAAGTTACTATTTCAAGTAAAATGTAACGGTTGTATCGTTAATTTTAAATATCTTTATTCATGCTATTAAGTATTTAAGCATATTGAAAAATAAACTATTGCTGAAGGATTCATTAAAAACCTCAGCATTTTAAATAAAGTCCAACGATTATACCGTTGACTTTAAAGATTTTTACTCATTTTTAAGTAAAATATTATTAGAATAGATGTAAAAATAACTCACTGTACCGATCCGACGGGATACACTTTTTAACACTTTTAGCACTTGCTTTAAGCAATACTTAATACTTAGGCCCTGCGCAGACGGCACACTTTTTGTGCGATCGAGTCTGCGGCGCACAAAAAGTCTGCATGGCGCGCAAAAAGTCGGTCGCGGATTTTTCACAGACTCAACGCACACGACGCACATCTTCGATCATTTTGTCGGCAGAGCTGTAGGGACGTAGACGCTATGGAAATCGTGTAAAGTGTGCGCCGTCTGCGTTAGCGCGCGTTGAAGCAAACGTTCAATTCTTTTCACACACTTTTGTGCGGAGCGGCGCGGTGCGGTCTGCCCGAATTACACGGATTTTTTGTGCGCCGGACTTTTTGCGCGTCGTGTGCGTTACGGCATATAATTTCATAGGTTCTATTTTCACAGACTAAAAAGTGCGTCACGGATAGTCTGTCGTCTGCGCATGGCCTTAATAGCACCAAGGTTGTAGTCTTGTAGACAACCTTCTCGCGGCGGAAGCTAGACGCCAATGAAAAACATCCAGCGCCCGACATTATCGTGCGCCCCGCCACCTGGTGGAGAGGTGTGCGAGAGAGATAGCATATATACAACGGAAAGAGAGGGAAAAATAGGCGGAAAAAGCTAGGTTCCTTCTCAATGAAGTAAGCTTCAAATTACGGTCAAGTGTTTAATAAATAGAAAAAAATTAGCTTTAACCCATTGACCACCGTAAGCCCCGATCGGGGCGCGACACAATAGATTTTCTATTGTGTCTGTGATTCCGAGGACTGATGGATTTGATATATGATTCATAAATGTGCGTTATGAACGTAAAAATGAATCGAAATCATACCTGTTTGCACCAGGCTGCCAAGATGTTGCGGCCAGGTGAAAAGCGGCAACCGTGATTTTTTAGAATTTTTATATCATTTGACGTGATGTAGACTACATTTTATTCAAAAAACAAGTGAACAAAAATCGATTAGAAAAATTTTAAATTTTAATTAAACATGCTTGCGGCCAGATTTTGACTGGCAACCTAGTCGATATATATTCTCCTTTTTTTTTTTTTTTTTTTTTTATAGTGGGGAAATCTTCCAAAGATACCCACGGCCCCCGGGGAAGGAGCCGTGGGTTATGTCGGATTCTTACCGACTAAAACCCCACTGTGTTCCGTCGAGCCGCTTTAATGATGGGGCCGCGGGTATTTGTTGGAATTCTTCCGCGACCCGATATATATTCTCCTAATTATAAATATACATAAAAATTCGGTTTTCAGCAAAAAACCGATGAACGCACTGATCCTGCGGTGGGATCTTAGACTAATAGGTATAGTAAATTATTTAATGAAAAATAAGGTTATAAAGAAGTTTCATTTCTTACGTGTGTACACTAGACACTAGTACACGCACACATTTTTTAAATACCCTTCTGCATGGTCGATAGTGAAATAATCTTTATATTTCGCTGTCTGTCTCTCTCTCTCACACACATCACACGTCATGTTTTTTTCCTTGTTTAGTGGACTGGGTCGCAAACAAACGAACGAAGTTGAAAAACATGAAATTTTATATGACTACCCTCAGATAATTTACCTAATGATATATCTTAATCTTAATATCTTAATCTTATATATAAAAATGAATCGCAAAATGTGTTGGTAAGCGCATAACTCGAGAACGGCTGAACCGATTTAGATAATTCTTTTTTTATTATATTCCTTGAAGTACGAGGATGGTTTTTATGTAGAGAGAACGTAAATATGTACCACGGGCGAAGCCGGGGCGGACCGCTAGTACTATTATAAAGGCGAAAGTTCGTATGGATGTATGGATGTTTGTTACTCTTTCACGTAAAAACTACTGAACCGATTACAATGAAATTTAGCACACATATAGAGGGTAACTTGGATTAACACATACGATAGGTTTTATCCCGGAAATCCCACGGGAACGGGAACTATGCGGGTTTTCTTTTGAAAACGCGGGCGAAGCCGCGGGCGGAAATCTAGTTTTAACGAAATTCGGTCTCGGTATGTATAATTCTTATAGTAGGTACTAAATCTCCCCAATACCGAAAATACATAGAACGCCCCTCGTAAATTTCTAACGGTGACAGAAATTTTAATTCGGTCCAACAGTTCTCGAGATAAGCGCGTCCAAACATACAAACAAATTAACTCTTTTAAATCTTAATGCTTCAGCGTAAGGGCGGAAAGTTAGTTATAGTCCGGGATACATCGCCCATTTTTGCAAGTGATTACTATCAAGCTAATTTTTCGTGAGTAGCTTTATTTTGATGAGATGCCCAATAATTTCATGTACGAAACTCTCGATTGTGGTAGCTTACAGAGGTAACAAGGATAAAAAATTTTGATTTGACGGTTCTCAAATATTTATTACGCAATTTGTAGGACAATATGTCTGTTGAATTATATAAGTATTAAATAAGTGAAAATAAAAAAATCTGCTGGTTAGTAATCATTTATGATGACTTCGTTATCGATACACATTGGAAAGGGGGGGACTCTTTGATCAAACCATAGATTTTGTAGAACAAATATTTTTTCGAATAATTTAGATAATCTTGAGATTGAACAAAAAAAAAACATTCAGTTTGTAACTAATATTTGAGAACCATCAAATCAAAATATTTTATCCTTGTTTCCTCTGGTAGTGAAATACATGAAATTATTGGGCATCTCATCAAAATAAAGCAACTCACGAAAAATTAGCTTGATAGTAATCACTTGCAAAAATGGGCGATGGATCCCAGACTATTACGTGTCGTGGCGTTTCGTGATGATAACTGACGTGACGGTGACATGACATGACATTGACATATGTATATATTAATTATTTTTTTCATGAAATTTTTAAATAGTGAAAAATACATTCACGTTTCAAAATCTCTGACCTGAGAACTGAAAACCGAGTTGATAAAAAAAAAATAATAAAATTTAAAATACCTAAGTACATAGTATGTACATACATATTTTGAAAACTGATAAGGATAAAATTTATGTAAACTATTTATATCTAACCTATACGCACTTAAAAGGGATAGGTCGATTTAGTATACCTGTAACTATGCTGTAACTTTGTATGTACCTAGATAGAAAATTGGGTTGTTGAGGAAGTGATTATGAGGAAGAGGAGGAGGAAGAGGAATTTTCACACACAAATTTAGAGGATGCGGATGAGGAAGAGGATATTTTTTTGAGGAAGAGGATGCGGATGAGGAAGCGGAAGAGGAAGCGGATGAGGATGAGGATGATAGGAAATTATAATCAAAATTAAAAAACAAAAACTTTTAAAATTAAAAATTAAAACAAAAGCCATTCTCCTGTCTCTACATATTGATGTTTAAGGTTAGGGGAGGTTAGCTCGCCCGATCGCGTATTTACAAAGCCTGTAAGTACTATAGTAGTAGTATACTATTTGAGTCACGAGCCGGACTCAGATGAGCTTTTGTTTATGCATATTACTCGAAAAAACCCACAGAAAAAACCTAATCTATATCAGTGCCAGAAGCGACATTAGGCGATTTCCACAAAAAAAAAACTAACTGGTAGATATTATTATGTAAGCTTAAACAACTTGTTTGTTTTTTATTTTAAAATGACTTTTGACAAACATTATTTGGTAAAATATGTTTCTTCCGAGTATGAGAGAAAATGTTATATTATTATGTTTAGAGATAAGTGTTAGGCGCAGATATAAATATGGCGGTAAGACTCTACTCTTGTTCGTTACTATAGAGTCCGACTCGTAACTCAAATACATAGTTTAAATAGGCTTTGTAAATTTGCCGCCCGATCGGATCAGCATCCTCATAAATATCCTCTAAATTTTGAGGAAGCGATAGCGGAAGAGGATTTTTTTATTTTCATTTTTGAGGATGCGGTAACGGTAGAGGAACCCAAAATATTGCGGAACTTCCGCATTATGAGGAAGCGGAAGAGGAATCCTCAACAACCCTAATTATTAGAAAACAGAATGAAAAGCGGTTCAGTAGATTACTCAGTTAGAGAACTTGATTTCAAAAAAAAATCTTTATCAGAAAAATAATATTCGTTGGTGTTTAGTTTTCCACATCGAAATCGTCCAAAATCTTTGGTATTTACATAGCTCTCAATGGAGAAGGAAGTATTTAACTTGTTTACTTATTACTATGATTCAGTTACATAATGCAAAACATGTTTTTGTTTTTCTTTATAGTGCTGCCAATACTTTGCAAAATGCGCATTAGAATTTACTGCACGAAGAATTGTTGTGTTACTAGTGTGCTAAAATTTAAATGGGGTATCAGAACAAATGTGATGCTTAACGTAAATAGAATACGGTTCAGTATTATATGCCTTCTATTATCGACTACAAAATACTGGCCTTGTAAATTTTAATAATACGCAGGAGGCAAGTAGATAAATGTCTCGTAAACACAACGTCATGACACACCCATTATTAGACGAATAAGGCGCTTTGCCATTTAAAAATTTGATTTCATAAATAGCCTTGATCAAACCGATTCTTGAATCACCTTTTGAGGGGAAAAAATAATTCAAGTCAATAATTTGAATTATAAATTTAAATATACTTACATTTAAAATAATAAATATAAGAAAAATAGATTCTAGGACCTAGGTGAAAGTCAACAATACATAATATACGTGTAATATGTACCTACATTCCGATTATAATCAAGAGGAAATAATTATATTTTAAGGTAATTTTCTAAAGAAACAAAGCCAAATATACTAAAATATGAGGTAAATAATAAATATATATGTGCTTTAACATAATTAAATAAAAAAATATTTTTTTAGTGAATTAATGTATGAGCAAGAACTTCAAAGGCAGTATTAATAATACTTAATTAATATGGTTAGGGAGCCAGGTGCAAATTTGGTTAACTATTTCCTCTCAAGAGATAATTCGTCAGACGCATGAGAGTATAGTATTATAAAGCCTCGTGAACGTCAGCTGGCGCTCGGTTGGGGGGGTGAGCGGTTGTAGCCTCCCACGCACATAGGAAAAAAAATACATTCATTCATTCATTTCCTCTCAGCTAAAAATTTGTCAAATTGTAGCTAACCCAATATCTCAACGAAAAAAAATAGTCAGCTGGTTACAACATGGTGTATTATACGTCAGCTGGTGTCTCGAACATGAAAGTTAAATTTAAAGAAAAATTTATTTTCCGTTATTTCCTCTCAAACAAAAATTTACCTGATGATAGCTTATATGTAACTGTGGATAAATATATATGTCAGCTGGCTGTATCTTGGTGGAAAAACCGTCAGCTGATACGGGAGGCTACAACCGCTCTTCCCCCCAACCGAGCTCCAGCTGACGTTCACGAGGCTTCATAATACTATACTTTGATGCATTTTACTAATTACCGCTTGAGAGGAACTTGGTCATAAAATCTGCTGCTGGCTCCCGGACCAATAATCATACATTCAGATTAGCTGTAATTTAATAAGCGCAATAAGATAAGCGCTTTTTAAAATTGATATTTCATATCTTTTACATATTTTGAAAAGAAACAAAAGAATACCTACCATATGATATTTAATATTTATCATAATTTATGAAAACGTATTGATAACCAATAATTAGACTGAGCTCGTTCTACTCAAGTGACTTTCATAACGGAGTGGTACGACATCACGCCATCCAACACGCGTATTGGGCCGGTCGGTTTCCCTGAAGCAGGGCTCTGTGGAATGATACTATGTGTACGTACTAGTGTGCGTACAATCATTCGACGTCACGTAATCTGCAACACCAACGTATCACGGTAACGTGAGTGGCGAGCGACTGTGAACACGCCATTCAGCAGTTTGTAAGCGTATTCGATACAATCAACACGTATCTTTTTTTTTATTTGTAAAATCGGCGTGTGCATTTGTTTACGAAATAAGTGCATTATACTCCCTTGGATATAAAACGAAGAAGTGCAAAGACTAGTGTTCAACTTTTGTGTCATCGGTTTTTTGATTAGGTATTGTTTTATGTTTACTTTTTAGTCCTACTTATTAAAATATGTACATATATAAAATTTTCATCAAGATTCAAGATTAACATTTGTTTATGAAATTCTTCATTCTATTTTGATGAAGTTTATGAATTCAAAAGCTCGTTAAATTTTCTATTCTTTTATTTTAATAAACATTAGATTTTTTTAATCGACCTAATGGGAAAGATAATATTTACGCATTTATCAAGAATTATAATAACTTTTTTATAAATATGTACTTAATTTTGAGTTTAAAATATGTACATAGGTATTTAAAAATATCTATAGTTTTAGTAGTGCTGACTGCTGACTGCTGAGGTTCTTTACCTATTAGAGGATGTTTTTAAAAGTGCCCCACCCACACTACACTGTTAAATTCCTATTGGTATATCTGCGGTTATTAAAGTGTAAGAGAGCAATGAAAAAGTTATGCTATTTTTAAAACTTTGAAATATTTTTTTTACATTTTTTTTCTAAGAAGTTCCCTTGAAGACACTTATTGTTATTATGAATCACAATATTATTGTAATTTTTTTTTGTAAATTTAACACTGATTTACTTAAACGTGAAGTTTCAGTTGGGCATAAAAAATCCTTAGTTTAGGTGGATTTGGATGTATCGTAAACACGAATTCAATTAGATTTTAAAAATATTGATGATAAATCAAATATGCTTTGACTAAACCAAGGATTTATATAATGACTTTATTAGTTGACGTTCAAATTAAAGATGAAATACTTACTATATCAGGTCAAATTACCGAAAAAATAGGAACATTTAGGCAAAAATTTAATTAGGTAAGTATTAGAACATTTCCGTCATTATCAGCTTTGTTTTCAGGAATATTTTCTGTGTTTAGTAATCATTCTTTCAAAGTGAAAAAAAAAATCTTGTTTGTCAAACTAATTTTTATCAGACTAGGTAGGTATACCGTTTGCCTAAAAAACCATAATATATGCATTTACATGCTTGAGATTTTTTTGCATTTTCAATTTTCATTTATAAAATGTATTCCGAACATTCGTATTAATTTTCAGCTCCATGCGAATTTTGGCACTTTGGATTTGTTCAGTGATTGAATAAGAAAATTTAAGTTTGAAAAATCAGATGTTTTGCGCGAAGTGACAGTAGTACCCACCTCAACGCTTCGCTTATGAGGCGTGCAATAAATAATGGCTATTGGTATGTCATATTTTGCAGTTTAATAAAATATTATTTTATTAAAATCACTAGTTTGTGTGTTGATTATCAAGTCTGATGTGCGATCCAAGTCCTTAGTATATACTTACCTATTATACAACCGTAAATTCATAGGTATTTCTATTTTACTCGGATTAGTCATTCTCTTTGGTGTTTGAAGTGAGGTTCAGAGTCCTCAACGAAGATTGTCATGAAAAAGCCACGTGCGTTAGCGTAGGTATGAAGCTAGAGCCAATGTCACGGAAAGGCACAAGAACTGAGGTGAATGAAATCTAAATACATACATATTTATAAATGCAAGATATAATGAGGGGTACTAATTACTATACACTTACAATCATAGACATGTATTCCAGCATATAAATGTTAAGTAGGTACCTACGTTTAAGATTTCCTTTGTCATGTGCTTCGCAGTTATGCGTGAATCATAATATGTAATACATAATAAATAGGTCAACGTTTGTAACTCATGATCATTGTTATGAAATTGAAAGGAAAATAATAGTAGTTCCTTACACATAAATAGCTGTGTTTTACCTGAAAATAAAACACATATTAAATACTTACCTATATTTGAAGCTTACTTCATTGAGAGAAGGTACCTAGCTTTTTCCGCCTATTTTTCCCTCTCTTTCCGTTGTATATATGCTATCTCTCTCGCACACCTCTCCACCAGGTGGCGGGGCGCACGATAATGTCGGGCGCTGGATGTTTTTCATTGAGTCGAAATCCACAACAGGTGGACGTTAAGTGTAAGCTTCAAATATAGGTAAGTATTTAATATGTGTTTTATTTTCAGGTAAAACACAGCTATTAAACACTTGACCGTAATTTGAAGCTTACTTCATTGAGACCTGTTTGTTACCCACCTGGTGTACAATATATGGACGCCAATGTGAATTTGAATACATAAGTAATTACTTATTTCTTTATTTGAAAGAGTAAGGTGTGCAGATAGTATACCTACCAATAAATCACACAAATTTTTATATTATATAATATATTAACAATCCCAGATGAAAAGTTAATCAAATAAGAACCAAAAAGTTAATCATAATGATTAAAAGTATTAGAACTTATGAGATTGGTTCAAGCGTACCTTAGTTAACCTTTTGGGCTTGAAAAGTTAAAGTTACTACAATTTTCACTATCTTTAGCGTAAATCTGCGAAAGCGCCAGTAACGACTTTCAATTACGCATTTAGATGTTACTTACAAAATGAAGCAACAGCTGATCCCGACGAGGCAAAAATACCTCAAACTCAAACCTTTATTTATTCAATTAGAACTCTGTAGAAGCACAATTGAATCATCTTTACATAGAATTACCACCTGTCTCAACTCACACAGTTTTAACCCAACCTGCTACAAGCGGACAAGAAGAGAACTTGGTCCTTACTTTTGGGGTCAGAAATAAATTTAAAAGGTCACCCCTTGAATAAGGCAATAAAATATCAAAACAGGTAAACGGTTTTAATTATAATACAGATTTTTAACATCAAACCAAACCGTGCGGTATCTATTAATGTTTAGAGCCAACGCCACCAATCATAATCTAAACATGGCTAGTACTTTCAGTACAATGCATGAATTATTTATTTAAAACTGATAGGTCATAAACTCTGTACTGGAAACAAATATACTGAACTTAACTCTTAAGAGACTAAAATGATAAGGAGCTTATCTGTGTCCCAAAACTGCAATTACTACAGCCAAGTACGTTACTTTTAATCAATTCGGTTTTAAGATATAATTATGATTTACATAAGAACTTATATACCGAAAGCCTCGGGACTACATAACGTGACTTATCTTCTTATATATAAAAATGAATCGCAAAATGTGTTGGTAAGCGCATAACTCGAGAACGGCTGAACCGATTTCGATAATTCTTTTATTATATTCCTTGAAGTACGAGGATGATTTTTATGTAGAGAAAACGTAAGTACCACGAGTGAAGCCGGGGCGGACCGCTAGTTTATAATAATAGTGTTTGTGCACAACACTAGGCAGTCAACAGCTATATGAACGTCAGATAGGAAAAGAGCCAAATTTATCCAGTCAGTAACAAAGGATTTTAACTATAGTTACTTTATTCTAATTCAACCAACTACTACTAGCTACTCCGTATGTCTTTTGGATAGACGGAGGCAAATAGGATTTTTATTCCAACTATATCATTTGATATTTTGAAAATGTACTCCACATTTTCATACCGTCAGAGTCATTTTGCAGATTATAGTGGTGCAGCACTGAACACTGTCTATTAGGTGGCTGATGCTGCTGACCGGGCCTTCAGTTCCGCTTTCCAGAATACCTTCACCCTTCTAGGTGTTACTACTACTGAAATAGCGGTACTCTATCGCGTCGTTCAGGTCTCTAACTGACTAGGATTTCTCATATTATCGTAACAACCCTCGCTCGTTCTAACGAGGATAAATTATCGCCAAGGAATTCTGCTGCAGGATAATGGCAAGAGAGATTATAAGCTTAACTATGCAATATTATGTTAAGGAATATGGTGGGTTTTGAATACTATCGTCGTCTGAAAGTATCTCCTTTCGATTAACTGCATTAAGGATGCAGATCTGATCCCATCTTTGTTCCGTAGGAATGCTACGACAGTCTAAACGTTACACTGAACAAAGAAAATTGCCCTGAATATAGTCGGTTGTTCCAACATCCGTAATATGGCTAGCCTAAGGTTAGTTATCCCTTGATTGTAACTGCTACCAATGGAGGCATTGCTCTTGTGTTGTCCACAGTTGTGCGAGTGCAAAAATGAAGAACTGAGCTCGTGGGGAGCTATGTCGAATGAATCTGTGTTAAGATTATGACAGTATAGGACAGTTAGCTGTGGATGCGAAGACAGGACATTACTTTATTCATCCGTAAACACGCGAGGCAGCCACGGACAGCGATATAGCAAGAACTAAACTAGCAAAGTTTAGTTCGCTTACCAGACTTTGTCATGTTTTAAATGCAGTATATCCTCTGAATAGCATTGCATTTATGACTATTGATAAACTTAATTCACCCGTAAACACGAGAAGCAGACACGGATAGCGATATAGCAAGAACTAAACCAGCAAAGTTTAGTTCGCTTACCAGACTTATATTTTAAAAGCCGTATAGCCTGTACATTTCATTTATTGCCCCCCCCCCCCCCCCCCCTCAAAGCAAAGAAATGAGAAGTCATTTGGCAGAGCTTTCTCGTTAAGGGTAGGGGTTCCAAGTAATATCTAATAATAAGAGGCTTTTGTTTGGAAAGATTGACTTTCCGTTATTTATCCTCTATCCTATGTAACTCAACAGTCAGTATTCTCAGCATTCGTTGAGTACTTAAACGTTTTACGTTAATAGTTGTATATAACTTTATTATACAATATAATAATCCTGGTGGGATGACAAAAAACTTGTCTAACAAACGATTATCCTAATCCCTCAGCGATTTATTGTTTGAGCCCCGAAGAAAAATCTCATGGGTGCAATAATGAGGTCAAATGGGTTGAAAAACGAGTCAAATAAATTGCCTACAAGACCGGGCAACTAAAATAGGCCTATGAGAGGTCAACTATACGTAATCAATCGTCATTTGTTACATTCAATCGCTTTGCGATTAAAAAATCTCTTCCGATGTTTGTATATGTAAATTGGTCGGCTAGTGCCATTTAATTACGATACCAAACATACCGTTGACACAAGGCTTGGTGACAATCCTCGAAACCACCGCCACAAATCATCTGCGAGATGATATTTGATCCGACTCGCCTTCCTTTGTTGTGATTAGGCTTTGCATTGGTAAATACAATTTGTTCAATTCCAATGGAAAATTGGTAAACCAATGGTGGTTTCCTGATTCCTGAAGCGTAAACTTTTAGGATACGAAGTATCAATTTCATGCGCCCATTATTTGACGTATCTAACCTTTATTGTATTTATTAGGTCATTTACTATACTGCCCACTGTGAAGTAGATTTCAAAACCTTTTTCTACCTACCTTAGAAGAGTGAAGATCCGATACGGTCATATCCAAAACTTCTTTCGTGGGTCCTCGTTGACAAAAGCAAATATCTATGATCATTTTAATGATCAATCCTTTGTATATTTGCACCAATCGCCATTAAAGCCCCGCGAGGGCTGATATATATTTGCACCATTTCCCCGTGGGGACGGTTGTTATCAAAGCCCCGCGAAGGCTGATATATATTTGCACCATGTCTCCGTGAGGTACTGTTGTAATCAAAGCCCCGCGAGGGCTGATATATATTTGCACCATTTCTCCATGAGGGACGGTTGTAATCAAAGCCCCGCGAGGGCTGATATATATTCGCACCATCTTTTCCGTGAGGGACGATTGTAATCAAAGCCCCGCGAGGGCCGATATATATTTGCACCATTTCCCTGCGAGCGACAGCTGCGCGAGGGATGTTTGTAACTAGAAATAAGTAGGGCCTGCCAAAAAATGCTTAAGAGACACCCTGCGAGGGTGAATTTGACCTGGCTAACCCCTGCGAGGAGTAGTGGCCACATTTATGTATTCTGCTTCGAGCAAGAATACACCTTAGTGCTAATATAAAAATAGCAGTAAATAATCATTTAAATAATATAGTAATTAACAAGGTCCTTTAACTTATTTTCCAATGTTAGCGACATTTAATAAATTCATAATTCAAATCAATTCACTAAATTTTAAAATGAACTTCGATTCATATTTATTTTTGTTCATGCAATCGATGTAACATTTAGTTGCTTTATATCCGTTAACATTCCTTACGAACGCAACCATACCGTCGTAGGACGTTATATTTAATTGCACAAAATAATCTCCACTCACCCGCAATTTTTTACTTTTTGTCAAGGTGTACAAGTTTATAATATTATTCTAAAACGTTAGAAGTGAATTGTAAATCCTTTGAAATAAGTGTATCTAAATCTAATTTATATTAAGATATCTCGATAATTATTATACGATAACCCTTTCAGCACAAGTTCAGTAAACCAAAGAATTTAATTGTAAAATTTTGGTACTTACTCGTTTTAACAAAAAAGTTGCATCATTTGAACATAGGAAACGTAATTTTCAATCAAATTAGCCGTGTGTAATATGTCTATTTTCACATAAAAACGGATCAGAATAATACTCATAAAAGGACACGTATAGACTACGGATAGTTTTGAATGTGTGGAACATTCATGGTACGTATCTACTATACATGAGCGAATTCCATCATTATTCAGTTGAGCGGTAACTCCCGTACGATTTATAAAATAAAATCACAACATGTTCTGACATGTCGTGACTTCTTGGAGCTGACTCATCTCGTTCGATAATTTTTAGTAATAAACTATGATAGGAATTCCGAACCGTTCCTAGCGATAACGACAATGTAATAAAGTCGTAGCAATGGATTGTACGCCTGTAAAGCTTTGAGTTGGCTCATATCCATACTAAGTATTAATTGTAATTTTTCCACGAAAAATTCACTTGTACCCTTGTAATAAAAACACATTATTAAAAATGAAATAAAATATTAAAAATATCTATATACAAGAGAGGGTATTTGATATATCTAGTAATATCAAATAATCACAAAAGTAATATTAACGATTCGAGTAAAGCCGAACGGTAACACCGTTAAAATAGCTTTACTCACAGTATTAAAAATTCAAATATTAATTAGTACATATTGCATAATGAAATATTTCAAAAGAAAAGTTACTATTTCAAGTAAAATGTAACGGTTGTATCGTTAATTTTAAATATCTTTATTCATGCTATTAAGTATTTAAGCATATTGAAAAAATAAACTATTGCTGAAGGATTCATTAAAAACCTCAGCATTTTAAATAAAGTCCAACGATTATACCGTTGACTTTAAAGATTTTTACTCATTTTTAAGTAAAATATTATTAGAATAGATGTAAAAATAACTCACTGTACCGATCCGACGGGATACACTTTTTAACACTTTTAGCACTTGCTTTAAGCAATACTTAATACTTAATAGCACCAAGGTTGTAGTCTTGTAGACAACCTTCTCGCGGCGGAAGCTAGACGCCAATGAAAAACATCCAGCGCCCGACATTATCGTGCGCCCCGCCACCTGGTGGAGAGGTGTGCGAGAGAGATAGCATATATACAACGGAAAGAGAGGGAAAAATAGGCGGAAAAAGCTAGGTACCTTCTCTCAATGAAGTAAGCTTCAAATTACGGTCAAGTGTTTAATTATTGATTTAATTACCTACCTACCTACTGTATTGTTAGGAATTAGTTAGGTATATTGTATTTAAGGCAGGTGCTCATATTCTGATGATATTTTTTCTGAATGTTATGTTCGCAAAAACGAACGTTACCTACTTTTAACGTTACGTAGGTAGGTATGCTAGTTTTTTTATTTTATAATATTATAGTTGAATGAGCAGTCCATTCTTTAAAAATTAGAATATAATAGGTATTTGTTTATACAAAATTATATAATAATATTGAAAACACAACTATTAGGTACAAAATTCAACTAACATTTTGATAGTAATTTTGAACCTACGCATAATTTTATTTTTTATCATGTTTACGTGTCCAAAATTTCATAACATACCTATGACAGATAACTAAATTCTTGTTAAGCTATCGGCGGATATGTGATTACTTATAAGCTGTAATATGATTAAAAAAAAATCGGTCAAGTTCGACTTGCACTGTCGTGGATTCCTATACCATCGTGATTCTTTTTAAATGTGTAGGTTTATGTGGTATTTGCACAAAAAACACAAAAAAATCAAAGTCAAACTGTGTTGCTGCTTTTTGTGTTGACCAAATCAGCTGGTTTTAAATTGGTTGATTGATTAATTTAAAATGTAGATATAATAATTATTATGCCTGATGATTTAAGATACTTAATTAAATTATCTTATTAATCTTATTATCATGTCAATATGTCTCTTATGATTTTCCCGGTAAGATTGAAGTAGATAATAGATATAGAATTTTATTACATAATGACGCAAAGTCGTTGTTACCGAACAAAATGTAGGTGTAAGACTTTAGAATCTGTAATATGATGACCGCTAATAGTTATATTTATCATGAACACTAATAAGATTGTCATAATCGCCATTGACGTAGCTTGACCTTTACTTCGGTCGATAAAATTCCATGTAATGTAGGTAGTGGGTACAATTTTCTATAAGTACTTTGTTATGACTGACATCAAATAAATTAATAATCTTCTATTTGTTACAGAT